>NC_035440.2:48062501-48688713 GCF_002127325.2 Helianthus annuus | reverse complement strand
AGTGCAAACGTGCGGAAATCATCCAAGGTTACACTAAAGGCGAGTCGAATCCAGGTGATTCATCTTGTCTATCTGTTTTTATTTTATTTTTATTTTCAGCATTTTTAGTTTTTATTTTCATGTTTAAACCTTTTTCTAAATTTTTGATTTGATTAGACGTTGAGGATAAACCAGTATTAAAAGCTCTTGTGTCTTTGGTCGACCTCGGTATCTTACCAACACTATACTACGCTCACGATGGGTGCACTTGTCCATATGTGTGTTTAGTGTTAGTAGAATATCGTGTTTTATAAATTTAAAACTTGACTAAAGTGTAAAAAAGGACTAAAAATATAATTAAAATTTTATAACGCACCGCACACATCAACTTGTCAGGTCTCTTGATTGCAGGAAAGTGTGCTGACATTGTGTGACAAATAACGATCGCCCAAATGGTATCGTTTCCGTTTGGAGTTTCTGGTAGGCCAGCGATAAAAATACGTTGCGATCTGCTCCCATTTCTATGTGGGTGTTTCTGGTTGCTGAGACAAACTAATTGATCTCTGATATTCCACCTTGACTCTCGCACAAGTCAAACATCGCTCTCATACATTGCTATGCGGGCCTTCATGCCCGGTCATCCGTACAAGGTCTTCAGTCCCTAAAACAACCTATTAAAACCCAGATGAATAGGATTATTAAGACTTATGTGCTTCATCCTACACAAGTTCCCTAAGGTGGCTGTGTAGCGAAACCCATGTTCGCTCCATAAAGTAGCGAATGCTGTCCGATTTTTGCCAGAAGTTGCCTTTCCATGTCTCGCATGGATTCGACTTGAAGATTTGTGAGGTAGTCACTACTTGCTAGTTCTCACGACCCCGAATACCTGTGTCTTTCACATGGTGGGGCATGGGGCGCGGTAGGGATGAGCTTGGTAGTCACTACTTGCTAGTTCTCACGACCCCGAATACCTGTGTCTTTCACATGGTGGGGCATGGGGCGCGGTAGGGATGAGCTTGGTACCGTACCAATATCGAAAGTATTGATCATCTGAACCCGAAAATTGTGAAAAATGGGTACTGAAAGTGCTCGGTATGGTACAAATACGGTACGGTATTCGAAGGTAAACCAACCCAAATTACTTGAATTGAACCAAAAGTAACGATCCCAAAACGCGCAAAAAATAAGTACTGAATTGATACCGAAGATGACCCAGTACGCATGGGTGAAGCTTTTAAGGGGCGGGAGGGGGCGGCCGACCCTCCGAACTTTTCGCTCAATAGTGGAGAGTATGTAGTTTTCGTATAGAAATTTTTGGGTATTGATCACGGGGGTAGCTCAAGACAAAATAAAATGACTAAAATACTTGAGTACTCAAAGGGTTAAAGGGTTCGAAGGTCGAAAAATCGTTGAGCACTCCCTTGGGAGTTAACTTCATGGGAACAAGCCTTGTCGGTACTCCCTTTAGCACGAAGCGCCGTTATGAGCACTCCCTTGGGAGTTAACTGTTATGTTGCACCCGGAAGCCTTCAAGGCTTCAACCTCATGCCTCAGATGATGACCCAGATGATGTCCAGCTTCCCGTGGCAACACTTCATTAACCAAGTGCTAGCCACTCAAGGGAACAACAATGGTAACAACAATGTGGGTGCAAGGGTTGAAGAAGATTTGGCCAAGCCTTATAAACCAAGTAACCTTTCATGCTTTTCATAGCAAATAGCCGACTATGACTTCCAGACAAAAATCAAGATGCCGGCCCACATCAGAACATATGATGGGACGGAAGATCCTGAAGACCATCTTCAGATCTTTACCGGTGCCGCAAGAATCGAAAAATGGTCAAACGCTGAATGTTGCTTGATGTTCATGCAAACCCTTGTAAGATCAGCAAGAATCTGGTTCAATGACTTGCCTGCTCGAAGCATTCGAAGCTTCGACGATCTTAGCAAGGGGTTTGTTGGACCGTGTTCCGACCCTAAACAGTCAGTTGAGAACGTTCATCTTCACATACAAAGGCGGAATCAATGCACATGAAGTTACACAGCTTTTCCTTTTCACTTCCTTCTCTTTTATTGCTTTCCGATTCAATTTTGACAGAGTTTCGTTACAAAAGCAATGATCTAGTTCCGCTCCAACGTACTGAATAATTGACCTGGTTTCGCTCCAAATGCCTATATATAGTTCATGTAGTTTCACTCCAATGACCTGACAAATAAGCGAAACTACTAACTAACCATATGAGCGAAACCTTTCTGACACATAAGCGAAACCTTATACAACCTATGACACATAAGCGAAACTACAACATAATAACCTAATTTTGACTTTCTAGCTTCTATGTTGACCTATCTTGACCTAAGACTTAATGCAGACGTAGTTGTTAGGATCTCAGTTTGGATTGATTGTGATTTGTGTTTGAATTTAGATGAACAAATGAAAGAGTAGTGCAGCGGAATTTAATGGAACCAAACTTTTCACAATCTAACAGAAGAAATGCTATCAATCATACATTTTCTAACACTGAATCAAATGATTAAATTTATTTTTAAACTCTGATTACAATGTGTGTATGATATGCAAACTCCCCCTCAGCCTGAGCTCAGTGTTTGTTCGTGCAGAAAGAAGATGGTGAATGAACTAAACAGAACAGTACAGAGTACTGTTCTATTTATAGGCACTTGCAAACCACTGAGCATCAAAGCTGACGTCACCATGAAAGTGACATCTAACCTCCTAACAAACTCTAACCTCTGATCTATACAAACACTGCTATGCTAACTACTGATATTACATTTCAATGCATAAACTAAACATAAACTGCTGCTGCATCCTTCCACTGTTGTGAACCCAGCAGTACTTGTCATGATCAGCAGAGCTTGAACCAAGGCAGTAGATTGAGCAGCAGAGCTTTAGTTCATCTATCAGACTTTGTCTTGGTCAGCAGTTGTAGGTCAGCAGATTGCATGATCAGCAGATAGGAGGTCAGCAGATGTTGAAACCACTTTCAAGGGGAGAGACTTGCAACCAGACATCAGCTTATTTTGAATCTACTGATGTGATCCAGTTTTGGCTTTTATTATCTGTTCCTTTGGTAGGGTTCAATCCCAACAATCTCCCCCTGGAACAGATAATGCCAAAACTCTCCATTATTGTAGATTTTTATTGCCTCAACAACAGTTCCCTTATTTGCCCTTTGAATTGTAGTTCAAAGGTTAAGGCATCTGTATCATCTTCATCCCTGCTAAGTGGAAGATCAAGGAGATCCTGCAAATCTTCAAGTCTCAGGCCAAGAGCTTGTTCCCTTGTAAATTTCTTCACTTCGCCATCTGCCCTGACCATAGTCAATACGTGGTTTTGTTTGTCAGTTTTCCACTCTTGTATTTTTAGGCAAGATGGGTTTCTTGGGAGATTTTTATTTGTTGAGGAGTTTGGTGAGGCTGGCCTGTTCATAACTGGCTGAGCAGCATGTGCAGATTTTTCCAGTTCAGATTCTTCTTTCAACATTAACAACAGGCCCTTTTTCACAATGGCAGTTCCAGTAAGAATCTCTTGAACTGTTTCAGAACCTAACTGGCTTTGTCTCCTTCTTTTGTAGATGGCAGTACCAGCAGGAGCAGTGGTTCTTTTGGGATGTGGCTTTGATGATCCTTTCGAAACCTCTGCTTTGGAGTAATCAGGCTTTTGTGGAGCTGTTGGATCTTTCTTCCTTAGCTCTTCCAACCTTTTGTAGGTGGCCCTGACCCTCGCTTCTCCCCACTTAGACACAGAGTTCTTTGACCCATAATCAGCAATTATCAGCACCTCTTTCATTCTCTTCAGCTCTAAAGCCTTATCAGCTTCAACCTTTTTGAATTTTTCTGGGGGAGTCTGCTCGACCTTATTCTTGATCATTTCATGAATCCTGGCTACTTCCTCTTCAAGCTCAGGAATGGTCCAGTTTCTAAACATATGTTTCTCCCCCTTGTATGTCTTGTAGGTCATTATATTTTCAATGTAGTCTTTTCTCAAGGACTCATCTGCCTTCTCTGAGATTTGCTGACATACATTTTTTGCAAACTGTTCCAAAGCTCTGACCTGTGTAAGTAGAAACTGATAGTTTTGTTGATACTCTCTATCAGATTTCCCTTGTTTGTTTTTTATTGAGATATCCTCTGCTTGCTTGGCCTTGATTTTCAAGTATTCTTCAATACTGGTTGGCCTGGGATATCCTTCAATCGATGGCAAGCTCCTTTTGGCAGGGTCATCCTCATAGTAGAAAGACTTAATTTCATCTCTGACTGTTACAAGTTCAAGAGGAAATTGAACACCTGCAGGAGGTAAGGGTTTGTACATTTGAGCTGAAGAGAGAGGAATGGGTTTTGAAACTGTGATAAGTGCTTGGGATTTTGAAACTTTTGGTGGTGGTGATGGAGAATCATCATCTGATATGACAACCCTTCTCCTTTTTATTTTAGATAGGGCAGATGATGTTTTGGGTGGATCAGTGGGAGTGATTTGGGTGGCAGTGGTTTGTGGCTGACTAACAGTTGTTGAAACAAATGGTGTTTCAACCACTGTTGTCACTATAGCAGATGTTTTAACATCTGCTGTCTTCTGCTTTAGGGCAGGAACAGATGGTGGTGGTAAGGCAGTGGTGGTGGTGGTGTGTGTTGAAGTGGTGTGTGTTTGAGTGGGAGCAGTTGTTGTAACAACTGTTTGGATGGAGGTTTGATGTTGGTGGATTTTGGACAGTGGTTTTGGAGTGTGCTTAGGAAGGCTGGATGGTGTGGATTTGGGTTTCCTTACTTTTCTAGTAAGTTTTCCTTTTGGAATCGGATTTTGATCATCCTTTTCACCAGAACAACCCTGCGCATTCAGCTCCATGAAAGCTTTCTTCTCCTCATTCCACCTTGACAAGGCCTTTGCCGCTCTATCCCTTTTTACACTTATGACAGCATCATCAAGTGCATTCTGGGTAACATCAACCTTCTTACTACCATCTGGCAAGGGAATTTCTCTGAGCATTGCACCTGTTACTGTATCAAGATATAGCCCATTTTCAATCCCTTTCTTTGTCCACTCCTTAATTTTCTCCCCCTTTTTGGCATTATCTGCAGGGAGGTTATCAATATAAAGCACAGTCGGAGGAGTGGTGCCAGTGATTGTCAACAGGTGGGCCTTAAGAGCCTTGATGTCATCGTTTGTATCCCTGAACCTAGACTCCATTGCCTTTTTGAGATTTTGAACATGTTTTTCATGTTGTTGCTCGGCCAACTGAAACTGTTGATGGAGAAAAGGTTGAAAGAGGTTCCAGAGCTCATTTGTAACATCTGCTGGTGGTGGAGCAGGTGTTTGAGATGGAACAGCAGTGGATGGTACCTTTTGAATTGTTAACAACTGTTGCAGCGTTTCTTTAATTTCTGCAACAGATGTATCCAATTTTTCAACACGTTCCGTCAATTCTTGGTACTTTAAACCATCACCCAATTTAATGGGATCATCTGATTTCCCACTAGCAGTGGTTTTATCAGAAGTGGAGGTAGGGAGTGTACTCCAAACATCAACAACTGATGCCCCTTTTTCTTGGTACTGGGGTCTTCTTCCTTCAACACTTGATAATCTTTTGATGTTACCAGTGGTTAGTACAAACTTACTGGCAGATAACAGAGGTGTTATAGAAGGAATTGCCTCCAAGGAAGTCTTATTGATGTAACCACTGTCCAAGTGTAAACCTGTAGGTTCAACACTTGTAGTGGCTGCTTCACTTGGAATACCACCAAGAGTTACGTGTAACTCAAGGGGTGTAACCTCCTCAGGTTGTGTTGGTGGGTTAGCAAAGATTGATACATCAAGCCCAGTCTCTTGTTGAGGTATTTTCTCATAAACGGGTGATTGAGAAGGACTGGTTTGTGCTAGGTTCAAATCAATTGCATCCAACAGCAGTTTGGTGTTTGGTGGAATTGGGAATGTGAAGGTAGGTTTAGAAAGCGGAATTGCCCTGGGTATTGGGCTGTGGAGGATGGAAACGAGTGCTTCCAGAGCCTCATGATGTGGTGACCCTGTTTGTACAACCTGTTCTTTTTGTGAAGAGACAGGAGGAGTTTCAGGTATAGGTTGAGATATTTCTACCAACTGCTATGTGGAAGTAGCAGCAGTGGTTTGTTGTGATTTTTGTGCAATCACAGGCAGTTGCTCTGGTATCTCATCCTCCAGAGTTGCCTTTTTGATGGGTTTGGGGGGTTTTTGAGTTTTCTTTTTCTGTGGTTTTTTGGTGATTTTAGGTGTGGGTTTCAAGACAGTTGTTTGGCTGCCTTGATCACCTTGAGCAGTGGGCTCAGCAGCAGATACCTGAGGAGCAGTGTTTGCTGCTAAAATCTGCTCAGGCACCTCTGCTTGTGTTTTACAAGGTGCTAACATTCTTGAAAATGTTTCAGCAATTAAGCTGTTTATTTGAAAAGATTCACCTTGGTTTATTACCGCAATATCATCCTTACTGAACCTTTTCTCAAAATAATAACTTAAAAATCTTGGGAACAATAAGAATGATTTTGTTTCAACATTTTTAACCAAATCATTGAAAATTGCCTTGGAGTAGTTAAGATTTTCTCCTTGTAAAATAGCATACCCCAAGTTTTGAATTTTCTTTGGTATTTCATTAAAGGAAGTGGTTTTGTTTGAAACACACATGAGAAGGGTATGAAATAAAAATCTGGTTGTAGAAGGGAAGAAACCTTTTTGTAAGGTGTCCCTCCTCATTGTGTCTGCATACCCTCTCTCAATGAAGTCAATTTTTAACTCGTTTTTAGGGAAAGAGTCTTTACCTTGCAGATCATCGAGTTGAAAGACTTCATATATGGATTGCGGTGTTATTCGGACTGCTTTCTTCTGCAGAGTAGAGTTAATGGCTATGACATATTTTCCTTGTTTTTCAAGGATGCAATTTTTCCAAAACTCTCTCTGAGTTTGCAGGTAAATCGGTGCATCAGCGGTTAACAAAGTTTTGTACTTTGAAGCGTTGAGCAGATCGAGGATGGAATCAAATGTGTCGATGGTGCTGGGTTTTGTGAGAAGACCCAGTAGATTATGAGATGGTTTGTGTGGGATTTCGGTGGAGGTAGCCTTTTGAGAGGCCCCTTTAGAAGCTTTTGCGGATGATTTTGATTTTGTCATTTTGAAGATGAGAATCGAAGATGAAATTGTGAAGGAGTTTGACGAAATGTGATGGAAACTGCTTTGAGAAGAGAATTTTTGAGAATTCAATTCGACAGTGAAACTTTGTTTGGGTGTTGAAAAGGGGGTTTTATAGAAGAAGAGTGAATGCTGACGTGGCAGCAGTTACAAAAGGGCTGACCCCTAAGTACTGCCCGCATGCCATCCCCTGGTGAAGTGAAGGATAGTACTTTTAAACAGTACAGGTTGTGAAAACAACTGGTGAAGACAGTAGTTGTAGTGATAATGGATGACAGTGGATGCTTTTTACCATCAGTAGATAGCCTAGCAGTGGATGCACCACTGATTTTGACCATCAGTGGTTAACCAAAGAAAATGAGAACAGGGGATGACTTTCAGCAGTGGACAGACTTTTGTAGCAGCACAGACTTTTGAACCCATCAGTGGTTATGGCAGACTTTTAGGATTTTAATGAAAAAATTCATTTTTAGCTATTTTTAAGGATGGATTTTTGATTTTCTGAAAACATTTTAATGCTTTTATTCATAGAAAAACAGGATTTTGCCTGTTATTCCATGTTGAGCATACCAATCCTAGTGATCAAGCTTTCAAAGGTAGATGTGTCTAATGCTTTGGTTAGCACATCTGCCAGCTAATCCTTAGTTGGAACATGATGCAGAGAAATCAAACCTTTTTCATAGCAATCCCTCATAAAGTGATGTCTGATGTCGATATGTTTGGTGGTTGAATGGGAAACTGGATTTTTGATGATATTTTCTGCTGCCTGACTGTCCAACATGAGTGGTGTCTTCAAGGCAGTGATACCAAAATCCAGTAACTGATTTTGAAGCCAGAGCAGTTGGGCTATACAGCTTGCAGCAGCTATGTATTCTGCCTCAGCAGTGGATGTGGAAACAACTGCTTGTTTTTTGCTTTGCCAAGACACTAAGCAATTGCCTAGGAATTGGCACTCTCCTGAAGTGGACTTCCTTGTTTTATCACATCCAGCAAAGTCACTATCTGAGAAACCTGAAAGCTCAATTTTACCATCAGCTGGATACCAGATACCTAGTGTGGGAGCACCTTTGAGGTATCTGAATATCCTTTTTACAGCAATAAGGTTTGACTTTCTAGGGGATGATTGGGATCTTGCACAGACACATGTTGCAAACATGATATCTGGTCTAGATGCAGTTAGGTACAATAAAGACCCAATCATGCTTCTATATAAGGTCTGATCAACCAAATCATCCTTTTCTTCAGACATGACCAATTTGTTGGTTGCAATGGGTGTACTACATGGCTTACAATCATCCATATCAAATTTCTTTAAAAGTTCTTTTGCATATTTGCCTTGATGGATGAAAGTGCCATTTTGCAGCTGCTTTACTTGGAGACCAAGAAAGCACTGGAGTTCACCCATTGCACTCATTTCAAACTCAGCTGTCATGAGTTGTCTGAACTATTCACACATTTTATTACATGTGCTTCCAAAAATGATGTCATCCACATAAATCTGGACAATCATCAAATCCTTTCCTCTCCATTTTAAAAACAGTGTTTTATCAATCCTGCCTCTGGTGAAACCAATGGAAAGTAAAAAGGTGGAAAGAGTTTCATACCAGGCTCTGGGTGCTTGTTTCAAGCCATACAAAGCTTTGTTTAGCTTGTAGACATGATCTGGATAAAATGGATCCTCAAAACCTAGAGGTTGACAGACATATACCTCTTCTTGAATCTTACCATAGAGGAATGCACATTTTATATCCATTTGGTACACCTTGATATTGTGGTTGACAGCAAAGGCCAGAAAGAGTCTGATTGCTTCAAGTCTTGCAACAGGAGCGAATGTTTCATCATAATCAATTCCCTCTTCTTGTCTGTAGCCTTGAACCACAAGCCTGGCTTTATTCTTGACAACAATGCCCCTTTCATCAGTTTTGTTTTTGAAGACCCACTTTGTGCCAATAGGACTTACATTCTCTGGCAGTGGTACAAGCTCCCATACTTGTTGTCTTCTGAACTATTGGAGCTCTTCTTGCATGGCCTCTACCCAGCTGTTGTCTTTCAGTGCCTCTTGGTACTTGACTGGCTGATGGAGTGATAGAAAGCCAGCAAAAAGACAAATGTTTTGGGACTGCTTTCTTGTGAGCACCCCTTCATTGATGTTGCCAATGATTTGATCTGGTGGATGAGATTTCAAGAAGATGAGCTTTCCTTGGTAGGGAATGATGGCATTTTGTGGTGAAGGCTGCAGATGTGTATCATCTGAGCTAACCACTGCTGGAGGTAAAGGTGTGAACACCTGCTGACTTTGATCCACTGTTTGAGGACTTTTGTCAGCAGTGTTTGATGAGGTGGAAGCAGTGGTTAAGGGGCTACTTTGGTCAACAACTGTTGAGGTAGCAGTGGTTGAGCTTTGACAACTGTTTTGAACAACTGATGCTCCCCCTTTTGAGGCAGACTTTTGAGGAATGATGATTTCATATCCATAGTCTGGTGATGAATCCTCTGATGGACCCTGCAGTGTTAGTCTTGACAGCAGTATTTTCAAAAGTGAATTTTTCAAGATCAAACAATTCTGCAGGATTTGCAGGGATTTTCAGTGATGAAAGTTCATTGAACTTTACATTCAAGGTCTCTTCCACTGCTTTGGTCCATGTATTAAACACTTTGTAGGCCTTAGCAGTGGATGAGTATCCCAGGTGATATCCCATATCGATTTTGGCTGCAAACTTTGAGATAGAATCTTTTAAGTTTAAAATGAAGCATGGGCAACCAAAAACTTTGAAATATGAGATTAATGGCTTTATTTTATACAGAATTTCATAAGCAGTCTTTACCTGGAGTTGATTAAAACTCTGTTTTGGACATAGCAAGCAGTGTTTACTGCCTCTGCCCAAAAAGTTAATGGCAAACCTGAATCTGCAAGCATGGTTCTGGCAGCCTCAATCAGTGTTCTGTTCTTTCTTTCAACAACCCCGTTTTGCTCTGGTATTCTAGGAATGCTGTACTGCCTTACAATCCCTTTCTTCACACAGAAGGCATCCAACTCCTTATTTTTGAATTCTGTGCCATTGTCACTCCTGAAGACTTTTACTGGAAGGTCAAATTGCTTTTCAACCTGTATCACAAAGTCTTGCAAAATACCTGCAGTTTCATCTTTGGAGTGTAAAAAGAAGGTCCATGTAAACCTAGAGAAGTCATCAACAATAACTAAACAGTATCTTTTCTTTTTGAGACTCATGACTTGCATTGGGCCAAACAAATCCATGTGCAGCATTTGCAAACACTGGGTTGTTTTGGACTCTTCAATGGACTTAAAAGAGCTCTTGTGCTGTTTTCCTTTTAAACAGGAAACACAGTGTTCAGGACATGAAAACATTTTTTGTGGTAAGCCTCTTACTAAGCCATTTTTTGAAATTTCATTTATTGTTTTGAGATTTGTGTGTCCCAGTCTTTTGTGCCATAACTCTGTCTCTTTGTTAGAGGCAGCTGAGAATAGACATGCATCAGCTCTGGGACACTCTCTTGACATGTCAACAACATAAACATTGCCACTTCTTTGAGCAACAAGTTTTGTTGAGCCTTTCTTGATTATTGCTTCAATCTTACTAACCATTTCTGGTCCGACAATCCTACAACAATCCTTTGTGAAGAATGATCCAAACCCTTTATCACGCATTTGAGACACACTCAGGAGGTTGAATTTCAGATTATCAATAAGATTGACATTTTCAAATTTTACATTTCCAGACTTTACAGTACCAGACCCTAGAACTTTTCCCTTACTATTATTACCAAAGGATATATCACCCCCTCCATGAATTTTGAAATCTTGAAGAAGGGCTTTACATCCTGTCATGTGCCTGGAGCCTCTACTATCTACATACCAAAGACTATCTAAGCATGCAGAAGCTCCCTGCACATGAAGTAAAGGATTAGTTCAAAAAGGTTTCCAAAGCCAGCATGGCTTTGGATGGGGTCTCAACAGTGTCTGGGATGGAGACAGATGCATGGACAGTGGTTAGCTCAGGGGTTTGTACATTTTTGGGAATGTATTTCTCTAACCACTGTTGGGGGTCTTGACCTATCATCTGTTGATAACTAAAAGGATGCCTGTTCACTTTTGGTTTAGAGGGCTTTTTGTAAGTCTCATAGACGTGTGGAATCCTTTGGTATGATGCTTTTTCCTTGCCTTTTCTGAATTGATTGGCTAGAGGTGCATCTGTCACTTGTACATCCCTTTGAACAGATGTTTGGTTCAGCTGTTTTGTGACAGCAGTTTGGACAGGGATGAACAGTGGTTGTTTCTTGGTGAACTTAACAGATGATGCTGATGAACTTAAGGATGTTTTTGCAGTGTACTCTTTCTTCTTTTCATCAAAGTTTTTGAGATACACACATTCCTTAGTTTTGTGGTTATTTTTACCACAGATGGTGCAGCTTGCAGCAGGTGAAATGTTGCTTGTTTTGTTTATATCATATGCTTTTAGATGAAAACAATCTTTTGTTAGATGATTCTTCTTTTCACAAAATTCACAAAACAAGTTTTTGATCTTTTCTCAGATTCCTTTGCAACAGAGTTTTGAACCTCTGTTGGGATATCTTTGATAGGAATGACTCTTGCTTTTGGAGCTTTTACACCATCAGTGGTTGTGAAATCCATTGGTTTGAAATTTTCAAGGATATCACACTCATCAGACCATGTGGGTTTAAATTGGTATTTCTCAATTTCCTCAAAAGTTGAGGAT
Source organism: Helianthus annuus (assembly GCF_002127325.2). NCBI lineage: Eukaryota > Viridiplantae > Streptophyta > Magnoliopsida > Asterales > Asteraceae > Helianthus > Helianthus annuus. Next base: position 48,676,831 of record NC_035440.2, on the reverse strand, counting down.
CCCACAGATCTTTCCAGAGTAATTTTGTTACCAAGTTTGTCGGTTATTTTAACCTCTTGGCCATTTTTGTTTGTTGGTATGATTTCAGAAGAAACAGCTTGCATTGCAGCAGTGCTTGCAATGTCATCATATTTTCTATGACCTATACCAAACTTGACATTGCTTTTAAGCTGTTTCTCAAGCATAACCTCATACCCTTTGCAAGACTCCACCCGCCTTTCACAGGTGATTTGAGTAGACTCTAACTCCTTTTTGCAAACTTGGTATTTTTCTACCATAGTTTGGAGTTGAGTTTTGGTTATGCTTTGTTCTTCTTTCAAACTGCTGATCTCTTTATCTTTTTCAGCCAATTTGTTTCTAAGTTCTTTCAATGACTTTTCAAATTTGACCTCATCAGACAAGATTTTATCTTTAAGGTTTTCATTCACCTCTTTAATGTTAGCACATGCAATAATATAGTTGTCTGAACACAGTTTTTCAAGAACTTGAGGTGATACCTTAGCAGCAGCCATCATGGCACAATCACATTGATGATTATCTTCTTCATCAGCTCTCTCTTCTTCATCACCAGCTTTCTTCGGCTCTTCTTCCTCTTTGTCTTCTTTGGACCAAGGGTCGGTCAGTGGTTCAATCAGGGTTTTTGATTTTTCTTCCAGCAGTAGTTCACCAGCAACTGCAGTAACCACTGCTTCAGCAACTTCATCCACTGTTTCAGCACTTAGCTGTTCACCTTCAGCTTCATCCCCTTCTGGTATTGACTCTAATGCCATCAAACAAAATTTATCATTAAAAGCATCATTAGAAGCATCATTAGAAGCATATAGAGCAAAATTTTCCTCTCCAAGCTCTTCAGGCATGCTGCTCCAATCAACAAAGCCTTGTGTGAAAAAGCTTTGCTGATCTGCTTGTGTCACAGTTGGAGCAGCTGTTTGAGGTGCAGCAGGTTGCACTTGTGCCTGAGGGACAAGGGCTTGAACATACTGAATTTGTGGAACAGTGGTTTGGTCATAATGCACCGGCACAGGGGTTGCAGCATAATGAGCAGTGTTAACATGTGCTGCAGGGGCATATTGGGTATAGTGCACAGTGTTTTGTTGTTGTGGTCTAGGATTTGTGCTAGGGTGAGTTATTATGGGACCAGTAGTTTGACTCCTACTTTCTCTAGCAAAGTGACCTAGCCTACTACACTTGTAACACTTGATTTTCGATTTATCCAACCCCACCCTTAAATTTCCATGAAGCCCTGGAAATTTTCTCCCTGTTCTTTTGTAGAACTTGCTTGTTCTTACACTAAGCAAGGCCAACTGATGCAAGATGTCCATCTCCTCTAAGTGAGTGGGATCAAAATGTTGCAAATCATTCAGCTCAAAACACAAATTATCTGACATCTGGTTTTCAGTATTTGCTGTGAAAGCATAATTTGTAAAGTGAGAATCAGAGTTGACGAAGTTACCCCCAGCTGTTATGTCAATAAAATGATCATAACTCTGATCCTTACTACTACTGTCAGATTCTTCCTGACCAAGCAGAGCTGTGCTACCGAATGAATAGTCATCAGCAACTTTACCAGACTCTTGCAACCTCCTTTTTTGATTCAACTCCCTTTCATAGGTCAGGAGTCTACCATGGAGTTGGGTCAGGGTCAGATCTTTGAATTCAGCTGAATTCCTGGTGACAAAAGCAATTGTTTCCCATTTTTCTGGCAATGATCTAAGGAACCTGCTATTTTGGGTTGCATTTGGAAATGTAACCTTAACAAGCCTTAGCTCACTGATGAGACAACTGAAACGTTCAAATTGTTGGGTTAGTGATTCCCCTTTGATGTGACAAAACGTTTCATACTGCTGATTCAGAATTTCCCTATTGTTTTCGATAACCTCCTCTGTTCCTCCGAACTGTTCCTTCAATGCATCCCACAATTCTTTTGCACTGTCACAATGTAACAGTCCAGTATAGATTTCGTTGGGGAGTGCAGAGGCTATGATGCTAAACGCTTTGGCATCCAGTTCAAACTTCTGAAAATCCAATTCAGTGTAATTTTCAGTTGGTTTAGGAACGGATTTTTTGGCGTCCTCTGCTCTTGGCACCATAGGAACATGAGGACCGAAAACGACAGACCTCCAACATCCAGTGTTTTGTTGAGCGAGGATGTGACGCATCCTTCGCTCCCAGATGTTGTACTCATTTCTTTTCAGCATAGGTGGTTTAAACAAAGAGCCAATGTTATTTTTATCATCTTGTGATTGCGACATCTTTCCGGTTGTTTTACAGGCACTGATTAATCAACTTTATCGGTGATTAAACCTTACTCTGTTTTTCAACACAACGAACAAACGATCAGTATCAACAATTTCGAGCTGAACTATTTACGTCAAAATGATTGTTAGATCAAGTTTGACTGTCCTAGCTCTGATACCAATTGTTAGGATCTGAGTTTGGATTGATTGTGATTTGTGTTTGAATTTAGATGAACAAATGAAAGAGTAGTGCAGCGGAATTTAATGGAACCAAACTTTTCACAATCAAACAGAAGAAATGCTATCAATCATACATTTTCTAACACTGAATCAAATGATTAAATTTATTTTTAAACTCTGATTACAATGTGTGTATGATATGCAAACTCCCCCTCAGCCTGAGCTCAGTGTTTGTTCGTGCAGAAAGAAGATGGTGAATGAGCTAAACAGAACAGTACAGAGTACTGTTCTATTTATAGGCACTTGCAAACTACTGAGCATCAAAGCTGACGTCACCATGAAAGTGACATCTAACCTCCTAACAAACTCTAACCTCTGATCTATACAAACACTGCTATGCTAACTACTGATATTACATTTCAATGCATAAACTAAACATAAACTGCTGCTGCATCCTTCCACTGCTGTGAACCCAGCAGTACCATGATCAGCAGAGCTTAAACCAAGGCAGTAGATTGAGCAGCAGAGCTTTAGTTCTTCTATCAGACTTTGTCTTTGTCAGCAGTTGTAGGTCAGCAGATTGCATGATCAGCAGATAGGAGGTCAGCAGATGTTGAAACCACTTTCAAGGGGAGAGACTTGCAACCAGACATCTGCTTATTTTGAATCTACTGCTGTGATCCAGTTTTGGCTTTTATTATCTGTTCCTTTGGTAGGGTTCAATCCCAACAGTAGTCAACAGACATTCAATGCATCAACAGACTCCCCCTTGGATGTTGACGAAGTTTTCAGCTCCGAGTCTTCAGTCTTGGTCTTTTCTCCAACTCTCTGTCTTCTCATCATAAGCACTCTATCTTAACAGGCTTAGGATCACAACCTTGCTCTATCTTCAAACTCCCCTTTGATTGTTGATCCAGACTCCCCCTTTCACAGACTCCCCCTCTCAATATGCTAGAATCTGAGGTCTTGATCTGGTTCAAGCTTTGACAGTTAGCTTCCGTGGGAATAATGAAGTCCAAAACCTGTTACTCAACCAATAACATTACAAACTATCTTTTCAATAACAAATCACAAACTTAATCAGCTTTAGAAATCCACTTAAGTATTCAGATCCAAGTTAATGACCCTGATTACTTAATTAATCTACCAAGTTCAACTTAATGACCTTGGTTGATCTTTTGACAAATCAAACTGATTTTAAACAACAATTTTCACAGTTTCCTGAAAATAACAAGTATCAAATTAATGAACTCGTTTTAACTTTGAAAACATCTCAAACTTCAACAAAGTAAGCTCTCCTCATTCTTCAGCTCAGAACTTTCCTGCATCTGCTTCAATATCCGAGAATCCAACGATTAACTCTCCACTTTGGTTTGTCAAAAAATAAAGCAGAAAAAAAATCTTTTTGGATTTTAATAAAGTGTTCTAGACTAAGAAATGAAATACATAAAACTTAAATTGCAGAAAGTAAACAAAGTAAACTATATACAAACTTATTCAATCTTACAGGTGAGTATACCACAAATGATATCTGTTAGGGGTTAAATGCGAGGGCCGTGAGAGCTCGGGTCGATACTTCCGTATACGCAGAGAGATGACGGCTTCGACTTTCTGGTGTGTCCCCTTTAGAGGATCTTTTAGTTACAACACCAGCGACTATCAATTTTATTGTTTCATCAGCTTGCTGAGGGGATGCTATGTTTCAAGCATTTGCAGAAAGTATTATTCGGGGACTAGGTCAGTACTTCCATATAGCAGAAGTCCCAGAATAATACCCCAGATATCACTGAGTATAAAGACCTAGTATCTCAAAATATGGGACCTTTCAAACGAGATTTCAGGGGTTACCTATATATCCAAGTAGTGTTCCCCACGAATTTCACAAGTTTGAAATTTTAGGTTTATATCCCGAATAAATCTACTAAATGTGCGAAAACCTATCAACACATCATTAGTGAGACTGTTTAACTCATTTTAACTTTTCAAATCTTTAGCATACTGTAATTGTCTAGCCGATGTACTATCATTTTCCCTTTTTACACAAGCTCTTTTTCAGTTTTATCATGTTTTTGTATTTTTGCATTTTTTACTGTTTTTGTATTTTCTGAAAGTAAACTATATACATCTACTCCCCCTAAATACCAAAACAAGTAAAAAATCGACAAACCATTGTAGATTGTTTCTCATCTTCATCCGCAACAGTACTCTCATCAACGCCAATTATGCCATCCGACACCGAAAGAAGCTTCATACCATTTAGTTTTAACAAATATTTAAACCGATTTTTATCAAAAGCTTTGGTATGTAAATCAGCTTTCTGTTCGTCAGTGTGGATTTTCTCAATTCGTATCAACTTTTTCTCGAAGCAATCGCGAATAAAGTGATAACGAATCTCTATATGTTTAGTTTTAGCGTGATGTACTGGATTCTTTGTTATATTTATTGCGGCCTCATTATCAACAAAAAGAGGTGTGTTTAGAAACTACAAACCGTAGTCGCGCATCTGTTGCTGTATCCACAGGATCTGAGAGCAGCAACTGCTAGCAGAAACGTACTCCGCTTCACATGTAGATAGTGCCACAGACGTTTGTTTCTTACACTGCCAGGTAACCAATCTAGGTCCAAAGAACTGGCATCCTGCAGTTGTTGATTTGGTATTGACTTTGCAGCATCCGAAATCTGAATCGGAATACCCTTCGAGCATAAAGTCGCCTTTTCTAGGATACCACAACCCCAATGTAGGAGTTCCCTTCAAATAGCGTAATATCCTCTTCACGATAATCATGTGCGAAGCTCTCGGGTTAGATTGATATCTTGCTGCGAGGCACGTTGGGTACATATTATCAGGACGTGAAGCAGTTAGATACATCAAATAACCTATCGTGGAACGATAGAACGTTTCATCAGCCTTGTCTCCGGTGAGATCTGGATGAATTCCATGATTTGTTGCAAGTGGGGTAGCAGCTGGAGTAGAACTTGACATTCCAAATTTCTCTAGAATATCATGCACGTACTTCGTCTGGTGAATGAAAATTCCCTCAGGTAGTTGTTCAACTTGTAGACCCAGAAAGAATTTCACCTCCCCCATTGATGACATTTCGAATTTTTGCTTCATCACCTGTTCGAAATCTTTGCATAATTTCTCATTTGTCGACCCAAAGATTATATCGACTACATAAATCTGTACTATCAGAAGATGTCCGTCGACCTCTTTAGTGAAGAGAGTGGCATCCACTTTTCCACGTATGAACTTGTTGGCTAGTAGGTGTTGAGACAAAGTCTCGTACCAAGCTCTTGGGGCCTGGTGTAAACCATACAGCGCTTTGTCCAATAGGTAGACCTTGTTTTTGTGGATTGGGTCAGTAAAGCCCGGCGGCTGACCGACATAAACCTCCTCTTTGACCTTCCCATAAAGAAACGCTGATTTTACATCCAACTGATAAACTTTGAAGTTCTTCTAAGACGCAAATGCTAGGAAAATTCTGATTGCCTCTAGTCGTGCCACATGAGCATAGACTTCTGTAAAATCAATCCCCTCCTGTTGACTAAAGCCCTGAACAACGAGTCGAGCTTTGTTCCTTACAACAACTCCTCTGTCGTCTCTCTTATACTTGAATACCCATTTTGTATTGATTTTCCTCTGACCATCCGGTAAATCCACTAACTTCCACACTCCCAACTTTTCAAACTGACTCAACTCTTCTTGCATTGCAATGACCCAAGAGTCTTCAGTAAGCGCCTCTTTATACGTTCTCGGTTCGATCTGCGAGATAAAACAACTTAATGAAAATTCAGTTTGTAAAGGTGCTACTGTAGAATAAAAACATGTTAAGCCCTGGTCTATTTGACGTCTCGTGCCAACGCCTGAATGCAATTCTCCTATGATCAACTCCTCTGGATGATAAGAAAGAGTTCGCGGCATCACTTCGCTTGGAACATCCACATCACCTTCCAGATGAGTAACATTTTGATTTGCACTTTGTTCACCAACTTGGTTTATTTGACTTGAATCCTGAATCTGCTCCCCCTCAGAATCTGAATCTCCATCATCAAAGATCGGCATGTTCTCAGATTCTTGATTATCATTCTGATCCGACTGATCATCTTGAGCAACTTCATTATGTTGGACATCATTATGTTCACCAGCATTACTTGGACCTGCTTCATCGTCATTCGAAGTTTCCCGTGGTCGTCTTGAATACTCAGCTGGGAACCTTTGCTGTGACTCGTACTCACGCAAAATATCCAATTCATCAAAGAAATCTTCTTCTTCTTCTTCTTCCATCATGTCAAACGATTCCCACAACTTGTCGTAATGATATCGCCATGAATCTCCTGGACTTTGTGGCGGCATAGTATAACCTTGACATTCAACATTTGCAGCTTCAATAATCCGCTTCTCACTTGGAACGAAGACACGTCGTGTAGGACTTGAATATCCAACAAATATTCCCTCAATGCACTTCGGACCAAACTTTCCATAAGGCTCTATAACTGTACAGGGTGACCCGAACGGTTCTAGATACTTCAAATTCGGTTTGCGATTATTGATCAGCTCAAAGCATGTTTTGTTGAACCTTTTGACAGTGAGAACCCTGTTGAGCATATAGCATGCGGCGGAAACAGCTTCAGCCCAGAAATTAATTGGTAACTTCGAATCTGCGAGCATAGTTCTGGCCGTCTCGATTAGCGTCCGGTTTTTGCGTTCTGCGACTCCATTTTGCTGCGGAGTGTACGGAGCACTAAACTCATGCAATATACCTCTTTCATCACAAAATTCTTCCATCTTGCTGTTCTTGAATTCAGTACCATTATCACTTCGAATTCTTTTGATACGCCTCTGGTACAGATTCTCAATCTTCTTGAACAACGCCATCAAACTATCAAATGTTTCGTCTTTCGTTTTCAAGAAAGAAACCCACGAAAATCTGGAATAATCATTAGTAACCACAAGACAATATTTATCTCCCGTAATGCTCTTGACATTCACCGGACCAAACAAATCCATGTGAAGTCTCTCTAGAGGTCTTGAGACTGAATTGACTTACTTTGTAGGGTGTGACGTTTTCCTCTGCTTGCCTTTTACACAGCTAATGCACTCCCCTTCCAGATGAAAACCTTTGACATGAACTCCTGTAACCAAATCGTTATGCACCAAATGATTCATTTTTCTAAGATGTATATGCCCCATCTTCCGGTGCCACAATCTCGATTCTTTTTCAGTTGCTCTGGACACGAAACAATGAGCCTGACCCGTGGTTGTAGTAGCTACGCTCATATCCAACACGTACAGATCATTAACTCTTGGTGCCCTCATGATAATCCATTCTTCAGGGATAACAAATCCTGGTTTCAAGATCAAACATTCTTTATCAGTGAAGTGAGTGGTATACATCCTGTCACAGATCTGCGAGATACTCAGCAGATTGTTCTCCAGCTCAGCAATGTAGTTAACTCTCTCAAACGTCACAATCCCGTTAGATAACATTCCTTCACCAATAATCCTTACTCCTTGATTACCCGCAAAACCTACGTATGCTCCATTTATGTTTCTGACATCATACAGCAACGCGGTCTTCCCTGTCATATGTCTTGAAGCTCCACTATTCATGATCCATCTGGATACAAGTTTTGGAAGATCCTGCACATAACAAACTTTGACTTAACCAACTTCAATAAAGATGCCGATTCATGCTTCGCGATCAAGGAAGCTCCGGCAATTCAAACTGCTTAGTCAAACATGGTGTCCACCCAGGCCTCATCAGCCTTAGGTGTAACCTTAACCGTTTTAACTCTCGCAACTTGAATTTTAAAGTTTTCAGCCTTCAGAGGTGGAAAATTCGCATCATAATCAACTTGAATTGAATCCTCAGAAGGTGAAACCTTTTTCTCAGTTTTGGGTTTCCAAACTTGTTGAGACAGTGCAACCCGTTTGTAAAATTTGTCATTTAGTTACCGACTTCTTTACAGGTTAATTTTTCACTTTGATGTTGTCATTTTTCACACTCTTTTTCTCAACAACGATTGGTGCTTTACCCTTCTCGTCAACTTTCTTTTGTTGAGTCTTCACAGTTTCAGTCTTAGGCTTCACGTTGGTACACTTTCGTGCAATGTGACCAACTTGATTACATCTAAAGCATGTTCGAGTATCAGCCACTCGACTTGTGCCTTCAGACTGAGCCTGTGAAGCTCTTTTCTCAAAGAACTCTTTGTTTGATTTTGAAAAAATTTCTTTCTCTTCATCAGCAAGTGAACTCGAACTGTTCACAAACTTTTTCTTCTTAACAAACCTTTTGTTTGGAACATTTCTTTTCTGATAACCACTCGACCAGTTGTTTCTGTTGTTATTGTAAAACGCGGTGGATTAACAGATTTCTTGTTGTAAACTTTTTCTTTCTCGAAACTCATTTTTCTCTTTGATTGACTCAAATTGTTCACTTATGACAACTCAACTTCGACCAACTTGAAAACATTTGTCAATTTGTCCATGTTAACATTCTCAATCGGAAACTCAGAATCCAAAAACAACTTATCAAATCCCGACATCTTGTACATGACAAAAGTAGGTTCATCATTTAAGTTGTTCTTGGAATTTTGTTTCGGAATGTATTTGTCCAAGAAACACCCATCTTCCTCAGTAGTGTCACTATCCGTTTTTAACACATTTTCAACAACATATTTTACAATATCATTTTGGACACTATCGTCATTGTAAGACATGAACGTGACATCAATGTTTTCCGAAAGTTTAACTTCACTTTTGTCACACCCCGAATTCCACGTGTCTCACCGGTGGGCCTGGTGGGGGATTACCGTGACGTAGTTGGCAACAATATAGTCAAACCACACAATTATATGAATGCACAGCGGAAGCATAAAGATAATATATTTCAACGTTAAGTGTAATATCAAAGTATCACCATTGTTGAAATAAAATCCACAGGGGATCTAATAATAATAACAAAAGTATTGTTCAACAGACTTCAGGCATCTTAAGCTTGCGAGACTTCTAATGATGCTAAGGAGAAATCCCAGCCAATTTCGCATAGTACCTGCATTTAGTCTTTTTGGGGAAAATACATCAGTTTACACTGGTAAATACATTCAACTGACACTTTTGTAAAATGTTTAATAAAATTGGTTTAAATGCTCAAGGCACAAACTCTTTATAACTTGGGATAATTTATAATCAAATCTTGTAAAGAATTACATGTTACTATGCGTTCGGTCGCCCGGGTCGTGCCGGGTTAAAGTTTAATAGACACGCCACATAGCATAAAACCGTGGCGGGTAACCAACGGCTATACTTTTTATAGTCATGGACATAATGCCGGGTGTACGCCTACACCCGGATGTCGAGGTCGTGGCCATTCGTAAATGCTGCCAAGGATATCCGGGACATGGTCATTAAGCCCCCAAAGGCGTCAAGCCAACAAGACAAGTTTTTAAATGGGTCACATTGATAATACCCAACTACTAATGAGTTGGGGTCAATTGCCCGACCAAGCGGTATTTTAAATACCGTAACCCAAGCCCGTATATCGGAAAATAAGTTAAAAGTATTTACCTTTGCAAGTATAATTCCTTAATTGAAATAAATTGCAGATAGCTTTTACTGGTCCCCTATTCTGGAACGAAGGTTTAAATTAACCTATTAGAATCCTAACGGGTCTTTAATTTAGCCGTAGCTTAGACCGGTCAGTTTCGACGGATAGATACGGTTTAATCGCGTGAAAGGCGATAACCGGGAATGGAATGTGATTTTGACCCAACAAGTTTGAAGACTTGTTTTATAGGGGTATAATAATCATACTCTGGATTTTGGGGTCAAAACAATATGGTTTGACCCGTTTCGGCTAATTCATGTAAACTAGTTACATAAGCCGAACCGTGCGCGCAAAAGGCGCAACGGGTAACCGTAAGAGTCCTACACTGTTTTCCTAAGTCAACATGCTTTAAAGAGGTTGTGGTATCAGTAGGATACCTTCCATAATGCCCGTAACGAGTTTAAGTTCATAATATGCCCCGTAGGGGTATTTCGGTCTTTTTAAAGATTATAAAAGGGGTTTCTGAGTTCTACAGGAAATCTGAGTTTCCCGAACAGTTTATAAAGTCTAAAATACTTTATTTATCATTTAAAATCATTAGCAACTGGAATCGGGTCAAAAGACCTTGTAGAACTCAAGTTATGGCCGAAAAGGGTATATTCGGTATTTACCGAACCGCTGCCATAACCGCAGGTTATGAGCAGGTTAAAAATAATTAAAAATCTTTAAAAATCCCAAAATATTATTTTACATCAGTGAGTAAAAGTTTGGTGTCGAAATCTGGGTTTAGATAGGCGTTATGCTAATTGCGCTATTTAATTACTAAAGTTTCGCAATTTGCGCCATTTAGCATAACTCATATTCTGGACCTCGGATTGACGTGAAATTTTAGGGACATGCTTAGAAATCAGTAACCAAGGTTATGATCCTTTCACATGTCCGAAATTCTCGTTTTAATTAAAAAAGGCATTACGGTCAACTTTTAAGCATTTAACGGAAATGTGTAAAAGACTCGGACAACAACGAACCGGTCACAGAGGGTTATACCATCATGTAACCGGGTCCTAAGAGAGTCCTAAGGCATATCTAAATCAAACTTTAACTGGTCAGAACTGAAGTCAATGCAAAAGTCAAACTTTTGCGACTTTCGGCTCCGAACCGGGTCTAAACGGAAAATGGTCGGATCAAACAAGCTTAGACTAGTTTATATACTTATTATCATGTTTTATGAGTGTTCAAACAGGTTACATATCATCTATATTACAGATTATGCAAGAAATCGCAAAATGACATTTCTTTTGACTTTTTCTAAGCACGTTTGACTCGATATTTGAACTAGTTAGAGTGGGAATCAGAGGGTGCCCTTTTAGGGGTTTAATGCCCACATGATTACCATCATATAACTATCTTTGATTCGACAAACCACTGGACCATTCGTGATTTATCGCAAAGTCAATCGTTAATTACGACGGATTGACTTTTAAGCTAAACTAAGCAAAAACTAAGCCATAAAAGGGTTGGCATACTTACAGAAGCTTGGTGCACGACTTAGAATGTTAGAAGAGTGCTTGAGAGCTCCAGAGATGGTTTAGAATGCAGGTTTGAGCTGTGATTTACTTGTGCACAATGTATGGCCTTTTATAGTAACATTTCATGCATAAGATCATTACACATCAACCTACAAGGCATCATGGATGTTCAGCAGGTGGCCCTGGGTGCTAGGGGTCATGTAGAGGGCGCCCCTGCTTCATTTATTGCTCAAATGATCGTTAACAACTTCAAACAGCAAGTCTGTCCAAGAATTCTGCATCTGGGACTTGTACGCGGCCCGCATTAGGATCAAGCAACTCACACGCGGGCCGCATGGATCCTAATGTCAGAAAACGTATCTTCCTCTGGCGCGCGGCCCGCATTAGCTCAAGCATATCTTCAACGCGGCCCGCCTGAGGGTTAATTATCAAGATTTTCAAATCTTTTGTAATGATTAGCCTGACCTTTCGGTTTCGAAGGGGTAACTTTGCGATTTGGCCCTCGATTATTTACGATTAAGGGCCTCGTGACTTTTACCCGCATTGTTAAGCCCCCGGTTAGTTTAATTACTATCCGAAAAGCCTTAACTTTCATTGTTGACGCTTTTAACCCCTCTCATACGAATTTGATCATAACTTTCTCGTTTTAAAACGGAACTTCGCGAAATTTACATAGTATATACTAGTAAGCGTATTTTACTGTTACAAAGCCTCGGGTTCATCAAAGGGTCACTCAGAGGTATCAATTAAACATGTTGACACAATTAACCCCTGTAGCTTGTAATCTCTCACTTTCTCCCGCGTTTCGCTCCGTACGATCCATGATTTATTCGTTTGAAGGTACGAGCGTCATTTAGGGTTACTATACAATATTTACCCTTTGTTGACATTTATAACCCTCAAATTTACATACTTTCAAGGTTTGTCAACTTTAGTCCTTTATTTAATATTTAATGCCACGTGTAAACTCATGACATGTGTTAACACATTATTGGACACAAAATTTCGAGGTGTTACAACTTTCTTCCTCAATTTCAACCAACCCAGATTGCTTTTTCGTGTAATTATCCAGAATCGGCGGTGGAACTCTATGAAAACCCACCCCGGTTCCATCAGAATAAACATCTTCGCCAGCTTTGTTTTTCCTGATGGGTTTGGGAACAATGTGTTGCAAAACAAAGCTTGCGGAGTTGTAACTTTTAAGTTTCAACTGGATTCGCTCGTTTTCGATTACAGCCTCTTGAACTTTAAGTTTCAGTTTAGCGATTTCATCCAGTTGTTGGTTGATTGATTCTTCTGTTACTCTCAGCACTGCTTTTAAATGAACGTTTTCTTTATGAGTTTTACCATTTCGATCATCACAATCTTTCATTGTGCTTTTGAGTTTTTCAAACTTTTCAGAAATCTGACGGTTTTCAAGAATTAACTTTTCATTTTCTTTTTTAACTTTTTCATGATCAATTTTATCATTTTCAATTTGGCTAGTTAATTCTCTTATCCGTTCAGTTGAAGCTTTAACTATTTTGTCACGATCGAGAACTTGATTCTCAACGCTTCTGACCTTTGCTGTCAGATCTTCAACTTTCTTACCGTTGAGATACGTGACTGTATTACAAAATTTGCACTCTTTGTTGCAATTTTTGGAATCAACATTTCCATCAATTTGTTTACCTGACGCATTTGTTGACAAGTTTGAACTGACCTGGCCTTTTGACTCAGACACGGAGTTAGAGTCTACCTCAAGTGCCTTAGCAGCCAGCACTTTGTCAGCCATTTTTCCCAGGTTCTCAGCAGTCAACTCCTGCGTTGTGTCAATAACCCCAGTATCAATCTTCTTTGATTTCTCTTGCTCTTCTTTCTCCTTTTTCTCTTTCTCTTCTTTCTCCTTTTTCTCTTTTTCTTCTTTCTCTTTCTCGTCTCCAGTTCCCCACCATTTATTCTGCCAAAAAGTCATCTTCTTCTTTGTACTCCTTGATTATGGCTTCGATATCAAGTGTTTTGTCATCGATCGCAATGTTTCTATATGGATCAAAATAACATTCCCTGTCCGCATCCCATCTTCTCGCTCTCCTCGCTTCCAGATAGATACCAGAAATTCTAATGATTCTGTTTTCAGCCAACATTTTTCTGTATCTATACTTATGCTCTTCAGTTCGGTTATCTTTCAAAGGAATAGGTTTGTCGTTTTTCGCCATGAATGCGTAACCAACCGCATCTTCTTCCGGTAGAACTTCTTTACTCCAATCATACCCCTCATCATCATAGATCACCGCAAGAGCTCTAGATTTCTCTTTGTTATCTTTAACCTGCTTCAATCTAGGCGGCTTAGATTTATTCTGGTGATAAATCGCCTTCTTGTAGTAATCATCTCTGAAAGGGTTCTTCGACTCATCAGCATATGCGTTTCTGCATTCTCGCTTGAAGTGACCTTTCTACTTACACTTGAAGCACGTCACCTTGGACTTATCAAAACCCAGCTTGGTAGATGGACCACCAATTGTCTTCCTGCCGGTGATTTCCATGAAACGCTGTGCTCGACGAACAGCACTGGCCATAGCCCAACGAATATCGATCAGCTCCATTTCTTCAGGATCTATCTGATCATAATCTTCCTTCGTCAGGTTGGTGTTGCCTATCTTCCCAGCTACTAACCCTTCATACGATTCCAACACCGATGCTAGAAAGATCATCTGCTGTTTAGCCGACTCCTCATCAAAATTCTGAGCATTCTTCAAGTCTATTGCAATGTTACATTTTGAAAACGATTCTTTGCATCAGAATGACTTGCAGATGATGAAGATCCACTGTGATAACCACTGTGATTTTCACTGATTTGACCACTTTGACTTTCTTTGCTTGATGTGGATACATTCTCAGCAGAAAACGCCGTCTTTGGAGAAGTTGCTTTTGGCATCATGCTTTTTGGATAATACAGATCCAAATTCTGCTGGTGAGATGAGTGATTGACTTTGTATGTCTTTTTCAGTTCCAGCTCGTGACTTTCAAGTCTCTCAATCAACAAATCCACAGTCAACTTTGAAGGCTCGATAGTGTTTTTTAGCATCAGCGCATAATATCTCCAATCCATCTCGTCAGGCAATGAATCGAACAGTTTGTCTATAAGCTCATCATCAGGATATCTGATATCATGTCTTGCTAATTCCAGCTTCAGATGACCAAACCTTTCTATCATTTTACAGACTGACTCATTCTTCAAACAGGCAAACATATCAAATTCTTTCCTAAGAAGTTTCTTTTTACTTTTCACAATTTCATCACTTCCTAGACATTTCATTTCTAGCTTTTTCCAGAGATCTTTTGAATTTGAATAATCGATCAATGAGATTATGTCCTCTCGAACGGACTAAAATAACAATGCCACACATTTTTGCTCAGCCACAAATGATTCAATCTCCTCAGCTGATGTTAAAGTTTCACCATTTTTGTTTCCATCTTGATAACCAATTTTCAGACTCCTCTAGCTGGGAAATGCGAATGCCATCAACCAATCTTCAAACTTTCTTGACCACCTACTGCATTCCTCGATAGCCATTAGCTTTGGAGGTTTATTGAATGTTCCGAAGGCACTCTCCGATTCCCAAGCTTCCTTTTTCTTCACATTCGACAGATTCTTATTGTTTTTGCTTGATGAAGTATCATTGTTTCCGGAATTTCCCGT
Source organism: Helianthus annuus (assembly GCF_002127325.2). NCBI lineage: Eukaryota > Viridiplantae > Streptophyta > Magnoliopsida > Asterales > Asteraceae > Helianthus > Helianthus annuus. Next base: position 48,661,659 of record NC_035440.2, on the reverse strand, counting down.
GAACGCATACATGTCGCTAAACGGGTTCAAGAATATATCATCCATTTTGAATATACCTGCAAAATCAGCCAACACTTAGAAAAATTTTCGAGATTTTGAAACACAATGACACAAAAGCGAAATAGCAGATTGACTGATAAGCGAAACCACTCTTGATAGAAAAGCGAAAGTGGTTATAACCGAATGAGCGAAACTATGAATGTCAGTATGAGCGAAACTATGCTTGTCCAAATAAGCGAAATATGTATGTCCGGATAAGCGAAACTATATGTTCGAATGAGCGAAACTAGCAAGTATCCCTATGAGCAAAATGTCCGTAAAAGCGAAACTAACAGGTTGTTTCGAGCGAAACCTATGATATCCGAATAAGCGGAACTAGGTTTTTAACTGATTTTTACCATTTTTAAGCCGTGTTTTAACCTGAATCTTTCTAGGGTTTGTTAATTGTATGTTTCACACGTTATACTAAAAAATCAAGCCATTTCAACCGTAGGAACCAGTTCAAATTGAAAAAGTATGAGAGAAAGTGAGTAGAAATGAGAGAATTCTTTAGAATCAAGCTGTAGTAGTATGAACTCCTTGTCCTGAGCTCTGATACCACTTGTTGGACCGTGTTCCGACCCTAAACAGTCAGTTGAGAACGTTCATCTACACATACAAAGGCGGAATCAATGCACATGAAGTTACACAGCTTTTCCTTTTCAATTCCTTCTCTATTATTGCTTTCTGATTCAATTTTGACAGAGTTTCGTTACAAAAGCAATGATCTAGTTCCGCTCCAACGTACTGAATAATTGACCTGGTTTCGCTCCAAATGCCTATATATAGTTCATGTAGTTTCGCTCCAATGACCTGACAAATAAGCGAAACTACTAACTAACCATATGAGTGAAACCTTTCTGACACATAAGCGAAACCTTATACAACCTATGACACATAAGCGAAACTACAACATAATAACCTAATTTGGACTTTCTAACTTCTATGTTGACCTATCTTGACCTAAGACTTAATGCAGACGTAGTCAACAGACATTCCATGCATCAACAGGGTTCCTAGCCAATTTCTCCCAACAAAGGCGGTATGTCAAAGATGCTACAGTGATCTTCCAGATCAAGCAAAGAGATGAGGAAAGCCTCTGGGAATTCATAGAAAGGTACAAGAAGGAAGGTCTAACCTATGTGGGAGCAGATGAGAAAATGAGGGTGGCCGGTTTCATGAATGCCATCACATCTAAATACCTCACAAGGGATTTTAACAAATCTCTCCCCAAGACCTTGGAAGAAGCTCTCGAAAGGGCTGAGGCCCACATTCGAGGGGAAGAGGCAGTAGATATCAAAGAACAAAGAAAAAGAGGAAACAGCTGGCGAGGTAGCAGCCCAGCCAGAAAGAGAGGAAACTTTAACTCCTATGACAGACGCCAAAAGGGTTCAGACCATCGAAGATCTGAAGGTCGCAACCCTTCTAGCAGAGAAAAAGGCATGAGTTTCACACCTCTCACCAAAACTCCTCAAGAGATCCTAGCAACAGAAGAAGTCAAACAAAACTTTCGGCCTCCTAGGCCTCTCCCCAAAAGCAGAAAAAACGAGAACTCCACACAATATTGTGAATTCCATGAAGAAAAGGGCCACCACACCAATGATTGCTTCCAACTTAAGAAAAGAATTGAAGAAGCTGTCAAGTCCGGGGAACTTGCTCACTTGGTAAAAGGGGTAAGGGACAAAATGGCTGAAGGGAAAGGCAAGGAAGTCAATATGGTGGATTTCGATGGAAGGGCTCCACAGAAGAGACAACGGTTGGAAGCTTGGGAGCTTCAGTGTGTTTGTTTTCTCCCGACGGAGAAAGACCCTCTTTCGAATCCCCTCGTAGTAGAAGCAACTGTGGGAACATTACAAACAAGTAGGGCATACATAGACACTGGGGCTGCTACTGAAATCATGTTCGAGAAGTTCTTCAACCGCCTGAGCAATGAAGAGCGTTCAAGGCTTCAACCCTCTGGAACTTCCATAAAAGGTATTGCCGATATACCCCTTAAGCCTTTAGGGCAACTGACGCTTAATGTTCGTTTCAGCGAAGGCCAAAAAGAAAGAACTCAACCACTTACCTTTGTGGTTATCAATATTCCATCAAACTATGACGTGATCATTGGGAGGCCAGGACAGTGTGCGTTTTACATGGCTGTGTCCATCGGCCATGGCACTGTCAAATTTCCCACCGAAAGGGGAATAGCAACCCTTCAACCTTCACAGGAAGCCTACATGGTTGAAGGTGAAAATTCCAAAGGCGAAGAAGACAAGCAAAGGCTAATTATAAATCCTAAGTACCCTGAGCAAAGAATAAGGGTCAACCCAAGCCTTTCACAAGAAACCCTCTCATATCTCGAAAAGTTGCTAACACACTACAGCAATGTCTTTGCTTGGTGTCCGGAGGATATGACAGGAATCCCTCGGAACATTTCCGAGCACGAGTTAAGAATACCACCGGATGTCAAGCCCATGGTTCAAAAGAAAAGAAGTTTGGCACCAGAGAGAAGTTTGGCCGCATGCCAGGAAGTTGAGAAGCTTGTGTCAGCCGGCATTCTCCGAGAGGTCAAGTACCAGTCATGGGTTGCAAACCCAGTTATGGTCAAGAAGCCAGACAACTCTTGGAGGATGTGCATAGATTTCAAGGATCTCAACAAAGCTTGTCCCAAGGATTGCTATCCATTACCAGAAATTGATCTCAAGGTTGACTCCCTCACCGGCTATCCTTTCAAATGCTTTCTAGATGCTTACAAAGGGTATCATCAAATACTCATGAAAGAAGAAGATGAGGAAAAGACGGCATTTCACACCGATAAGGGAATCTTTTGTTACCGAAAGATGCCTTTTGGCCTCAAAAATGCCAGAGCAACCTACCAACGTCTAGTAGACAAAGCCTTTGCAAGTCAAATTGGCAAAAACATGGAAGCATACATTGATGACTTGGTGATCAAAAGCAAGACGGAACACCAGATGCTCGATGACATTCAAGAAACTTTCAAGAACCTAAGAAAGGTTAACATGAAGCTCAACCCTGAAAAATGCTCATTTGGGTTTGAGGAAGGAAAGTTCTTGGGCCATATTGTTGGAAAACAAAGCATCAAGGCTAACCCAAATAAGGTGAAAGCTGTTCTTGAAGCCAAACCACCAAAGACTAAGAAGGAGGTTGAAAGCTTGAATGGGAAGCTTGCTGCCTTGAAGCGTTTTACCTCAAAGTTAGCGGAAAGGTCTCTCCCCTTTTTCAAAACGCTCAAAGGTTGCACTGATAAGAAGGACTTCAAATGGACTAAAGAGGCTGATGAAGCCTTTAACCAAATGAAGCAGCACCTAGCTTCCCTACCTGATATGGCAGCCCCAGAAACAGGCGAATTGATTTCAGTTTACCTCTCAGTTGCCGAAGAAGCAATAAGCGCGGTCCTCACCATTGAGCGAGAAAAAATCCAGGTACCCGTCTATTTCTTCAGCAAAACTCTAAAATTGGCTGAAACCAAATATCCTCCCCTGGAAAAACTTTCCCTAGCCCTAGTTCAAACAGCTAGGAGGCTTCGAAGGTATTTCCAAGCACACCCTATACAAGTGGTCACAGACCAACCTATCAGGAGTGTGCTTGAAAAACCAGAAAACTCGGGACGATTAGCCAAATGGGCCATAGAACTAGGTGAACATAATATCACCTATGTTCCTAGAAAGGCCATCAAGGCCCAAGTCTTGGCTGATTTCATTATAGAAGTCCCTAAGCAAACCGCCTCTGAAGTGAACACTGCAACCTCTGAACCCTCTGACCTTGAAGCCTGGAAGCTCTTTACTGACCGTGCTTCAAGCGTTGAAGGATCAAGGGCTGGACTCATTTTGATCAACCCAGAAGGGTTGGAATTCACATATGCTCTCTGTTTTGACTTTCAGACCACCAATAACGAGGCTGAATATGAGGCACTGATCGCCGGTTTAAGACTGGCCAAAGAGATGAAGGTCCAGAAGCTTGAAGTGTTCACTGATTCATTACTGGTCTCAAGCCAAGTAAACGATAGCTACGTCGCTAAAGAGCCCAACATGAGAAGATACAAAGAAAAATCCAAAGAATTGATGAACACCTTCCAAATGTGTACAATCAAGCAGATTCCAAGGTCCCAAAACAAGAAGGCAGATGCCTTAAGCAAGCTTGCTTCTCTTACTTTTGCTCACCTAACAAAGAAGGTGTTAGTAGAAGTGTTAAAAGCTCCATCAATTGATGAATTGGAAATTCAAGACGTAGTCACTGATGAAGATCCAAATTGGATGACTCCAATCAAGAAGTTCCTTAAAAATGGTGAACTACCCAATGATCAAGTAGAAGCTAAAAGGGTTAAAATCAAGGCAAGGCAGTACGTACTACAAGGAGAAACTCTTTACAAAAAGGGTTACCTTGCTCCCTTGCTAAGATGTGTTGGTCCTGAGCAAAGTCAATATTTGATCAAAGAAATCCACGAAGTGTCACACCCCGATTTCCATGTGTCACACCGGTGGGCCCGGTGGGGGATTACCGTGACGTAGTTGGCAACAATATAGTCAAACCACACAATTATATGAATGCACAGCGGAAGCATAAAGATAAATATAATCCAACCATTGATTGTAATATCGAATGTATCACAAATAGTTGAATGGTATCCACAGGAGGATCAAAATAATAAAAAGTATTGCTCAACAGACAAGGCATCAAAAGCTTGCGAGACTCTTTAGGATGCTAAGGAGCTATAGCCAGCCGATTACGTGTAATACCTGCACTTAATCTTTTGGGAAAATACGTCAGTTTACACTGGTAAATACATTCAACCGACACTTTTGTAAAATGTTTATTAAAATTGATTTGAATGCACAAGGCACAAATTCTTTTATAACTTGGGATAATTTATAATTAAATCTTGTAAAGAATTACATGTTTGCTATGCGTTCGGTCGCCCGGGTCGTGCCGGGTTAAAGTTTAATAGACACACCACATTGCGTAAAACCGAGGTGGGTAAACCAACGGTTACGTCTTTTAATAATATAGACATAATGCCGGGTGTATGCCTACACCCGGATGTCGAGGTCGTGGCCATTTCGTAAAATGATGCCAAGGATATCCGGGACATGGTCATTAAGCCCCCAAAGGCGTTAAGACAACAAAACAAATTTTTAAACTGGTCACATTGATAATACCCAACTACAAATGAGTTGGGGTCAATTGCCCGACCAAGCGGTATTTTAGATACCGTAACCCAAGCCCGTAATACGGAAAATAAGTTAAAAGTATTTACCTTTGCAAGTATTGTCTTTAATTGATTAAATCACAGATATCTTTTACTGGGGCTCCTATTCTGGAACGAAGGTTTTAAAATAACCTATTAGAATCCTAACGGGTCTTTATATTAGCCGTAGCCTAGACCGGTCAGTTTCAAGGGAAAGATACGGTTTAATCGCGTGAAAGGCGAAAACCGAGAATGGAATGTGATTCTGACCCAACAAGTTCGAAGACTTGTTTTATATGGGTTTAATATTCACACTCTGGATTTTGGGGTCAAAATAATATGGTTTGACCCGTATCGGCTAATTTATGTAAACTAGTTACATATGCCGAACCGTGCGCGCGAAAGGCGCAACGGGTAACCGTAAGAGTCCTACACTGTTTTCCTAAGTCAATATGCCTTAAAGAGGTTGTGGTATCAGTAGGATACCTTCCGTGATGCCCGTAACGAGTTTAAGTTTATTATACGCCCCGTAGGGGTTTTCCGGTCATTTTAAGGACTTTTAAAAAGGGTTTTAGAGTTCTACAGGAAATCTAAGTTTCCCGTTCAGTTTATAAAGTCCAAAATACTTTATTTATTATTTAAAATCAGTAGCAACTGGAATCGGGTCAAAAGACCTTGTAGAACTCAAGTTTTGGCCGAAAAGGGCATATTCGGTATTTACCGAACCTTAGCCATAACCGCAGGTTATGAGCAGGTTAAAATTAATTAAAAATCTTTAAAAATCCCAAAATATTATTTTACAACAGTGAGTAAAAGGTGTAGTGTCGAAATCTTGGTTTAGGTAGGCGTTATGCTAATCACGCCGTTTATCACAAAAGTTTCTTTTAATTGCGCTATTTAGCATAACTCCTATTCTAGACCTCGGATTGGCGTGAAACTTTAGGGACATTCTTAGAATTTAGTAAGCAAGGTTATGGTCCCTTCACGTGTCCGAAATACTCGTTTTATTTTGAAAAGGGCGTTACGGTCAACTTTTAAGCAATTAACGGAAATGCGTAAAAGACTCGGACAAACAACGAACCGGTCACAGAGGGTGATACCATCACGTGACATGGTCCTAAGAGAGTCCTAAGGCATATCTATATTGCACTAAAACGGGTCAGAACTGAAGTCAAAGCAAAAGTCAAACTTTTGCGACATTTGGCTCCGAACCGGGTCAATATAGCAAATGGCCGAATCAAACGAGCTTAGACAAGTTAGTATACTTATTATCATGTTTTATGAGTGTTCAAACAGGTTACATATCACCTACATTACAGATTATGCAAGAATCGCAAAAATGGCTTTCTGTTGACTTTTTAAGTATACGTTTGACTCGACATTTGAACTAGTTAGAGTGGTGATCAGGGGGAACCCTTTTAGGGGTTTATTACCCACATAAATACCAACACATAACTACTTTTGATTCGACAATTCACTGGACCATTCGTGATTTATCGCAAATTCAATCGTTAGTTACGACGGATTGACTTTTAAGCTAAACTAAGCAAAAACAAGGCCATAGAAGGTTTGGCATACTTACAGAGACTTAGTGCACGACTTAGGATTATAGAAGAACACTTGAGAGCTTCAGGAATGATCAGAAGATGTGTTTTGAGGTGTGTTTCAATTGTGAACCAAGTATGGCCTTTTATAGCAAAGTTTGGTGCACAAGATCATCACAACACATCCTACATTGTTCATGGATGATTAACAGGTGTCCTAAGGTGCTAGGGGTCAAGTAGAGGGCGCCCATGCTTCATTGATTGCTCACAAGTTCGTCTACAAGCCAAATCATTGAAGCTGCCCATGTTTTCTGTTACTGTGTGTCCCACGCGGCCCGCGTTAAGAGTTCATGCATCTTGGTCGCAGGCCGCCTGAACCCATAAGTCAGAAACTGGATTAACAGGTGGCTCGCGGCCCGCATTAACTAACCCTTAACCTTTACGCGGCCCGCGTCAGGTCTATTTTTCAAGATTTTTGAATCTTTTATAATCATTGCCTGAATCTTGGTAATTAATAACGAAATCTTCGGTAATTCATAACCTGACCTTTCGGGTTTGAAGGGGTAACTTTGCGATTTGGCCCTCGATAATTTACAACTAAGGGCCTCGTGTTATTTACCCGCATTGTTAAGTCCCCGGTTAGTTTGTTAATTATTCGGAAAGCTTTAACTTTCATTGTTGACGCTTTTAACCCTTCTCGTACGAATTTGATCATAACTTTCTCGTTTTAAAACGGAACTTCGCGGAATTTATATAGTACATTCTAGTGAGCGTATTTTACTGTTACAAAGCCTCGGGTACGTCAAAGGGTTACTCAGAGGTATAATTAAACATGTTGACACAGTTAACCCCTGCAGCTCGTAATCTCTCACTTTCTTCCGCGTTTCGCTTCCGTACGATCCATGATTTATTCGATTGAAGGTACGAGCATCGTTTAGGGTTACTATACAGTATACTTACCCTTGTTTGACATTTATAACCCTCGAATTTACATACTTTCAAGGTTTGTCAACTTTAGTCCTTTATTTAATATTAAATGCCACGTGTAAACTCAAGACACGTGTCAATACATTATTGGACACAAAATTTCGAGGTGTTACATCCTCACCCCCTGAAAATAAATCTCGACCCGAGATTTACTCAAACAAATAAGGGTATTTCTCTTTCATCGTGGATTCAACTTCCCACGTGAATTCGGGACCTCTCCGGGCATCCCATTTAACCTTGACTATAGGTACATGCTTTCTTCGGAGCTTTTTCACCTGTCGGTCTTCAATCGACAAAGGCTTCTCTACAAACTTCAACCTCTCATCTATATGCACATCTGTGTGTAGGATCACCAATGATTCATCAGCGAAGCACTTCTTTAGATTGCAGATGTGGAACACGTTGTGAATTCCATTGAGCTCTTCTGGTAAGTTCAACTTATAGGCAACTGACCCGACACGTTTGATAACCTCGAAAGGTCCTATGTGTCTCAGGCTCAGTTTGCCCTTCTTACCGAAGCGCATCACCCCCTTCCAGGGTGATACTTTTAGTAACACTTTTTCACCTACCTCGAAGTGAAAATCCTTACGCTTTGGATCAGCGTAACTTTTCTGCCTATCACGGGCAGCCTTGAGACGCTCTCGAATCTGGACAATCTTGTCCGTTGTTTCGAAGACTATCTCTGGCCCTGATAGTTGGACCTCTCCAACTTCCGCCCAACAAACAGGCGATCTACACTTTCTACCGTATAATGCCTCGAAAGGCGCAACCTTTATGCTGGTATGGTAGCTATTGTTGTAGGAGAATTCGATTAGTGGTAGGTTCTTATCCCAACTACCACCCAAATCGATTGCACATGCCCGCAGCATGTCTTCTAACGTTTGAATAGTACGCTCACTCTGACCGTCTGTCTGAGGATGGTAAGCCGTACTAAAGTTCAAACGTGTGCCCAAAGATTGTTGGAAACTCTTCCAGAAATGCGACGTGTATCTAGTATCTCTGTCTGAGATAATAGACACAGGTATGCCATGTAAGGCCACAATCTTATCAACATATAACTGGGCTAATGTGTCGGAGCTATAAGTCTCCTTGATGGGTAAGAAATGAGCTGACTTAGTCAGTCTATCGACTATAACCCATATTGTGTCGTTTCCTTTGCTCGTCTTGGGTAACTTGGTGATAAAATCCATAGTTACACACTCCCACTTCCATTCAGGGAGTTCAGGCTGTTGTAGCAAGCCAGACGACTTTTGATGCTCGACCTTGACTTGCGCACAAGTTAAGCATTTGGCTACATAAGCGGCTACAGACTTTTTCAAGCCTATCCACCAATAATTTGCCTTTAGATCCTGATACATTTTATCTGCTCCAGGATGGACAGAATATTTGGAACTATGGGCTTCCTGGAGGATAACATCTCGTAGTCCTCCATAAATAGGAACCCATATTCGCCCATTCAATCGCAAAATTCCATCCTTGCTAAGAGTTAACTGCTTCTCAGTCACTCCCAGCTTCTCCTTAGGATAGTTAGCTTCCAACACAACTTCTTTCTGTGCAGCTAACACCCTTTCAATCAGATTATTCTTTACTTCAATGCTCTTAGCATTGATTCGGATGGGTTTCATCCTTTCTTTCCGGCTCAGGGCATCAGCGACTACATTCGCCTTGCCGGGATGGTATCTGATCTCACAATCATAATCATTTAAGGTCTCCATCCAACGGCGTTGCCTCATGTTTAGCTCCTTCTGATTAAACAGATGTTGAAGGCTCTTGTGATCTGAATAGATCACAAACTTGATTCTGTACAAATAATGCCTCCACAGTTTAGTGCGAACACAACGGCACCCAACTCTAAGTCATGGGTGGTGTAATTCTTTTCGTGCACCTTCAACTGTCTCGACGCATAGGCAATAACCTTGCCTTTTTGCATGAGCACACACCCCATGCCAGTGTGTGACGCGTCGCAGTAAACTACGAACTCTTCTGTACCTTCCGGTAGTGTCAACACAGGGGCGTTGCTCAGCTTTTGCTTTAGAATATCAAAGGATTCTTGCTGCTTAGGGCCCCAAGCAAATTTTATCTTCTTCTTGGTAAGAGAGGTTAAGGGCGCAGCAATCCTTGAGAAATTTTCAATGAATCTTCTGTAGTATCCTGCTAACCCCAGGAAACTACGGATCTCTGTAGGCGTCTTTGGCTCTTGCCAATTCATGACCGCCTCTACCTTAGCGGGATCCACCTGGATACCACGCTCGCTTACGACATGTCCAAGAAATTGGACTTCTCGTAGCCAGAATTCGCATTTAGAGAGTTTGGCATAGAGTTTCTCGCGATGCAACAATTTGAGAATACATCATAGGTGTTTCTCATGGTCAGCTTTGTTCTTTGAATAGATAAGAATGTCGTCGATGAATACGATGACGAATTTGTCTAAGTACGGCTTGCAGACGCGATTCATGAGATCCATGAACGCAGCCGGTGCATTTGTGAGCCCAAAAGGCATCACTAGGAACTCGTAGTGACCGTATCGAGTCCTAAATGTTGTTTTATGTACGTCTTCATCTCTGACCTTCAGCTGATGGTAGCCCGACCTCAAGTCGATCTTTGAGAAATAACTAGCCCCTTGCAACTGATCAAACAAATCGTCGATCCTTGGCAATGGGTATCTATTCTTTATCGTGACCTTATTAAGTTCACGATAATCGACGCACAGACGCATCGATCCGTCCTTCTTCTTAACAAACAGGACAGGTGCTCCCCAAGGGGATGAATTCGGTTTAATGAAACCTTTAGCCAGCAGTTCATCCAGCTGGGTCCTTAATTCCTTCATTTCAGTTGGTGCTAGCCTGTAGGGTGCTCTAGCAATGGGAGCTGCTCCAGGAATAATATCTATTCTGAATTCCACTTGCCTATCTGGTGGCAACCCAGGTAGATCTTCGGGGAAAACTTCTGGATACTCCGAAATGACGGGAATGTCTTCCATCCTTGGTTTGGGCTCTTCAATAATCACCTGTGCCATGTAGATGACACAGCCTCTTTTTAAACATCTTGAAGCCTTGAGCATAGTTACGTTCTCGGGCAATCCATACTGTGTATCTCCTCGAATGGTGAGCGATTCACCAGTCAGGGTCTTTAGCACTATTTGTTTTCTGTTGCAGACGATCTGGGCCTGGTTGTGGGATAACCAGTCCATACCCAGAACGATGTCAAAACCAGCCAGTTTGAAGGGAAGTAGAGATAGAGGAAAAGAGTGGTTCTTAATGGATATCATACATCCATCTAATATAGTGGAGACGGTTTCTACCGTTCCGTCTGCTAGCTCTACCTCGTATTTCACATTTAGGGTTTTGACTGGCATATTCAGCAATTTGCAAAATTTTTGGTCTACGAAGGACTTATCAGCGCCTGAATCGAAAAGTACTCTTGCAAAGATATTATTCACGAGAAAAGTACCTGTGATTACGTTGTCGTCTTGCAAAGCTTCCTTCACATCCATCTTGAAGACTCTAGCGTTATTCTTTTTGGTTTCTTCAGGCTTCTTTGCGTATTTGGGGCAGTTGCTTTTAATGTGCCCCTTCTCATTGCAGTGATAGCAGGTCGCATCTTTTATCTTTTTGCAGTCTACAGTCTTGTGGTCCTTAGACTTGCACAGTCCACAAGTATGCGACCTCGACTGAGACTGTGAGTTCGACCCAAGCCTACATTTCCCAAAGTGGAATTTCTGGCAGTTGTTGCACTTGGGCTTCTCTCCAGATTGTTGCCCATCTTTCCTCGACTCTGTCCCTCTCTTGCCATCACCGTTCCCACGGTGCTTCTTACCCGACCTTCGTGAGGTATCGTCCTCAGGCTTCCTCTTCTCGGCCACTTTATTCCTCAGCGATCTCAGTCGGACCGCGTCCATTGTGAGGGACAAAGAGAGGTCAGTTACAGACCTGAAGGTCGTTGGCCGAGAGGCCTTCACACTTGCCTTTATTGTGGGTTCTAACCCCCCCGATAAAACGAGCAATTCTCCTTGGCTCCGGGGTTACTAGATATGGAACCAATCGAGACATCGTGTTGAAGCTCGTTAAGTAGGCTTGGCAGTCCAGGTTTGTCATCACTAATGATACAAAATCGGACTCTATCTTCTCCACCTCATGTTGAGGGGAGTAATTTTCTTTGATTAGAGAAACGAATTCCTCCCACGTCATGCTGTATAGCACAGTCTTTCCCGAGGCCTGAACCAACGCCCTCCACCAAGCCAGGGCCTCGCCCTTAAACGATTGCGATACAAACTTTACCACATCCCTTTCCGCACAGCCACTGATATCCACCACGGTGTCCATCTCATCCAGCCACGTCATACAATCGACGGCACCCTTCTCCCCCGTGACGTCTCGGGGTTTACAAGACACAAAGTACTTGTAGGTGCAGCCCCTGGCACGGGACGCATCAGTATACTCCCTTTCACGTCGAACACTGTTTTCATTGGACGAGTGGTTATCGTCGTCCTTCTTGGGCTTGGATAGTGGTTTGCTGTGGGATTTTGAGTGTGTCTTCGGCTTGGAGGGTGGTTTGGAAACGGTTCTGCTTCGAGATTCGGTATATTGTCGATCTAGAGCCGCCTGAACAGCGTTGTCGACGAGAGCTTTTAATTGAGCGCCCGTTAAATGTACTTGGGCATTATCATATTCATCTTCACTCGTATGACTATTTTCTCCATTAGGATTAGCCATAGTAGCTTGTATCTGCTGCAGAAGATAATGAAAATGTTATTTAGGAGTTTATTATAGAATTGTCTTTTATGGCAATTCATTAACCATGGTAACGAAGTCCATATCCGGTTAGTTTGTTACTCACTTTTTATTTAGGATTTGAACATACTTATCCTAATCACAATTAATATTGCTAATGGCATAAAAGCCTAGTCACGAGGACGTTATTATAATATTAGCCGAGATAACAGAGAATCAAGGTATGAAGGTTTGAACCGTAGTTCTTTTACCCCTTTCTGACAGGGAGTCATAGACCACCACTGTCTTTTGTCTTATTATGACAACAATTATGGCCCGTAGGCACTACATCACTAATGGATGTTTGATAAGGTTGGCCCGTAGGCACTACCTCGCTAATGGGTTTTTAATAGGGTTGGCCCGTAGGCACTACATCGCTAATGGATGTTTAACAAGTGATCACCTTTATTGGTGATTTAACCCATGATTTATTATATCATTGATTTGGGCTTTGGAATCCTTTAAAGGATTCTTGTATAAGAATGACGTGTGCGATTTTAACGAATCACATCTGCCATGATTGTTAACATGCTTATAGAGGTTAACAGGGAATCTGAATCTTTTAATTAGGTCTTACCATCTTGGCCGGATCTTAAAAGACACCTGGCTAGGTTTCACTCTTAAGATTCTTTATTTAGGCAGATCAAATTAAAAGGAATGATTTTGATTTATTTCATATATAGTAATAACAAAATGAAATTCATAACATAACATTCCAAAACTTCAAATACGATTACACGCTGCCCTAAATGGGACTTTTAAACAAGTACATACCTACATAGAGGTTAAAATAAGAGACAAGTCCACGCAGGGACTAATACAAGATAGATGTCCGCGCAGGGACCAAAAGATAAGTCCGCATAGGGACTGAAATACGATAAACGTCCACGCAGGGACTTTATTTAAAATAGACATTACATTAGAATATATATAAGGACTAAGGTGCTGTTTGTTTTTGCAGACATAAACTGTCTGCAAGCTGATTTCATCTGTTTTTATGTCTGCAACTGAAGATGTGGTCTGAAGATCTGCAAGCTGAAAATATAAGACTGTTTGTTTTCATAAGTTGATACTGTCTGCATAAACTGAAAATATGTAAACCGTCAAACTTATTTCACTAGATAGAAGTCATTTAACATACAAATTACATAAAAAATATAATAATAAAACCAAGTTTAAAAACACAAATAGTGAAATAAACTCAAAGTACATTGTTTTGCATTAATTCTTGTGCTATCTGATCTCGAAGTTGACTCATGAATTCACGGTCCGCTGCACTTCCATGGTAAGCTACTTCTTCTTCACCACTATCTTGTGCATGTTCATCTCCGTCTTGAAGGCGTACATTTGGGTGATCATATTCATCAAAAAAGTCATCACTTAAGCCCTCTTTCCGTATAAAATTGTGAAGCGCAAAACATGCAATTGTAACATTTCGTTGTGTAAGCAACGAGAAGGGGGCCATTTTTTTAATATTGGAAAACGTGCCTTTAATACCCCATAAGAACGTTCAATAACATTTCTAAGTTTTGCATGTGCGTGGTTGGATTTTTCTTTGTCGGTCAATGCACGATTTCGGCGAAAATCTCCAAGCCAATACCTCACATTTCGATATGGTGCCATAAATCCACGAGTGTGTGCATACGCAGCATCACATAGATAATATTTATCTAAAATAGACAATACACACATCATCTTAAAACTATATATGTAATATAAATAATAAAGTTGATATCGTAAATATATATACCCGGAGGAGGAAGTGGAAATGGTGCATTAACATTTGTTAAAGATTCAGACAATATTCTAGAATCATGTGCTACTCCTTCCCATCCGGCCACGAGAAAAGTAAATACCATGTTGAAGTCACATATGGCCAAAACATTTTGATAACACTCGCCTTTTCCTCTTCCTCTATACAAATGTTGTTTCTGAACAGGGACAATAGCATGTATCAAAGTCCCATCAAGTGCACCAATCGCTCCCTATATAGAATTTAATTGTTAATAATATACATGGAAAGAAATCACAATAGAACTTGTATAATGTACCTTAAAAACTCGTCGTAATCTTTTATTACGCCCTGGAATATCTGGATTAGGATTAAAAGATGTTGGTACTATAACCTCTTTAGCAAACTCCATCATTGTTGCCAATACTTCATGAAAATACTTATGAATTGTTTGTTTCGAGTGTTGAAATCTACGCTTAATAACTGAAAAACGTTGATTGTGACCAAGCATCATAAAAAACATAGCCATTTTTTCTTCAAGGGAGATGTGTTTGCTATCTTTTAACCAACCTTTTACTCTAAAATGTGTGCAAAGTCGAACAAATGAATCACGTGACATACATAGGAGTTCAATGCATTGTCTATCATTCCCTTGCAACAACTCTAAAGTAAAATGGTGTCCGGACATAACCGAAGTGTTATCTCTTTTTCTTTTGGGATTTCTCGGCCAAAAGTATCGAAGATATAAGAACATCACAATGAGGAGCAATAACTTTTGATTATAATCCATGATAAACCTGCACAAAAAAAATGCACAAAAAGCTGCTCAAACACTGCTAAAAAACTGCAGCAATTTGCTGTAAAAAACTGCACCAAAACTGCAACAATTTGCTGTCAAAAACAGCTCAAAAAATGCATAAAAACAGCAGCAAAACAGCTCTAAAACCTGCAAAAAAACAGCACAAAAAATGCAAAAAAAACTGCAGCAAAATAGCACAAAAAACTGCACAAAAAACTGCAGCAATTTGCTGTAAAAAACTGCACCAAAACTGCAACAATTTGCTATCAAAAACAGCTCAAAAACTGCATAAAAACAGCAGCGAAACAGCTCTAAAAACCTGCAAAAAAACAGCACAAAAAATGCAAAAAAACTGCAACAAAATAGCACAAAAACTGCACAAAAAATGCAGCAAAACAACCAAAAAACTGCACAAAAACAGATCAAAAACAACTTCAATTTGCCAAACTACCAATACAATACACATAACGGTGTCAACTTACATAATTGTTCAAAATACAAAGCAAATAACGGTTCACATAATACGAGTCACATAACATGAATCACACCAAAACAACAAATACCAATATCCCTCCCTACTTGAACATCCCCAATGTCGTCCCGGTCATCTTAATCCACCCTTTCAACACCTCAGGGTCCGATGGCAATGTCATCCATGCCTGTCTCATTTGTATAGACTGACCAAAAATGTTAAATGCTGCCAAAAACAAGGGATCTATAGGCTCTAACCCAACTAATTTCAACTTCTCATAGCATTCGTCAGTTGATGGTCCTTCATGCTTTTCACAATATGCTTGAGTGCTTGTTGCATATCTTTAGCCAAATCATCTAGGGTAATGGTGGTCTTAGAGGTTTTAGCCTTTTTGTTGGGCCTAGTTTCATTATCATTAGATGTTTGAGCCTTGTTATTGGTAGGAACTTCATCACCATTTTGAAAACTTTGTTCATGAGAGTCTCCATCATCATTTTCTAGATTATGAAAGCTACCATCTTGTATCTGAAGTGTTTGGACATGTGGGGATGATGAAACTCCAGATGTTTGAGTAGATGTCCATTGATTACCACCTGTAGCACTAAGCCCTTCAAACACAACTATGTGAAGGTCAAGATGAGGCAACGGGCGTGTTTTTAATGACATTGCCCTCGGGTGACCCTGCGCCAAATTAATATGGACTATAATAAATACTTTTCACTTTAACATGTGACATAATACTGGAAACCTAAACAAATACACACCTTCTTAAAATCTTCCCATTCCTGAGGCGTTAAAGTGAACATATTTGTTTCTGGGTTGTATAGATTCCCAGTCTTGTTTCTCAAATAGCACCATCCTATATATTTTGATTTCATAGTATTAAAAGCATTTCTAATTTGCTTTTGAGTCAAATCCATGTGAAATTGTTCCTTGAGTTTCTTCCCTACTATAACCCAAGACTCCCTGCACAAGCTTTGTCCATTTCTACCTATCCTCCCTATTTCTTCAAGACATGTTTCTAATAAGCATTTAACAGCCTCATCCGTCCATTGTTGTCGACCATCATTAGTTTCCATCTATAATTGAATCACACATAACATACAAGACAATCAAGAATCACAATATGTATATAACATGCTGTCAAAAACTGCATAAAAATTGCAGCAATTTGCCGTCAAAAACAGCTCAAAAACTGCACAAAAACAGCAGCAAAACAACTCTAAAAAACTGCACAAAAACTGCACAATAACTACAGCAAAACAGCAGCAAAACAGCTCTAAAAACTGCACAATAACTACAGCAAAACAGCTCTAAAATCAGCACAAAAACAGCTCAAAAAACTGCACAAAAACTGCATAAAAAAGCACAAAAAACTGCACAAAAATTGCACAAAAAAAGCCCAAAAACTGCACAATAACATCTACTTTGTGTTCAACATTCAAGAATCTTATGTTCAACAAGTCCAACATTAATGTAATTATCTTCTATGAAATATAAACACCAATGAAATATAAACATTCAAGAACTTTAACACCAATTTTTTGTATGTATCAAGAAGCAAAATTAGGTCTAAGAAATTAGGGCTAACAAACTAGAAGCAAAAAAGAAGCTTCAAGAAGCAAAAATTAGGTCTAAGAAATCAAGAAGCAAAAAAGAAGTACCTGGTTGAAGGAGAAGAGGGAGGTCACCGGAAAACTGGTCGGAGGAGGAGGAGGAGGAGCAGTGTCTGAGATGGGAGATGTGGGAGGGGCTGATGTCTGTGTGCGTATATGATATGAGGGAGGAGTAGGGTTTTTGTGAAGATGTTATAAGAATGAGATCTGTGTCTTATTTTTTAAGATAAAAGAAGCTGTCTTCAGATCTTTTTAAAAAAAAAAAAAAAACAAACAGTCTTCAAGGGTAACGTCTGCGCGCCTGCAGACATTAGCTCCCTTGAAGATGTTTGAAGAAAAAACAAACACCCCCTAATGGTCACGTTTCTTCTTCTTGCCTTTCAACAGGTTCGCTAGACCCTTAAGAAATCCCCTGTTGTTCTTGCGTTCTTCCTCGAAATCCCGTTCCACACGAGTTAAGCGGTGGAGGATTTCTTCTTGTTCGGGCGGAGAAAAACGTGGTTGTGGCGCCGGTTGCGGAACTGGAGGTCTAGGAGGTGCTGGATACCCATGAGCTGAGTAGTCCGGTATTCCCATGTTTCCAAAAGCTCCGTCGGGATAGCGGGCATCATACCTAGCCGCTACCACATATGGGTCGCGTTCATAGTTGTAATTGTAATGTGCGTGCGACGACGGTTCGAACGGGTTGTATGCCGTTGGACCCGTGTATGCAGGTATTGGGTGGTCATACCCAAATGGTGGCGAAGATGGTGCAACTGGTGTGGAGTTCGCCTCCTGTACTGGACTTGAAGGTCCTTCTTCTTGTAGTGGCGGGTAGTGGCTACTACTAGAGTGTCGAGGGGTGCTGAAGTGGAATTCCCCTCCTCAGGTGGACATACGAGCACCCGATCTTCTACGCCTTGGCGGATCAGACATTACTGGTTGAACCGGTGGCGGAGGTGGTGGCGTAACTGCCACGAAACGTGGATCCTCGGAGGGATCTTGTTGTTGTTGCTGCTCGTGTTGCGACGTCTGATGAGAGGGTGTGAAGTACCACTCGTGCTGGTTGAACAGCGCCTGAAAGCTATCTGGCCCTTGGTAAGGTGTGCCATGGAAGGAAGATCCATCTGAGATCTCGATAGGATGCGTGGGCGTACCACGAGCAGGTTCTATTGGATCAGTGTCCTCATCCATATGGTCTTCTGAGAAGTGATCCTGTGGTCCTAACGGGATAAAGCCTGCAGGTTCCTGAATGTAATCTGCCGGGTTAAACTGGCTTCTGAAGTAAGGAGTGGGATCGTCAAAAGCACGGTGCGATACCGAACGCTGTAGAGGCATGTAGGAGGGTTGAGGGTTGTTGGGATCATTTTCGGAATTTGGCCCGAACGAGTGCCGGTACGATGGCGTCGAGCTATGCGAGGTAGAATGCCTCGCAGGTTCTAAAAGGTCTCTTCGCCTTTGCGGTTCTTCACCCCTTGTGGTCGAAGGAGCTCGCGTGTTTGATGGTCCAGCTTCGTGATCGTGGTGAGTAATGATCTCTCCTCTACCTCTTCTTCCCCTTCCTCTTCCTCGGAAAATCACAGGTGGCATATTTCCTGTTTTTTAAAACTTTAATAATAATAAACAATAAAAAGACAAACTTGAAATAACAATTCGAATTTGTCCTAAGTTCTTGTCTAGACTCAAGTATGTGCAATTGTGTCACTAAGATTAAACACATTAGGATAGTGTTTAATTCACTCAATGCCTGCTCTGATACCAACCTGTCACACCCCGATTTCCACGTGTCTCACCGGTGGGCCCGGTGGGGGATTACCGTGACGTAGTTGGCAACAATATAGTCAAACCACACAATTATATGAATGCACAGCGGAAGCATAAAGATAAATATAATCCAACCATTGATTGTAATATCGAATGTATCACAAATAGTTGAATGGTATCCACAGGAGGATCAAAATAATAAAAAGTATTGTTCAACAGACAAGGCATCAAAAGCTTGCGAGACTCTTTAGGATGCTAAGGAGCTATAGCCAGCCGATTACATGTAGTACCTGCACTTAATCTTTTGGGAAAATACGTCAGTTTACACTGGTAAATACATTCAACCGGCACTTTTGTAAAATGTTTATTAAAATTGATTTGAATGCACAAGTCACAAATTCTTTTATAACTTGGGATAATTTATAATTAAATCTTGTAAAGAATTACATGTTTGCTATGCGTTCGGTCGCCCGGGTCATGCCGGGTTAAAGTTTAATAGACACACCACATTGCGTAAAACCGAGGTGGGTAAACCAACGGTTACGTCTTTTAATAATATAGACATAATGCCGGGTGTACGCCTACACCCGGATGTCGAGGTCGTGGCCATTTTGTAAAATGATGCCAAGGATATCCGGGACATGGTCAATAAGCCCCCAAAGGCGTTAAGCCAACAAAACAAATTTTTAAACGGGTCACATTGATAATACCCAACTACAAATTAGTTGGGGTCAATTGCCCGACCAAGCGGTATTTTAGATACCGTAACCCAAGCCCGTAATACGGAAAATAAGTTAAAAGTATTTACCTTTGCAAGTATTGTCTTTAATTGATTAAATCACAGATATCTTTTACTGGGGCTCCTATTCTGGAACGAAGGTTTTAAAATAACCTATTAGAATCCTAACGGGTCTTTATATTAGCCGTAGCATAGACCGGTCAGTTTCAAGGGATAGATACGGTTTAATCGCGTGAAAGGCGAAAACCGAGAATGGAATGTGATTCTAACCCAACAAGTTCGAAGACTTGTTTTATATGGGTTTAATATTCACACTCTGGATTTTGGGGTCAAAATAATATGGTTTGACCCGTATCGGCTAATTTATGTAAACTAGTTACATATGCTGAACCGTGCGCGCGAAAGGCGCAACGGGTAACCGTAAGAGTCCTACACTGTTTTCCTAAGTCAATATGCCTTAAAGAGGTTGTGGTATCAGTAGGATACCTTCTGTGATGCCCGTAACGAGTATAAGTTTATTATACGCCCCGTAGGGGTTTTCCGGTCATTTTAAGGACTTTTAAAAAGGGTTTTAGAGTTCTACAGGAAATCTGAGTTTCCCATTCAGTTTATAAAGTCCAAAATACTTTATTTATTATTTAAAATCAGTAGCAACTGGAATCGGGTCAAAAGACCTTGTAGAACTCAAGTTTTGGCCGAAAAGGGCATATTCGGTATTTACCGAACCGTAGCCATAACCGCAGGTTATGAGCAGGTTAAAATTAATTAAAAATCTTTAAAAATCCCAAAATATTATTTTACAACAGTGAGTAAAAGGTTTGGTGTCGAAATCTTGGTTTAGGTAGGCGTTATGCTAATCACGCCGTTTATTACAAAAGTTTT
This sequence comes from Helianthus annuus, assembly GCF_002127325.2. Lineage (NCBI taxonomy): Eukaryota > Viridiplantae > Streptophyta > Magnoliopsida > Asterales > Asteraceae > Helianthus > Helianthus annuus. The sequence goes on along the minus strand of NC_035440.2, from coordinate 48,641,149 downwards.
TTTAATTGCGCTATTTAGCATAACTCCTATTCTAGACCTCGGATTGGCGTGAAACTTTAGGGACATTCTTAGAATTTAGTAAGCAAGGTTATGGTCCCTTCACGTGTCTGAAATACTCGTTTTATTTTGAAAAGGGCGTTACGGTCAACTTTTAAGCAATTAACGGAAATGCGTAAAAGACTCGGACAAACAACGAACCGGTCACAGAGGGTGATACCATCACGTGACCTGGTCCTAAGAGAGTCCTAAGGCATATCTATATTGCACTAAAATGGGTCAGAACTGAAGTCAAAGCAAAAGTCAAACTTTTGCGACATTCGGCTCCGAACCGGGTCAATATAGCAAATGGCCGAATCAAACGAGCTTAGACAAGTTAGTATATTTATTATCATGTTTTATGAGTGTTCAAACATGTTACATATCACCTACATTACAGATTATGCAAGAATCGCAAAAATGGCTTTCTGTTGACTTTTTAAGTATACGTTTGACTCGACATTTGAACTAGTTAGAGTGGTTATCAGGGGGAACCCTTTTAGGGGTTTATTACCCACATAAATACCAACACATAACTACTTTTGATTCGACAATTCACTGGACCATTCGTGATTTATCGCAAAGTCAATCGTTAGTTACGACGGATTGACTTTTAAGCTAAACTAAGCAAAAACAAGGCCATAGAAGGTTTGGCATACTTACAGAGACTTAGTGCACGACTTAGGATTATAGAAGAACACTTGGGAGCTTCAGGAATGATCAGAAGATGTGTTTTGAGGTGTGTTTCAATTGTGAACCAAGTATGGCCTTTTATAGCAAAGTTTGGTGCACAAGATCATCACAACACATCCTACATTGTTCATGGATGATTAACAGGTGTCCTAAGGTGTTAGGGGTCAAGTAGAGGGCGCCCATGCTTCATTGATTGCTCACAAGTTCGTCTACAAGCCAAATCATTGAAGCTGCCCATGTTTTCTGTTACTGTGTGTCCCACGCGGCCCGCGTTAAGAGTTCATGCATCTTGGTCGCAGGCCGCCTGAACCCATAAGTCAGAAACTGGATTAACAGGTGGCTCGCGGCCCGCATTAACTAACCCTTAACCTTTACGCGGCCCGCGTCAGGTCTATTTTTCAAGATTTTTGAATCTTTTATAATCATTGCCTAAATCTTGGTAATTAATAACGAAATCTTCGGTAATTAATAACCTGACCTTTCGGGTTTGAAGGGGTAACTTTGCGATTTGGCCCTCGATAATTTACAACTAAGGGCCTCGTGTTATTTACCCGCATTGTTAAGTCTGCGGTTAGTTTGTTAATTATTCGGAAAGCTTTAACTTTCATTGTTGACGCTTTTAACCCTTCTCGTATGAATTTGATCATAACTTTCTCGTTTTAAAACGGAACTTCGCGGAATTTATATAGTACATTCTAGTGAGCGTATTTTACTGTTAGAGCCTCGGGTACGTCAAAGGGTCACTCAGAGGTATAATTAAACATGTTGACACAGTTAACCCCTGCAGCTCGTAATCTCTCACTTTCTTCCGCGTTTCGCTTCCGTACGATCCATGATTTATTCGTTTGAAGGTACGAGCATCGTTTAGGGTTACTATACAGTATACTTACCCTTGTTTGACATTTATAACCCTCGAATTTACATACTTTCAAGGTTTGTCAACTTTAGTCCTTTATTTAATATTAAATGCCATGTGTAAACTCAAGACACGTGTCAATACATTATTGGACACAAAATTTCGAGGTGTTACACGAAGGCATATGCGGAGCCCATTTTGGAGATAGGTCGGTGGTTGCAAAACTCATGAACCTTGGGTATTTCTGGCCCTCAATGCATCGTGACACCGCTGAGCAATTAAGAAAGTGTGATGCTTGCCAGATTCAGGCACCAATCCCAAAAAGTCCTAAACATGACCTTGTCCCAATAACCTCAGCATGGCCATTCCATAAATGGGGAATGGACATTGTTGGTCCATTTCCCCCAAGCAAAGGAGGAGTAAAATTCTTGCTGTTGGCAGTAGATTATTTCACAAAGTGGCCCGAAGTTAAACCACTTGCGAAGATTACAGGCAAACAGGTCATCGACTTTGTTTGGGAAAACATCATTTGCCGATATGGATTGCCGGGGGTACTCGTCACTGATAATGGGAAGCAATTTGCTGAGAAACCTTTCAGCAGTTGGTGTAAAGAGTACAGGATCAATCAGGTCTTCAGCTCAGTGGCTTACCCGCAATCAAATGGTCAGGTCGAAAGGATAAATCGAAGCATAGTGGAAGGTATCAAAACAAGATTGGGAAGGTACGAAAGCAACTGGCTTGACGAATTGCCTAGTGTTCTATGGGCCATAAGAACAACCGAAAAAACAAGTCATAGGAGAACACCCTATAGCTTGGTATTCGGATCCGAGGCTGTGATCCCAGCTGAGGTAGGAGTTGTAACACAACGAGTTGTCAACATGGATCCTGAAACAAACCAAAAAGAGACCATGTTGAACTTACAACTCCTAGAAGAAGCGCGAGATCAAGACGCAATCCAAGAAGCCAAGTACAAGCAACGAATGGAAGCCTATTACAACAAGAAAGTCAAGAATGAACGTTTCAAGCCAGGGGACCTGGTCCTTAGAAACAATGAAGCTAGCAAGAAAGAAAATCAGGGAAAGCTTGGCCCAAAATGGGAGGGTCCATACACCATCCTTGAAGCACACAAGGGTGGATCCTACATGCTAGCTGACCCAGAAGGTAAAAGGCTTCCAAGGCACTGGAATGGAAAAACCTTGAAAAGGTTTCATGTCTAAACGAGAAAGATTGGTTTGTATCTTGCAATGTTCCATTTCAAGAGTTGAACTATGAAAACCTTTTGTAAAAATATCTCTTGAATGCATGAAGTTGTTTTATCAAATTTGTCTTTCTATCCTAAAAACAGGTTGAGAACCTAGCAAGAAACTCCATGGCAAGGGCCATGTAAGGGGTTGAGCTCCCAGGCCACATCGCTCAATAGGTTCAAGGGTTGAATGGACCTATATAAGGGGTGAGTTCCTAGATCAATACAACTCCATGAGACTTATTAGCAATAACAAAAAAGTCTCATAGACAGGTTTGGACAGCCTACACCAAATGTTCCTTAAGCCTTAGGGTATGTTTGGCATGGAGCTTTTTGGAGCTTTTAAGAGCTTCAAGCTTTAAGCTTTTAAGAAAAAGCTCCTACTTAATAAAAAGTCTTGTTTGTTTGAAAGAGCTTTAAGCTTTTAGGTTAGGAGCTTGAAGCTTTTGGTTGAACGCTACTACTAGTAGCGTTTAGAAGGAGCTACAAGCTTTTAGGGAAAAATGACTATTTTAACCTCTCAAAATAAGAAGCTTTTTAATGCACCAACTTTCTAAATTTTTAGTTATGTCCATTTTGGTAATTTTATACATTTTATTAAAAGCTCCAGCTACTCTACCAAACACCAAATATATCTAAAAAACTACAGCTATTAGCTACCAGCTACAGCTAACAGCTTTCAGCCACCAGCTACCAGCTTGCAGCTTTCAGCTACCAGCCACCAGCTACTTTTGCCAAACATACCCTTAGAAAAATAATCAACAAACAGGCTTACAAAAACAAGAAAATAAATAGGATAGATGCTATGCCTTCTTGTTAAAAATACCAAGGCTAAGTGACTGCAGCACTGAACCCTTTAAGATATAAAAAACATAAGGACAACGCAAACTCAACAAAGACAAAGTCATAAAAATAATGTATCCTGAACAAAAATCCTAAGAAACACAAACAAAATCAAACCAAAACACCATGAAGTCTTCAAGACTTCAAGCCCTCGAGATAACAGCTCGAAACCTCAAAGGCTTCAATCTATCTATAGATAGCCAAAAGGCTTAAAGGCTTAAAAGCTTACAACCAACCAAGCTGCCTTAACAAAATAAGCACAGGTATAAGAACACAACATAAGAAAAAGTTAAGCATAATATCATAACCAAGAAAGCCCTGAAGGACTTTCAACCATTCAAAAGCAAGTTAAATCAAGCCTTAGTGACTTGAAAGTTAAAGTTATTGTTCAAATGGCCACACAGGCCTAACACAACCAACAGGAACCTTAAGGGTTCCTAAAAGCCTAATATTGTTTAAAGATAACATCACAAACCATAAATTGTTTTTAAGTGCTAAGAAAGCTACGAATATCCATTAAGCATCGGCAGAAGGCTTGGAGACCCCGGAACCTTCGCCCTTAGCTTTCTTTGCTTTCTTCAGCTTCTTCGCCTTTGCACCACCATCACCACCCACTGCTGAAGCCTCCAAGCTTGCATCCTTCGAAGCATCTGTGTAACACCCCGTGTTTTCAAATGTCAAAGTCAAAGTCCAAGTCAACTTTGACTTCTTTGACTATAATTAGTCTATTCATGTTTATTTGTATTATGTGGAGTAAGTGTTGTTAATCAGTATATATATCGATGTAATCAGATGTTTAATCGACGCGAACCGATTTACGACTGTGAATAATAGGAAGTAACAATGCGATAAAGTTAACTAATCAGTAATCAAACCGATCTAACCATCATCGAACTCGAATCTCGAATTACGCGAACTTTGGTTGTTATTATACGTGTGTGTGTGCCTTATGTGCTACCTGTGCATGTTTACTTTATGTTTTGTGTGGTGATCAATCGAATCAATCGAAACTCGAATCGAAACTCGAACCTCAAATCGAAAGCAATCAAAATCAAATTACGACAAATGGTAACGTAAGGATAGGGTGAAATATAGGTGATTGTATGTTAGATATAGTAGTTGGGACTGAAAGTAATTTGGATAGGAAACTCTACCGTACTCGTATCGTCTTCAATCGAACCCGAAATATCAAAAATCGTCGCACCGAACACTCGAACCAGGCTGTGCATCGATCAGGCTATCAGCCGATCGAACAGCCCAGCCGATCGGACGGACTGTCCGATCGAGCAGGCTGTCCGATCGGGATGCCTGGCCGATCGGCCAGCCCTTTCCTCTTTTGGAGCCTATAAATAGGGCTGTCATTGTCATTCTTTACCACTTTTGGAAAGCTCTGACCGACCAGCTCGTGCTCCCCTTCTTTTCTCAGATTTCTTCCAATTTCGGTAAGTTTTCATCCCAAATCTTGTACTTTCTTGATCAAAACATGCTCCTACACCTAGGGGTGTTCAAGATCGGATAATCCGGTTTTCGGATATCTGAAAACCGGATATCCGAAAATTTCGGATAGTGAATATTGATATCCGAATCCGTATCCGAAATTTTGGATATCCAATTTTCGGATATCCGAAATTTCGGATACAGATTCAGATACCCAAACGGATATCCGAATTTATAAAAAGAAATCAAAAAATATGTTTCGTATATCGATTAAAACTAAACTTATATTCGATTTTCCAAATTTCCAACATTTAAAACTAAAAACAATCATAAATTCACACGAATACAATTATTTACTACTTTTTTACTAATTTTTACAATACTTCAAACTAAATATAATGCTCATATACTATATATATTTATAAAAAAAATAATTAGTTTTCGGATATCGGATATCGGATAATCGGATTATCCGAAATTTTTGAAATTCATATCCGAATCCGAATCCGAAAATTCGGATTATCCGGTTTTCGGATATCTAAATTTTCGGATATCCAAAATTTCGGATATTTCGGATACGGATTTTCGGATATTTCAGATTCGATTTCGGATCCGGATTCTTTTGAACACCCCTACCTACACCTTTCTATCTTTTAATTTTTGATTTCTATGTAACACCCGTCTAATTTACTTGAATATAATAATAATTCCAAAACGTTTTAGATAAAAGGTGCCCAGTTAACATGGATTCCATACATATAGTTCATTAGTAGCAAAAGCCTAAGTCGACAAACGACTAAATTAAAACATCAAAAGTTGTTTAACAATTTGTTTACAACCCTTAACCATAATTTAATAAAGTTTAAAACATTTTGGAAGCTTGTAAATAGTGTTCGGTTCTTCAAAAGCTAGCTCGATCATCTTCCGGTTAGTACCAACATCACCTATGATCAAAACCACAACAAATATTAGTTTTGATAAAGCTACAATGGATATAAACAAGTTCCAAGGGTTAAACAATCAAAAAAATAAAATTTTCTCGGATCAGGAGGCGTTGCGTGACGCCAAGGGCCTTGGCGTCACGCCAAGCCCTGTTTTTCACAGAATGTTTGCTCAATTGTTGTTGTACATTCCCAGCTCCAAGTATTTTCAGTCCCAACTTAAAAACGCAATAACTTATGATCCGTAAGTCCGTTTTTAGTGATTCTTTTTCCTACACGACCGTATTTAAATTACCGACGTGTCTACCATAATTGTTATCCCGAAAATTTGGTTTACGGGCTTAGTCACTAAAAGCGCTATTTAGATATTCGACCACTATATTTGCACAAACTTTACTACCATATAATAGCAACCTTGTGGTGTTTTCACCCAACATCCAGGGCTTAGCACCATTCGCATTTCATTACCAATTCCATGGCTTAATGCTCTTGTGCTTGATGTCATTTTTGGCTAAGTAATTGGACACTAATGCTACATTTTACACCATTATTCGACCCGTCGGCTCATCTTATGGAAAATCTTCCAATGTAATGCCTACCAACGGTTCTTTATCAATTTAACTATATTAATTCAAGTAACAATCATGGTCACTATTGTCGTGATTCCTCTTATAACATCTATTCAACCCATTTGACTATCTAGTGAAACCATCACTTTATTAACAAGTCAAATCCAATCCCAAGTCTCTATTTTGACCCGTTTGATGTTCGAGTGAACTACGCCACTTTAGAATGCATCAAACGCATCTTTCACGCTTCGATTCTATCTATACATTAAACTCAAACAAATATGCATAATTTAACGAGACTAAAGTCACGTACCTTTGGAGCACTCCTTTTCCACGTGTATCCCCTCCGGCGTGTCCGCTCGACGTTCCGGATTCCTTGCCTAAAGAGTTCAATTCATAACAAGTTTAGAACTCTTTCTAAAGTTTTAAACGCATCATTTTCTTAACATATTCAAATCTGCGTTTTACCAAACCTTTAACATTTTGACCCTAATTTAGGCGTTTCATCAAACACCTAGCGGGTCAAATTTCTACATGATTTAAACCAATTTCATGACTTGAAATTATCATCCAAATTAACTTCAAATTGACAACATATACATATTTTAACATCAATAATTCTAGAGATTATCTCAAAATTTCAATTTACACTAGACAAGAATCTTAATCCTAGTATTTATCAAGTTCTACTAACATATTAATCACCCACTATGGTGATTTCGATCCATACAATCATCATGCAAGGATTTGACAAGAAATCATTTAGGGTTTGTCCCCAAACCCTATATCATTCCCAATTTCATGTTTACAATCACCTAATTAAGCTCAACATTCAAATTTCAATCATATGCAAGAATTTGTGTTGAATCAAAATGACCTAATTTGACATACCTTATGATCCCTTTGACGAGGTGATCACGATTCTATGCTCAGATTTCGATTTCTAGTTGATTTGGGCCTTCAATTTGTGGTTTTTCTTGTGAATTAGGGTTTGAGAGTGGGGGTGTCGCCCTGTGGTTGTTCTGATCGATCAGACGTCTCAAATGAGGGGTTTGATTTTGTTTTTTACTATTTTTGTTATTTAAGTTCAAGTTTTTTACAAAATTGGCCCCTCAATTTATTTAACATAACGTTTTGTTGTTTTAACCCCATTGTAAGTTATTTTTGGACTTGTTAGTTAACTAGGTTATAAATTCCTAGTTGATAAATTCTCATTTATTTAAACTTTATAATTCTAAAATAATCGAATCCGGTTCCTGGGGTTTTTGATGCATACAAGTATTTTTGTTGGAACGTTAATAAAGTTTTATATTTTCGGGGTGTTACAAGTCCACCCCCCTTAAAAAGGGTTTCGTCCCCGAAACCGAATTACGTACCAAATAATGTAGGGTAGAGCCGTTGCATTTCTTCTTCGGATTCCCATGTAGTATCCGCACCCTTCCTGTGTTCCCACTTAACCTTCACCTGGTTGATCTTTTTGTTTCTCAAACTCTTCACTTTACGATCTAAAATTGCAATTGGCTTCACCGCATAGTTAAGACTGTTATCCACCTCAATATCATCATAGTGGATACGAGTAGTTTCGTCTGCTAAACATTTTCGGAGATGTGACACGTGGAATGTACTATGTATTCCACTTAACTCCTCAGGCAGCTCGAGACGGTATGCTACCTTACCAACCCGTTCCACGATTTCGAATGGCCCAATAAATCTTGGGCTCAATTTTCCTCTTTTTCTAAACCGAATTATCCCCTTCCACGGCGATACTTTCAACATTACCTTATCGCCCACTTGAAATTCTATTGGCCTCCTTCATTTATCCGCATATGATTTTTGTCGATCCTGAGCTGCTTTTAAGCGAGTGCGGACCAAGTCGATTTTCTGATTCGTAGCTCGGATTATATCAGTCTGAGCTAGCACTCGCGGACCAACTTCTCCCCAACAAACTGGGGTTCGGCACTTTCTACCATATAACATCTCGTATGGGGCCATTTTAATACTCGCGTGATAGCTGTCGTTATATGAGAATTCGACCAAGGGTAGATGGACATCCCAACTGCCCCTAAAGTCGATAATGCAAGCACGCAACATATCTTCCAACGTTTGTATTGTTCTTTCACTTTGCCCATCTGTTTGGGGATGGTAAGCAGTGCTAATGAACAGCTTGGTTCCCATTTGCTCTTGGAAACCACGCCAAAAATCCGAAGTAAACCGAGTATCTCTGTCGGACACAATGGATATCGGTACCCCGTGACGCGCCACAATCTCATTGGTATACACTTCTGACATCCGTATAAGTCTCACGAATCGGAATGAAATGTGCACTTTTAGTTAATCTATCCACAACCACCCATATAGCATCAAAACCACGGCTGGTTTTGGGTAGTTTAGTCAACAAGTCCATTGTAATTTGTTCCCATTTCCATACCGGGATGTCCAATGGTTGTAGCTTACCATATGGTTGCTGGTGCTCTGCCTTCACTTGCAAACAGGTCATACACTTCTCCACGTTTTTTACAATATCTCTCTTCATCCCAGGCCACCAATAATTTTGCTTTAAATCATTATACATCTTGGTCGCCCCCGGATGTATCGAATAATGAAATTTATGAGCCTCGTCAAGTAAAAGTGCTTTGGCTCCACATGTATTTGGAACCCAAATTCTCCCAAATCGAGTTTTGAATCCTTGGTTACCATCCTCCAAGTCTTTTAACTGCCCTACTATTCTTTCCTTTTTCACATTCTATTCCTTTATGGCTTCAATTTGAGATTTTCGGATTTGGTCAAGCAATCCCGATGTCACAATTAGTTGCATCGATCGGACTCGAATAGGCGTATAGTCCATCTTTCGGCTCAACGAGTCCGCCACCACATTAGCCTTCCCGGGGTGGTAATGTATATCACAATCGAAGTCCTTGACAGTCTCTAACCACCGTCTCTGCCTCATATTTAATTCCTTCTGATCGAAGAAATACTTCAAGCTTTTGTGGTCGGTAAAGATAGTGCACTTTACCCCCATACAAATAATGCCTCCATATTTTTAAGGCGAACACCACTGCCGCTAACTCGAGGTCATGTGTAGGATATTTCTTTTCATGAGTCTTCAGCTGCCTTGAGGCATAGGCTATAACCTTGCCTCGTTGCATCAAAACACAACCAAGCCCCGAATGCGAGGCATCCGAGTAAACTACCATATCATCTGTTCCATCCGGTAATGACAATACCGGTGCTTGAGTCAGTTTTTCCTTAAGCGTTTGAAACGCCCTTTCTTGATCCTCGCCCCAAATAAACTTTTCTTCACATTGCGGGTTAATTTGGTTAATGGCATAGCAATTTTGGAGAAATCTTGTATGAATCTCCGATAATAACCCGCAAGCCCCAAAAAGCTTCTGATTTTCGAAGGCTTCTTCGGTGGGTTCCATCTCGTCACGGCTTCTATTTTCGACGGGTCTACTAACACCCCGTTTGCATTAATGACGTGCCCAAGAAATTGTACCTCTCGTAACCAAAAGGCACATTTCGAAAACTTTGCATACAATTTTTCTCTTCTGAGTGTCTCCAATACTTCACGCAAATGTCTTGCATGTTCCGTTTCATCCTTTGAGTATATTAGAATGTCGTCAATAAATACTATCACCGACTTATCTAGCATAGACTTGCAAACCCGGTTCATGAGATCCATGAAGCTGCGGGCGCATTTGTTAACCCAAAGGACATCACAAGGAATTCGTAGTGTCCGTACCGCGTACGGAAAGCCGTCTTCGGTATATCTTCCTCCCTGACTCTCAACTGATGATATCCCGATCTAAGGTCAATCTTGGAGAACCAACTTGCGCCTTGCAATTGGTCAAATAAGTCGTCAATTCTTGGGAGTGGATATCGATTTTTCACCGTGAGTTTGTTTAACTCCCGGTAATCGATACACATACGCATACTCCCATCCTTTTTCTTCACAAATAGCACTGGTGCGCCCCACGGAGACACACTTGGGCGAATAAACCCTTTATCGAGGAGATCTTGAATTTGAGACATTAATTCTTGCAACTCTGAGGGTGCGAGCCGGTACGGCGCCTTGGCCACGGGTTTCGCGCCCGGAATCAATTCGATTCCGAACTCTACCTCCCGTTCTGGCGGTATTCCCGGTAGATCTTCCGAAAACACGTCGGCATATTCACGTACCACCGGTACGTCTTCAATCCTTAGTGATCCCTTGTCTGGTTCGTTTGCGTATATCATGAATGCCCTACAACCGTGCCTCATGAGCTTGTAAGCTTTTATCATTGAGCACATACCAGGGATAGACAGAAAAGTTACGCCGATAGAAGACGCAAGCCCCTTGAATTTGACATTGGCGACTACGTACTCCTAAAGGTATCACCTTGGAAGGGTGTGGTCAGATTCGGCAAGAAAGGGAAACTAGCGCCTCGATATGTTGGACCTTTTAAGATTCTGGAAAGGATCGGAAAAGTCGCCTACAAACTCGAATTACCGGAGGAACTCAGTAACGTCCACCCAACTTTCCATGTGTCGAACCTCCGAAAGTGCCTAGCTGATCATGATCTGATTGTACCCCTCAACGATCTTCAGGTCAACGAAACGTTACACTTCGTGGAAAAGCCTGTCGAAATCATGGATCGCCAAACCAAGCAACTCAGGCGCTCGCGCATCCCTATCGTGAAAGTCCGATGGGAAGGCAAACGAGGCGCGGAGTTCACTTGGGAACTCGAAAGCGACATGAAGGCCAAGTACCTGCAGTTGTTCAAATAAAGATCTGAAGCGTCAAATTGGTAATTCACGGTGAGGTGCAGCTTTCAGCCTAATTTCGGGACGAAATTCCCTAAACAAGGGGAGGCTGTAACACCCCGTGTTTTCAAATGTCAAAGTCAAAGTCAAAGTCCAAGTCAACTTTGACTTCTTTGACTATAATTAGTCTATTCATGTTTATTTGTATTATGTGGAGTAAGTGTTGTTAATCAGTATATATATCGAGGTAATCAAATGTTTAATCGACGCGAACCGATTTACGACTGTGAATAGTAGGAAGTAACAATGCGATAAAGTTAACTAATCAGTAATCAAACCGATCTAACCATCATCGAACTCGAATCTCGAATTACGCGAACTTTGGTTGTTATTATACATGTGTTTGTGTGCCTTATGTCTTACCTGTGCATGTTTACTTTATGTTTTGTGTGGTGATTAATCGAATCAATCGAAACTCGAACCTCAAATCGAATGCAATCAAAATCAAATTACGACGAATGGTAGCGTAAGGATAGGGTGAAATATAGGTGATTGTACGTTAGATATAGTAGTTGGGACTGAAAGTAATTTGGATAGGAAACTCTACCGTACTCGTATCGTCTTCAATCGAAACCGAAATATCAAAAATCGTCGCACCGAACACTCGAACCAGGCTGTGCATCGATCAGGCTGGCAGCCGATCGAACAGCCCAGCGGATCGGACGGACTGTCCGATCAAGCAGGCTGTTCGATCGGGATGCCTGGCCGATCGGCCAGCCCTTTCCTCTTTTGGAGCCTATAAATAGGGATGTCATTGTCATTCTTTACCACTTTTGGAAAGCTCTGACCGACCAGCTCGTGCTCCCCTTCTTTTCTCAGATTTCTTCCAATTTCGGTAAGTTTTCATCCCAAATCTTGTACTTTCTTGATCAAAACATGCTCCTACACCTTTCTATCTTTCAATTTTTGATTTCTAACCGTGAAATCACCAAGATCTAGGCATTCTTGGGTGATGTCATAATGGTGTTCTTCAAGAACACCATGTTTTGACTTCAATCCACCATGAATAGCTTGGATCTAACCGCTTTCCACATAAATAAGCTAAGATCCATGAAAGATCCAAACAATTACATGATGTAAAGGATTGAAAGGAAGATTTCCAACTTTCTTTCAACTCTTTTACACTCAATGCCTTCAAACCGGTAGAAATGAAGCTTGAGCCGGCTCACCAATCATTCTAGTGGATGAGTGGTTCAAGATTCGGATTCTATCTACGAGGTTCACCGATTTCGGGTTAAACATCAAACTACCGTTCCGAACAGTTTACCGGCCGGACTTGGGTGATTCCTGTCCGAGCAAGGGAAACAAGTAAGAACGAAGGTTCCAAGGTTCAGCTCGTTATCAAACTACCTCAATATAACGTCAAGTAACCAAAACAGCCAAGTGTTAGAGGAACAGGCCGACCAGGTCAGGATGCTGACCGAACGGTTAGGCTGTCTGAACAAACAGCCCAACCACTCGGACATGTCAGCCGATCGACCAGGCCAGCCGATCGGCTAACAAGTGGCCCCACATTTTGGCGATTTCATGAAGTATAGTATTGAACGAGGTGATGTTCGATCGAACGAGCTGTTTGTCAACATTACTCCTTGGATCATGAGATACTATGCTTCAACACTTAGTCGATTTTCAATTCGTTGGACGTATAGGAATGCCACCCGATCGAGCATACTATTCGATCGAGTATGTTGTTCAATTAAGTGACATCCTGCTGAGGACTACTACTAAAGTTCCTAACCGATCGGCCGGCTGATCGAGCAGACCGTTCGATCGATCGACCTGAAAGGTAAGAATGCTTCAGTGTTCTCAAATACTACAACGAAAACTTCAAAAGTTCAAACCATCATACATAAACACATCCTACTCAAAGGAAGAAACAATCCACTCGAACGGTCCAGCCGATGGAGCCGATCGAGCCTACCGGCCGATCGAACAGACTGTCCGAACGGATTGTCTAACCAAACGAACATCCCGTCCGATCGAACCTGCTGATCGATCGACCAGATTGTTCGACCCACTTACACTTGTTTTCCATTCTACGTGTTATTCATCGTTATGCTATCAAACTGTTCAGGCTAACCCTACTCTCAAGCGCTCCCTTCAATCCATCAATCAATCGCTGTGAGTATACTCGACCCCTTTTTGCCTTTTGCACTTTTGGGTGTTACATACGTTACTTATCAAAAATCACTATCGAACACACTACACAATTATTTGAACGCTAACCGATTCGCATGTATTACGTGACTAAATGAATGCTTGTTGATTGTGTTTACACGTGGAATGCTGTCTACCTGCCTTAACGACGTAGTACTATAGTTTGGACTCAGCACCCGTTCACACGGGGGTTGTTAAGGACTATTACTTGCATGGATTACGGTGGTAATCATGTATTGCGAACCGTCTCGGACGGTCAACCCGCAGTCATTGGTATCGATAGTCCATGTCGATAATTAACATGCTTCGTTTTCCTCTGTGTACGTGTTGGTTATGCGTAAACTATTCGAACTCTATATGCTATTATCAAACTTGTATGCTCACCTTTACATTATATGTATTGACTTTATTTTAACGTATGTGACAGGTGTTTAAGATGTTTGCTTGCTAGGAAAGCGATGCTAGAATAAAGCTCTAGAGGCCCCCAACAAATAGTTGTCTGTCAGGAGAAAGCAACTAGAGCATAGTTGTCTGTAGATCTTGTCAGGCTGGGTCTTTAGGAGCATTTGAACAATATTTATTTGATTTATTTAAATTTAAGTTGTGGAACAGAATACTTGACTGGTTGTTACCTATAATAATTTGTTTGTTATTTAGGACACGGTATGGGACGTGTTATTTAAACTGAATAGTAATGATAATTGTTATGGAAACTTCTGGACAATCTGTTTCGCTCAGTGCCATGCCCCGATGATTCCGCCATCGGTTGGGGTGTGACAATCTGGTTCGCCTGAAGGGGTGTCATCACTGTCCCCAGAATAGGACCTCTTCCTCGAAACAGAATCCAAGACTTCAGAGCATACTTTTTCATTAAGGCCTTCGGGTTTCAAATCCTGCAAAACAGTGAGAGGCTTACCAAAACAAGCGGAAACTTGATGGATATAAGGGTAGGTCAGCCTCTCCATCTGTTCCACCGAGCCCTTGAAAACATCGGAAGCCTCAGGGCGAAATAAAGGAGACTTCTCCAAAGGATGTCCAGACTCATGAAGCTTGTACCCAGCGATGAGGCCCTGATGTTTCCCCAAGTTAAGTAATTTTGTGTAAACCTCGCCAAGTGCGGAATTAAACTCCTTGGAGTGGAGAAGGTAGGTAACAACCTGTTGAAAGCCATGCTCAATCAACCATTGATTATCACTGGTGGTTCGAGCAACTGCAGCTTTCAAACCCTCTTTCTCCGCATCAAAAGCCCTTTGTTGAACAAACAAAGCTTCCTTGCTTGCCTTCAGCTTCTCTCGATCAGCCTCAAAGCTCTTCTTAAAATCACTCATCTCAATCTCATGCTGCTTAGACAAATCATCAACCTTCTTCGACCATGCTTCCTCCTTCTCAGCAAAACAAGATATCTCCTTCTTCATCGCGGCAATTGAAGCTATCATCTTATCCTTCTTCTTGGAAGCTTCTTCATATTCTTGCATCCCTTTAGCGAAACGAGTGACGCCTTCAGCCAAAAAGGTAGAAAGGTTGCAAGAACTGAGCATCATCCTAGAAATAAGATGATCAGCTTCCATCTCAGATATGGCGCTTCGAACGCCGAGAGGAGCAAAATGAGCCAGAGCTTCGGCACAAACAACCGGATCCTTAAAATTATCACCAACCTTAACCCCCCAGTTAGGCACATAAATGTCTTGACCCTCTGAACCTTCGAAGCTCTCAACGCTTTTGACTGACGAACCTTGAATAGCAGGAGTGGCACCTTTCTTGATCAATTTCTTCTTCTTGCTTGAAACAATTAACTCCTTCTCCTTACCCTTGTCAATATCCATAGCTTGATCCGTTGATACCTCAATATCATCACTAACATCGATAGGCTCTGAACCAGAAGGCTGCTCAACACCTTTCAGATGGCGTTGAGAGTGACGAGTGGAACCTTTGGAAGCAGTTGCCTTGGTAAAGCCTTTGACATTCGGAACATTCACATACCCGGAACCCTCAAACCTATAATCAAAACCCTTAACAACCACATTCTCACTGGGAGTAGCAGCAACATCATCAAAGCCAACATCAGAGGTATCATCGCTTTTAATGAAATCAAGAGCAGACATAACTGCAACACAAATAAAAAAGCACATAAGCAAACAACGAAAAAAGGAGTAAAAAGAGCAAGAAAAGAATAAACGCATACCCTTCCCATCTCTAATAAGCACCGGATCCCGGTTGGCCTTTTCCCATAGTTTACTTATACCCAACGACACCAACAAATGCTCAGGGAAGGGGCGAAGCCTCGAAGGGCACTCCCTAAGAGTTTCTAAAAAACGAGTGTTTATGTCAGATGCAACAGGCTCCGGTTCGTTCAGAACGGCATCTGGGTGTCTCCAAACAAGTTTGAAAGGAACAATCTTCTCCGACACCCAGAAAAACTGGTCCTTCCAGACCCCAAGTGTAGAAACCATGGAGGAAATTAAACAAGTATCAACTTGACTAGTCTCAAAGGTGAACCAATCACCATTCTTAGCAAGCCGGAAGAAGCGACGAAAAGACAACAGAGATGGGTCATACCCGGTGGCCCGACACAAAATTTCAAAATGTAAAACCCTAGCCATACCAAGGGGGTGGATCTGACCAAAAGACACTCGGTAATACTCCAAAATATTCAAAACAAAGTTGGAAAAACGGTAAAGATTGGAGAACTCAAAATGTCGACAATATAAGGCAATCATACCAGAAGGACATTCATTGATAGATTTATCACAGGCCGGTGCAACCGGTCTATACTTCGTCCCTAAACCCCATTCCATACAAAACAAATCGACTTCCTCTTGGGTCAGTCGAGAAAAGGATTTTGCCATATCCTTACGAGCACCCATGACATGAACAAATTAACAAGAAAATAAGCAAAGCAAACTAACCTGATATGAAAAAGGGGGGGAAACTTGAGAGAGAAAAAGGAGCAAGTGATAATCTTCTAATACAAATATGTAAACAAATGATATAAAAGATAACTATTAAAGGGCGGAATTAATAACCGCCGCCTGACAAACTGCCACGGGTCTTGTCAACTGTCTCGTCAAAATTTTGAAATTTAAAAACACCAACCGTTTCCAACCTTCAAACCTTTGAACCTCTGAAGCCATTGGACAGTAAAATACACGTATAAAAGTCAGACGTCTTTGAGCAATTCCCCAAAAACCTCTGACTTGGGGGGCTGATGACGGGGGTAGCTCAAGACAAAATAAAATGACTAAAATACTTGAGTACTCAAAGGGTTAAAGGGTTCGAAGGTTGAAAAATCGATGAGGTGAAGTAAAGCAGTGTGAGAACAGTAAATAGTCACATCCTCGAAATCACTTCACCAACCCACCAGCTGCAAAAGCAATGCAGGTCTGCAGAGCACACTCTATTATCCAGGGGTCAAAAGGCTTTAACCCCTGAAAGGGTAAGCCCCTCACTGCAAGCAGGGTCACTAGTCAAATGCATTCCTCTTTGGGAGATGCCTTCTCCTATATATGTGACACTTCATTTACTTCCGGAGACATTCCAGGCCAGCCTTGATTTCCCGAAATCTCTGGCCATACATCATCAGTACTTGCTTCTTGCAAGATACTTTCTTTCACTTCCAACACACACATTCCGTTTGCTCCTTCATCCAAATCTGAACACATTTCAGAAGAGGATCCATAGCAAACAACAAGAACAAACTAGTGAACCTCCTTCCACGTCTTGCAAACGTGGGGGGACCCCGCGACCTGCGTTAGGCAAGGTTGAACCCTTCAACCCTTTTGCCTAACCAGCCCAGCTACCATCCTTGGTCTATTATTTGTTGCATCAACAGGTATATACGTTTTCGACCCCCCGGTTTTATAGAAATTTTTAGACCCGTTGAATTTCGCCCCCGGTTAAAAATCTCAAGCTGGCAATATGAGAATACCGGTTCAGGTTCAAACGTTCAGTACCATTTGCTCATGGCATAGCACATACTTCTGAGAAGAAATCACCAAATGTAGATTATAAAATAGGTCAAGTATCAGATGTGTGTATAACTTTTTGAATATTTTAATGGGCCCTCGTCACATGAAAAACGGTTATGTATAAAAAAAATTAGAAGAAAAAAAATGGGTATTGAAGTTATATGAAAACCGATTATGTAAGAAATTTAGAAAAAAGAAAACATGCTGGGGCATTAAAAAGGCTATGAAAGTGGTTAAATATTTAAATGCTATGAATAAGTTTCAAGTTGATGTTAAAAAGTTACAAATAATTTAAAGAAAACGATATAGTTTTTTTTATAGAAAATCCCATTGTCATCAAAATGCCATATGAATGATACTTGAGCAAAATTTCTACGAGTATTTAAGTTTCACCTATATTGGGTTTAGGTGAGTTTTTCCTTCCAGGTCTTAGGTTCGAGTCTAGATCTTAGGTTCGACTCTGAGTGATAGGGGTTTCTCACTGAGTGGTTTTAAATTGGAGATCTATTGTGCGAGAGGGCTCTCTAGCGCAGACTCGATTAAAACAACGTATGCTAGACCTTCCGACATTCGCAACTTATTTTTTTCACCTTTCAAACGAAAAATCTAACCGGTCAACCATTACGTAAACACAAGTATCATGCAATTTTATATGTGATGTACCATTATGTGATGTGTTGAAGATATTATATTATAATTATATATATATTATATATATTATATATATTATATATTATATATTATATTATATTATATTATATATTATATATTATATATTATATATATTATATATATATAAGTGGGGATCCTACGGAAAGTGTGTTTTTCCTAAAAAGTGTAAAAAGTCATAAAACACAATAATTTCAGGCATAAAACACACCTAAAACTCACAAATAATAGAATAAATATTACTAAAACACCATATTCAAACTCTAATAGTCCATAAAAACTTCAAACACACCATCGTAGAACTATTAATATAAAACACACAATGCTAAACAACATAAAACACAATAATATTTGTCTTTCCACAATCAGAGTCTTAACATATAAAACACAACACAAAACCCACATATATGATGTTTTAGTAATCTTCATCATATTATTTGTTGGTTTTTGATGTGTTTTATGGTTGACATTATGGTGTTTTATAACTTTTTACACTTTTTAGGAAATTTGGACTTTCTGGCCAACTCCTATCCATATATATTATATATTATATATATTGTTAATGAGAGTTGATGAATAGTAACTTTATTTTTATAATAATATATAGTTTTTTCTTATTTTATTATTTAATATATTATAATAGTTTATTATTATATTTACTTTTAATAACATATTTTTATTTTTTTCCCTTTTAAAAAAATATATATATTTCCTTTACCATTTTTAATAATTTTTTTTATTTTTTTAATTTATTTTTATAATAATATATAGTTTTTCCTTATTTTATTATTTAATATATTATAATAGTTTATTATTATATTTACTTTTAATAACATATTTTTATTTTTTTCCCTTTTAAAAAAATATATATACTTCCTTTACCATTTTTAATAATTTCTTTTTACTTTTTTAAAATGTATATTAATTTATCAATTAATTTGATACTTCTTTAATAATTTACGTTATAACTTTTTTTCCTATAACTTAAATACGTAGTTGTACTTAATTTTTTTCTGTCATTCTGTTATAAGTTTTGTTAAGAACAAAGTTTTACTCAAAATAAAGTATTATTTGGTATCATAAAATGGTGCGATAATAAACTAAATCCTTCTAATGGTTTAGCTTTCTAAACAACATGCTTTATTTTCAAATCACGTTTGTTTTACATTATCATGTACTCGGTTTCGCCCCAACGCGCGGCGTAAAAAAAACTAGTTATAATTATATTATAATTTATATTAAATTACATCGTGTCAGCTAGAATAAAGTTTTTCTTTTATAATTTGGTCATCAAAATCTATACAATATAATAAAAGAAACCACTTTAAGGACACATGTCACTCATTGGAGCCATCTATTTTTTAGCCTATTAAAATTAAATAATTAATTAAAATTAAATAATTATTTATGAGATATGCGTAGAGATATACTATTTAATATATATAATCATGAGATATACGTAGAGATATAGTATAGATTAAAAAGTTATTTAGAAAATATACTATATGCGTAGAGATATACTATTTAATATTAAATTATTATTTTTATAATATATTTCCTTAGATATAGGAATAGGTTACATTATAGTTTTATTATATCGTAGAGAGATTTTATTTTAATATTTACGTTTATACTTTTACATCCAAATTTAGGTAACATATTTAAATTGTCTATGACTCTTTATAATCAGTAATATATTTTAAATATATTTAACTCTTTATAATCAGTAAATGTTTTAAATATATTTATTTTAAATAAAATATTATATATTTTTTAAATATGTTCTATAAAAATAAGAATATGACTTAAGATGTAATTTTAAGGAGAGAAAAATTATTATTATTTAATAGGTGAGAAAATGCAGGAAATCAAAATTTGAAATTAATCGGAACTCAACTCGTGTATTACATGAGGTTTTTTAAAGATATAAGTTTTTATTATTTACTATATACATTTATTCAACCCGTGTAACATACGGGGTTTTTAAAGATACAACTTTTTTTATCATTTACTATACAAAATTACATTTATCCAACCCGTGTAATACATGAGGTATTTAAAAATATATTTTTTTATTATTTGATATATAAATTCAACCCGTGTAATACACAGGGTTTTTTAAAGATATAACTTTTTTTTATAAATTACTATACAAAATTACATTTGTACAACCTGTGTAATACATGCGTTTTTAAAAATGTAACTTTTTTTATTATTTGATATATAAAATTAGATTTATTCAACCCGTATAATACACGGGGTTTTTTAAATATATAAATAATTTATTATTTAGTATTTTCCTTCATTATTTGATGTATAAAATTATATTTATTCAACCTGTACAACAATACAAGGGGTTTTTAAAGATATAACTTTTTATTTTTTAGTATATAAAATTATATGTATTCAATCCATGTAATAAACAAAGTCTTTAAAGATATATTATTTTATTATTTAGTATATAAATTCACATTTATTCAGCCCGTGTAATACACGGGGTTCTAATCTAGTTTCTTCTATTAAAAGGCGTATTTTATTTTACTTTACTTTTATAAACCAAATAGAAAATAAAAATATTTCATAGTTTTATACTTAAATACTTTTTATTCCATGTATTAAATATGTTAAACAAATTATCTGTTATATTTTTCATATATTTTTTATGATGTTTAGGATAATTATAGTTTTATCTTATTTTTTATTGAATTTATTTATTAATTGTAGTAAATTTGGATATGTCACAGTTTTACTTGAGTTTAATTTAGGACGTAAGTTTTCGTTATTTGCGAATATACCGTCACATATATTTTTTTCTACATTTTGACACAAGTGTTTTTTTATGTACATTCATACGGTTTTCCTCGAAATTAATATATGACGTGACGTAGCGTTGCAATGCCCGGGGTATTTTATCTACATTCGCATGGTTTTCTTCTATTTCTTACATTTTATTTAGTGTTTGGTTGTTTTACACATTTATATTTTGTAGCTTTATACTGGTCTTTACCTATTCAGTTTGTATGCGGATTCTCCGCCGCAACGCGTGGTGGAAAATTCCTAGTATAGAATTAAAAGAAGGTGAAATAAATAAAAAGACCATGTTATATTGGGTAAACGAGAACTACATGGCATGTTACTATTTCATGTATTGTTGGTTAAAACTCATTAAAGTCTAAACATAGTCACAATTTAACCACTATAATGTTGTTAATGAACCAAGACTTTGGATGAAGTTATAGGTCGGAAAGTGTTTTTTCATATAATTTATATTTCCTAAGTTATCTTTATTTATGAACATTTTTTAATTTGATTAACAAAGGGTGAGCAAGTTACGGTTCTAGAACCTCAAAACTTTGAACTAGAATAGAAATCGCAACGACCGGAACCTTTTGCCTTAGAAAAGGTCGGTCTGTGGGTTTATGAATTCATCAATAAAAAGGGTTCTGGGTTGGTTCTGATTCCGACCCGTGGTTATTAATTTAGAACTACCGGAACCTTGAAAAAACTACCATCGAACTCTCATCTATTCCTAGTTCCTTGTATTTCTCGTCATTAAAACCATTCAACTTCCTTTCGTATAGGTAATCCTTCCAAAATCAAACTATCGGTTAACGAAAAGTTCAGACTTTAGCCATTGAAACCTTCTAAGACCAGATTGTCAAACCTTTTGGGATTCCGTTTTTCAAGATTGAATTATGTGTATGTTTAGGGTTTTTAGATAAAAAGGTTTAATGTTTTTGCTTTTCGATTGATGTTACTACTATTATGTTTTTGCTTTTCGATTGATATTACTACTCTCATCAGAACCTTTTAGACTTGGAATCGGATAAACATAAAAGGGTCGGTTCGTGATTCTCATTGGATGGTTGTATTCATGAGTCAACCTAAAAGCAGTTAAATTGTTTATTGATCTTTATATTATTCAAATGATTCAGGAGTATTTGTGGTTTTATATAATAAGATTAACGGCGGTAACTTCTATAATTATTATGATATGTCAAATAACTCGTTAAAGTTATAGGAATAACAGAATAAAAATAATCCCAATTATTGTTAATTGGTTGCCATGGTCCCAACTACAAAAATCACCACTGAGTCCCAACTATTTAACATATTGGCCTTCAATGAACCCTGAATAACGGAACTCTAATTCTGTTAGTCGCTAAAAACGTTTTTGGCTGGAAAAAGGTTCTTGAAGGTCCGATCTAAGGTAACAAAGAGGTTTGGGACGAAAATGTTGAGCTTTCCAGCCAAAAAGAAATTTTCCGGCTAAAAAAGAGTTTTACAGCGACCTAAATAATTGTGACTTTTAGTAGAAAAAAAAAAGAAAATTTCACAGAATAGTAACCAAGTTTTAAAAGTGTTCTAATTAAGTCACTGGTGTCGTTTTTGTCACAATTAGATAACTTAACATTCAAATCGAGTCATGTCTTTTTTCCACGTGTCAAGAAAAAAATGGAGCATAAGATGCTGAGGTCGAATTATTTTAATATACGAAATTATATTTATTAAAAATATAAACCATATAATTACATTAAAAATTAAAAAAAAAAACAAGTTACAATCCCCGTCATCACTCGAAAAAAACCCTTAATTTTAATGAGAAAAAAGAAACAAAAATCCACATCATCACGGTTACCTATGAAATAAAAGAAAAAACCCTTAATTTTAATGAAGAATGGATGTTAAGTGACCTGATTGAAACACTTTTGAAACTTGAGTGACCTAATTGGAAAACTTTTGAAACTTGGTTACTATTCTACAAAGTTACCCCTAGAAAAAAACTTCCTAAAGGTCCGATCTAAGGTTACAAAGATGTTTGAGACGAAAAGATTGAGTTTTCCAGCAAAAAAGGAGTGTTCCGGCCAAAAAAAAACGTTTTTCCGGATACCTTAAAAATTCGGGCATTTACTAGAAAAAGATTCCTAAGGTCCAATCTACGTGTGTAGTTAGTATTATTAGGTCTTTTAGCTTAAAAGTGGTTTATGCATTGTTTCATACTTATTTGTTACTATCTAATCACGTCAAATCTGTTTTAAACAATTTATATACATCAACCATAACAACATCTAAACGGTTTTTGTAAACTGAAATGAAACAAACACGATTGAATATGTTAGAATCACTCGAAGGTTGGGTTTTATGCAATCAACCAAAGCGTAAAGAACTTTATAGAAAATCCAAATTACGATACAGAAATATATAAAGGAAAGCACTAAATTCGAAGTACGAATTACAACTGAAATAAAACAAAATCAGAAATGCAAAATAGAAAATAATTTGGGTGAGGATCGTGTTGAACACATAAAACAAATTTCAAGTCTCGAAAACAGCTTATTAAGAGGTAAACAAACAGCCCCTTAGTCTTTTGACTTAAATTTCACACTAGTCTTTTCCTTTCAAGGACAATCAGTTTGATGGTGTTGACTTTTGGCTACTTTCTGGTTAATTAGAAAACTCACATAACCTGCTAACATTGTGAAAATTTGAACGATCCAAAGCTTCACTTAGTGAAATTTGTTAAACTAATAAACACACGATCAACTCTTGCATAGTCATGTGATTTCACCAAGGGTATAGTACGTTTGACACACCCACATTGTAACAATTATTTATAAGTAATACGTATGATTTTAGTCTAGTAATTAGTACAACATAACAGACCCAACATCGAATAATAATTTAAAGGGCAAACTCTTGTAAAGAAAACAAACACTTCTTACTTGTGGAAGAGGCTATCGTTTTTCATAAGAGCCAATAGTTATTCGGATTACTCATACTTAAGTCGAGATTCCTCCTGGCATATCTCCTTTTGTCCCATGTGTCCATTCTATGAGAGCAAGTCATCAATCATTTGGTGCATACCTACTGACGACGGAGGTAGCCCAAGGATAAACAAAATGATTAATATGCAAAGAGCTTAAAAGGTTAAAAGGTTCATCGGATGAAAAGCTGTAAAATGAGGAAATCGAGAAACAGTAATCAGTCATGTCTAGAGACTCGTCCCACCAACTCATGCTCACCAACTCACAAAGTCGGAGCAGGTCTGCACAGGCACACTCTATTAACCAGGGGTCCGAAGCCTTCAACCCCAAAAGGGGAAACCCTCCATTGCAAACAGGTTTCACTAGTCTTGTTTATGCCATTTCAGGAGATGTCTTCTCCTATAAGAAGACAGCTCATGTTCACTTCCAAGACATTCCGAAAAGGCAGAGATTCCTTAATCTCTAGTCATTCAAAGAGTTCTTTGTCACTTCCAAACAACTCTTCATCACTTTCATTCTATTTGCTTTCTTTTCTGGATTCGAGCTGGCCTCGGAGAAGGAACCTCAAAGCAAATTTCAAGTACATACTAGTGAACCTCCTTCCACGTTTTGCAAACGTGGAGGGACCCCGCGACCTGCGTTAGGCAAAACTGAACCCTTCAGCCTTTTTGCCTAACCAGCTTAGCTACCATCCTTGGTCCCGTGTTTGTTGCATCAACAAGTTGGCGCCCACCGTGGGGCTACGCCGCTGTTTCTCCTCAAAAGAGACCTGGTAAGTGTAGCTCCTTTCACTCAAAACCACCATGTCAGAAAGTGGATCTCCGGGAGAGGTAAACCAGATCCCTAACGCCTCTACCCCGGGAAGTGGTCAAGCTCACACAACAATAACAACGCCTTTTTCAACTCCGGGGAGTACACCCGAGTTCCTTACCTTCAACACACCAACCCCATCCAGATCTGGAGCTCCGTCTCCCAACGTTGGTGTGTCAGACACTCCGGCACGTGTTGAACTTACCCCCGAGGGGGTAGCTAATAACTTCCTTGAGCTAAGATCACTTCTTAACCAACATGTGAACAGAGAAAGGGAAAAGGGGGTAAGGATTCGTCTAGATTACGACGAACCTGAGCCAACGTTGTCTCCTGGGCCACCTCTACCACCCTTTGTTACAAGAGGTGAGGCTGGTCCCAGCAACCCTTCAAACCCTCACCCTTATCTGTCCACTGTGACAAACCCCACTGTTCATCCTATTCTCTCTTCCCAACCAACTGCTAGTGGTACTCCTCTGGGACACGAGTTAACCCTCGACCAACTCCTACAGTCCCCGGTGACCAGTTGTCCCACTTCTCTAACTACCACATGGGAGCAAGCCCTGTCCGTGCTCCCTTTAGCACGAAGTGCTGTTGCCAGCACCCCTCTCGGGGTAAGCTGCTCAGTTGGTCCGGGAAGCCTTCAAGGTTTCAATTTCATACCCAACATGATGTCTCAGATGATGGCCAACTTCCCCTGGCAACACTTTATCAATCAAGTGCTTGCCACCCAGGGAAACCATGGCAATAACAACAACGTAGGTACGAGACCTGAAGAAGACCTGGCTAAACCTTACAAGCCAAGTAACCTTTCATGCTTTTCAAGACAGATAGCTGATTATGATTTTCAGTCTAAAATCAAAATGCCAGCTCACATCAGAACGTATGATGGGACTGAAGATCCCGAAGATCATCTTCAGATCTTCACTGGAGCTGCTCGAATAGAAAAATGGACGAATGCTGAATGCTGTCTAATGTTCATGCAGACTCTTATTGGGTCCGCTAGAATCTGGTTCAACGACCTACCTGCTCAAAGCATTCGAAGCTTCGATGATCTCAGCAGAGGTTTTCTGGCAAACTTCTCCCAACAAAGGAGGTACGTTAAAGACGCAACAGTAATCTTCTAGATAAAACAACGCGATGATGAAAGCCTACGGGCATTCATTGAACGATACAAGAAAGAAGGGCTAACCTATGTGGGGGCTGATGAGAAAATGAGAGTGGCCGGTTTTATGAACGCCATAACCTCCAAGTATCTCACACGAGATTTCAACAAATCTCTACCCAAAACCTTGGAAGAAGCCCTTGAAAGAGCCGAGGCTCACATTCGGGGAGAGGAAGCTGTGGATATCAAAGAACAAAGAAAAAGGGGTCCTGGCTGGCGAAGCAGTAGCCCAGCCAGAAAGAGAGGAAACTTTAACTCTTACGACAGACGCTCAAAGGGTTCAGACCCTCGAAGGGTTGAAGGGCGAAACCCTTCAAGCAGAGATAAAAGCATGAGTTTCACTCCCCTCACCAAAACCCCTCAAGAAATCCTGGCAACGGAAGAAGTCAAGCAAAACTTTAGACCTCCCAGACCTCTTCCCAAGAGTCGAAAAAATGAGAACTCCACTCAGTTCTGTGAATTCCATGAAGAAAAGAGACATCACACCAATGACTGCTTCCAACTGAAAAAGAGAATTGAAGAGGCTGTTAAGTCAGGAGAACTCGCCCATTTGGTAAAAGGGGTTCGAGACAAGATGGCTGAAGGCAAAGGGAAGGAAGTAAACATGGTGTATTCTGATGAAAAGGTCCCTTACAAGAAGCGACGGTTGGAAGATTGGGAGCTTCAGTGTGTCTGCTTCCCCCCAACAAGGAAGGACCCCCTCCCTGGTCCCCTTGTGGTTGAAGCCGCCGTGGGCACCTTACAAACGTGTAAAGCATACATAGACACGGGAGCAGCCACTGAAATTATGTTTGAGAAATTTTTCAACCAATTAAGTAATGAGGAACGTTCCAGGCTTCAACCCTCCGGGACCTCCATAAAAGGTATCGCTGATGTAACCCTGAAGCCTTTGGGGCAAATAACCCTTGATGTCTGTCTTAAGGAGGGATCAAAGGAAAGAACCCGATCACTAACCTTCGTGGTTATCAACATCCCTTCCAACTATGACGTAATCATAGGGAGGCCCGGACAATGTGCATTTTACATGGCAGTGTCCGTTGGCCATGGCACTGTCAAATTTTCCACTGAAAGAGGAATTGCAACCCTTCAACCCTCTCAGGAAGCTTATCTAATCGAAGGGGAAAGTTCGAATGGTGAGAAGGACAAGCAAGGGTTAGTCATCAACCCTAAATACCCCGAGCAACGAATAAGGGTCAACCCCAACCTTTCTCAAGAGACCCTTTCATACCTTGAAAAGCTGCTGAAACATCACAGCGATGTATTCGCCTGGTCTCCCGAAGATATGACTGGGATCCCTCGAAATATTGCTGAACACGAGTTAAGGATACCACCCAATGTAAAGCCGGTGGTTTAAAAGAAAAGAAGCTTGGCACCCGAGAGAAGCCTGGCAGCTTGCCAAGAGGTTGAAAAGCTTGTATCAGCTGGCATTCTCCGAGAGGTCAAGTACCAATCATGGATTGCAAATCCTGTTATGGTCAGAAAACCCGACAACTCTTGGAGAATGTGTATAGATTTTAAAGATCTTAACAAGGCTTGTCCCAAGGATTGCTACCCGCTCCCAGAAATTGATTTCAAGGTTGATTCTCTCACAGGGTATCCGTTTAAATGTTTCCTCGATGCATACAAAGGTTACCACCAAATCCTCATGAAGAAGGAGGATGAAGAAAAGACAGCTTTCCACACAGACAAGGGCATTTTTTGTTACCAAAAGATGCCTTTTGGCCTCAAGAATGCGGGTGCCACCTACCAACGACTCGTCGATAAGGCCTTTGAAAACCAAATTGGTAGAAACATGGAGGCATATGTCGATGACCTGGTGATCAAAATCAAAACGGAATACCAAATGCTTGACGATATCCAAGAAACCTTCAAAAACCTTAGAAAGATCAACATGAAGCTTAACCCGGAAAAATGCTCGTTTGGATTTGATGAAGGAAAATTCCTGGGCCACATCGTTGGAAAGCAAAGTATCAAAGCCAACCCTAACAAGGTAAAAGCTGTCCTTGAAGCTAAACCACCAAGAACCAAGAAGGAGGTTGAAAGCTTGAACGGGAAGCTTGCAGCCTTGAAGCGTTTTACCTCAAAACTGGCCGAAAGATCTCTACCATTCTACAAAACGCTCAAGAACTGCTCAGATAAAAAAGATTTCAGATGGACCGATGAAGCTGAAGAAGCTTTCAATCAAATGAAACAGCATTTAGCTTCCCTACCTGATATCACAGCACCAGAAACCGGGGAGCTGATATTGGTGTACCTTTCAGTTGCCGACGAAGCCATCAGTACAGTTCTCACTATTGAAAGAGACAAGGCTCAGGTACCCGTTTATTTTTTCAGCAAGACTCTAAAACTAGCTGAAACCAAATATCCTCCCCTTGAAAAACTCGCTCTAGCCCTGGTCCAAACAGCCAGAAGGCTTAGAAGATACTTCCAAGCACATCCTATACAAGTGGTCACTGACCAACCTGTCAAGAATGTGCTTGAAAAACCTGAGAACTCAGGAAGGTTGGCAAAATGGGCAGTGGAACTAGGTGAACATAACATCACCTACGTCCCACGAAAAGCCATCAAAGCTCAGGTCCTGGCTGATTTCCTAGTTGAAGTCCCAAGCCAAACAATTGAAGAAGTAAACACCACAACCGCTGAACCCTCCAACCCTGAAGCCTGGAAATTATTCACTGACGGGGCTTCAAGCGTTGAAGGGTCAGGAGCTGGTTTAGTCCTAATCAACCCTGAGGGGCTGGAATTCACGTATGCTCTCCGTTTTAATTTTCAGACCACCAACAACGAGGCTGAATACGAAGCATTGATCGCCGGTCTACGGCTGGCCAAAGAAATGAAAGTCAAAAAGCTTGAAGTGTTCACTGATTCACTACTAGTATCAAGCCAAGTTAATGACAGCTATGTCGCCAAGGAGCCCAACATGAGAAGGTACAAAGAAAAATCTAAGGAGTTAATGAACACCTTCCAGGCATGCAACATCAAACAGATTCCAAGATCCCAAAACAAAAAGGCCGATGCCTTGAGCAAATTGGCATCTCTCACGTTCGCCCACCTCACGAAAAAGGTGTTGGTTGAAGTGTTAAAGGCCCGGTCGATTGATGAGTTGGAAGTGCAAGATGTGGTCACCGAGGAAGATCCAAATTGGATGACTCCTATCAAAAAATTCCTTCAAGACAATGAACTGCCTGATGATCAAACGGAAGCTGAAAGGGTAAAGATCAAAGCAAGACAATATGTGTTGCAAGGAGAAACTCTTTATAAAAAAGGTTACCTTGCACCATTGCTAAGGTGTGTAGGCCCTGAACAAAGCAAGTATTTGGTTAAGGAAGTGCATGAAGGAATATGCGGAGCTCATTTTGGAGCTAGGTCGGTGGTTGCAAAGCTCATGAACCTGGGATATTTCTGGCCTTCAATGCATCGTGACACCGTCGAGCAATTGAAGAAATGTGATGCCTGTCAAATCCACTCCCCAATACCAAAAAGTCCCAAAC
Organism: Helianthus annuus; assembly: GCF_002127325.2. Classification (NCBI taxonomy): domain Eukaryota; kingdom Viridiplantae; phylum Streptophyta; class Magnoliopsida; order Asterales; family Asteraceae; genus Helianthus; species Helianthus annuus. Next base: position 48,611,709 of record NC_035440.2, on the reverse strand, counting down.
ATGACTTGGTCCCTATAACCTCAGCATGGCCATTCCATAAATGGGGAATGGACATTGTTGGACCATTCCCTCCAAGCAAAGGGGGAGTAAAATTCCTGTTGGTAGCAATTGACTACTTCAGCAAATGGCCAGAGGTTAAACCCCTTGCCAAGATCACAGGAAAGCAAATCATAGACTTTGTTTGGGAGAATATCATATGCCGCTATGGGCTGCCAGGGGTAATTGTCACCGATAATGGGAAACAATTCGCTGAGAAACCCTTCAGCCTTTGGTGCAAGGAGTACAGGATCAACCAAATCTTCAGCTCAGTGGCTTACCCGCAGTCAAACGGTCAGGTTGAAAGGACCAACAGAAGCATAGTGGAAGGCATCAAAACAAGATTGGGGAGGTATGAAAGTAATTGGCTGGAAGAATTGCCTAGCGTTCTATGGGCAATCAGAACAACAGAAAAAGCAAGTCACAGAAAGACACCTTACAGCTTGGTATTTGGATCCGAAGCCGTAATCCCCGCTGAAATAGGAGTTGTACCCAACGAATTGTCAACATGGATCCCGAGGTAAACACACAAGAGACCATGTTGAACTTACAACTCCTAGAGGAGGCCCGGGATCAAGCAGCAATACAAGAAGCCAAATACAAGCAAAGGATGGAAAGCTACTACAACAAGAAGGTCAAGAACGAACGATTCAGGCCAGGGGATCTAGTCCTCAGAAATAACGAAGCAAGCAAAAAAGAAAATCAAGGGAAACTAGGCCCGAAATGGGAAGGTCCATACACCATCCTCGAAGCACACAAAGGAGGGTCCTACAAGCTGGGAGATCTAGAAGGCAAAAGGCTCCCAAGACACTGGAACGGAAAAACCTTGAGAAAGTTCTATGTTTAGAAAGTTTGGTTTGTATCAAAACAAAAACCTTTTGTAAAAGCAGATATTGCTTGAATGAATGAAGTCATTTTATCAAACTTGTCTTTCTATCCTAATATCAGGTTGAGAACCTAGCAAAAAACTCCATGGCAAGGGCCATGTAAGGGGATGAGCTCCCAGGCCATATCGCTCAATAGGTTCAAGGGTTGAATGGACCTATATACGGGGTGAGTTCCTAGATCAATACAACTCCATGAGATTTGTTAAGAAAAACAAGAATGTCTCATAGACAGGTTTGAACAGCCTACACCAATCGTTCCTTAAGTCTAAAAAATGTACTCAATAAATAGACTTACGAAATCAAACAAATTACAACGAAATAAAGAAAAGGATAGATACTACGTCTTGATGATAAACACTAAGGTAAAGTGACTGCAGCACTGAACCCTTTAGAGTGTAAAAAACATAAAGACAAAGTAAACAAAGACAAGCAAGAAAATAAAAATAAGGGATAAAAGATAAACGAACTTATCAACTAAACATGCTAACCAAACCAAAAACTACCCAAATTTCAAGCCAACAGAAAACAAGCTTGAAAGGTTAAAGGCTTCAACCCATTAACAACTACACAAAAAGCCTGAAGGGTTGAAACCTCACAAGGCAATCCAAGCAAATGGAGCAAACAAAAATAACACCAACAACAACCATCATATCATAGTTAGGAAGGCCATAAAAGACCTTCAGAAGACAGTCAAAGCAAGCCCTAGTAACTTGCAAATAAAACTAGTGTTCAATGGCCATACAGGCCTAACCAACCACAGGAACCTTAAGGGTTCCCAAAAACCTAACATTGTTTAAAACATTACAGACATTAAGTGTTTGCTAAGAAAGCTACGAATAAATATCAGTTAACAGAAGGCTTGGAACCTTCAGCCTTAGACTTCTTGGCTTTCTTAGTCTTCTTCATCTTAGCACCTTCTTCACCACCAACCGCAGAGGTCTCTAAACCAGCATCCTTTGAAGCCTCAGGAAAACTCGAGAGGGTATCATCACTATCCCCAGAGTAGGACCTCTTCCTTGACAAGGAACCCAAAACCTCAGCACAAACTTTCTCATTCAACCCCTCAGGCTTCAATTCATGTAAAACAGACAAAGGCTTACCAAAGCAAGATGATACCTCATGAATGAAAGGGTAAGTTAGCCTTTCCATCTGCTCAACAGAAGCCTTGAAGATATCAGAAGCCTCGGGGCGAAACATGGGTGACTTCTCCAAGGGTTGTCCAGACTCATGAAGTTTGTAGCCAGCAGTGAGGCCCTGATGCTTCCCCAAGTTCAAAAGCTTGGTGTAAACATCACCAAGGGCAGAGTTAAATTCCTTGGAATGCAAAAGATAAGTCACAACCTGCTGGAAACCATGCTCGATCAACCATTGATTGTCCGCAGTGACTTGACCAAATGAAGCTTTCAACCCTTCCTTTTCTTCACGAAAAGCCTGCTGCTGGACAGCTAAGGCCTCTCGATCAGCCTTCAACTTCAACAAGTTAGCTTCAAAGCTCTTCCTCAGGTCACCCATCTCAATATCATGCATCTTTTTCAAACCATCAACCTCCTTCTTCCACGCTGCTTCCTTCTCTGCAAACCCAGCTATTTCCTTCTTCATTGATGCTAGGGAGGATTTCATCTTATCCTTCTTCTTAGAGAAATCCTCATACTCCCGCATCCTTTGGCGAAACCGAGTAATCCCTTGGGGAAGCATGGCAGCAAGGTTACAGGTGGTTAAAACCATGCAAGATAACATAAAGTCATCGTCCATCTCAGCAATGGTTTCACGAACAGAGGGAGGAGCAAGATGACTAAGAGCATCCTCACAAACGGCAGCATCCTTGAAGGTATCATCATTCTTCACTTGCCAAGCAGGCACATAAACACCTTCAGGGTCCAACCCTTCAGCGTCCCTGCTTGAAGATTCTTGAACAGGAACAACCTTCTTGCCTCGAACCTTCTTGCCATGAACAACCAACTCCTTGTCCTGTTCAACACCCGCTTCAACCTGATCCTCCGAAACTTCAATATCATCAGTCAAATCCACTGGCTCAGTGGAAGTGGATTGAGGACCAGCTTTCAGCAAACGACGAGAAGATCGGCGACTTGAAGACTTGGGGGCAGTAGACTTGGTAAAACCCTTAACGTTGGCAACACTAACATAACCCGTGCCCTCAAACCTTTGCTCGGAAGTCCTAACCACAACATTCTCACCCGGAACAGACGGGGCATCCTCAAACACAACGTCGGACGTGTCGTCACTCTTGATGAAGTCCAAAGCAGACATAACTGGTAAAAACAAAACAAAAGAAAATAAGGCATAAGCAAATTAAAATAAGAAAAGGCATAAGGGAAAAAATGCATACCAACGCCATTTCTCATTAACACCGGATCCCGATCGGCTTTTCCCCAAATATTACTAACCCCTAAAAGCACTAACAAATGTTCGGGAAAGGGACGAACCCTCGAAGGGCACCCCCGAATGGCTGAAAGAAAAGCATCGTTCAACTCTGACTCAGAAGGCTCCGGATCATTGAGAACAGCATCCGGGCGCCTCCACACCATTTTGAAAGGAATGATAGAGTCAGAAACCCAGAAAAACCGATCCTTCCAGGACCCAAGCGTTGTAACCATGGATGAAATAAGACAAGTATCAACCTTTGATGTCTCAAAGGTGAACCAATCACCATTTTTGGCTAAACGAAAAAATCTCCGAAAAAGCAACAAAGAGGGATCATACCCAAGAGCACGACACAACATTTCGAAGTGCAAAACCCTAGCCATCCCCTTCGGATGAACTTGCCCAAAAGAAACACGATAATATTCAAGCAAGTTCAAAACGAAAGCGAAAAAGGGTAACGAAGATTAGACCACTGAAAGTGACGACAATACAAAGCAATCGAACCAGGATTTGGTTTGTCAACAGAGACATCGCAAGCAGGGGCAGTTGGATTAAATTTCTTATCAATACCATATTCAAGACAAAACAGGTCTACTTCCTCTTGTGTCATTCGAGAGAATGACCTCGCTAAATCCTTAAGGGCACCCATGATTGAACAAAGTAAAAACGAAAATGGAGAAGAGAAACTAACCTGAGGAAGGAAACTGTGAATGATTGTGAGTAAAATGAAGAAATTTTACAACTTTAAAATAAATATGAGAGTAAAGTAGGGGTAATAAAGGTAAATAAATGGTTCCTGCAAAACCGCCGCCTGACACATGTCAATCAAATCAACTGTCAAATCGTTTCAAATTCAAAATTCAAAAAAGTAACTGCCTCAAACCTTTCAAGCCTCCAAGCAGCGAACCCTTGAAGCCTTTAAAAGACATGCATAAAAGTCAGACGTCTTTGAGCATACTACCCCAAAAACCTCTGACTTGGGGGGCTGACGACGGGGGTAGCCCAAGGATAAACAAAATGATTAATATGCAAAGAGCTTAAAAGGTTGAAAGGTTCATCGGATGAAAAGCTGTAAAATGAGGAAATCGAGAAACAGTAATCAGTCATGTCTAGAGACTCGTCCCACCAACTCATGCTCACCAACTCACAAAGTCGGAGCAGGTCTGCACAGGCACACTCTATTAACCAGGGGTCCGAAGCCTTCAACCCCAAAAGGGGAAACCCTCCATTGCAAACAGGTTTCACTAGTCTTGTTTATGCCATTTCAGGAGATGTCTTCTCCTATAAGAAGACAACTCATGTTCACTTCCAAGACATTCTGAAAAGGCAGAGATTCCTTAATCTCTAGTCATTCAAAGAGTTCTTTGTCACTTCCAAACAACTCTTCATCACTTTCATTCTATTTGCTTTCTTTTCTGGATTCGAGCTGGCCTCGGAGAAGGAACCTCAAAGCAAATATCAAGTACATACTAGTGAACCTCCTTCCACGTTTTGCAAACGTGGAGGGACCCCGCGACCTGCGTTAGGCAAAACTGAACCCTTCAGCCTTTTTGCCTAACCAGCTTAGCTACCATCCTTGGTCCCGTGTTTGTTGCATCAACACCTACATAAATTTATATTTGCTTGTTCTTATGCTTTAACCTCGTCATGGATATAAAACGTTCAAATTTCTTTTTCCAAAACGAAATTTTTTTTAATCATGTCGTATGTGAAACTTAAATCAAAGACCTTCAAAGTTAAACGTTTCCAAATACTCTTTCTTTACCAACGGAGCACCAACCCATAGTAAAAACGTTCCAAATACTATTTAGATGTTGGGTAAATTACTTTTTGCGTCCCTGTGTTTTAGTGGTTTTAACCGCTTGAGTCCAAAATCAAAATGTTTAATGCCCTGAGTCCTTATAGCCACTTTTCTTAACCATTTGGGTCCAAATTTCTAACACTGTTAGAAATCTTTGGTTAAGTATTGTTAAATGACCAGAATACCCTTATATTTAAAAAAATAAAAGAAATAAATGCCCCTCTATTAAAAAATAGAAAAATAAAAATAAACAACAAACCTTTATCTCTCTTTAAAAAACTCAAGCACTCAGTTTCTCTTTCTCAAAACAACCACCACCATAACCATCATACACCACCGCCACCATACAACACACCTCCTCACCTCCAACCATACACCACCATCACATCAAAGCACTGTCGGACAACCATCAAAGCCCCACATTCGACGCCATCATCACCATCAAAACTCCACCTCCGACAGCACCGTCGTCACCATCAGAACCAAAGCCGGAAAACCACCGACGAGTTAACCACCAGCTGAAACCCTACGCCGCCACTGAAACCCTAACACCACGACTGAAACCCTAAGTGCACCTCTACCACATCCAAATACTGCGACAACTTCTCCTGCAACACTGCATTCTCCGCAACCGTATAAAACGTCGATGCATCCCTAAAAGTCGCTCCATCTTCAACCGCAAAATCCTCCTTAAAATACAATGCCGGAACTTCTCGCAAACACACCACCAGAGTTTCCCCTGCCCTCTCATGACTATTGATCGCATCCTCATCCCTATCATCCATGTTCTCCTTGTTCGAATGGTTCCTAATATCTTCGAAACGGTTATAATGATCAGAAATTGAAGATATATACCATGTGAAATCAGGTATAGTGATTTCAAACCCTAGTGTTTTGATTGATCAGATGGATGTTGATGTTTATTCAATTGCATACGGTCGAAGAATTTGAAATTGAATGGAAACTATAAACCCTAGGAGATGAATGTTAGATCGGAAATGGGGGCCGAAGAAGCTGCGTTTGCTGGTGGTGCAGTGGTGTTGATGGTGGAGAAGGTGGTGATAGTGGTGGAGGTGCATTTTGCAGGCGGTGACAGTGGTGTTTGACGGTGGGGATGGTGGTGGTGCGGTGGTGTTAACGGTGATGGTAGGGGTCTAGATTGTTGGATTCTGTATGCCCAAGACACATATTAGATTGATGTGGCTAGCACGTTATGATCCAAGTTGAGTCATACCCAAATACAATCTAGACAAACACTTATAATATTTAGAAATTGGTTTTCTAAATAATTATACTTGAGAAACCAATAAATTATATGGATAATTTATTTTGAGAGAATATTTTATTTTGTTATTTAAATGGGTTAAATAACATTTTAAAAGGATGTATAAGTCTTATAACATGTGGTGTTATAATTTTATAAAAGTTATAAAATTAATCAAGATTTAAATTGTTTAAATGAAAATAACTGAATTTTTTTTAATAAATAAAAGAGTGGGCCGCCCCCTGCTTCCCAAGACCATTTTGGTCCAATAATCTTTCATGCAATTTGCATGATTAGATGAAATTTGATTGGGCAAGATTTGTGGCAACCTTCTCTCTCATCCTTTTATTAATTTTTGTATGACAAAAATTAAAAAAACACTAGACATAATTTTTCAAGTGCAAGACTTGAATTCTCTCTCAAAAATTTCGGCCAACATAAGGGTTGTTCAAAGGGTTTTTCAAGTTTGATTCAAGTGTTCAAATCCTAGCTAAAACTAGAGTGTTTGTTGGAAGGCTTGGGGTATACAAGCTTGAGGTCTTCTACACTTGAAGGTAACCGTTCAAGAATCATCATTTTCTTCATATCCTTTACTCCTTGGAAGGTAGTATTCTAAACACCCTATGTTTGTGTTTTAATTTTTGATAGCTTGCATGTTCGTATATGGATCCGGGTATTGGGTTTTACATATAAAATGGGTTTTATATCTTGTAAGTAACATGTTTTAAACAATATTTTTCGCTGCGTTTTTATTTTATATGGATAAAATACTTTGATAAACATGTGAAAAACCTAACAATGGTATCTAGAGCCGCTTATATGAGTGCATGCTTCATAGGATATGAAATTTTCGGGTTTCGGGTTTGGTTAAAACCCTTTGGCCGAAATTTTATATATGGTTATCCTTTTGTTTTTCAAGATTATTTTCATACATGCATAAAAGTATCTTGAAAAATTATGTCATTTGGATGATTTGTTTGTTTGGACAAAAACCCACTTTTTCGGTTTTTTCATTCTTGACCGGAAAGTAGGTTGTAAAAAGGAGACCATTTTTGCTTCTTGAATTTTATATATATGTGGATATATATATTTTGGTGTTCATAACCTAGCCATGACCTTGTGTGAATATGTTGAATGATTGTGTTATGATTTATATTTAATTATTTCAAAGGGTTGTAATAATTATTATTTTTTGTTCTTCCATTTGTAAAGTTATATAATTTATTTATTTTCATTTAGTATGTAAAATAAATAGATTAGGTGCACTTTATTTTACTAGAAGAAATATATGAGGATTTTTTTTTTTTTTGTAAAAGAAGATGCACACAAAAATGCGGTTTTGGTTTTGGCCAATTTCGGGCCTAAAGGACTTCATAGTTCTTAACGGGATTTTAGCCCGATAACCAAAACACAATTTTGAAGTCCAAAGGAGTTTGTAGCTGAATATAAAAGACATTTGGAAGCCCAAAGAAAGTGAAGAAATCACAACACAAGAAGAAGACTTGAAGCATTTGGATGCGGGATCAAGTGGGAGTTCAACGACATATTATTTTGTGTCAATATTCACCCTTAGGAAGGACTTTTTGACACACTTGTTTCGGCTAACAAGTGTGGTCAAAATAGTTGGCTATGGTTATGCACCTATTGTTATGTCTGTTGTGCTTGTGTGGTTGCTTATTTATATTGTTTTGATGATATTTGGATAAGCATGCTTAACAAACTAATAATCAACAACAAGCTTAAAATTGGTTCTTAAAAAATCATTAAAATTGGTTAATAAAAGGTTATTAAAAATTAATGATTTTATAATAAAATGGGTTTTATTAAAAAGAAACTTGAAAATTTGTTTTCATAAAAGTACCAAGGATTTGAATGCATGCAAATGTATGGTACATAAAGTTTTCTAAACTATAATTTTAAAAACTCAAAATCCCTTTTATAAAACAAGTCAAACACCATCCTTTTATACAACACTTGAATCACTTGGGAACTCTTTTGTGGGATAAAGGTCACCTAACCACATTTGAGGGAACTTGTATATTCGAGGTGAGTTTACCATGTTTGTGGGATAAAGGTCACTGATACGCGCAAAATGCAACATATAAATTATATCAATTGTGGCATAAAACTAACCCTTTTTTATTACTAATGTTGGAAAAAGTGTGTTTTTGTCTTCCTTTTGTATTTTTAGGATTAAATGAGTTCAAATTAACAAAAGAAGCAAAAAGACAGCAAAATCTAACATAAATACAAGAAAAGGGACAAAAGTGGATTGCCCGACCCCTCGACAGCATCCTCCCGAGCAAAACAAAGAAGGCAGAAGATTGAACACGCTCCGTGCTCAGCGAGCACGGGGCCGTGCCCAAGAAGCAGCAGAAAAGACAAACTAATAGAAGCTTCTACTGCCCACCACGGGGCCGTGCCCAGCAGACACGGGGGCGTGGTCAGAGTACTGCAGGTGCATTTACTGTAATTGCGAATTACAATTAATGAAGAAAGAGAGTGTCAGACGGCCACGAGGCCGTGTCCAGACTTCTGTTCAACCTATAAATAGGAGTGCTTGGAGCCATTTCAACTCATCCCTTGGCACACCACCTCTCTCACACTTCACCCACCACCCACCACCCACCACCACCATAACACCATCATCCACCACCATCATCCATTGTCCATCATAGAGTGTGTGAGTCGTCTCGGGATCCAAGATTGATCGTAAGAGTTCTTGACAATCAAAGGCCATGTTTGCCTAAGTCTCTTACATCACTTGGTGAAGACAAGTGTCTAGTGTAATACTTTTTTTTATTTTTAATCTTTTGCACTTTTTATTTGGTTTTGTATTAATGACTTTAATAACTAGTTTCTTATGTTGAAGGTGATTCTTCCTTATCGTTTGTCCGTGGTGTCTTGACATTATTTTACTGTCTATATAAAATAAAAGATTTTCACCATTCATATCTCCACGGTCTATATGGAGGTATGTTGGCTACCTGGTCAGGGGTTAAGGGAACGGTTTGGTAAGAGTCTTGCCCTTGTTCAGCGTTTAGAGGTCCTGCAAGGGACCTGGGTCAAATTTAATAGGATCTCCTTCAATACCCAAAGGTATTGGATGGCGGGGATCCAAAATCTTTGACCCCCTCATAAGTAAACTACTATTAATACTATAACCCGGCTATTTAGGACTGTATCCCTGCTGACTCAGACTACTTAGTCGAGGGTAACGTCACCTTCATAAGAGGGGCCTACCATAATTTGCATTAATAACTTAATTAATTATCTTTCAATAATCCGACCCTTTAGGATTGTATCATTGCTGACTCAAACTACTGGGTTGAGGGTAACGTCACCTTCAAAAGAGGGGCCTACTACAATAACTAAGATAATCTCTTAAACAAGTGCAAAAGTGCGAAAATAATCAAAGGTTACACTAAACACGAGTCGGATCCAAGTGATTCATCTTGTCTATCTGTTTTTGTTTTTATTTTTATTTTTCAGCATTTAGTTAGTTTTATTTTCTTAGTTTTAAAAATCTTTTCCAACATTTTGATTTGGTTAGACGTTGAGGATAAACCGGTACTAAAAGCTCTTGTGTCCTTGGACGACCTCGGTATCTTACTAACACTATACTACGTCCACGATGGGTGCACTTGCCCATATGTGTGTGTAGTGTTAGTAAATATCGTGTTTTATAAATTTAAAACTTGGCTAAAAAGGTGTAAAAAGGGCTTAAAATATATACCTAAAACACATACACACCCACACGCATCAAGTTTTTGGCGCCGTTGCCAGGGACACAAGGATTTTAAAAAAGTTAGGAATCAACGGCCTAATCATTTTTTTATTTTCTTTTTATTTTTTTAGGATTTTCTTAATTTTTCAGCTTCTGCGGAGCTCAGCACGGGCCGTGCCTGCTGAACACGCCCCGTGCCCAATCTTTGGAACTGGCAATCCTGTTTTAAGTCAGACAGTAAGCTTAACACGGGGCCGTGTCCATTCAACACGCCCCCGTGCCCAAGATTCAGTTGCTGAAAACAGAACCGTAAGATCCCGACGGTTGGTAAATTCTGACACAAACATGAGTGATGATGATTTTTTTACATTCGGCACTCTTATGGTACATGGTGTCAATTATGTGGAGGCGAACATAAAGAGTTAGAATGTTATTTTCTAAACTATAAGCCCCACTATATAGACCCATCGTTTCCCTGTATCCTTAAGAGGGGCGAAAGTAAAAATAATCCTTATCTCTCCCTCGAAAGCGCCCAACCAGATATTTTAGGAGAGATGCTTCTTGATGAGCTATTTCAACTAGAAGATCTGATTCTTAATTGGTTAAAAGAACTTATGATGGATTTTCTAAATTCATCTCAAGACAATAACCAAGAAGAAGTGTTGGAATCGCATTCAAACAACCTCGTCGTTCCCGATAATACCTTCGACTCTAGCAAAGACATGGACAATAGTCGTCCCTGTGCCGATTGTGCCGTGAAGGACTCTCCATCGACTTTGTTCGGTGCATACATAGACCTGAGCGATTCGGCATACACCTTCTTTAACGAGAGCCCGGAAAAGGGTTGGACTTGTCCACCTAAAATAAAATAGGAATTACCCTCACCGACAACCTCTTGCGTTCTCATCTTAGTCTAGAGCAATTAAGGTATCTTAGGCACTTTGGGGTTGTTCCAACCAGTAAGGAACCATCCGATACAGCTAAGTTCCTTAAGAAATAGACAAACTTCATAATCAGCCCCTCGACACGGGGCCGTGTCCAGCCAACACGCCCCCGTGTCCACCAAAAGATACCCTTCTGACTTTTACGTCAGAATACGGACAAACTGTGTCAGGATCCTACCTGCACACGGGGCCGTGTCCAGCACGCTGTCGTTTTCTATAAATGCAGCCAAGAATTCTGCACATTTGGACCATCTAAGGACAGAAATTTGAAGGAATCTTCTCTCAGCTATCCTAGGTATGTTCTAAAAGAAGGTTCCAACAAACCATCTTGTCCTTTCCTCTTTTATCCATTTCCTTCTTCTTCATCTTTCTCCAAAAACCTCCATTAAAGTTTGAAATTTCAAGCTTTGAGGAAGGGATTATCTGAGTTTTGTTCAAAGAATCTTGTTAAAAATAAGTTGTATGACATTGTTTTAAGTTACTAATGTTCAAAAAGACTTCACAAGTTCAGAAAATAACTTAGAACTTCAAGATTCCTTGTTTCAAAACTCTGCAGAAAGATGAACACGGGGCCGTGCTCATTGAGCACGGGGCCGTGTCCAGACCACTGTTTCAGCAAAATAAGCTATTTTCAGTTTGTTTTCGTAGAATGTCGAGTGAAAACAGCGAGACATCTTCCGTGCATTCATCAAACAGTCGAAGAGGGAGAAGGCCTTCCATTGAGGCTACACTTGTGCACTATGTCATAGCATTAAGGGAGGCTCTCGATGAAATGACTTCAGTAGAGGAGGTCCTAATAGACCGTATCAACTATCTTACGGTAGGGCTGGAGAATAGCTTTCAAGAAATTAACCTCTTGCACCAGAGGTTAAATATTCTTGTAACACCTCCGATGGAACCCGTCCTCCCTCAAGAGGATTGGAACCTAGCGCTTGAAGTTAACAACCCTACCGGGTGGGACGACATTCCGGCGGAACCTCCCCTTGAGCATCTACAAGAAATCCCGGTGGAAGTCGCAACTCCTCAAACTAACGCTAACGAGCCCTTTTTTCTCCTCCCAAGGGAGATAGAGGAGTGGCTCGCCGACATATGAGGAGGCCATGCCCGGAAGAAGGAGTTCTATAAAGCCACAACTAACCAAGACTATTTGCTTCTTGGAAATTTTGCTAATTAAAATAACTTGTAAGCTAGAACTCCATGGTTTATGCTTCTTGTGTTTTCTTATCTAACTTAGTAATATTTAGGATTATGTAATTCTCTCTATGAATGAATGGATGGTTTTAAGGTTTGAATGGTGTTATAAGAAATAAAACACACAGTGAAGGATAGCAAGGGAAACGAGAAACATGGCCCATGCACGAAAACAGGGCCATCCGACAACAATTTCTTCATTACAGTAAGCTCAGCACGGGCCGTGCCCAGCCAACATGGCCCCGTGCTGAACATCCTGCAGAAAATCGCCCAGTTCAGGTAACTGGACACGGGTCGTGTTCACTGAACACGCCCCTGTGTCCAGGCTTCTGTTTCTTTTCTTTAATTTTTGTCACTGGCACCTGAACACGGGGCCGTGTCCAGACTGCCAGTAACATAAAATTTTGATTTTAACACCATTTTACACATTCAATAAACCTAAAAACTTAGTTTTGGGACACGTTGAGGACAATATGTAATTTAAGTGTGGGGGGGGGATGCTAAAACCTTGAATTTTGCAAGTCCTAATAACAAGCCTTACACAAAACTCTATTGGAACCGCTAATCACCCAAAAAAAAAATTCAAAAAAATTTTCAATTTTTTTTTACTTGTCTAAGTTTAAGTTGGGAATTCTAAATCTAACAAGATTATATTTTTACAAATTTACAACTGATAGCGTCGTGATAAAAAGAACCAACATAAGAAAATTATGAAACGGCATGACAAACTTAGTTAAAATTTGATTATATATACTTGATCACGTAAAAACCCATTCCCACAAAAGTGAGTTTTGAGCCTTTAAAGAGCATACAAATACATATCTTTACACTAAGTGCTCATTTTTCGTTTCTTGTGTGAATAGCCGATTGGTTCTTACGACTCTAGAACTTGCCACGATAATTCATTCCCGGTCCTTACCAACTTAAACCCAAGTAAGTAAATGATGGAGGCATTAGGACTAACCCTTTTTCTTTCAACACCATTATTTTCATTTTTCTTTTTACCTACCCAAAAATTCCCCCTAGTTAACCCCTTTGAGCCTAAACCTTTTCATTTCTTAACCCAAAACCCTTTTACCCACCAAAACCCCCTTTTCATTTTTTTCCCCTTATTTTAATAACAAAGCTTGGTTTTCGTGTAACTCTTGAAAAAAAAATGATGATGAAGGAGAAAATAAACAAACAAAGCTCCTCAAACAAAAGCTTGTTTGAATAAATACTTCATTGAAAATAAAAAGTCACAAAAACAAAATGTTTTACGAAAACCAACGCTTTTTACGCCTTCCGCCCTTTTCAACTAACCACTAACCCAACCACCCACCTTTAGCCCAAGCCTAACCCTTCACCCAAAAAGTCCTCTTGATGTTTACAAAGGTATAAAGTTAAAAAGGAGGAGGATTGATTGCTTGGCAAGCTTATGGTAGAAATAAGTTCCACGCCTCTCTCGAGTGATTCACTAAAAATACACCTTCGGCCGAGTGTGAGTGATTTCCCCCGTGAGGTATGTGAACTTGTATATAAATAGAATTTTAAAAAGGTATGTTATGCCTTAATAAATAATTTATCTTATGAAATGTTTTTAATAAATCATGACGAATAGGATTGTAAATAAATAAAAATAAAACCTAAACGATCTTGGAAAATCCCGACACTCTATGACAAGCCCAAAAACCTTCTCTTCTACCCATTCCATTTGGGAGTGAATAAAGCCACATTATAAAGAGTTTTGCTTGAGGACAAGCAAAGATTCAAGTGTGGGGGTATTTGATACGCGCAAAATACAACATATAAATTATATCAATTGTGGCATAAAACTAACCCTTTTTTAGTACTAATGTTGGAAAAAGTGTGTTTTTGTCTTCCTTTTGTATTTTCAGGATTAAATGAGCTCAAATTAACAAAAGAAGCAAAAAGACAACAAAATCTAACATAAATACAAGAAAAGGGACAAAAGTGGATTGCCCGACCCCTCGACAGCATCCTCCCGAGCAAAACAAAGAAGGCAGAAGACTGAACACGCTCCGTGCTCAGCGAGCACGGGGCCGTGCCCAAGAAGCAGCAGAAAAGACAAACTAATAGAAGCTTCTATTGCCCACCACGGGGCCGTGCCCAGCGGACACGGGGGCGTGGTCAGAGTAATGCAGGTGCATTTATTGTAATTGCGAATTACAATTAATGAAGAAAGAGAGTGTCAGACGGCCAAGGGGCCGTGCCCAGCGGGCACGAGGCCGTGTCCAGGCTTCTGTTCAACCTATAAATAGGAGTGCTTGGAGCCATTTCAACTCATCCCTTGGCACACCACCGCTCTCACACTTCAACCACCACCCACCACCCACCACCACCATAACACCATCATCCACCACCATCATCCATTGTCCATCATAGAGTGTGTGAGTCGTCTCGGGATCCAAGATTGATCGTAAGAGTTCTTGACAATCAAAGGCCATGTTTGCCTAAGTCTCTTACATCACTTGGTGAAGACAAGTGTCTAGTGTAATATTTTTTTTATTTTTAATCTTTTGCACTTTTTATTTGGTTTTGTATTAATGACTTTAATAACTAGTTTCTTATGTTGAAGGTGATTCTTCCTTATCGTTTGTCCGTGGTGTCTTGACATTATTTTACTGTCTATATAAAATAAAAGATTTTCACCATTCATATCTCCACGGTCTATATGGAGGTATGTTGGCTACCTGGTCGGGGGTTAAGGGAACGTTTGGTAAGAGTCTTGCCCTTGTTCAGCGTTTAGAGGTCCTGCAAGGGACCTGGGTCAAATTTAGTAGGATCTCCTTCAATACCCAAAGGTATTGGATGGCGGGGATCCAAACTCTTTGACCCCCTCATAACTAAACTACTATTAATACTATAACTCAGCTATTTAGGACTGTATCCCTGCTGACTCAGACTACTTAGTCGAGGGTAACGTCACCTTTAAAAGATGGGCCTACCATAATTTGCATTAATAACTTAATTAATTATCTTTCAATAATCCGACCCTTTAGGATTGTATCCTTGCTGACTCAAACTACTGGGTTGAGGGTAACGTCACCTTCAAAAGAGGGGCCTACTACAATAACTAAGATAATCTCTTAAACAAGTGCAAAAGTGCGAGAATAATCAAAGGTTACATTATACACGAGTCGGATCCAAGTGATTCATCTTGTCTATCTGTTTTTATTTTTATTTTTCAGCATTTAGTTAGTTTTATTTTCTTAGTTTTAAAAATCTTTTCTAACATTTTGATTTGGTTAGACGTTGAGGATAAACCGGGACTAAAAGCTCTTGTGTCCTTGGACGACCTCGGTATCTTACCAACACTATACTACGTCCACGATGGGTGCACTTGCCCATATGTGTGTGTAGTGTTAGTAAATATCGTGTTTTATAAATTTAAAACTTGGCTAAAAAAGGTGTAAAAAAGGCTTAAAATATATACCTAAAACATATACACACCCACACGCATCAGTCACCTAACCACTTATGTGTATAAACTCACACGTGTGTGTAAGTTGGACGACTTGATTTGGAAACCATGAACTTAGGGTCACCGAAGCATGGGGAACAAAGGTGTTGATGGGATTAAACATGCCAACTAAACATAAACATGTTTAACCGATCCCATATGGCTAGAAGTTGCAAAGGGTTGCAATTAACAAACGTTGACTACCTTGTTAATTTAAATAGAGGGATAAAGGTCACCTAACCAATATTTAAATGTAACGTTGGATTCTAGATTTTAATTATTAATTGTCTATGAGACTTAAACGGGTATTAATGATTAAAATATAATGATATTGAAAATACTAAAATTGAACCTTGTTAAATTTTGTAGATGGCCGCTAACAATATTACCCAAACCGTCCGTAACCTGTCACTAAAAACAATCTTTGAAAAAGGATCGTCTCAATCAAAACACTTTATGGATTAATATCGAAACTTAAGAATCGTTCTCAAGTAAGAAAAGATATCCTATGTGTTGAACGATCCTAATCCCGATAAACATCTTATAGAAGATAAGGATGCCTATAACGATTGGATTAAGTATATCGATGATACTATACAAGCCTCTTGCCTCATGATTAGGAATTATGAATCCCAAGATTCAAAAGGATTTTGAACATCATGGGCGTATGACATGATTACCCAATTGAAGGAAATGTTCCTACAACAAGTAAGGGTAGAACGCTTCGAAACGATTTGAGCGCTTCATGGATGTCGAATGGAGGAAAACCAATCGGTCTCATCTTATATCTTTAAGATGAAAAGCCACATTGATCACCTCGAAAGGCTCAATATGGGTAAAAGGGCTTTATCCATTCTAACGATCAATGAGGGTGGCAACTAGAAAGGGCATCACCCCGACACCAAAGCAAATGTTGCAAATGGAAACGAGAAATTCAAAGGGAAAGGAAAAAAGAAAGGCTAAAGCGGAACCACCGAAACCAAAAGAAAGAAGGCAAAGGTTGCCATGAACGATCCATACTTTGAATGTGGAGAGATAGGACATTTAAATAGGAATTGTCCAACCTATCTCAAAGAGTTGAAAAATAAGAGGGATGCTAGGCAAACCTCAAGTACAATCATTATGATACATATTGACCTTAATGTTATTTCTTCTAACACATAAGTATTAGATGCCGAATGTGGAACTCATGTTTGCAATTCGTTGTAAGAGTTTAAAAAAAAATAAGCATTACAAAAGGGAGACATTAGTCTGTTCATGGGCTATAGAACGAAAGTTCAAGTTGAAGCCCTAGGAGACTATGTTTTGAAACTTCCAAATGGTTTGGAAATAGTTTTAAAAATGTTTTGCATGCTCCTAGTTTGAATAGGAACATTATTTAAGTTTCCCTTATAAGACAATATAGTTTTGATTTAAACTTTATAAACAATGACATTTATATTTTGATGAATGACATGTTTTACTTTAAAGCTATGCCTTCAAATGGTATTTATGAATTGGTTCATGATAATATATCATTTGATGGTTAACTGTACCAAGCAATCACCAAGAGACTCAAAATGGATTTGAGTGAGACCTATCTTTGGCATTATCGCCTTGGTCATATAAACATAATCGCATATAAACACTTCAAAAGAATGGTCTTTTGGAAACAAATGAAATTGGTTCATTTGATATATGTGAATCTTGTCTAAAAGGTAAAATGACTAAGAAACCCTTTAGTGGGAAAGGGCAAAAGATTTATTAGGTATCATACATTCGAATGTATGTGGTCCTTTTAAGCCAATGACTAGGAATGGTGAAAGATACTTCATTACCTTTTACCAACGACTATAGTAGTTATGGTTATGTGTACTTGATACAAAGATGAAGTTTTGAAACGTTCAAAATCTTCAAAAGGTAAAGTACTAAATCAACTCAATCAAAGTTCTTCGTTCTGATAGAGGAGGAATCCAACTCTTTTTGGATATGGTTCGATCTATGATGGCTAGGAGCACATTATCTCTATCATTTTGGGGTTACGCTTTGCTCTCCGCGGCCCGTATGGCCCAAACCAAGAAAGTGGATAAGACACCTTTTGAAATATAGCATGGAAGGGTTCCATCATTATCATATTTAAAGGTATGGGTTGTGAAGCTTATGTGAAGCAACACACCCCAAACAAAGTAGAAGTACGATCCACTAGGTGTATGTTTGTAGGATATCCTAAAGATGAATTAGGATATTACTTCTACGATCCAACAGAGAAAAAGTATTTATTGCTCGAAAGGCTGAGTTCTTGGAAGCTAAGTTCCTTGTGGAAGGAATTAGTAGAAGAGTGGAACTTGATGAGAACCGAGAACCACAAGCCGATACATGTTTGGTTAAAACTAGCACTCAGCAAGAGGTTGTTGAAACGATCAAGTGGTTGATCAATACACACAAAAATGTTCGCATATCTGGTAGAATTAGTAGTCCACCTGAAAAATATGGATTTTTCATGGATGGATGCTACGTGGTAGATTCGGGTGAACCAACCACATACCATGATGCAATGTCAATTATGACAAATGGCTTTAAGCCATGAACGTAGAGATGCAATCCATGTATGACAACCAAGTATGGGAATTGGTTGTACTACCTCTTAACTCCAAAGTAGTTGGAAGTAAGTGGGTTTTCAGGAAGAAAAACCGATATGCATGGTAACTTGGATACTTGTAAAGCGAGACTTGTAGCAAAAGGTTTCACTCAAACTCAAGGAGTTGATTATGACGAGACCTTTTCGCCCGTGGCGATGCTAAAGTCAACTAGGATATTATTTGCCACACCTGCATAATATGATTATGAGATTTGGCAAATGGATGTCAAAACGGTTTTCCTTAATGGATATCTTAAGGAAGATATCTATATGGTTCAGCCTGAAGGTTTTGTCAATCCAAAACATCCTGACAAAGTGTGCAAGTTAAAGAAATCAATCTATGGATTGAAACAAGCATCTAGAAGTTGGAATCATCGTTTTGATGAAGAAATTGAGAATTTTGGATTCATCAAGAACGTCGATAAAGCTTGTGTGTATAAGAAGGCTAGTGGGAGCATTATTACTTTCTTAATATTAAATGTCGGTGACATTCTACTATTTGGAAATGACATTCCAACCATGGAAGGTGTAAAAGCCTGGCTTGGAAGTTGTTTTCCATTAAGGATCATGGTGAAGTCGCCTATATTTTGGGAATAAAGATCTATAGGGATAGATCAAGGTGCTTGATAGGTTCAAACTAAAGTGCATACATTGACAAAATCTTGAAAAGGTTCAAGATATAGAACTTTATGAAAGGTTTGGTACATGTTCAAAAGGAGCACAATATTGAGCGTGTCTCAATGTCCAAGCTCAAAGGGTGAGCAAGAAAGAATGAAAGGAATCCCATATGCGTCTGCTATAGGATCCATTATGTATGCAATGATATGCACTAGACCGGACATGTCATGCGCTTTAAGCATGACGAGAAGACACCAGTGAGTAACCGTCATTGGGTGACTGTTAATATATATGTATATATATATATATATATATTGAAATACCTTAGAAGGACTAAGGATATATTTCTAATATGGATCTGGTGAAGAAGAACTCGTTGTAAAGGGTTATAGGAATGCGAGTTTCGGAATTCGTTGTAAAGGGTTACATGGATACGAGTTTCCAAACTGATTGAGATGATTCTCGATCACAATCAGGGTAGCATTGTCCACTACAGAATCAGAATACATCGCCGCTTCATTGATCGAGATAATTCATATGGATCTGCCACTTAAATTATTGCCGATCTAGGGGTAGTCCCTACCATTCAGGACCCCTAGAGATCTTTATGATAACGATGGTGCGATTGCTTAAATCAAGGAACCTTGTGTACATTAAAAGACTAGGCACATTGAGCGGAGTTTCAACTACATAAGGGATGAAGTTGAAAAAAAAAGGGAAAGATATGTATTCACAAAGTTCACACTGATCAAAATATTGTGGATCCACTCACGAAGCTCCTTGAACGGGCAAAGCATGAAGGGTCATACTTGTGCCTAAGGACTTCGATATTCTAGTGATTGGATTTGGTCTATTTTGTATTTGGATATTGGAACAATTGGTTTTATAACTCTTTTACAGGGTATTTTGAGTTATGTTCCATTTTAGCATGTTTAAATCCATGAATAAGTTACTTATTCAAAATGTCCGTAGTCGATCATACTTGTGGGAACAAATATGAATGTAAGATTATTATGAACTTGGATTGGTAGATATTCATGAGGTATGAATATAGAGCAAAGTGTTGCTACAAAGTTCATAGATATTTGTGGGATACAAATATTGGACTGACTCGCTCTTAAATATTATTGCATGGAATCATTTGTGATTGATCATAAGTTGTCACACCCAACCGATGGCGGAATAATCGGGGCATGGCATTGAGCGAAACAGATTGTCCAGAAGTTTCCATAACAACTATCATCACTATTTAGTTTAAATAACACGTCCCATACCGTGTCCCAAATAATAAACAAATTATTACAGATAACAACTAGCCAAATATTCTGTTCCGACAACTCAGATTTAATTAAAAACAATTAAATATTGTTCAAATGCTCTTAAAGACCCGGTCGGATAAGATCTACAGACAACTATGCTCTAGACGCTTGTTCCTGACAGACAACTATTTGTTGGGGACCTCTAGAGCTTTATTCTAGCCTCGCTTTCCTAGCAAGCAAACATCTTAAACATCTGTCACATACGTTAAAATAAAGTCAATACATATAATGTAAAGGTGAGCATACAAGTTTGATAATAGCATATAGAGTTCGAATAGTTTACGCATAACCAGCACGTACACAGAGGAAAACGAAGCATGTTAATTATCGACATGGATCTATCGATACCAATGACTGCGGGTTGACTGTCCGAGACAGTTCGCAATACATGATTACCACCGTAATCCATGCAAGTAATTATCCTTAACAAACCCCGTGTGAACGGGTGCTGAGTCCAAACTATAGTACTACGTCGTTAAGGCAGGTAGACAGCATTCTATGTGTAAACACAATCAACAAGCATTCATTTAGTCACGTAATACATGCGTAATTGGTTAGCGTTCAAATAATTGAGTAGTGTGATCGATTGTGTTTTGATATAAGTAACGTATGTAACACCCAAAAGTGCTAAAAGCAAAAAGGGATCGAGTATACTCACAGCGATTGATTGATGGATTGAAGGGAGCGCTTGAGAGTAGGGTTAGCCTGAACAGTTCGATAGCATAACGATGAATACACGTAAAATGGAAACAAGTGTAACTGGGTCGAATAGCCTGGTCGGTCAAACAGCAGGTTCGATCGAACGGGTTGTTCGTTCGGTTGGAAGGTCCATTCGGACAGTCTGTTCGGTCGGCCGGTAGGCTCGATCGATTGGATTGTTCGAGTGGATTGTTTCTTCCTTTGAGTAGGATGTGTTTGTGTATGATGGTTTGACCTTTTGAAGTTTTCGTTGTAGTATTTGAGAACACTGAAGTGTCCTTACCTTTCAGTTTGATCGATCGAACAGCCTGTTCGATCGGCCGGCTTAACCGATCGGTTAGGAACTTCAAAAGTGAGTCCTCAGCTGGAGGTCACCTGTTCGATCGAACAACATGTCCGATCGGGTGGCACTCCCTACTACTACGAGTTGTAATTCGATTAAGGGTTGAAGCATAGTATCTCATGATCCGATGAGTAATCTTTACCAATCAGTCATTCGATCGGACATTACTTCGTTCAATACCATACCTCAGTAAATTGCCAAATTGTGGGGCCACTTGCTAGCCGATCGGCTGGCCTGGTCGATCGGCTGACATGTCCGATCGGTTGGGCTGTCCGTTCGGACAGCCTAACCGTTCGGTCAGCATCCTGACCTGGTCGGCCTGTTCGTCTAACACTTGATTGTTTTGGTTATTTGACGTTATTTCGAGGTAGTTTGACAACGAGCTAAACCATGGAGCTTTTGTTCTTACTTGTTTCCCCTGCTCGAACAGGAATCACCCAAGTCCGGCCGGTAAACTGTTCGGAACGGTAGTTTGATGTTTAACACGAAGTCGGTGAACCTCGTAGATAGAATCCGAATCTTGAACCACTCATCCACTAGAATGATTGGTGAGTTGTCTCAAGCTCCATTCCTATCGGTTTGAAGGCATTGAGTGTAAAAGAGTTGAAAGAAAGTTGGAAATCCTTCTTTCAATCCTTCACACCATGTAATTGTTCAGATCTGTGATGGATCTTAGATGGTTATTGTGGAAATCGGTTAGATCCGAGCTACTCATGGTGGATTGAGGCCAAAACATGATGTTCTTAAAGAACCTCATGATGACATCATCCTAGAATGCCTAGATCTTGATGATTTCACGTTTAGAAATCAAGATTTGAAAGATAGAAAGGTGTAGGAGTGTGCATTGATCAAGAAAGTACAAGATTTAGGATGAAAACTTACCGAAATCAGAAGAAATCTAAGAAAATGTGAGGAGCACGAGCTGGTCGGTCAGAGAGTTTCCAAAAGTGGAAAGAATGACAATGACAGCCCTATTTATAGGCTCCAAAAGAGGAAAGGGTTGGCCGATTGGCCAGGCATCCCGATCGGACAGCCTGCTCGATCGGACAGTCCGTCCGATCGGCTGGGCTGTTCGATCGACTGACAGCCTGATCGATCAACAGCCTGGTTCGAGTGTTCGGTGCGACGGTTTTTGATATTTCAATTTCAATTGAAGACGGTACGAGTACGATAGAGTTTCCTATTCAAATTACTTTCAGTCCCAATCACTATCTCTAACATACAATCATCTATATTTCACACTATCCTTACACTACCGTTCGTCATAATTCGATTCTGATTGCATTCGATTTGAGTTTCGAGTTTCGATTCGAGATTCGATTGATTCGATTGATCACCACACAAAACATAAAGTAAACACGCACAGATAACACATAAGGCACACACACGTATAACAACAACCAAAAGTTCACGTAATTCAAGATTCGAGTTCGATGATGGTTAGATCGGTTTGATTACTGATTAGTTAACTTTATCGCATTGTTACTTCCTACTATTCAGAGTCGTAAATCAGTTCGCGTTGATTAAACATTCGATTAGTTTGATTTATTCTAATTAACAACACTTACTCCACATAATACAAATAAAACATAAAATAGACTAATTATAGTCAAAGAAGTCAAAGTTGACTTGGACTTTGACTTTGACTTTGACATTCGAAAACACGGGGTGTTACAGCCTCCCCTTGTTTAGGGAATTTCGTCCCGAAATTAGGCTCGAAGCTGCATGTCGCCGTGAATGATTTTACCAATTTCTCGCTTCAGATCTTCATTCAAACAACTGCGGGTACTTAGCCTTCATGTCGCTTTCGAGTTCCCAAGTAAACTCTGCGCCTCGTTTGCCCTCCCATCGGACTTTCACGATAGGGATGCGTGAGCGCCTGAGTTGCTTGGTTTGGCGATCCATGATTTCGACAGGCTTTTCCACGAAGTATAGCGTTTCGTTTACTTGAAGGTCGTCGAGCGGTACAATCAGCTCATGATCAGCTAGACACTTTCGGAGGTTCGACACATGGAAAGTTGGGTGGACGTTACTAAGTTCCTCCGATAGTTCGAGTCTGTAGGCGACTTTTCCGATTCTTTCTAGAATCTTAAAAGGTCCAACATATCGAGGCGCTAGTTTCCCTTTCTTGCCGAATCTGACCACACCCTTCCAAGGTGATACCTTTAGGAGTACGTAGTCGCCAACGTCAAATTCAAGGGGCTTGCTTCTTCTATCGCCGTAACTTTTCTGTCTATCCCTGGCTTTCGACAAGTTGTCTCGTATCTGTAGGATTTTGTCAGTCGTTTCTTGTAGTAACTCGGGACCGGTTAATTGCGAATGGCTATCTCGTGCCACACAATAGGCGAACGACATCTTCTTCCATATAGGGCCTCGAATGGTGCCATTTGTATGCTGGCATGATAGCTGTTGTTGTACGAGAATTCGACTAACGGCAGGTATTTGTTCCAACTACCACCAAAGTCTATAACACACGCTCGGAGCATGTCCTCAAGAGTACGGATCGTTCTTTCAGTTTGTCCGTCGGTTTGAGGATGGAATGCAGTACTCAGGTTTAGCGACGTACCAAGAGCCGCTTGAAACGTTTCCCATAATCGCGAAGTAAACCGAGCATTACAGTCTGAAATGATATCACGAGGCGTACCATGATTACAAATGATCTCGTCGGTGTAGATTCGGGCTAGTCGTTCTACCTTGTAGTCTTCTCGTATTGGCAAAAAGTGGGCTAATTTGGTCAGACGATCAACTATAACCCAAATGCTGTCATGACCTAATGGCGTGGGCAGAAGTTTGGTTATGAAATCCATAACTATACTCTCCCACTTCCATATAGGGATTGGAGGTTGTTCGAGTAAGCCAGAAGGTCGTTGATGTTCAGCCTTAACTCTTGCACAAGTTAGGCAACTTCCAACATAGAGGGCGATATCCCGTTTCATACCTGGCCACCAGTACTTGTAACGAAGATCCTGGTACATTTTATCGGCACCGGGATGAATAGAATACCGGGATTTGTGGGCTTCGTTCATTATAATCTTTCGCAAATCGGTCCGCTTAGGGATCCAAATTCGATCCAGATAATAGAAAATCTCATCTGCTTTGCTTACAAGCTGGGCTCCATCGTGATAGATTCTCTCCTTCTTCAAGGTGCGTTCGTTAAAACAGGCATGCTGGGTTTCGCGGATGAGAGCTTCGAGATCATGCTGGGCTTGGGTATTGCGAATACTGAGCAAATAACTCCGTGTGCTGAGTGCGTCGGCTACAACATTTGCCTTGCCCGGGTGATAACGAATTTCATAGTCGTAATCGCTAAGAAGTTCTACCCATCGGCGTTGACGCATGTTTAGTTCTTTCTGATTAAAGATGTGTTGTAAACTCCTGTGATCGGTGAAAATCGTACACTTGGTACCATACAGGTAGTGTCGTCAAATCTTCAATGCAAAAACAACTGCGCCTAGCTCGAGATCGTGGGTTGTATAGTTCTTCTCGTGAATTTTTGAGCTGACGAGATGCGTAGGCTATAACCTTGTCTCGTTGCATGATTGTAGACAATGAAATCGTTGTTTCCGTCTGGCAACGCGAGAACAGGAGCATTGCAGAGCTTGCGCTTAAGGGTTTGAAAAGCATATTCTTGTTCAGTTCCCCAAACAACGGACCTGTCTCTATGAGTAAGAGCGGTAAGCGGCACAACGATCTTAGAGAATCCTTCGATAAATCGTCGATAATAGCCCGCTAATCCAAGAAAAGAACGGACTTCAGACGGGTTCTTAGGCGTAATCCAGCTCTTAACTGCTTCAATCTTCGTGGGATCGACATGAATACCTTGACTATTAACGATGTGACCCAGAAACTGAACCTCCTCCAACCAGAATTCACACTTGGAGAACTTGGCGTAGAGTTGGTTCCCCTGGAGCAACTCGAGAACCAAACGTAGATGTTGCGCGTGTTCGGCTTTCGACTTGGAATAAATCAAGACATCGTCGATGAACAAGATGACGAAACGGTCAAGATAAGGTTTACACACGCGATTCATCAGATCCATAAAAACCGCGGGCGCGTTGGTTAGACCAAAAAGGCATAACAACGAACTCATAGTGGCCGTAGCGAGTGCGAAAGGCGGTTTTGGGTATATCCTCCTATCCGCTGATCATGCAATCTGCTGACCTACAACTACTGACCAAAACAAAGTCTGATAGAAGAACTAAAGCTCTGCTGCTCGATCTACTGCCATGGATCTAGCACTGCTGATCATGACAACATCTGCTGGGCTCACAGCAATGGAAGGATGCAGCAGCAGTTTATATTTGGTTTATGCATTGTAATGTAATATCAGTAGTTAACATAAGCAGTATTTGTATAGATCAGTTGTTAGAGTTTGTTAGGAGGTTAGATGTCACTTTCATGGTGACGTCAGCTTAGATGCTCAGAGGTTTGCAAGTGCCTATAAATAGAACAGTACTCTGTAGAGTACTGTTCTGTTTAGCTCATTCACCATCTTCTTTCTGCACGAACAAACACTGAGCTCGGGCTGAGGGGGAGTTTGCATATCATACTTGCATTGTAATCAAAGTTTAAAAATAAATTTAATCATTTGATTCAATGTTGAAAATGTTTGATTGAAAGCATTTCTTCTGTTTGATTGTGAAAAGTTTGTTTCATATAAATTCCGCTGCACCACTCTTTCACTTGTTCATTTAATTTCAAACGCAAATCGCAATCAATCCAAACTCAGATCCTAACAATTGGTATAAGAGCTAGGACAGTCAAATTTGATCTAACAATCATTTTGATGTAAATAGTTCAGCTCGAAATTGTTGATACTGATCGTTTGTTCGTTGTGTTGAAAAGCAGAGTAAGGTTTAATCACCGATAAAGTTGATTAATCAGTACCTGTAAAACAACCGGAAAGATGTCGCAATCTCAAGATGATAAATATAACATTGGCTCTTTGTTTAAACCACCTATGCTGAAAAGAAATAAGTACAACATCTGGGAGCGAAGGATGCGTCACATCCTCGCTCAACAAAACACTGGATGTTGGAGGTCTGTCGTTTTCGGTCCTCATGTTCCTATGGTGCCAAGCGCAGAGGACGCCAAAAAATCCGTTCCTAAACCATCTGAAAATTACACTGAATTGGATTTTCAGAAGTTTGAACTGGATGCCAAAGCGTTTAGCATCATAGCCTCTGCACTCCCCAACGAAATCTATGCTGGACTGTTACATTGTGACAGTGCAAAAGAATTGTGGGATGCATTGAAGGAACAGTTCGGAGGAACAGAGGAGGTTATCGAAAACAACAGGGAAATTCTGAATCAGCAGTATGAAACGTTTTGTCACATCAAAGGGGAATCACTAACCCAACAATTTGAACGTTTCAGTTGTCTCATCAGTGAACTAAGGCTTGTTAAGGTTACATTTCCAAATGCAACCCAAAATAGCAGGTTCCTTAGATCATTGCCAGAAAAATGGGACGCAATAGCTTTTGTCACCAGGAATTCAGCTGAATTTAAAGATCTGACCCTGACCCAACTCCATGGTAGACTCCTGACTTATGAGAGGGAGTTGAACCAAAAAAGGAGGTTGCAAGAGTCTGGTAAGGTTGCCGATGACTATTCATTCGGCAGCACAGCTCTGTTCGGTCAGGAAGAATCTGGCAGTAGCAGTAAGGATCAGAGTTATGATCACTTTATTGACATAACATCTGGGGGTAACTTTGCCAACTCTGATCCTCACTCTACGAATTATGCTTTCACAGCAAATTCTGAAAGCCAGATGTCAGATAATTTGTGCTTTGAGCTGAATGATCTGCAACATTTTGATCCCACTGACTTAGAGGAAATGGACATATTGCATCAGTTGGCCTTGCTTAGTGTAAGAACAAGCAAGTTCTATAAAAGAACAGGGAGAAAATTTCCAGGGCTTCATGGAAATTTAAGGGTAGGGTTGGATAAATCTAAAATCAAGTGTTA
Organism: Helianthus annuus; assembly: GCF_002127325.2. Lineage (NCBI taxonomy): Eukaryota > Viridiplantae > Streptophyta > Magnoliopsida > Asterales > Asteraceae > Helianthus > Helianthus annuus. The sequence goes on along the minus strand of NC_035440.2, from coordinate 48,584,451 downwards.
CAAGTGTAGTAGGCTAGGTCACTTTGCTAGAGAATGTAGGAGTTAAACTACTGGTCCCATAATAACTCACCCTAGCACAAATCCTAGACCACAACAACAAAACACTGTGCACTATTCCCAATATGCCCCTGCAGCACATGTTAACACTGCTCATTATGCTGCAACCCCTGTGCCGGTGCATTATGTTCAAACCACTGTTCCACAAATTCAGTATGTTCAAGCCCCTGTCCCTCAGGCACAAGTGCAATCTGCTGCACCTCAAACAACTGCTCCAACTGTGACACAACCAGATCAGCAAAGCTTTTTCACACAAGGCTTTGTTGATTGGAGCAGCATGCCTGAGGAGCTTAGTGATGAAAATTTTGCTCTATATGCTTCTAATGATGCTTGTAATGATGAATTTTGTTTGATGGCATTAGAGTCAATATCAGAAGGGGATGAAGCTGAAGGAGAACAGCTAAGTGATGAAACAGTGGATGAAGTTGCTGAAGCAGTGGTTACTGCAGTTGCTGGTGAACTACTGCTGGAAGAAATTCAGAAATCCTGATTGAACCACTGACCGACCCCTGGTCCAAAGAAGAAAAGAGAAAAGATCAAAAACTTGTTTTGTGAATTCTGTGAAAAGAAGAATCATCTAACAAAAGATTGTTTTCATCTAAAAGCATATGATATAAACAAAACAAGCAACATTTCACTTGCTGCCAGCTGCACCATCTGCGGTAAAAATAACCACAAAACTAAGGAATGTGTGTATCTCAAAAACTTTGATGAAAAGAAGAAAGAGTACACTGCAAAAACATCCTTAAGTTCATCAGCATCATCTGTTAAGTTCACCAAGAAACAACCACTGTTCATCCCTGTCCAAACTGCTGTCACAAAACAGCTGAACCAAACATCTGTTTAAAGGGATGTACAGGTGACAGATGCACCTCCAGCCAATCAATTCAGAAAAGGCAAGGAAAAAGCATCATACCAAAGGATTCCACACGTTTATGAGACTTACAAAAAGCCCTCTAAACCAAAAGTGAACAGGCATCCTTTTGGTTATCAACAGATGATAGGTCAAGACCCCCAACAGTGGTTAGAGAAATACATTCCCAAAAATGTACAAACCCCTGAGCTAACCACTGTCCATGCATCTGCCTCCATCCCAGACACTGTTGAGACCCCATCCAAAGCCTTGCTGGCTTTGGAAACCTTTTTGAACTAATCCTTTACTTCATGTGCAGGGAGCTTCTGCATGCTTAGATAGTCTTTGGTATGTAGATAGTGGAGGCTCCAGGCACATGACAGGATGTAAAGCCCTTCTTCAAGATTTCAAAATCCATGGAGGGGGTGATATATCCTTTGGTAATAATAGTAAGGGAAAGTTTCTGGGGTCTGGTACTGTAAAGTCTGGAAATGTAAAATTTGAAAATGTCAATCTTATTGATAATCTGAAATTCAACCTCCTGAGTGTGTCTCAAATGAGTGATAAAGGGTTTGGATCATTCTTCACAAAGGATTGTTGTAGGATTGTCGGACCAGAAATGGTTAATAAGATTGAAGCAATAATCAAGAAAGGCTCAACAAAACTTGTTGCTCAAAGAAGTGGCAATGTTTATGTTGTTGACATGTCAAGAGAGTGTCCCAGAGCTGATGCCTGTCTGTTCTCAGCTGCCTCTAACAAAGAGACAGAGCTATGGCACAAAAGACTGGGACACACAAATCTCAAAACAATCAATGAAATTTCAAAAAATGGCTTAGTAAGAGGCTTGCCATAGAAAATGTTTTCATGTCCTGAACACTGTGTTTCCTGTTTAAAAGGAAAACAGCATAAGAGCTCTTTTAAGTCCATTGAAGAGTCCAAAACAACCCAGTGCTTGCAGATGCTGCACATGGATTTGTTTGGCCCAGTGCAAGTCATGAGTCTCAAAAAGAAAAGATATTGTTTGGTTATTGTTGATGACTTCTCTAGGTTTACATGGACCTTCTTTTTACACTCTAAAGATGAGACTGCAGGCATTTTGCAAGACTTTGTGATACAGGTTGAAAAGCAATTTGACCTTCCAGTAAAAGTCTTCAGGAGTGACAATGGCACAGAATTCAAAAAATAAGGAGTTGGATGCCTTCTGTGTGAAGAAAGGGATTGTAAGGTAGTACAGCATCCTTAGAACACCAGAGCAGAATGGAGTTGTTGAAAGAAAAAACAGAACATTGATTGAGGCTGCCAGAACCATGCTTGCAGATTCAGGTTTGCCATTAACTTTTTGGGTAGAGGCAGTAAACACTGCTTGCTATGTCCAAAACAGAGTTTTAATCAACTCCAGGCACAAAAAGACTGCTTATGAAATTCTGTTTAAAATAAAGCCATTAATCTCATATTTCAAAGTTTTTGGTTGCCCTTGCTTCATTTTGAACTTAAAAGATTCTATATCAAAATTTGCAGCCAAAATCGATATGGGATATCACTTGGGATACTCATCCACTGCTAAGGCCTATAAAGTGTTTAATACACGGACCAAAGCAGTGGAAGAGACTTTGAATGTAAAGTTCAATGAACTTTCATCACTGAAAATCCCTGCAAATCCTACAGAATTGTTTGATCTTGAAAAAATCACCTTTGAAAATACTGTTGTCAAGACTAACACTGCAGGTCCATCAGAGGATTCATCACCAGACTATGGATATGAAATCATCATTCCTCAAAAGTCTGCCTCAAGAGGGGGAGCATCAGTTGTTCAAAACAGTTGTCAAAGCTCAACCACTGCTACCTCAACAGTTGTTGACCAAAGTAGCCCCTTAACCACTGCTTCCACCTCATCAAACACTGCTGACAAAAGTCCTCAAACAGTGGATCAAAGTCAGCAGATGTTCACACCTTTACCTCCAATGCCTCAACCTTTTGAAGCCACTGCTGGGTCATCAAAGTCACCAGCAGTGGTTAGCTCAGATGATACACATCTGCAGCCTTCACCACAAAATGCCATCATTCCCTACCAAGGAGAGCTAATCTTCTTGAAATCTCATCCACCAGATCAAATCATTGGCAACATCAATGAAGGGGTACTTACCAGAAAGCATCCCAAAACATTTGTCTTTTTGCTGGCTTTCTATCACTCCATCAGCCAGTCAAGTACCAAGAGGCACTAAAAGACAACAGCTGGGTAGAGGCCATGCAAGAAGAGCTCCAACAGTTCAGAAGACAACAAGTATGGGAGCTTGTACCACTGCCAGAGAATGTAAGTCCTATTGGCACAAAGTGGGTCTTCAAAAACAAAACTGATGAAAGGGGCATTGTTGTCAAGAATAAAGCCAGGCTTGTGGTTCAAGGCTACAGACAAGAAGAGGGAATTGATTATGATGAAACTTTTGCTCCTGTTGCAAGACTTGAAGCAATCAGACTCTTTCTGGCCTTTGCTGTCAACCACAATATCAAGGTGTACCAAATGGATATAAAATGTGCATTCCTCTATGGTAAGATTCAAGAAGAGGTATATGTCTATCAACCTCCAGGTTTTGAGGATCCATTTTATCCAGATCATGTCTACAAGCTAAACAAAGCTTTGTATGGCTTGAAACAAGCACCTAGAGCCTGGTATGAAACTCTTTCCACCTTTTTACTTTCCATTGGTTTCACCAGAGGCAGGATTGATAAAACACTGTTTTTAAAATGGAGAGGGAAGGATTTGATGATTGTCCAGATTTATGTGGATGACATCATTTTTGGAAGCACATGTAATAAAATGTGTGAAGAGTTCAGACAACTCATGACAGCTGAGTTTGAAATGAGTGCAATGGGTGAACTACAGTGCTTTCTTGGTCTCCAAGTAAAGCAGCTGCAAAATGGCACTTTCATCCATCAAGGCAAATATGCAAAAGAACTTTTAAAGAAATTTGATATGGATGATTGTAAGCCATGTAGTACACCCATTGCAACCAACAAATTGGTCATGTCTGAAGAAAAGGATGATTTGGTTGATCAGACCTTATATAGAAGCATGATTGGGTCTTTATTGTACCTAACTGCATCTAGACCAGATATCATGTTTGCAACATGTGTATGTGCAAGATCCCAATCATCCCCTAGAAAGTCAAACCTTATTTCTGTAAAAAGGATATTCAAATACCTCAAAGGTGCTCCCACACTAGGTATCTGGTATGCAGCTGATGGTAAAATTGAGCTTTCAGGTTTCTCAGATAGTGACTTTGCTGGATGTGATAAAACAAGGAAGTCCACTTCAGGAGGGTGCCAATTCCTAGGCAATTGCTTAGTATCCTGGCAAAGCAAAAAGCAAGCAGCTGTTTCCACATCCACTGCTGAGGCAGAATACATAGCTGCTGCAAGCTGTACAGCCCAACTGCTCTGGCTTCAGAATCAGTTACTGGATTTTGGTATCACTGCCTTGAAGACACCACTCATGTTGGACAGCCAAGCAGCAGAAAATATCATCAAAAATCCAGTTTCCCATTCAACCACCAAACATATCGACATCAGACATCACTTTGTGAGGGATTGCTATGAAAAAGGTTTGATTTCTCTGCATCATGTTCCAACTAAGGATCAGCTGGCAGATGTGCTAACCAAAGCATTAGACACATCTACCTTTGAAAGCTTGATCTCTAGAATTGGCATGCTCAACATGGAATAACAGGAAAAATCCTGTTTTTCTATGAATAAAAGCATCAAAATGTTTTCAGAAAATCAAAAATCCATCCTTAAAAATAGCTAAAATGAATTTTTCATTAAAATCCTAAAAGTCTGCCATAACCACTTATTGGGTTCAAAAGTCTGTGCTACTACAAAAGTCTGTCCACTGCTGAAAGTCATCCCCTGTTCTCATTTTTCTTGATAACCACTGATGATCATAATCAGTGTTGCATCCACTGTCCTCCATTTCCATTGTAACTACTGCTTTCACCAGTTGTTTTCACAAAAAGTACTGTTCAAAAGTACCGTCCTTCACTTCACCAGGGGATGGCATGCGGATAGTACTTAGTGGTCAGACCTTTTGTAACCGCTGCCACGTCAGCATTCACTCTTCCTCTATAAAAACCCCTTTTCAGCACCCAAACAGGGTTTCACTGTCGAATTGAATTCACAAAAATTCTCTTCTCAAAGCAGTTTTCATCACATTTCTTCAAATCAATCCACAATCTCATCTTCGATCCTCATCTTCAAAATGACAAAATCAAAATCATCTTCTTCAAAAGGGGTGTTGGTGCACCTACGTCTGTCGACTACGTCTTACATCGAGTCTTAGTGTGGGATAGATCAGACATGACACGGGAATCTAGAAACCCTAGATTGTAATAGGTTGTTTATATGGTTACACCTAGATTCGCTCATGTGTCATGGATTAGGTGAGGTTCGCTCATAGATCTGATCAGGTTCGCCTTTATGGCCTCAACAAGTTCGCTTATATGGTTAGTGGTCAGGTTCGCTTATATGGTTGTTCATATAAGCGAACCCAACTAAGCTATATATAGGGGGTGTGTGATGAGCGAACCAGTTAGTTAGAACACATAGTTAAAGGTGTATTTGTTCCAGCATGCTGCTGAAGTGCTGTCTGACCTTGTATTCGTGCATTTGATCAATAATACAGCAAGTTTAAAGTGAATCTAGCTAGAATAGCACCAAATCATTAGTTTCCGCCTCTTGATTTGGATTGAAACTTCTCTGATCGACTCAAACAGGGCCGAAAACGATCCTACAAGTGGTATCAGAGCTCAGGAGGAGGAGTTCTTGCCATTTTAGCTCGATTTCATCTAGTTTTCTACACTTTCTTCACGTTTTCAAAATTTTTTACGGTAAAACCGGCTCAAAATCACACATTGCACTTGGATTCATGGACTAATAAACCCTTGAAGTTTTCAGATCTAAAATCAATCTAGAAAGTAAGTTTTTAGGAGATTCACTCATACGGTTTTGCGCAAAAAGTGACGTCAGCAAAACATCTGGTTCGCTTTTAGTGACAGTATTTTACAGGTCCGTTCGAAAGGTCCGCTGATCTGATCAATTCTGGTTCGCTCCAAGTTACATTTTAGGTCCGCTCGAAGTGCACATCTGGTCCGCTCGAACTGCAATTCTGGTTCGCTCGAAGTGCAAAATCTGGTCCGCTTTTAAGTCACATACGAGATTCGCTTCTAGTGACAAGACTGGTCCGCTTTTGTGGCCAATTCTGGTTCGCGTTTACGACACTTGACCATTTCGCTTTTGAGACAATTACAGTTTCGCTTTTGTGACAGTTCACTTATTTGATCAGTTTGTACAAGTTTTGAGATTGTTGTGATATTTGGATATTTGAACAATGGATACTGAATTTTATAACGCTTTTGCAACACCGATGTCAGTGACTCAAAGTGCTATGATTGAAAATGAAACCGGAACATCTCAGAAACCACCCAAACTCATGGATATTGATGACTATAACGTGTGGTCTGAACGTTTTGGAAATTGGGTAGAAGCTTATCATCTAGATGCGTGGGAACACACTGAAGAGCCATATGTTAGACCAGTTACAAATGGTGTACAGCAAACAATTCGAGAAATGAGTACAGATGACAAAAAGAAATACCGTGATGAGCAACTTATGGTGAGTCTGCTTCAGCAAGCAATAAAAGAAGACATTCTGATCTTGCTTCAACATGATGGAACTGCATATTCAATTTGGACAGAGTTGGAAGCAAAGTTTATTGGAAGTGATGATATGCTTAAGAATAAAAAATCTCTCATGAAGAAAGAATTCGATTTGTTTCGTGGTTTAAAATCTGAAAACACCAAGCAGATTATTGATAGATATTGTAACTTAGTGAGAAATATGACAAAACTTGGTATTAAGAAAGATACTGATGAATTAGTTGAAAAACTTGCAGATGCGCTTCCACACGAAACATGGGGAACATTTCTGATGATGCTGAGATCTAACAGAAAAGATTACAAAGCTATGACAATGGGAGATTTTATCAAGCATCTGGAAGCTCAGGAGATGGAACAGAGGAAGATTGCTAGGATGAAAAACTATGATGGAGAACAGGATATCAGTTTGTACTACAAAAGTGGTGCTACTGATTCTACAAAGTATTCTCCAAAGATTGAAACTGCTTACAGTGTTAAAGATTCTCCTGAGAAGAAGGCATCTCAAGGATCAAACAGCACAAGATTTTCATCTTACGATCCTAACATCTCTGTAACAAAGAATGGTAGAAAACTTCAGTGTAACATTGTGTTAAGCCTTGAAAATGATCAAGACTACACTGAAGAAATTGCAAAAAATCAAATGTCTTTGTTAGGGATGATTTTAGAGTCTTATAGTTGCTTTGTTGCAGGAAAGATCGGAAATCCAATGCTCACGAAAGAGGATTACGATCAAATCGATGCTGAGGAAATGGAATTGATGGATATCAAATGGTGTATGGGCGAGTGTGATGAGACGTGCTGAAAAGTTTAAGCAAATTACAGGTCGTGATGATTTTCGTGATGCAAACGTTTCAGCTTTGGGTTTTGATAAATCTAAAGTTACGTGTTTTCGTTGCAGGGAGAAGGGGCATTTCAAGAGGGAGTGTAAAAATCGTGAAGCTACCGGAGCCCAGAATCCTTTCGGAAACAACGACTATCACAAGAAGGCCATCTATCATCAAATCACACCACCAGCACAGCAACAGGCACAAACTGCTCATGGGAGAGATGTGGTTGATAAAAAGGCATGTGTTGTTAGTCAGGGAAAATATGATAATTTTACCTGGGAAAAGTATCTTCCGAAAGACAGCAAAGGGTGTTGGGCTGAACAAGATGATGAGAAGTTGGCTGAAGGTTTTACCTGGGATGATTTTTGTCCGGATCAAGATCTTATGGCCAAAGAGATGTCCAAAAACATTTCTCATGCTTTCTTTGCTAATTCTTATGATTTGAAATGTGCAGAAAGAACAGGAAAGTCATGGAAGCTGCTGAAGCAAGACGTAGAAAGCTTGAGGAAGAAGAAGAGGAAGAGAGATTGAAAGCCGAAGCAAAAGCTGAGAAGAAGAGAAGAGCTGAGTTCTTACAATCAAGCAGAATTGTCAAAGAGGTTCCTGAATTTGAAGTGAAAATTGATGCAGAACAAGTTGAAGTTCCAGAAAAATGCATGAACTGTGATTCACTGATCAAACAAAACAATGAGTTGTTGCACAATATTCACAAGTTGAAAGAATCGTATGATACAATGAACAGAGAGATCAACAAATATACTGATTCGAGTGGTGAACAAGCAGTGGCGATGAACACATTGAAAGTAGCATATCTTAGACAGCTTGATGATGCGAACTTTCATATTAAGAAGTGTGCAGATCTAGAGTTGGAGTTAGCAATGCAAAAGATAGAAACTGAGAAAGTTAAAAAATTATTAGATAGCTACTCATGTTCTTCTTTTGTTGTTGATAGGATTTATCCAGTCGTGGAGAATTTGAAGACGTTTGAGGAAGTGAAGACGTATGAAGAAGAGAAATCTGTGACAAAAGATGAAGTAAAGTTGAAGACTTCTGGTAAGAAATCAAATGTGGTCTATAACAGATGTCCGCCCCCGGTCGAAAATGGATATTTACCTCGAAATCCAAATTCTGAACGAGTCAATAAGGCAATCAATTTACAATGGGAGTCTGGGCCGTCGGATAACTTGCCAGAAAGTATTGATATCACGTATACGTCATCAGACACTGATCATGAGTCAAAGTTGATAAAAAGTGTGGTAGATCAGGTGTTAGACAAAGATGACAATGAGGAGTCAAAACCGGAGTCCAAACCCGAGTCAAAGTCTGGGTCAAATATGTCAAAGCCGACAAATAAAAAGGACAAACGGGTTTATGATAAAGAATTTTTACTTCCGAAATCTAATTTGAATGATAAATCGGTCAAAGTGGCATATACTTTGAAAGGTTCTGACAAATTATATTCAGATGAAAGTTTTCCAATAAGAAGTGTCAGACTTGAAATGATTCAAAAGGTTTTCAAAATAACAGAAATTAATATTTCTGAAATAAAAGATTTAAATCTTAATGGAAAACCTAAACCATACACTTCAAGAGATCAACAGATAATCAACAAGAAAATGGGTTACAATTGTGGTTATAGTTTCCAAAAGAAACCAAACCATAATCGTAATTTCGAAAAGAAAGGTCTTGGTTTTGTCCCACCGAAAAACTATAAAAATGAAAAAATGTATAAACCAAAAACTATGTTTGTTTCAGGGAAAACAACAGAAGCTGAAAAAGAACAATCATTCAGAAGACAGACAAATCAGGAATTCCTTGCCAAGAAGCAAGAAGAACTAATGAAAAATGAAGTTCCAAAGAAAATTGAAAAGAGAACCTGTTTTCAATGCAAAATTGCTGGTCATGTGGCAAAGGATTGTCCGAAGACATTCAAGCCAAAACAGGAAGTCTCTGGGAAAATGAAAGAAAAAGTTGTTGAAAAGACTGAACTGTCAACTCGGAAGTTTACTGGCTTTGAAAATTCAACTTTTGAAAAAGGAGAATGTTCAAAGAGTGCTTCAAAAAGGAAAGATAATATGCCAAATCAAAAATGGGTTGTGAAAGGTTCATGTAATAGTTCTGGTGATGAATCTGATTCCATAAAATCAGAGGAGCCACGTGTTGAGAAAAAGGTTGAAAAGAGAGTTCCGATAGTGGACGATGTGAATTTTCCGCCACTGAATGCTAGAAATTACAAATCCAAAATCGGAAAAGTTGAAATTTCAAATCAATTTTATTCTGACAAGAAGAAATTTGATGTTGAAAAAACTTTCAACGGAAATGTGAAACGTATCTTTGGACAAATGGTCAACGATAAGGCCAAAAGCATCAAAGATTTTTATGCTTCTAAAGGACGTGTTTACAAGCCTGTTGAAAGTAAAGATAAAGAAGATGTTGTTACACCCAAGGAAGGTCAGGCTTGGGTGGATATATTTTTCAAAGAATAAAAACCTGACTTGCCGGAGATCCCAAGTTGGTATCGTGGATCATGAATCGGCATTCTTCTTAATCTGTGTTTGAGATTTTGCAGGACTTGCCGGAACTCCCAGGTTTGTAAGCGAGGAGTAGGAATCGGCACCTTGAGAATTCAACCAAAAGATGGTAATTGGTTGAAAAACAGGTTTGAAATGTTTAATTGCAAAATCTGCAAGTGGTTGTATGTTTGTGGTTGTTATAAGTGGTTCAGAATGAGAACCAGTTGGTTTTACATGTGGTTAAATCAAGGTCATTAAATTGAACTTGAGTTACCTATTATTCAGAAGATTGGTAAAACAATGTGATGATTTTATCCCAATTTTACAAAAGGTAATAACAACTAAACTTATTTTCCGGAAAAACCATTCTAATTAAAACAAACTTAAGTGTTTTGAAATCATTATGGAAAAATAGTTTGTTGTGAGGGGGAGTTCTGATTGTTTAAGCCAAACGGATGGAGAATTAAAGTATTTCGATATCAGTTGTCAAGTTTTGTACAGTTTGTTTTCAATTTTTACTAGATGTATTTGAATTTTAGGGGGAGTAAGAATTTTTAGAAAATCCAAAAACATCAGAAAATTTGAAAAAGCCAAAAACATGATAAAACTGAAAAATGAGTTTTGCTGCATAAAAGAGGAAATGATAGTACATCAGTGGACTATCACAACATGCTAAAGAATTGTAAAGCAAAAAGTGATAAACAATCTTACTGCGGATGTGTCAGTAGATTTTCGCGCATTTAGTAAATTGAAACGAGATATAAACATAAATCAAACTTGCTTGATTCATGGGTAACTATTCTTGAATATATGGGTAACCCCCGAAATCTTGTTTGAAAGGTCCCATATTCTGAGATACTAGGTCTTTATACTCAGTGATATCTGGGGTATTATTCCAGGACTTCTGCTGTATGGAAATACTGACCTAGTCCCCGAATAATACTTTCTGCTAAAAGCTTTGAAATACAAGCTCGCCCTCAGCAATCTGATTAAACAATAAAATTGATAATCTTTGTTGTTGTAATAAAAGATCCTCTAAAGGGGACCCACCTAAAGTCGAAGCCATCATCTCTCTGCGTATACGGAAGTATCGACCTGAGCTCTCACGGCCCTCGCACATTACCCCTTTATAGATATCAGCTGTGGTATACTCACCTGTAAGACTGAATACTTGGGATCTGGATACGGGAGTATATTCAAGTGGAGTGATACACAATTAAGTTTTAGTTTCTAAAACATTAATATCGTATCTCGAATCAATTGAAGTTTGTGTGAAAATTTAAGTGGACAAACATACTGACAATCTAGGTAAATTGTTTGGAACTTAATATGTAATCAAGCTTAACGGTGTTTGTGATATGTTTCATAACTGATATGATCCTCTTGCACAAACTCACAAAAATATTGTCTGTAAATAGTTGTTTTTTTTTTTTTTTTTTTGCTTTTCTACTTTCATTCAGAAAATTCAAAATGATTTTTGGTGTGTTTTAGCATAAATTTTGAAAAAGTCAAAAAGAGTTTCGACAACTGGTGTTGAGATGCTGATTTTCGAAATTCAAAGTGCTAAACTTGAAGAACTGGTCTGGGAGAGTGTATGTGATGATGTTAAATTTTTGTTTGAAAAGTGCCAGTAAAAAATCTTGAATGTATAATCATTAATATAGTTTCTGGTACAAGTTTCTAAAAAGTTTGAAAGTTTAATCTTTTAGTAGAAACTTATAGTTGGGTAGAGATTGTGCAGGACTTGAGCCAGATATTGATCCTAAGAGAGAATGGAATCAGATATCGATTTGGAACCTGATGGGAGCCTGTTAATGATCTTGATTTGAAGAATGAAGATGTGAATTCCAGACTACGATCCCAGCTGTTTGAGAGGGGGAGTCTGAGGACACCGTGTTAACAGCTGTGAGAGAGGAGTTTGGTGATGTTGAAGAAAGAGAACGAGGATTCTTGGAATGACAGATATTTCAGAGGCAGATTGTCGACTGATGAAGATTGTAGATTGACATGTGCGAAGACTCTATGAAGACTCCGTCAACATCCGAGGGGGAGTCTGTTGGTGCACCTACGTCTGTCGACTACGTCTTACATCGAGTCTTAGTGTGGGATAGATCAGACATGACACGGGAATCTAGAAACCCTAGATTGTAATAGGTTGTTTATATGGTTACACCTAGATTCGCTCATGTGTCATGGATTAGGTGAGGTTCGCTCATAGATCTGATCAGGTTCGCCTTTATGGCCTCAACAAGTTCGCTTATATGGTTAGTGGTCAGGTTCGCTTATATGGTTGTTCATATAAGCGAACCCAACTAAGCTATATATAGGGGGTGTGTGATGAGCGAACCAGTTAGTTAGAACACATAGTTAAAGGTGTATTTGTTCCAACATGCTGCTGAAGTGCTGTCTGACCTGGTATTCGTGCATTTGATCAATAATACAGCAAGTTTAAAGTGAATCTAGCTAGAATAGCACCAATTCATTAGTTTCTGCCTCTTGATTTGGATTGAAACTTCTCTGATCGACTCAAACAGGGCCGAGAACGATCCTACAAGGGGCCTCTCAAAAGGCTACCTCCACCGACATCCCACACAAACCATCTCACAACCTACTGGGTCTTCTCACAAAACCCGGCAATACCGATACATTCGATTCCATTCTCAACATTATCAACGCTTCAAAGTACAAAACTTTGTTGACCGCTGATGCACCAATTTACCTGCAAACTCAGAGAGAGTTTTGGAAAAATTGCATCCTTGAAAAACAAGGAAAAGATGTCATAGCCATTAACTCTACTCTGCAGAAGAAAGCAGTCCGAATAACACCGCAATCCATATCTGAAGTCTTTCAACTCGATGATCAGCAAGGTAAAGACTCTTTTCCTAAAACCGAGTTAAAAATTGACTTCATTGAGAGAGGGTATGCAGACACAATAATGAGGAGAGATACCTTTGAAAAAGGTTTCTTCCCTTCTGCAACCAGATTTTTATTTCATACCCTTCTCATGTGTGTTTCAAACAAAACCACTTCCTTTAATGAAATACCAATGAAAATTCAAAACTTGGGGTATGCTATTTTACAAGGCGAAAATCTTAACTACTCCAAGGCAATTTTCAATGATTTGGTTAAAAATGTTGAAACAAAATCATTCTTACTATTCCCAAGATTTTTAAGTTATTATTTTGAGAAAAAGTTCAGTAAGGATGATATTGCGGTAATAAACCAAGGTGACTCTCTTCAAATGAACAGCTTAACTGCTGAAACTTTTTCAAGAATGTCAACACCTTGTAAAACACGAGCAGAGGTGCCTGAGCAGATTTTAGCAGCAAACACTGCTCCTCAGGTATCTGCTGCTGAGCCCACTGCTCAAGGTGATCAAGGCAGCCAAACAACTGTCTTGAAACCCACACCTAAAATTACCAAAAGGCCACAGAAAAAGAAAAATCAAAAACCCCCCAAACCCATCAAAAAGGCAACTATGGAGGATGAGATACCAGAGCAACTGCCTGTGATTGCACAAAAATCACACCAAACCACTGCTGCTACTTCCTCACAGCAGTTGGTAGAAATATCTCAACCTATACCTGAAACTCCTCCTGTCTCTTCACAAAAAGAACAGGTTGTACACACAGGGTCACCACATCATGAGGCTCTGGAAGCACTCGTTTCCATCCTCCACAGCCCAATACCCGGGGCAATTCCGCTTTCTAAACCTACCATCACATCCCCAATTCCACCAAACACCAAACTGCTATTGGATGCAATTGATTTGAACCTAGCACAAACCAGTCCTTCTCAATCACCTGTTCATGAGAAAATACCTCAACAAGAGACTGGGCTTGATGTATCAATCTTTGCTAACCCACCAACACAACCTGAGGAGGTTACACCCCTTGAGTTACAAGTAACTCTTGGTGGTATTCCAAGTGAAGCAGCCACTACAAGTATTGAACCTACAGGTTTACACTTGGACAGTGGTTACATCAATAAGACTTCCTTGGAGGCAATTCCTTCTATAACACCTCTGTTATCTGCCAGTGAGTTTGTACTAACCACTGGTAACATCAAAAGATTATCAAGTGTTGAAGGAAGAAGACCCCAGTACCAAGAAAAAGGGGCATCAGTTGTTGATGTTTGGAGTACACTCCCTACCTCAACTTCTGATAAAACCACCGCTAGTGGGAAATCAGATGATCCCATTAAATTGGGTGATGGTTTAAAGTACCAAGAATTGACGGCACGTGTTGAAAAATTGGACACATCTGTTGCAGAAATTAAAGAAATGCTGCAACAGTTGATAACAATTCAAAAGGTACCATCCACTGCTGTTCCATCTCAAACACCTGCTCCACTACCAGCAGATGTTACAAATGAGCTCTGGAACCTCTTTCAACCTTTTCTCCATCAACAATTTCAATTGGCTGAGTAACAACATGAAACACATGTTCAAGAGCTCAAAAAGGCAATGGAGTCTAGGTTCCGAGATACAAATGATGACATCAAGGCTCTTAAGGCCCAGTTGCTGAAAACCACTGGCACTGCTCCTCCAGTTGTACTTTATATTGTTGACCTCCCTCCAGATAATGCCAAAAAGGGGGAGAAAATGAAGGAGTGGGTAAAGAAGGGGATTGATAATGGGCTATACCTTGACACAGTAAAGGATGCAATGCTCAGAGATATTCCTTTGCCAGATGGTAGTAAAAAGGTTGATGTTACCAAAAATGCACTTGATGACGCTGTCATAAGTGTAAAGAAGGATAAAGGATCTAGCAAGGTGGAATGAGGAGAAAAGAGCTTTCATAAAGCTGAATGCGCAGGGTTGTTCTGGTGAAAAGGATGATCAAAATCCGATTCCAAAAAGAAATTTTACTAGAAAAGTAAGGAAACCCAAATCCACACCATCCAGCCTTCAAAAGCACACTCCAAAATCACTGTCCAAAAGCCACCAACATCAAACCTCCACCCAAACAGTTGTTACAACAACTGCTCCCACTCAAACACACACCACTTCAACACACACCACCACCACTGCCTTACCACCACCATCTGTTCCTGCCCTAAAGCAGAAGACAGCAGATGACAAAACATCTGCTGTAATGACAACATTGGTTGAAACACCAGTTGTTTCAACAGCTGTTAGTCAACCACAAACCACTGATTCATCCAAAACATCATCTGCCCTCCCTAATATAAAAAGGAGAAGGGTTGTCATATCAGATGATGATTCTCCATCACCACCACCAAAAGCTTCGAAATCCCAAGCACTTGTTACAGTTTCAAAACCCATTCCTCTCTCTTCAGCTCAACTATACAAACCCTTACCTCCTGCAGGTGTTCAATTTCCTCTTGAACTTGTAACAGTCAGAGAAGAGATTAAATCCTTCTACTATGAGGATGACCCTGCCAAAAGGAGTTTGCCATCGATTGAAGGATATCCCAGGCCAACCAATATTGAAGAATACTTGAAAATCAAGGCCAAGCAAGCAGAGGATATCTCAATAAAAAACAAACAAGGGAAATCTGATAGAGAGTATCAACAAAACTATCAGTTTCTGCTTACACAGGTCAAAGCTTTGGAACAGTTTGCAAAGAATGTATGTCGGCAAATCTCAGAAAAGGCAGATGAGTCCTTGAGAAAAGACTACATTGAAAACATCATGACCTACAAGACATACAAGGGGGAGAAGCACATGTTCAGAAACTGGACTATTCCTGAGCTTGAAAAGGAAGTAGCCAGGATTCATGAAATGATTGAAAATAAAGTCAAGCAGACTCCCCCAGAAAAATTCAAAAGGGTCGAAGCTGATAAAGCTTTAGAGCTGAAGAGAATGAAAGAGGAGCTGATAATTGCTGAATATGGGTCAAAGAACTCTGTGTCTAAGTGGGGAGAAGCGAGGGTCAGGGCCACCTAAGTGGGGAGAAGAGCTAAGGAAGAAAGATCCAAAAGCTCCACAAAAGCCTGACTACTCCAAAGCAGAGGTTTCGAAAGGATCATCAAAGCCACATCTCAAAAGAACCACTGCTCCTGCTGGTACTGCCATCTACAAAAGAAGGAGACAAAGCCAGTTAGGTTCTGAAACAGTTCAAGAGATTCCTACTGGAAATGCTGTTGTGAAAACGGGCACGTTGCTAATGTTGAAAGAAGAATTTGAACTGGAAAAATCTGCACATACTGCTCAGCCAGTTATGAATAGGCCAACCTCACCAAACTCCTCAACAAATAAAAATCTCCCAAGAAACCCATCTCGCCTAAAAATACAAGAGTGGAAAACTGACAAACAGAACCACGTATTGACTATGGTCAGGGCAGATGGCGAAGTGAAGAAATTTACAAGGGAACAAGCTCTTGGCTTGAGACTTGAAGATTTGCAGGATCTCCTTGATCTTCCACTTAGCAGGGATGAAGATGATACAGATGCCTTAACCTTCGAACTACAATTCAAAGGGAAAATAAGGGAACTGTTGTTGAGGCAATAAAAATCTACAATAATGGATAGTTTTGGCATTATCTGTTCCAGGGGGAGATTGTTGGGATTGAACCCTACCAAAGGAACAGATAATAAAAGCCAAAACTGGATCACAACAGTAGATTCAAAATAAGCAGATGTTTGGTTGCAAGTCTCTCCCCTTGAAAGTGGTTTCAACATCTGCTGACCTCCTATCCGCTGATCATGCAATCTGCTGACCTACAACTACTGACCAAGACAAAGTCTGATAGAAGAACTAAAGCTCTGCTGCTCGATCTACTGCCATGGATCAAGCACTGCTGATCATGACAACATCTGCTGGGCTCACAGCAGTGGAAGGATGCAGCAGCAGTTTATATTTGGTTTATGCATTGTAATGTAATATCAGTAGTTAACATAAGCAGTATTTGTATAGATCAGTTGTTAGAGTTTGTTAGGAGGTTAGATGTCACTTTCATGGTGACGTCAGCTTAGATGCTCAGAGGTTTGCAAGTGCCTATAAATAGAACAGTACTCTGTACTGTTCTGTTTAGCTCATTCACCATCTTCTTTCTGCACGAACAAACACTGAGCTCGGGCTGAGGGGGAGTTTGCATATCATACTTGCATTGTAATCAAAGTTTAAAAATAAATTTAATCATTTGATTCATTGTTGAAAATGTATGATTGAAAGCATTTCTTCTGTTTGATTGTGAAAAGTTTGTTTCATATAAATTCCGCTGCACCACTCTTTCACTTGTTCATTTAATTTCAAACGCAAATCGCAATCAATCCAAACTCGGATCCTAACACGAACCACTAGGACGTCTTTGACTTCGGCCTTCTTTTTCTTTTCCTTCTCCGCTACTACAATGTTGGCCAAGAAGGCGCTGTATTCCTTGCGGAGATACTTGCTAGCTTGGACGCATGACATGAGCTTGAGACCCTTCGAAGCTGTTTCACCGTATACACATAAGAGATCACCATTTGCGAGCGAAAATCGAATCATCTTTTAAAAACACACAACTTCAGCATGGTTTTCGCGAAGAAAGTCCATGACTACTATGACGTCAAAACTTCCGAGTTGCATGGGAATAAGGTCGATTGGGAAGATGTGATTGTTGAGTTCGAGGGTACAATCACGAAGTACGGAGTTAACGGCAACGGTTCTTCCAGTAGCAACTTTGACTTCGAATGACAAGGGGAGATAAGAACGCTTACGACTAAGGAGTTTCTCGAATTCAAATGACACAAAGCAGTTATCGGCTCTAGTATCAAACAAACATGATGCATAAATACCATTCACAAGGAACGTACCATTAACCATGTTGTTGTCAGCCTGGGCTTGTCGGGCGTTGATGTTAAAGGTTCTGGCACGGGCTGCTTGCTGTTGCTGGTGAGGCTGCTGTTGTTGCTGCTGCTGCTGGGGTTCTTGTTTCACAACCCGGTTTGGGCACATGTTTGCAAAGTGATTAGGATCACCACACGCAAAACAGAATCGAGCATTGAACACTGGTGCTTGAGCTGCAGGTTGGCCTTGAGGGGCTGGGAGTAGAGCTTGATGAGCGGCGGCAGGAGTTGCGGTGATTCGGTGACCATAGCGACAGTTCGCAGTGAAATGACCGTAGAGGTTGCAGTGAGCGCAGAAATGACAGGCGATTCCCACCGGATGATGATATGAGCATGTCGGGCAGAGCGGGTGGGGACCTGTGTAAGCACGCTTTGCTGGCGGTGCATCGGTCACTGGAGCTGGTCGATGATGAGACTGCTACTGAGCCTGTACGGCTTGCAGAGGGGCAGCAGTTCACAACACAGTTCTTACTGCTGGAGCTGTTGTTGTTGTGCTTCTTCTTCCTTCTTGATTACTTGGAGGGTTGAGCAGTGGTGGTGTCGATGGTCGATGCGGTGGTGGCTTGATGCAGAGACTTGGTATGCTTATCCCAAAAACCAGACTTTACCCGCTTGTCATTGATCTCAGTGGCAAGCAGGTAGGTCTCTTCAATCGATGATGTTTTGGCAGCATGAACGAAATCGGCAACACAGTCGGGTAGAGCTCGAATATACTTCTTGATGGCCATGTCTGGCGTCTTGACTTGATCGGGACAAATGATGTTGAGCTGTTTAAAGCGTGCAGTTAAAGCAGCGTTGTCTCCATCCTTCTGCTTGATGTTCCAAAACTCGTCCTCCAGCTTTTGGCGTTCATGGGGAGGGCAGAATTCGTCCATCATGATGGCCTTCAGCTCCTTCCATGTCAGCTCATAAGCTGCATCATTCCCGCGTTTGTTTCATTCGGCCGTCCACCAGTCTAGAGCTCGGGACTGGAAGACGCCTGTAGCATTGAGGGTGCGGATATTTTCAGGACAGCCGCTTTGGCGCAGAGTGACTTCAACTGAATCGAACCATTGAAACATGGCAGTAGGGCCATCTTCTCCGGTGAATTACTTGGGTCCGCATGCTTTAAACTGTTTGAAGCTGAAACCAGTCTTGTTGGCATCTTTAGGAGCATCGATTCGCGACTCCTCATACGATTTGCTGGCGTTTTCATACACCTCTCTAACAACTTTTGCCATGCTCTTGGCAATGATAGCAGCGAGACGCCTGTCTCTCTTCTCTTGGCGAGTAAGTGGGGTTCGGTGTCCAGATGACGACATGGTCTGCAAAAGACATCGCCGTAGGTCTCAGACACAACAATCGAATCTCACCTCACACGTCTACTACTTACTAAAGCTTAGAAATACGCCGAAACACGCATCACATAAACGCATAGGCACATAACCACATATCTATGTAATCATAGAAGCACAGAAGCACATAGAGCACATAATCACAGAAGCACATAAGCACAGAATCACATAATCACAGAAACACATACACATTGAATCACAGAGGCACTAGGTACGTGGTTCCCTATAAGCACATAGAGCATTCTGACTGCCTCAAGATCCTATCATTCAAAGCTCGCGTGTCGTTCGTATACAGCGATCGCGAAATTGTATAGCATGTCGAGTATAGTATAGCGTATATCGTAGCATAGTATCGTCTAGATTTGTAACAACTTGTTAGTGTTTTGAAGTAGAAGAGCAATGCGATTCGTGTGTGTTGATCGAAGTGATCGCAAAAATCGAGTGAGCATCAAAATTAAACACATAAACAGATAATTTACACATAAAGCACATAAAATCAACGAATCATCGGAGTCAGCAGTTGCGGCTTAGAATCGAAACACATAAAATCGAGAAATAGATTGTCTGCGGCTACTAGACATTGACTACCCAAAGCGATTCGACTATTCGCAGTAGACTTGTCGTCACTTTTCGACTTTCGGGATCGCGTTTCTGTCTCGATTCTTGGGCATTCAACGCGTATTCCCTAGGTCATACTTGTGAGTTCAGGTCGTTAGAGTTCGTCGAGGCTTTGGTGGGATAAATAAAATCCGGAACAAGTTGTCAAGGTTAGGGTTTCACCCCTAGCTTAGCAACTTCTTCCTTGTTTTAGTAAAATTTGAGGAGATTATTCATCAAAATATGGATTTCACTCCTGATTTGGTATAATTCTCCTCGTTCGTTATCGAAAATAATGAGGAAATCATTGATAAATTGATAAAATCAGCATTGATCGAACAATTTAGTCGAGAGTTTACGGCTTTCACACCTAATCTCGACTAAATCGCTTGATTTTATTTGAAAATTCGAGTGCAATGATAGCGAAGAATATTAGAATATAGCACATAAGCTTGGTCTGTTGGTTCCTAACTATAGTCTAGGTCTCTAAGACAGCGACCCGGACTAGGTCGTGTCTTGCCTAATTCCCTATAGTTATGGCTCTGATACCAATCTTTCACACCCTAACCGATGGCGGAATCATCGGGGCACGGCACTGAGCGAAACAGATTGTCCAGAAGTTTCCATAACAACTATCATCACTATTTAGTTTAAATAACACGTCCCATACCGTGTCCCAAATAATAAACAAATTATTACAGATAACAACTAGCCAAAAATTATTACAGATAACAACTAGCCAAATATTTTGTTCCGACAACTCAGATTTAATTAAAAACAATTAGATATTGTTCAAATGCTCTTAAAGACCCGGTCGGACAAGATCTACAGATAACTATGCTCTAGACGCTTGTTCCTGACAGACAACTATTTGTTAGGGGCCTCTAGAGCTTTATTCTAACCTCGCTTTCCTAGCAAGCAAACATCTTAAACACCTGTCACATACGTTAAAATAAAGTCAATACATATAATGTAAAGGTGAGCATACAAGTTTGATAATAGCATATAGAGTTCAAATAGTTTACGCATAACCAGCACGTACACAGAGGAAAACGAAGCATGTTAATTATCGACATGGATCTATCGATACCAATGACTGCGGGTTGACTGTCCGAGACAGTTCGCAATACATGATTACCACCGTAATCCATGCAAGTAATTGTCCTTAACAACCCCCGTGTGAACGGGTGCTGAGTCCAAACTATAGTACTACATCGTTAAGGCAGGTAGACAGCATTCCACGTGTAAACACAATCAACAAGCATTCATTTAGTCACGTAATACATGCGTAATTGGTTAGCGTTCAAATAATTGAGTAGTGTGATCGATTGTGTTTTGATATAAGTAACGTATGTAACACCCAAAAGTGCCAAAAGCAAAAAAGGGATCGAGTATACTCACAGCGATTGATTGATGGATTGAAGGGAGCGCTTGAGAGTAGGGTTAGCCTGAACAGTTCGATAGCATAACGATGAATACACATAAATGGAAACAAGTGTAAGTGGGTCGAACAGCCTGGTCGGTCGAACAGCAGGTTCGATCGAACGGGTTGTTCGTTCGGTTGGAAGGTCCGTTCGGACAGTCTGTTCGGTCGGCCAGTAGGCTCGATCGGTTGGACTGTTCGAGTGGATTGTTTCTTCCTTTGAGTAGGATGTGCTTGTGTATGATGGTTTGACCTTTTGAAGTTTTCGTTGTAGTATTTGAGAACACTGAAGTGTCCTTACCTTTCAGGTCGATCGATCGAACAGCCTGTTCGATCGGTCGGCTTAACCGATCGGTTAGGAACTTCAAAAGTGAGTCCTTAGCTGGAGGTCACCTGTTCGATCGAACAACATGTCCGATCGGGTGGCACTCCCTACTACTACAAGTTGTAAATCGATTAAGGGTTAAAGCATAGTATCTCATGATCCGATGAGTAATGTTTACCAATCAGTCGTTCGATCGGACATTACTTCGTTCAATACCATACCTCAGGAAATTGTCAAATTGTGGGGCCACTTGCTAGCCGATCGGCTGGCCTGGTCGATCGGCTAACATGTCCGATCGGTTGGGCTGTCCGTTCGGACAGCCTAACCGTTCGGTCAGCATCCTGACCTAGTCGGCCTGTTCGTCTAACACTTGGCTGTTTTGCTTATTTGACGTTATTTCGAGGTAGTTTGACAACGAGCTAAACCATGGAGCTTTCGTTCTTACTTGTTTCCCCTGCTCGAACAAGAATCACCCAAGTCCGGCCGGTAAACTGTTCGGAACGGTAGTTTGATGTTTAACCCGAAGTCGGTGAACCTCGTAGATAGAATCCGAATCTTGAACCACTCATCCACTAGAATGATTGGTGAGTTGTCTCAAGCTCCGTTCCTATCGGTTTGAAGGCATTGAGTGTAAAAGAGTTGAAAGAAAGTTGGAAATCCTTCTTTCAATCCTTCACACCATGTAATTGTTCAGATCTGTGATGGATCTTAGATGGTTATTGTGGAAATCGGTTAGATCCGAGCTACTCATGGTGGATTGAGGCCAAAACATGATGTTCTTGAAGAACCTCATGATGACATCATCCTAGAATGCCTAGATCTTGATGATTTCACGTTTAGAAATCAAGATTTCAAAGATAGAAAGGTGTAAGAGTGTGCATTGATCAAGAAAGTACAAGATTTAGGATGAAAACTTACCGAAATCGGAAGAAATCTAAGAAAAGGTGAGGAGCACGAGATAGTCGGTCAGAGAGTTTCCAAAAGTGGAAAAAATGACAATGACAGCCCTATTTATAGGCTCCAAAAGAGGAAAGGGCTCGCCGATCGGCCAGGCATCCCGATCGGACAGCCTGCTCGATCGGACAGTCCGTCCGATCGGCTGGGCTGTTCGATCGGCTGACAGCCTGATCGATCAACAGCCTGGTTCGAGTGTTCGGTGCGACGATTTTTGATATTTCGATTTCGATTGAAGACGGTACGAGTACGATAGAGTTTCCTATTCAAATTACTTTCAGTCCCAATCACTATATCTAACATACAATCATCTATATTTCACACTATCCTTACACTACCGTTCGTCATAATTCGATTCCGATTGCATTCGATTTGAGTTTCGAGTTTCGATTGATTCGATTGATCACCACACAAAACATAAAGTAAATACGCACAGATAACACATAAGGCACACACACACGTATAACAACAACCAAAAGTTCGCGTAATTCGAGATTCGAGTTCGATGATGGTTAGATCGGTTTGATTACTGATTAGTTAACTTTATCGCATTGTTACTTCCTACTATTCACAGTCGTAAATCGGTTCGCGTTGATTAAACATTCGATTAGTTTGATTTATTCTGATTAACAACACTTACTCCACATAATACAAATAAAACATAAAATAGACTAATTATAGTCAAAGTTGACTTGGACTTTGACATTCGAAAACACGGGGTGTTACATAAGTAAATTTGAGTAAAGGAGAATATCATAGTATCATCTGACCTGAGATACATATTGGGTCTTGATATTCACCAAATATTGTACCTTGACTTATTTCTTCGCTGTCAGTAATATGACAGTACATAATGCTAAGCTAAGGTGTGGTACAAGGTGATTGTGAGAGACGTATGTAGTCAAGAAGGGATTTGTTCCTCTTATTCGTTGAGAGTAAGATGTCTAAGGCCTGCTAAAGTTAAATCAACAGAGAGTGATCACTCTATGTCTCGGGATTTAACATGACATCTGTAATGAAAGGATAAATGATAGATTCACCTAAATCATGTTCAACTAAGGGACTTGAAGGGGATGATGTTATTGAATGGGAAATATAGTCATACGTATTAGGGATAGTAAACTATAGTTAGGTGGTCTTTACTACTTGCATCAATCTTTTATGTATCTTGTGCAAGTGGGAGATTGTTGGATTCTGTATGCCCAAGACACATATTAGATTGATGTGGCTAGCACGTTATGATCCAAGTCGAGTCATACCCAAATACAAGCTAGACAAACACTTATAATATTTATTTATGATATGATCAAACAAATAAATATTAACACTTATAATATTTAGAAATTGGTTTTCTAAATAATTACACTTGAGAAACCAATAAATTATATGGATAATTTATTTTGAGAGAATATTTTATTTTGTTATTTAAATGGGTTAAATAACATTTTAAAAGGATGTATAAGTCTTATAACACGTGGTGTTATAATTTTATAAAAGTTATAAAATTAATCAAGACTTAAATTGTTTAAAAGAAAATAATTGAATTTTTTTTATAAATAAAAGAGTGGGCCCCCCTCTTCCCAAGACCATTTTGGTCCAATAATCTTTCATGCAATTTGCATGGTTAGATGCAATTTGATTGGGCAAGATTTGTGGCAACCTTCTCTCTCATCCTTTTATTAATTTTTGTATGACAAAAATTAAAAAACACTAGACATAATTTTTCAAGTGCAAGACTTGAATTCTCTCTCAAATATTTCGGCCAACATAAGGGTTGTTCAAAGGGTTTTTCAAGTTTGATTCAAGTGTTCAAATCCTAGCTAAAACTAGAGTGTTTGTTGGAAGGCTTGGGGTATACAAGCTTGAGGTCTTCTACACTTGAAGGCAACCGTTCAAGAATCATCATCTTCTTCATATCCTTTACTCCTTGGAAGGTAGTATTCTAAACACCCTATGGTTGTGTTTTAATTTTTGATAGCATGCATGTTCGTATATGGATCCGGGTATTGGGTTTTACATATAAAATGGGTTTTATATCTTGTAAGTAACATGTTTTAAACAATATTTTTCGCTGCGTTTTTATTTTATATGGATAAAATACTTTGATAAACATGTGAAAAACCCAACATAGATGAGAGAGAGAAATAAGATATATAGAAATTTGGAATGAAGTGTGAAGTGTGTATAATATATATATGTATATATAATTTATTTTTATTAATTTATTAAAATTTTTATGCATTAGACACTTGTTCCTTATACTCTTGTGCATATAAGAGTTGTACTTTGTGTGTAAATGACCAAATTACCCTCATAGTTAACAGAGTTGGTGGATTGTGTTAGAAATTTGGACTCAAATGGTTAAGAAATATGGTTATAGGGACTCAGGACGTTAAACATTTTGATTTTAGATTCAAGTGATTAAAACCTATAAAACACATAGACTCAAAAAGTAAAGTTCCTGTACAATAACTTTAACGCGCTCTAAACGTACAAATAACATGAAAAGGCAAAAAAACGCGGTGGCATTTTCGTAAATATTTGCTTGTAGGGTAATTATCAAAATTACTCTACAAATGATCCTGTAGAGTAATTTTGATCTTGTAGAGTAATTTTGATAAAAAAAAAAAACTATACCTTACCAAAAAGCCCCCCCAAAAAAGGTTACCCACCCCCCCCCCCCCTAAAAAAAAAACTGACCCCCACCCCCAAAAACCTAAAAAAAAACATAACCCCCACCCCTCCAAAAATCTAAAAAAAAACCTAACCACCACCCAAACTAAATGCTAAAAACTAAACCATAAAGCTAAACCCCATAACTAAATGCTAATTTTTTTTTTACAAAATTACTCTACAAGATCAACATTACTCTACGAGATCATTTTACAAAATTACTCTACAACATCAAAATATTTTACAAAATTACTCTACAGAATCATTCGTAGAGTAATTTTGAATTCTATGTTGTTTGATAAACTTGCAGATTAATTTTAATTAATTTGTAACAGTAATTTTGATGCAGAGTAATTTTGATACACTTGTAGAGTAATTTTGATAATTACCCTACAATGTCAAAATTACTATACAAAAGAACATTTTACAAAATTACTCTACAAAAATTAAAATTACTCTACATGATCATTTGTAGAGTAATTTTGATAATTACGAAAATGTCACCGACGTTAAAGTTATTTGTATTTATCTTTTTGTTCAAAAAGTAATTTACCCATACATGTTTTGTGAACCAAAAGTTGAAATAAAAGGATAACGTGTTAGGGCAGAAAGGTAATTTGTTCCCTCGGTGTTAACCGGCCTGTTTAGTTTGTTACAACATCTTTCCTTATATCGATCGATCTGTACGCACATTGCTGTTACAACTTCAAGAACCCTAACCCTAACCCTAATTCTACCCCTCAATTAATCACCTTCAAATCGGACATGCCTCCTCGAAGAGCGTCGGTAAGGCGCAATAAACCAACAGCCACCACCGCAACTACACCTGTAGCCGCTCACCAATCACCGGCACCAAAAGTCAATCCATCGGATGATTTGAAAGTCAACGAGCCGGTACCTGAGATACCTGTTCCGGAACAAGTTTCCGATCCCAATCCTGCTGAAATTGAGGCCGTTGCTGTTGATGTTGCATCCGAATCGATGAAAAAGGAGGAATTGAATGAATCGAAGGATGAAAACGGTGTCGTTGAGGAGGATTTACCGTTGGGAAGTGAGGCTGTTGATGAAGGAAAGAAAGTGGTAGACGAGGAGACGAAAGAGGAAGAGGATGTAGAGGAAATTGAGAATTCGGATGAAGAACCGGAGGAGGGCGAAGAGCAGGAGGAAGATGAAGAAGAACCGGAGGAGGATGAAGAACCGGAGGAGGAACAAAATGCAGGTATGAGATTACTAAATGTGAATTTGAATATTGAATTATTAGTTACAAGAGTTATATAATTAAAATGAACTTATAGATTAAGGTTATATGGAGTATGTGTTATCGTAATTGCATGATGAACTTATAGATAGGTTTTACAGTTTTATTATAATCTTAGGTAGATGCTTGAAAATTATGGTGGTTCAAATTTGTGTTTTTTTTAATAGTTTGTCAAGTTCTTGAAGTTGAAACATAAGCAATTGCAATATGATCTTCAAATTTGTAAGCTTAAGAATGAGAAATAAGTTATTTTTCTAATTTGATAAAGAGATTTTTCTGTAGTATATGTCCTCATAGATGCATGATGAGCTTATATATAGTTTCTTACAGTTTTATAATTATCGTAGACAAATACTTGAAAGGTGAAACTATGTTGGTTCATTGTCGTATTTTTAACGTTTATCAAGCTCTTGAAATTGAAACATAAGTCATTGCAATCTTCAAGTTTGTATTTTTCTCTTCAATCTTAAACTTTTATCTAGTTTGATAAGATGTTTTCTCATAGTACGAAAGGAGAGAGAGTGTGTGTGACTTATGAAATGCGAGTTAGCAAGATGGGAAACAAGTTGGACATTTCATCTTGCCACCTTGGTTTAAAAAAGCGCGAGGCGCTCCGAAGCGTTTTGGTTCCAAAAGCTTTAAGCGAAGCTTCAAGCGCGAAGCGAGAGCTTCACGTATACAAAGCGCTCAAAATAAAAAAAAATAAAAAAAAATATTGTACACATCAATATGACCTATTCTACTTGTTAATCAATAATAAACACAAAAACATGATTAAAAAAACACACTTAACACATAAAAAGCATAGTTAAAACATAAATTAAAGTCGAGACACACTTAAAACATAAACATAAAATTAGTCTTTAATCAATAATCATCATAATAAAGTACGTATTCATCTCGGGTCACCAGATGAGAAGGACTTTTCCGAGGCAGCAGTAGTGCTGTTTGATCCTGAGGCCATTATGATTTCTAAACAGAAATCAAGTTGCAGAGAAAATAGAAGGAGAAAGAGGAAGACAGCGGCTGATATGTTAAAAGACAGTGGCTGATTATTAGGGTAAAGAAGTAGGGCCTCATTTAAACCCTATTTAAAGACTATTGGGCCTAAAAAATGGCCCAAATGTGACCTGATTGGGCTGAAGCGTCGCTTCAAACCATCATCGCTTCGCGCTTAAAGCTCGCTTCAAAACGCTTCACGTGTTGTAATGCTTCAGACCAAAAAAAGCGCTTTTCCAAACGCTTCAGCGCTTCACGCTTAAAGCTCGCTTTTTTAAACACAGCTTGCCACTTTCCTGAATTAATGCATTGTTGTTTTGAATCTCGGATTGCAGTCATTTTGTCCTTTTTGTGAGGTCTGAGATCAGTCTAGTATCTAACAAAATTGATCTCACATGAATACACGATAAAAGATTGTGTTAAATTACGACACGGAAACGTCACATAGATAAATTATTCTTCAAAGAGACAAAATTCGGACCTTAAGATGCAATCTTGTTTAGATTTCGGCTTCTTCAGTACAAGACCAAGGTCTCCTTTATCACCTCTAAATATTTCTTAACAAGTGTTAAGGAATTACAAGCTCGCAAGGGCCAACAAGTAAGTATACAGCACTTTATCTTGCTTGATGTCATCTGCCAGCTCATGCACTTTTAAGTCTTCAAATTTTCCCAATAAGTGTTAATGGGATGCTCAAGTTCCTAACCATCAACAGACGAATAAGTAGAATTGCATTTTGTCTGTTATCATTTCCAGCTCATGCCCTTTAAATGAGCTTAATATGATGAGTTTATTGGTGATAGTTTGTGTGATTGTTGCTCTGCAGTCTGCAATATATTCATAAACTTGTGGACTCTTGTTAGAACATGCATACACATCTTTGAAGGATAAATTGATTTATTTATTGTGACATTACTTTGTGTTCTCTTTTAGTATGTTTGTGGGCATGCTGATTGATGGTACCACTATTGTTGGCACTTGGCAATAAGTTCTTCTTACCATATTGCAGAAATAGATTCTGCTCAAGAAGAAACGACTGCTACCCAAGTTGATGACTCTAAAATACTTAATGACAATAACAATGATGTTAAAGATTCTGACATCGGCAAATCACTTTGCAAGAATAATGACGACATAAAGGGTACAACAGACATGACCTCCATTCAAGCTGTTAGCACCCAAACTCTAGCTATCGAAGAAGATTCCATGGAGGACATGTATGATGATGAAAGTGATGATGAAAACGAGGGAGATGATGCAGATAACGGAGGTGGTGAAGATCAAGATCCTTCTATTATTGGTCAGGATTCTTCCCCTGATAATAAGAAAGAGAAGGGCACAGAACTCTATGTTGGAAAACTGGACAAGAATGTAGTTGAAGAGGATCTTGTTAACATCTTCCAACAGTTTGGGGAGCTGAAATCAACTAGAATAGTGAGGAAACCAAACAATAATAAGAGCAAAGGTTTTGCATTCGTTAGGTTTGCATCTGTCGATCAAGCAAAACGTGCTCTTTCTGAGTTGAAAGATGGAGTTGAGGTACGGCTGTAGGGCTGCAAATGACCCGAGTTGAGTTCATGCCTCGAACTCAGCCCGGTCACCTTAACATGAGCTCGAGCTTGATTCGATAGCCTTTATGATGCAAGCTCGAGCTCGCATCAAGAGCTTTAATAGCTTGAAACTAGTAATAGAAACCATTTGTCAAGTAAGCAAGCTCGATTTAGTTCAACTTCAATGAGCTTTTGAGTTAAATTTGAGCTCAAATTACTCAAATAAAACTCAAATTTTTGCAAACCCTAGGTACGAGCTGCATGTTTAGGTTTTTCTTTTTGTAACTGACAGAAGGTGAAATTGACATGTCATTTTTATATTATATCTTATCACGCAATTAGTCAACAACACAACATATTTTTCCTAATATCAGGTGAGGGGCAAACGTGTAGTGATATCAGCAAGCCAGGACAACGATACACTCTATTTGGGAAATATTTGCAAAACATGGACAAAAGAGCAAGTAAGTTTGTATGTGTCAGCATCACATAATACGCAGAACATGTTGTGCACCCTTTTACCTTATTGTACTTGTTTGGTCATTTGAGAATAGATTTTTTGGCTATCTATCAATTATCAACTGCTAATACTCAATGTTTACTCTTTCTTTATCAAGGTGTTACAACAATTGAAAGAATATGGAATCGGAAATATTGAAGTGCTCCGTATTCCTGAAGATCCCAAGATTGATAAGAAAAACAAGGGGTTTGCTTTCTTGGAGTTCAAAACACATGCGGATGCAGTAGAAGCTTTTAAACGTCTTAAAAAGCCAGATGTGGTTTTTGGTCGTGACATAAGTGCTAAAGTTGCTTTTGCGGAAACACCTAAGCATTTAAGTGATGAAGACATGTCACATGTAATAGAAATCGAACTGATTGTGTGATATATTTTTTGCATTTTTTTAAAATAGTCTAGTGCCGATCATAAAAATAAATTATGTTTTAGGTCACTAAGGTACGTTTGGAAGGAATCACTAAAGATTGGACTGAGGAGAAGGTTAAAGATATTTGTGAAAAGTACGGTGAAATTGTTAAGATAAATTTACGCCCAAGCACACGAGGTAAATACAAAGATTTTGGGTTTGTCACTTTTAATTCTCCGGAAAGTACTCGAGCATGCGTCGAGGGGATTAATAATACTGCTATTGGAGGAGAAGCCAAGGTATATATAATATATCTATAAATATATGTATATCGACTACGATATTTGTGTATATGGTAGTTATCATTGTGACGTATTAGTTATCACTATGGTTATTGTTTGTTCTCCCAGATTAAAGCCAGCATTGCAAAGTCTCAACAGATGGGTCAAATTCAGAAGCAGGGTTTTCAAGGTGGATACAAAGTTGAGAAGCAAAGTGAAAACTCTAATAAAAAAACACAATCTAAATCATCAAAGATGAAAGGTGTTTCGAACGCCCAGCAAGCTAAAACAAACAAAAAACATCCCTCCAAAAATAAGATGAAAGACAACATCGTTAAGCCTCAACAAAAGGGACCACATAAAAAAGATGGTGAAAGCTCTAAAGAGGCCGGGTTATCAAAGATGAAAGGTGATAACGCCTCTCAACATGGTCAAAGAAAACGAAAAGCATCCTCTGAGCAGAAGTTGAATGCTCCCGATCTCGGTACTCCAAAAAAACCAAGAAATGGAGGTCAAGCTCAAAATAGTCAACCTGTCTCTAAAGCAGGAAGTAACAAAAGAAAGAATGCCTCGGGGAATGAAGCCCGTGAAGACAGAGGTAACAGAAACGCACAAGGCAAAAAGCCCTTCAAGAAACAGAAAGGTATTTGTTTTTGTGTTTTACTCATTATAAGTGGAATTAACCCATTCGTAAGTTAGGTAAACGGGTCAAATTTGAGACATGTATTTTTGACCCATCTCCATTGAAATTTTAGGCAATATGCATGGGCGGGAAAGAGATAATTTTAGGAAACCAAAGAGTGATGCGTACACTAGAAGAGGACGTGATGAATACAGAAATTCCAGCAGATATATAGACCCATATGCAGCACCAAAATATGCTGCATCTGCTTCCAATGATTATCATGTGGCTTCTGATCATTCGTTGTCTACAAGGCGTTACAAGGAGATGGTACACTTGATGATCCTTTATTTCTATTCAATATATATATATATATATATATATGTATATGGGGGACGGTTCTATGCATAACACTAAATATTGCGAGAACCAGGGTTTAAAAGAACGGAAACGAGTTTCGAGGCGTTTTCCCTTCGCCTCACGAGGCGTAAGCCTCGAGGCAAAACGAGGCGTAAGGCCGAGGCTGTTTTAATAAATAAATATAAAAATTATATATATTATAAAAATAATAATACTAACTAATTTCATCATCAGATTCATCAAAATCATCAAAAACACACATAAAAAGACATGAAATGTTTGAAATTGACACAAAAAGTCAAAAACATCAAAAACAACTATCAAAATGCCCTGAGGCGCAGCTTTCTTAGCGCCTCAGCCCCTCTGAGACGCATATACATTAAAAACGCCATGAGGCGCGCCTCAGACTCGTTTTTTGGCCGTTTCGCCTCGAGGCGCATGCCTCAAACGTTTTTTAAAACCATGGTGAGAACACGCAGAACAAAATGAATAACCCATTTTTTCAATCCTAAAAGCCTAAAAAGTAAATGAAAATGTTACAAATGTATGATTTATTGTTTCTCACACTAGAATTCAAAACAAAATATGGAAAAATTTCAGTTTTTATATAACCTACACATATGTAGGTTATGTGTAGGTTAAATTTTACGTACATGTATGTAGGCTATGTGTAGGTATTAGGTAAAAATATATGGTTTTTTTATGTATGTATATATAATATACATATGATGATATGAATGTAAGAAACATAAGATTTAAAAAATATGAACCTTAAATCCCAAAATTTAGTGATTTAGAGTTCTTTTTGTTCTCGCAATAATTAGTTCTGTAATGATCCTCATCCTATATGTATATATCTGGATGTATGGATATACAATTTGATATTGTGAATGGTTTTAGGAACCGCATGCTGGATACATTGAACCATCGCGCTCAGGATATGCTCCTCAGCATGTAGTTAGAGCTACTCATAGCCAACATCATCAGTCTATGTATCTTGGACCGCCTTCCACAGGTCAAAGTCAACTTTATCCGAGATATTTAGACCAACCTGTTATGAGTCAATCTCATAGGGGGGGTTACATCGAGACTACTGCTGTTGCACCTGAGGTTCAACCTTATAGAGATTACCGTCCTTCTGCGATTGTACATGTTGCTCGCAGTCCTTATGAATCTGGGCTTGCAAGGTTCACTCTCATACTTTTGTTTGTGTTCATAGTTTGACGTTTACTTTATAATCTGTTTTATATCATTATTATTGTTTTCTACTTGTATAGAGTTCGGCATGATGACAGAGGGGCTGGTGCTACTTATGTTGGAGGTAATTCTTTACATATTTACTTAAATATTTTTTTTATTAGTAGATGTATTATTTTTAGCTCGTCTAATCGATTTTGAGAGCATGCTAATGTACTATTAACACACTTAATACATCTCATCAACTTATAGGTCCACCTCTTTCAGCTTCTCAAGTTCCAGATCGCACAAACTACTTGGGTCCACCTCTTTCAGCTTCTCAAGTTCCAGATCGCACAAACTACTACCAGGTCCCCTCTCTCTCTCTCTCTCTCTCTCTCTCTCACACACACACACACACAGCACCTTAAGGAGTCTATTCTTTTTGTTGCTAAGTGTATTTATTTGACGGGTCTGGGATAAAACGCATGCAGGCGGCTGGTGGGAGTTACGGTGGAGCTTACAATGCTCATAGGGGATACTACTAAGTAATAAGCAAATAAAGTTGTTTAATTCTCAGGGATTATTTATCTTATGTCGGTATGTTGCGAATTGTTCTTTAAATTTCCAATGTATGTTTTAACTTGATCGAAGTCAGCACAATTGATGAATGGCTTGCCTTTAATTTCAAAATTTTCAACAAAAAAAAGTTTTTTTTTTTTTTTTTTTTTTTTTTTTTGAATGGCTAAACTTGCATACCATGGGTATTGAACCCATGACCTCCACCTGCTGTACACCTTATCTAACTCACCAACACCATTGAGCTTCTTCTATAATTTTATTGTCTTATAATTGATACGTATTTTAAATAAAAATATAGATGTTTATACCAACTTTATCATATAAGATTTGTTCTTAGACTCGTATGAGGAATAGTAAGAGGAAATCACACATAGTTCCTTTGTTATGTTGGAATTACACATGTGTTGCGACACAAACATACAATAATATTGATTACATTGGTTGATCGTGTGAAAACAACAATCCAAACAACCATATCCCACATAGAAAGATAATCACATTATCATTTTTTGTTTCACTCAATAAGGGAATGAAACCTCGCCGTTAGATTAAAAGGCAATAATTGAAAAAAATAAACTAAAAGAGACTACTTCACTGGATCAATTACCGGTGCAAAAAGGCATATGATCACACAATACAAATTCGGGTTCGAAATTTGAAGTGTTGAGGTCACCTGCAAAACTAGTGAGTTGCCAAATGGCCCAAATCAGAATAATCAACTACTAAATCTAGTGAATCATCTAAAAGGCATACAAATACCATTTTATACCATGCGTGCTGGGCGTGTTTGGCCAGTTTTTCTGTTTTGGCATTGTTTCACGCTTTTGGGGCATTGTCTTGGCCAATCACCTTCAGCTTCATTGCTTTTGTCCAATAAGATTTTTTAATGTTTTTTTATTTAATTTTATTACAAATATAATACCCCACAATGCCCACTACACCCATTTTAGAAAAACGCCCCATAATACCCCATTGCTGACTGGGCTGCCACATGGCGCAAAACGCCCAAGGGTGGGGTGTTAGTCACTACACATGGTCTTAAATGTCATTTTAAGACACCCTCAAAACTCCTTATGCTACAAACCTCTGGCGCAATTTTTTTTTTGGACTGAAATGTCATTTTCCACCAAACCACAAAGACGAAAATAGCAATTAACTCTCTTTATTTAACAAAACTGTGTTAAATAAAAAATTAATAGAAACTCTTTTATAGTTGAACTAACCCGACCCATAACGACCAAATAGAAGATTCGAACAAGTGACTATCCGTAAAACTAGGGCTGTAAACGAACCGAACATTCAGCGAACAGTTCGTGAACCGTTCGGCGGGAAGTTCGTTTATGTTCGTTCGTTTAATAAACGAACGAACATGAACAAGAAATTCCGTTCGATTAGTTAAATGAACGAACACGAATAAAGGTCTCGTTCGTTCAATTGTGTTCGTGAACTTCGGTAAGGTGTTCGTGAACATTCGTTCATTTGCATTCGTTTATGTTCGTATGTTTGTGTTTTAATTAAAGATTTTTATACTTTCATATATTTTATCTGTACTTTTTATACTGTTAAACTTTTATTTATATCATTACCCCAACAATTAAACTAGGAAGCCCTCTTTCACCTTGTTCATGCACCATTTCCCTTTCTTTTCTCATTATTTACATCGAAGAATATGATCTACCTCCGTTCCACAATAAGGCATTCAAGTTCTAGTGCTACTCTCTGGGCCATCCACCTTTATCCTTTATCGCGTTCGCCAAATTTATTTGTTTTCGCTTGTGTTCGTGAACCGTTCGTGAACACGCTCATTTCCTTAATGAACGAACACGAACATAAAATCTCGTTCGGTAATTGTTCATGAACCGTTCGTGAACACATTTATTTCCTTAACGAACGAACACGAACAAGGCCTTGTTCGTGTTCGTTCGGTTCGTTTACAGCCCTACGTAAAACCAAATAGGCTACCTGGTAATAGTATTTACTACCATTTAGAAAAGCAAGATAACCTCAACTTCAGAACTGTTTTTCTTTATTCTGTAAATACATATATAAAAAACAAACAAGATCCGATACATAACAATGTCAACCCCTTAAAAGTTATCCACTGGTGCCTGCATTCGCTTCCATGAGCCCGTTACGAATCTGATCACCAATGTCTCTGATATGGCCCGGCCCGTGTGGTATGAAAACGGTCGTGTTGTTTGATGAACTTCCAAGATCTTTGATAGTGTCAAAGTACTGTGTGATCATAATAAGATCCATTACCTCTTTTGCAGATGCACCTTCAACCGTATGTGAAAAGTTTAATATGTTTTCTCTTAATCCATCGGTTATCGCTTGCCTCTGCCTTGCCACACCCACTCCCCCTAAATACTTGGCTTCAGCTTCGGCTTCCGCTTTCTTAACTTGAAGTATCTTATCAGCTTCTCCTTTGTATACACTAGCAAGTTGAAGCCTTTGTGCTGCAAAAATCCAACATTATTTGTAAAATCCAAGTTTAATAAAGGGTAAATAGGTGATTTCATTCTTTATTACCTGCATTGATCTCGTTCATTGCTCTACGCACAGAGGGATCAGGTATGATGTCCACCATCAGTATGTGCTCTATTGTGTAACCGTATTCTCCCATCACCTGATATATAATAGCACAGTCGGAAAATATTTTAATGTTCGAATAAGGGGTAACGTCGCGTGATTAGTGGCAAAATCGTAATTTTGTATGGCTTTAAACCATGGATATATATCATTTAATATACCTTCTCAAGTTCCTCCAATACAGTTTTTGCAACTTCATCCTTCTGCTCAAAGAGTTGATCCAACGTCATTCTTGGAACCTGTGCTCGAACAACTGCGACACAAGTTATCATATAAAAGAATAGAACTTTTTATTAAAGATTTGACAGTTTTGGAGAGAGTGTGTTTTGGGTCAACACAGTCGGACTGCGGACACATTTTGACCTGTTATCCAACGTGACCGACGCATCTTTCCATGTCTAGTGATATACGAACCGTCGAAGACGTAAAAAGGTTTGAGTAAAATATATTTACCATCGAAAACATAAGCTTGAATTTGTTCCGCGGGGTTCTGCAACTCGTAGAATGCATCATCGGCACTTTGCTTTATTACTCGGTACTGAATTGATGAAATTATCTGAACAAATACGTTGTCCTGCGAATCGAGAAATGCAAAAAAATATGAAAATTTAAGTAATCAGCCTAAACGACATAACTTATGATATTACTGTGGCTTCTAAACCTTTCTCACAGGAATTTGTTTGCATTTCATATAGGTAAAAAAAATAGTGATAAAACATATCACCTATGAATTTAACAATAACTAAACAATTCAAAAAAAAAAAAAAAAAAAACCCTAGCTCTAGGCTCTGATCATTCAAACGAAACAATTCATACAAGAAACATAATCACTTGATCTATAATAATAATAATAATAATAATAATAATAATAATAATAATAATAATAATAATAATAATAATAATAAGAATAATAAGAATAATAAGAATAATAAGAACAACAACAACAACAACAACAACAACAACAACAACAACAACAACAACAACAACAACAACAACAACAACAACAACAACAACAACAACAACAACAACAACAACAACAACAACAACAACAACAACAACAACAACAACAACAACAACAACAACAACAACAACAACAACAACAACAACAACAACAACAACAACAACAACAACAACAACAACAACAACAACAACAACAACAACAACAACAACAACAACAACAACAACAACAACAACAACAACAACAACAACAACAACAACAACAACAACAACAACAACAACAACAACAACAACAACAACAACAACAACAACAACAACAACAACAACAACAACAACAACAACAACAACAACAACAACAACAACAACAACAACAACAACAACAACAACAACAACAACAACAACAACAACAACAACAACAACAACAACAACAACAACAACAACAACAACAACAACAACAACAACAACAACAACAACAACAACAACAACAACAACAACAACAACAACAACAACAACAACAACAACAACAACAACAACAACAACAACAACAACAACAACAACAACAACAACAACAACAACAACAACAACAACAACAACAACAACAACAACAACAACAACAACAACAACAACAACAACAACAACAACAACAACAACAACAACAACAACAACAACAACAACAACAACAACAACAACAACAACAACAACAACAACAACAACAACAACAACAACAACAACAACAACAACAACAACAACAACAACAACAACAACAACAACAACAACAACAACAACAACAACAACAACAACAACAACAACAACAACAACAACAACAATAATAATAATAATAAAGGTAACCTTGGTTTTGGTCTCGATTTTGACTTCAAGAGATTGGATCCTGGTGGATAAAACACCGGCGAGATACTGACCGGCGCAAGGGTTGAAGAAATTGAGACCGGGCTGGGCCAATTTCTCGAAGCGACCCCATTTCTCAACGATCCCAACGCTGGCTTGATCTATGCACCCTACAAACACACACGCTGCGTTCCCCATCACCTCCTCCTACTCTCTCTCTCTCTCTCTCTCTGATTGGTCGATCGATCGATGTCTCTGTGATGTGAAGATATTAGCGTCAACGTAGACTCTGAAACCGCCTTGCGACCGACGAAGTCGTCGGTGTGTTTATGTTACTTCACATTAATAGTCCCTCGTGTATCATCAACGTGTCGCTAACACTCCTTCATTCATGAGAGTAAATTTTTGGGCTTATTATGTTGTCGAATTCGAGTATTTGAATAATAACTTGGTCATTTTGTTAGGTGATACTTCCAAATTCTCAATTGGATAAAGCAATCACGTGACCTATTGACTGACATTCTTATTTCTTAGGTGGTATAGATTTTACACAAGAACGTACATTATTTTGTATGAATAAGCTTCTTAACGTACATTATTTTGTATGAATAAGCTTCTTAACGTAGTTAAATGTTTTATTGTTTGTTTTTCAAATTCTTACATTATAGTTTGAAATGTATTTTGTAATATGTTAACATAAACAATAGGGGTCTTCTAAACAAGTAATCATGCATCAATAGTAATTTTCTTTGAGTAAAGAAAAAAAAATTACTATTGATGCATGATTACTTATTTAGAAGACCCCTATTGTTTATGTTAACATATTACAAAATATATTTCAAACTATAATGTAAGAATTTGAAAAACAAACAAAAAAACATTTAACTACGTTAATTAAAACAAGTCGGTTATATTACACCCTTCTTTGTAAATAGAAAATTAAATAAACTTCCTTTCGTTGCTTTAAGTATCTCTGAACATATGCATAAGAAAAACTATACATAAATTATAAATTGCCAAGTATACAAGTAAAGCAGAATTGGTTAAAAAAATAATAGGATTTCGGGGCCGCAATAATATGGCGGCCCTAGGTGAAAGCCTAAATTACCCTTTAACAAAGATTGGTGAATCTATACATCTAAGAGAAATTACCCTTTAAAACCATTCAAATCAGTAACAACAACAACGAAAACGTAAGCAAAGACAAATAAAGAGAGAAACCTGAATGAAATCAGACAAGGATGATCTCTGTGATGTGGCGGCTGTAACAAAGAAAATGAAATGCAACCCAAAATTAGAGGATAAATACGACGATAATCACATCAAGCTACAAATTTCAAATCAAATCAAAACTAAAACACCATAATAACAGAAAATACCTGAAAATAAAGGGAGTAAAGATTCACACATCTCTCCTCTCTTTCTCTCTCTATACATACATAGATATAGAGAGAGAGAGATAGAGAAAAAAAATGTGAAAATAAGATATATGGATGTGGGAATAGTAGGAGCCAAAATAAACCCAATTGATCTTAGAAGAGACTAGAAAAAGAGGTCATTTTGGGGGATTTTGATTTTTGAGAGAGAAATGAGTGTGACATAGAGAGTGTGGAAGATTGGGGGTTTTGGTTTTGACATAGAGATTTTGGAAGATTTAGGTTCTACATGTTGTTGTAGAAATTGTACATATAACCAAGTTTGGTCTAAGGTTGTATGAAATCATACTTCATTGTACCAAGAAACCATGTATGGTCTAAGGTTGTATTGATCATCCCCCTTGGGTGCCAGGTCAGATTCTCCCGCTAAAATATTATATGAGCTAATTTGTTTATTTTTGGTATTTTGTTCACATGGGCCGTTTTCCAATTATTATTGAGTAAATTGCACAAAATGTCCTTTATGTTTCCTTAAACTTGTAGGTTTCATAATGTTAAGAACTTGCTAAAAACATCCTTTAAGTTTATTTTTGTTGCTGGTTCAATCCTTTAGAACTAACCACGTTACTTGAATCAGTTAAATTCCCTCGCATGCATAACATGTGAGTGTAAACTCGTCATTTTAGTTGATCTTCTCATAAAACCCACAAAAAAAAACACTCAAAACTAGTTTCACATGTGGGCTTTGGAAACATGAAGAACCCATTCACATGTGGGCTTTGGAAACCTAATCTTTTTTGGTAGTTGGGAATTAGGGTTGGAAATATTTAATGCATCAACCTGCCATGTTGAAGATTCTGTTACTTTTTGGGTGGACCCACTAAAATATGCAAAATCCCCAAATTGCCCTTGTGGTTGCATGCATTCTAAATTAGGATTCACACCATGATAAACCACCTTAAATCTTCTATTATCATTCCTTCTAATAACCAATTGCCTTCTTGATTCCAATGCATGTTTTTTAACCAGCAACTTCAATTCTTCTTTATTAGTAGACAACTGGCCAACATAGAATGACCTTCTTCCACCCCTGGCCCCCGATCTCATCTTTCTCATCTTCTTCAGACCCTTCTTTAATAGATGATCATTTTCATTAGCACTTTCAAAATCTTCAAGGTCTGTCTCAATGGGTTACTCTTCATTTTGTTTTTCATCATTCTGATTTTCTTCATGATTTTGATTTTCTAGATCATTATCTTCTAGTTCAACAACTGCTCTAAATGTCTCCATATCCACTTCAAGGTCTTGAATCTCATTGTATTTATCAGTATTGTCATCTAACTCATCACCATCATCATTATTGCTTTTCCTATGCTTGTTACATTCATGCACTCTTTGGTCATCTCCTCATCCGTATTAGGTGCCTCATGTTTCATCCTGTAATATGGATCATCATAATCCTTTTCATCATCAGTAAACTGCAAAGACTCTTCCTCGGTATCATCAATTGCATTATCATTAAACTGCTCATCTTCTTGTGTATTTTCATTAAAATGCTCATGTTGTTCACTATCTTTAAACTGCTCATCATTTACACCATTCACACCTAAGTCAATGCCACCTTCTAAGTTATTTACAACATTCACACCTAAGTCAATACCACCTTCTAAGTCATTTCCCTCATTCACACCTAACTCATTTAGACCATTCACACCTGATTCTACATTATTGCCATTTTAGGTATCAACTGATGGGCTACTTTCATCCATCCACTCTAGTGCAAATCTTCTAACACATGCTATAGGTTTAGCTCTAGGACGAACAGGAACATTCCCAACTGGTGGGCCATCTTGATCAATTTCTTCAATTACTACATTTGATGTTGCTTTAGGTGAAACAAAATATGTGTCAAGTTTTGTCGTCCAATGTTCAACATACACCTCAATCTCTCTAATCTTACCAACATATTGACATATATCTATCACATCCTGATCAGTCCTTAAATCCCTAATACCTTCATCCAAACTTTTATCCAGAATCCTATAATGGTAATACACAACTTCACCCTCTGGATAATGCAGCGTCTTAAACATCGTGTTAAACTTAATAACTGAGAATTCATCAGCATCTATGTAATCAATATGGTTGCTTTTACCTTTTACATACTTCAACACAGGTTTAACCATAAACTCCCCACCATGGAAAATGTGAATGCTGAACATTGTAGGCTCACCAACTGAAATGAAGTAAAACAGAGGTGAAATTAGTGTAAAAATTTTCATGTTAAAACAGAGATAACATTTGGGTTTTCAGTTGCTTACCATACTCCACATACGGATCAAAATGTTGTGCATAACCACGAACACACCACGTTGAGATGTCGTGAAGATTCGCCATTTCTCTCCGTTCGATTGTAGATGATGATCAACGAGATGGATTGAATTTTTTCAGTGGAATTGCGAGTGTAACATTTTGGGGGTAAACATATGGTTTACTGTTGGTTGGTGAGATAAATACAGGAGCATTTATGGGTTAATAAGCAGGAATGGACGAAAATACCCCTCACGTGGATTGCACGTGGGGGGACTTAATACCCCTCACAAAATTGGACTCAAATGGTTAAAGAAAATGCTTATGGGGACTCAGGGCATTGAACTTTCTGCTTTTGGACTCAAGTAGTTAAAACCCATGAAACACAGGGACTCAAAAAGTAATTTACCCATCATTTTTTGACACTTCCATTATGAATATAATTTGATGTATTAGGCTCACTTCAACTCATTTAAATTTTTTACTACAGCAACAATATGATCTAGTGCCTGCAAAATCAAATGTAGAGGACACATATGGGCCATAGCTGTTTTGGTCAAAAATTACCGAAGCAATTAAGTGATCAAATTAGTTAAGTGAGGTAGTGTGCTAGAAATATCTGTTGTAAATATGCTGAGTTATTTGTAAAAACAATTTGAGTATACGACTCAGGATATAGAGCTGTATCTATGATCAAACAATGAGCAAAAAAGGTAAAGGGTGACACCGGTGTTGGTGCACTACATCTGTTGATTTCGTCTTAGATCAAGTCAAACATTGTATTGTATAGATTAGGGCGAGTTTTACGAGAAAACTGAAGATTGTATGTGTTTTAGTAAGAGGTTTCGCTTGTAGGGTCATATGCATGAGGTTCCGC
The DNA here is from genome assembly GCF_002127325.2 of Helianthus annuus. NCBI lineage: Eukaryota > Viridiplantae > Streptophyta > Magnoliopsida > Asterales > Asteraceae > Helianthus > Helianthus annuus. The sequence continues at coordinate 48,542,741 of NC_035440.2, read as the reverse complement.
TTATGTGTTCACATAAGGTTTCGCTTATGTGAAAATGTCACTTGAAGCGAAACCTAATCACTATAAATACCCTTAAAGTGAAATCATTTGTAACTTTGACGATTTCCATACCGAGGTGCTGCCGGTGTGACGATTGAGCTGTAAACGTTGATAAATCAATAAAACAGTAGATTAAAGTGAAGTGCAAGCTATTTCTACCTACGTTTCTTGTTATTCCGCACCTGAAACATAGGAGAACGCCTCTGAACGACTCATTCGGGTCAGTACGCGATCCTACAAGTGGTATCAGAGCTTGGGAGGAGGTTTTCTATAGAAATTAGCTGAATTTCATCATCGTTTCTTTCTTCTACACCTTCTAGTTTCAATTCAGAAAATTGTAACGGTCAGATTTGGCTCAATATTTCTCAGATTGTGCGCATTAGAACAAAGATAAACCCTGGAAAGTTTCGGACCAAAATTCGAACTAAAAATGGATGAAATGACCTTCGAAATTGGTTTCGCTTCAAAGGATATAAGAGCTTTCGCTTATTTGGACAGCTAGTTCCGCTTCTGTGTCACATCAATTGATGGTTCCGCTTCAAACTACTATATAGTTCCGCTTATTCGGTCATTTTTCAGTGGTTCCGCTTCAAATTACGAGATAGTTTCGCTTGTGTGTCACCATAACTGAGGTTTCGCTTCAACTTCATCAGGGTTTCCGCTTCAAGGTTCCGCTTCAAGAGTCTGTTTTGGAATTTTGCTTATTAGGTCTCGCTTCATTGAACATATAAGGTTCCGCTTCAACAATTTCGCTTATTTGTCATTTTTCTTGGAAAACGTGCAAAATCATCATGGATACTGAGTTTTACAATGCGTTCGCTACTCCGTCTGGTCCAGCTGCGATTGCTCAGGCTATGAACTTAGAAAACGAGACGGGAACCACCCAAAAGCCCCCGAAATTGATAGGTATCGAAGAATATTACGGGTGGAAAGATCGATTCGAGAACTGGGTTCAGGCAAACCATCTTAGATCATGGGAGTGTATATTGAAGAAGTATGTGTTGCCTCGAACAGAATTGCAGGTTATCAAACAGTTATCCGAATTCACGGATCAGGAACGGATGATGTACAAAGCCGAGAAGATGATGATCAGTTTATTGCAGCAAGCGATCAAAGAAGATATATTTATTCTGTTACAGCACGTCAAAACTGCGAAGTCGATCTGGGATGCTCTTAAAGTTAAATTTGAGGGAAGCGAGAACATGATAAAGAGCAAGAAAGCATTGCTAAAGAAAGAGTTTGATTTGTTCAGCAGCTTACCGGGAGAGGATACAAAGAAGCTGATTGAGAGATACTGTCACTTAGTGCGATCATTGTCAATGTTGGGTGTTGAAAAAGATCGTGAAGAGTGGGTAGACAAGCTAGCTGATGCGTTACCACAGAAAGAATGGGGAACATATATGATGATTCAGAAAAACACGGGTGTTTATGATGGGTTGACTATTTCTCAGTTCATTGAAAAGATCGAGAGTCAGGATCTGGAACAGCAAAAGATCGCGAGGATGAATAGTCCGAGTGGTCAATAGGATGTGAAGATGTACTACAAGGGTAGCATTCCGGTTCCAGAATCTGAGAGAAGTCCGAAAATCCAAACTGCATTCAGTGCTGGGGATTCATCAGAAAAGGCTGATCAGGGATCTAACAAAAGCAGTAGTGGATTCTCATCATTTCCGAGTGTCAATCCTAAAGGATCTAACACAGGCTTTCAGTCTCAAAGTACGAAAACTGGAAATGGTTATGTGATTCAGTGTAACATAGCTTTAAATCTTCTAGAAGGTCAAAGCTTCTCAGAAGACACTGCTAAAGACCACATGGCACTTCTTGGTTCTGTATTGTTATCTTATGAGGGTCTTGTTGCTGGTCGGATCGGGAATCCCATGCTTACAAAAGAGGATTACAATCAAATAGACGCCGAAGAGATGGAACTTATGGATATCAAATGGTGTCTTGCTAGTGTTCTTCGACGTGCTGAAAAGTTCAAAACAATCACCGGAAGAAATGACTTTCTTGATGCTCATGTATCTACTTTAGGTTTTGATAAATCTAAGGTTACTTGTTTTCGTTGCAGGGAGAAAGGCCATTTCAAACGGGAATGCAAGAACAGAGAAATGAGTGGAGCTCAGAATCCGTTCGGAAAAGATGACTACCACCGGAAAGCTATTTATCAGCAGGTTGGTCAATCACAAGACTCACAGACGGCTCATGGTAGGAAGATTGAAGATTCTAAGAGAGCATGTTTAGTGGACTTCAACTGGAGCAACTACATATCTCTTGATAGCAAAGCCTGTATAGTTGATCAAGATGATGAGAGACTACCTGATGGCTTTAGTTGGGATATGTTCGTTGATGAGAAAGGAGAGTTCAAAGCCTTCATTGCAAAGATTGTCAGAGAGCCAGATATGTTTGCTACATGGATGAAGTCTATTGGAGTGAATGTGACAAGTGAGGATGAAAAGTCTGTTACATCTGATGAAAATTCAGAAAGTGTTGATGAACTTTTAGAAAATGTTGAGGAAATTTCAGAAAGTTCAGATGAGAGTGTTGAAAACGTTGCTAGTTCTAAAAAGGAAGTTGTATTTGATCAAACACCATCTGATTCTGGTTCATCAGATGCTGATTCTGAAAAATCTGTACAGTTTGATCAGTCACCAGTTGATAGTAGCAGTGATGATGAGGAAGAGAAACATATAAATGTTGCAAAATCTCATCTTTCTCCTAAAAGTTTTCATTTCTATTTTGCAGATCGCTTGGAAAAGTTGAAGGCAAAAAGAGCTGCAAAAGAACAAATGGAAATGAAGACTGAAAGTGTTGCTGAAGAGAATGATAAGACTTAGCTAGTGAGTGAAGAAAAGATATCTGAAGCTGAGAAGGTGAAAGAAGAAGAAAAAGTGATTGAAGTTGTAAAAACGATCGAAATTGAGAAGATTGTTGAAGTTGTCAAGCTTTGCGAGAAGTGTTTGGAAGCTTGCAAGGAATGTGCAGCAAAAGATGACATAATAGCTGAGTACGAGAAGAAGAAAGAGCAGTTACTGTTTAACCTCAACTACATGAAAGAATCATATGATGTCTTGAACAAAACAGTAACTGGTCTACAAAAGACAAACTCAGAGAGAGAACAAGCACTGACGATGATGAATGCAGTCATGATGTCAAAGCAGAAAGCCATCAACTTCTACATCGAAGAGAGTGCCAAGTGGAAGCAAGAGTTGGAGACCGAGAAGATCGAAAATGAGAGGATTAGACGTTTACTGCAAAGCCATTCTAGTTCTGATTATCTCATTGATCGTATTTACCCAACTGTTGCAGGAATGGAAGCTTTTCAAGACGAGAAGCCGAAGGAAAAGAAAACTTGTGGTAAGAAACCAACTGTTAGCTATAACAAGTGCCCGCCTCCAATTTGGGAAGGGTACTCTCCTAGAAAACCAAAATGAGGAGCAACTTGAAAAAGCAGTCAATATAAAGCTTAAAACTGACACAACTGACGTTTTACCAGATAACATTGATGTCACGTTTACCTCGTCCGATACTGATCATGAGTCTGAGTTGATCAAAAAGGTGCTCGATCAGGTGTTGGATACTGATGAGGAGTCTGAGTCAAAGTCTGAGTCTGGAGGGTTACATTCTTCAGTCAACAGTGAAAATTCGTCGGTTAAACGGTCTTATAGTAAAGAGTTTTTGTTATCAAAAGCAAATTTGAATGATGAAACATTCGAAGTTGTTTATACTTTGAATGGTTCTGACAAATTATATTACAACAAAGAGTTCCCAATAATGAGTATTAAAACGGAATTGATTAACAAAACTTTCAAACTAATAGAAATTAATATTCCTGAATTGAAAGTTTTGAAAAGTTTTGAAAAATCTAAAAAATATACTTCAAGAGTTCAACAACGGTTAAACAAGAAAAAATGTTACAATTCTGGTTCCGTTTTTCAAAAGAAACCTAACCAAAATTGTAGTTACAAAAAGAAAGGTCTTGGTTTTATTCCACCAGAAAATTATAAAAATGATAAAAATTCTAAAACAAAAACAGAATTTATGTCAGGTGGAAGCTCAGATGAGGAACAGAAGAAACCATTCTGGAGACAGTCAAATCAGGAGTTTCTTGCTGAAAGAAAGAAGAATGGAACTGAAGTGTTTTATCAAAGAGAGACTCGTACCTGTTACAAGTGCAATGAAGCTGGTCACATTGCATGGAATTGTTCAAAGAATGCAAAAACAAAAAGGGAGTTTCTCAGAAATTAAAAAAAAATTGTTGATATTGAACCACCAACTGAAAAACTTAAGGTTTTTGAAAATTCAACATATGAGACTGGTGAATGTTCGAAGAAGAATATGTATGAAAAGAAAGGAAAAGACAACCAAGTGTGGGTGGTTAAAAGGAATGATGTGAATGTCGGTGATGAATCTGGTTCCACAAAGCCAGAAGAGCCACAGGTTGAGGAGAAAATTTCGGTGAATGATGATGAATTTCCATCACTGAAATTTGAAGAAGTTAAAAAGAAAATTGGAAAAGTTGATATCTCGAAACAGTTTTACACTGAGAAAAATGAATTTGATGTCGAGAAAACTTTTAATGGAAGTGTAAAGAAAATTTTTGGGAAAATGTTAAACGGGAAAGCAAAGGGGGTTAAAGATTTCTATGCAACTAAAAAGGCAACTTATAACCCCACTGCGCAAGAATTGAAAGCCATCAGGTCTGAAAAGACTTGGATGGAAGTTTGCTTTCCATGATAGTCTTAGGACTATGCCGGAGATCTCAAGTTTATATCGTGGATCAGGAATCGGCATCATTCTAGTGTTTGAAAAGTTTGTTTGAAAGATTTTGAATAGTGTATGAATTTTACAGGTAAAAGGACTACGCCAGAGCTTCCAGGTTGGTAATTGAGAAGCAGGAATCGGCATTTTTCTGACCAATTTGACAAATGGTAAAGAGGTTTCTGTAGATGTCTCATTCCTACAGGAAAACCTACAAGTACAAGTGGTATTCTTTGGGTTTACTTACAAATGGTATTTGATTGTTATACTTTGAAGAGATTATGTTTACAAGTGGTACAGAGGTCTCTGATCTGCAAATGGTAAATCAGGGACATTAGGTTGTACTTGATTTACTATACATATGAGATTGGTAAACAAGATGATGAACCATATCCCCATGCTTCACAAGTGGTAAATTTAAAAGTGGTAAAAACAAACTCATTTTCCGGAAAAATCATTTCGATTAAAACAAACTTAAGTGTTTTGAGATCTAAATGAGAAAATGGTTTGTTGATAGGGGGAGTTCAGATTGTTTATGCCGAGTGAATGGCGATTTGATGTGATTCGATGTCAGTTGTCAAGTTTCTGTACAGTTTTGTTTTAATTTTTACTTTTCAAGTGGGTCAAGAGTCTAGAGGTTTTCAAATTTTATTTGAAATGTGTTTGCATTTTAGGGGGAGTAGGAAAATTTCAGAAAATCCAAAAACATTTGAAAATTTGAAAAAGACAAAAACTTGATAAAATTCAAAAATGAGTTTCGTTGTGAAAAGAGGAAATGATAGTACATCAGTAGGCTGTCACAACATACTAAAGAAATGTAAAGATAAAATGTGATAAACAATCTCACTGCGGGTATGCCAGTAGGTTTTCGCACATTTAGTAGATTGTGACGAGATATAAACTAAATTTCAAACTTGCTTGTTCTGTGGGTTAACACAAACTTGGATATATAGGTAACCCCTGAAATCTTGTTTGAAAGGTCCCTTATTCTGAGATACTAGGTCTTTATGCTCAGTGATATCTGGGGTATTATCCCGGGACTTCTGCTGTATGGAAGTACTGACCTAGTCCCCGGATAATGCTTTCCGCAAAAAGCTTGAAACATAGCTTCGCCCTCAGCATGCTGATGAAACAATAAAATTGATAGTCGCTGCTGTTGAAATAAAAAGATCCTCTAAAGGGGGCACACCGAAAAGTCGAAGCCGTTATCTCTCTGCGTATACGGAAGTATCGACCTGAGCTCTCACGGCCCTCGCATTTAACCCTTATACAGATATCAGCTGTGGTATACTCACCTGTAAGACTGAATATTGGGATCTGGATACGGGAGTATATTCAAGTAGTGAGACACACGAATAAGTCAGTATCTAAGACATTAACATCGTATCTCGGATCAATTGAACTTTGTGTGAGAATTTCAGTGGACCGATATACTGACAATCGAGGTGAATTGTTTTAAACTGAAAATGAAATCAAGCTTAACGGTGTTAGTGACATGTCTTAAAACTGATATGATCCTCTTACACGAACTCACAAAAATATTGTCTGTAAATATTTCTTTACTTCATTACATGTTTCTTTATTACAAAATCCAAAAAGATTTTCAGTGTGTTTTAGCATAAACTTTTGGAAAACTCAAAAAGATTTTCGATAACTGATATTGGAAAGCTGATTTTCAAAATTCCGAGTGCTAAACATGATGACATTGTTGTGAGGGGGAGTGCTTCAAATTATCAAAATATATGTTTTCAAATCTACAAGTGGTTCATCATAATTTGAGGAAAATTTGTAGTTGGTGCAAATGAATTTGAGAGGGAGTTAGTATTGGTGCATTCAAGATGTTAAAATTTAAAAAAAATCTGATTGTTGGGTTAAGAATATGCAGGTATAATAAGGTTTGATCTTGGATCTAAAGATAGAGTGTCAGGTTTCTATTCCTGAAGACCTCTGTTTGAGCCAGGCTGATCTATCCTGAGAACTTGTGAAGGCCAGACAACGATCCTGAAGATGTTGCTGAAGAACAAAGGAATACCAGCAAATCGAGAGGGGGAGTCTGAAGATACCTGAGTAAAATATGAGCCAGATTTCGATTCTGGAACTGATAAACTTAAGGAATCAAGAGATCTGATCAAGAGAATTGATGAAGAGAGGAAGAAAATCCCAGAGACTGATCAAGACTGAAGATGTGAAGACACAGCATGGTGTGTATTGATGAGCGACTCCATCAACATCTGAGGGGGAGTCTGTTGGTGCACTACATCTGTTGATTTCGTCTTAGATCAAGTCAAACATTGTATTGTATAGATTAGGGCGAGTTTTACGAGAAAACTGAAGATTGTATGTGTTTTAGTAAGAGGTTTCGCTTGTAGGGTCATATGCATGAGGTTCCGCTTATGTGTTCACATAAGGTTTCGCTTATGTGAACATGTCACTTGAAGCGAAACCTAATCACTATAAATACCCTTAAAGCGAAATCATTTGTAACTTTGACGATTTCCATACCGAGGTGCTGCCGGTGTGACGATTGAGCTGTAAACGTTGATAAATCAATAAAACAGTAGATTAAAGTGAAGTGCAAGCTATTTCTACCTACGTTTCTTGTTATTCCGCACCTGAAACATAGGAGAACGCCTCTGAACGACTCATTCGGGTCAGTACGCGATCCTAAAACCGGATATACGAGGAAAGCCCTTGATCAATCTAGATCGCCAGCATAAAACCTCGGGAGCTGACAATCGCAGCTGCCTTGTTCTTCTATTACTTCAAATATCAGGATACAGTGCAGGATGTGATGCGGATCAACTAGGTGCTACAAGGTAATTCGAGTACAAGTGTTTGTGTGCAGTGATTGCTAGTAGCTAGAGTGTAAGTTGTGCGAATGAAAGTGAGTGCCTTAACTTGATCCGATCCATCTATTTATAGTAAAAGAAATTTAACAAACCACCCTACTAAACCGGAATTCGGCGGATATTCCCCATACGAACGTTGTAGACCTGGTCTTTTGGGTTCAACGTCTCTCACATGACTGGTTTGCCCGAGTCTTAAGAAGAAGAGGTCCACTTGACCGTTAGTGACCCACAGCTTCTAACCTGCACGTGGTTAATTTAGCTAATACCAGGATATCGCACCAGGATGTTACCAATATCCTGATCTGGTATCCTGATCACAAGTAAACAATAAAAAGCAAAATATTAGTCAGGATATATATGCTCAGAAAATGACCCATAACAATTGTCCCCAAATATATCTGTTGGTATACCAGTCCAACGGATATATTTTAAAACCTTATCTCGTAAACCGAGACAACTAAAACGAGGTGACGTTTGAGATGACATTGTGCAACTTCCCATGCTACTTTTACTCTTCACCCCCTATATCCAGCCTATAATTAGCTGAAATATTTCACATTGTGATCATTACTCCTCAAGCAATTTTCAGGTACTCCTCTTTTCTTTCATCCTCTGTTTTTTCTTTGAATTTCTTATATTTTGCTTGATACCCCTCATGGCATCACGGACAAGATCTCGTTCGAATGAACCGGTCCCAACCCTCGTGAGTCAAAACCTCATACGAGAACCAGAAAAATAAATCTGCTCCTTCAACAATGCCGATATCGCTGCTCTGAAGGATTCCGGCGCCTTTCCCGCCGGAGCAGTCATTCGCCCTTTTGATCGGGAGGTCCGATCAGACGCGTCATCAGACGAGTGGGTCTGCTTTTTTGCCTACCCCTTTTCTTTAGGACTCCGGTACCCATTTCCACCTTTCATTTCTTGTTTCTTTGAGCTCACCGGCCTTAGTTATGCCCAAACTATGCCAATGGTCTGGCGAGTTTTGATGGTGCTTGACCAAATCAAATCTCGTCATTGCCCTGACCTGTGTATTGAAGACCTTCCCATAGCATATCGACTGAGATCTCATGGCAATAGTTGTTTTCTTTTGTTCTCCACTTCCAAAAATCCCCTAATCCTTAAGGCCACCAAGAACGAAGATCAGTGGCAACGAAAGTTCTTTTTCGTAAAAAAGGACTCCATCGACAGGGGTTTTGATCTGCCAGTTAGATGGCTAACCAAGGGTAGGATTTAGGGTTTTAGAAATATCCCCAAATATATCCTTAACTGTATTCTGACTGATATCCTAATATTTGTGCAGCGAATTTCAGAGACCTAGCACCCTCAAGTGCAGAATCCCAACCCAGGATCAAAGGGGTTTACCGACTTCCTGCCGCTAAAAGAACTTTCTCCCTGTCTCTCACAAACTCAAGTCAGAAATCTAGTTCAGAAATTTCTGGTAAGTATACATGAGTAAATTGATTATAGAATATAAATGACATGAATTAAACACTTTTCCCTTGACACAGTGCCGGTCATCAACCTTGAAGGCTTCCAACTCGATGAGTTGGATAGTTATTCCAGCCTCGCACCTATCAAACAAGAGATCAATCCGAAGCCAGTTGATACTCCAAAGCCCAGCAGCTCAAAGACTGCTACCGCTCCCAAGGCTCCTCCAGCATCCAGGACCCAAGCCTCTAGCTCCCGGAAGAGAAAAGAAGCAGAGCCTCCCGTTGCCCCCATGTATTCCCATTCGAGAACCATGGGTTTATGGAATCCAGCAAATTCATGACCTGCTTTCTTAACCAGGTTAGTATCCTGACCCATATCCTGCAGCACATGCTAATTATTAAAGCTAATTGAAATTCATACCTGTTTCCTTATTTTGCAGGGTCTCGAACGCCTGGTATTCCTTTATGAGGATGCCTGCGGCCTGAACACCATGTTAGAGAGCAAACTGAAGAAAGCTGAGGCTACCATCGCAGATCAAGCAGCAATCGCCACCGCCAAATCGGAACACTATGAAGCTAAATACAAGGCCATGACTCAAGACCACCAGTCTGCCATCCAGAAGATCACCCAAGAGGCTCAAGCTAAGTCCGACGCGGCTCAGGTTCAACATGAGCAAGATATGGCTTCATATCGGGAGAGCCTTAAGAATTCAGTTATCATCTCCCTCCTCCAGGCCAGACTGAAAATGGCTTACGAGGTCAGGGCTTTGGGCGTTGAATGCCCTTCATGGAACATTAAAGCCTGGGAGATTGATGTGCTGAAAATAGGTTAAATAAAACTAACTAAATTACCCTAATTCTAGACTCTCTAAGCTTTAAATTTATAAAACTAAGACTCGACCTAAACCCTAAAACACACAACCGGCAAGTGAACCGATCGATGTAGTAAAGCTAAAGTAAGTCCGAGTATCGAACCCACGAGACTCTACTGATTACGCTACGACTCTATCTAGACTCAGACTGACACGACATACTAAATTGTTTATTAATTTGGGGGGGTTTCTAAAAAAAATCCTAAATAAAATAATAAAAGAATGCTAGAAAGCTAGACACGAACTCGAACGAAGGGTTTGACCAGTGACGATGAAGACTACCTAGGCTAGACGCAGGCTAAACTTAGAATGGATTCCTATTTGATAATTTTATGGTGTGGAACCGGGATCTTTTAATGCTAAACCTATTAAGACACCACTAAGCCCCTCAAACACTCTCGAGGCGATTCTTGTGGCACTACCTAGGATGTTAAGCTCACCGGTTTTCTAGATTTCTTTTCCGTCCTCTAGTTTCTTGAAAGTGCTTATGTAAGACGCTCTACTTTGCCGCGCGAACGTCTAAAGCAACTATGGGTTTAATCTTGGCTTAATAGACAATGGGTTGTTAATTCCTTATAACTACTCCGAGACCTATTAATATCCTCGAGCCTTTCCGCGACGAGTCTAGCAGCACACTTGATTTTAATTAATTACCGAATATTATTTCTAAGGTTACTTCACGTGATTTTCACCCTAAAGGATTAATGACCTATTACGTGATATAGACACTCACCTAAATCAAGAACCCTAATCCGACTCTATTATGTGATAAAGACCGTCACCAAGAATCGAATGAAGCAATAAACAATAATCAAATAATCACAAGCACGCATATGCACCAAGATAAACTACCATAGCGTTTACAATACAAGAAAGATCCACAACCACGACAAAAATCAAATAAAAATCCAAACTTTATTATGCCATAGTCATTAGCCTAGGTAGTAAACGATTTTTAGCCGGAAAACATAATCAAGAATTCAAATAAAGTCGTATCAAATCCTGAATTCATCATGTTACACATAAAAACGAACAAAGAACGAAAGATTAGGATGGTAAAACCCGTGGTCTTCACTCCCGAACGCTTCTAAAGTGTACCCGAATGATTCCAAGCTTCCAAGATGCTTCAAACCCTTCAACAGCCTTCAATCAGCAGTCAAAACTTGCCCAAGGTTGTCCAATTTCGTAGATGTTCCGGCTGTTGACGATGATATCTTTAAATAGTCTTCAAAAACCCTACTAGCCGTTAGCTGCTGCTTGGAGTGCACGTATACAGCTTTCTCGCGGCCCGCCTGAAATATATTGAAGAGTTGATGCGGGTCGCCTAGGGTTTAAAAGATCAGAACCATTCTCCATGTCTCTCGCGGCCCGCGTAGATATGTTGCTTAAGTTGATGCGGGGCGCAAGACATTCAAATTTCCATAATTCTCTTTTAAGTTCATGCGGGGCGCGTAAAGGGTAATTATAAGTCCACGCGGCCCGCCTGGGAACTCCAGAACTGTAATTTTTGCTTCGTTTCAGCTCCCGACTCCTCGGTTTCCGTGCCAGCCTTCCGCCTTTCCAGATTTCTGCTCGTTTTCGCTCCTTTTGGCTGTAAAGACCTGGAAACACAAATAAATCAAAAGTATGTACATTCTAAACTAAACCGACACTAAAACTAACTAACTAACGACTAAAACTGACGCGAATACCGATGTATTTTGCAATACATCAAATATCCCCACACTTATCTTTTTTCGTCCTCGAAAAAGAATTATGCAAACGGAATCATAGTCAGGATAGTCGATCGGGACAAAAGCTTAAGTTATTTTATTAAATCGATACTCGTGTTAGCCGCGATTGCAAGTATAATGATCCTCTAAAACCCAACCCGGTTCCAAGCCCTTATCATGCAATTTAGGTTCAAGTTCGGTCAATCCACCTAGGGTCTCACGCCAAGGATTGCAAGTCCACCTACTCCCCCCTCAAGCTTATAGGACAAAAGGAACCACCACTGGGTTATTTCCTAACCGCCTTATACCAAGATCAAGAGAGTTTAAAATCAAATCTATTCTTCCCATTTTTTTTTTCATTTTTTTTTCACATTTACGAGCGTAGACGTTGCTTTCCCTAATCCCAGAGGTATTCCGGCTGTAGAGTCGCTATCCCCAACCACAGATTACATAGGCCTCGGTACTTTTTATTTATTTTGCAAGGTCGATTTCACACATTCTAGCGGTATTCCGGCTGTAGAGTCGCTATCCCCAACCACAGATTACATAGAATGGCTACTTTCATTTAGTTTCTAGCTCGCTTATTTATTTATTTATATATTTTTTTTTCTTTTTCCAACGAGATAATGACCAAAAACTCTAACAATCTTAGCTTATAACGGCATCCCTTTTACTATTATTGGCGGTTTCAATTTCCCCACTTTCCCTAGATGAGAACCCACTAGTAGACCGACAATTAGGTATAATTAATATCAAAGGAACCCGAAACCGAATCAAGCCTACCCGCGCATCCCAAACTAGACACAAGCACAATTATTTTATCTCATATTATTATTATTTGAACCCGATCAAAAACCCGACTTTTCTATCATTTTCCGTTTTTTATTTTGCAAACTTCTTATTTCAAAAGACATTTTTCTATTTTTTTATTTTTTTTTTCAATTTTTTTTTATTTTTTTTTATTTTTTTTCGACTCAAGACTCACTAACTACAAGTTCCCATCCCCACACTTGAATGTTGCATTGTCCCTAATGCAAGGATGTAAACCCGACTCCTAAAACCTAAAAGCAAAAATAAATAAATAACTATACAAGTATACAAGTGGAACGACTTAGCTGAATCATATGTGAGACTGTCAGTATGCCAGTCGATACCACACATGCCCTCCAATCCAAAACGCGCTCAGCAAACTGTACTAACTCGGACACGCTAACGGAAGCGGCATCAAAATCAACCTATCACTCAAACATACCAAACCAAAATAATACATACCATCAAAGTATCATCAAACAAGTATCAACCAACCCAAAACCCGACCAACCAATATATCATATCAATACAGACCGAGATATAAGGATCAAAAACAACATAAAATAAAACAAAAGATATAAACGCTACGAACACCGCTGCACATCCTCATATATCTCCTGCCTAACCCTGCTCTCCTCCAGCAGGCTCCTCCTGACCACCAGCTGGACTCTCCTGCTGTGGCTGCCTCGATGATGGTGGCTGTATGTGGAAATGATCATAAATAGCCTGAAACCCCTCATGCACCTCCTGCCTAACCTGCTCCACTCTGTCATATAAACCCTCCAATGTCAGCAGCACTGGCCGCGGCTGCCTAAAAGGATACTCCCGTGCTGGCAGCTGGTGCCTCTGAAGTGGCACCTGATAACGCTCCGGGATCGTAGTGTGCGCTGCCTCCTCGGCAGTCGGATCCGGAGACGGTGGTGCTGGCAGAACCTCTGTCCATGCTAGCGGATCAGTAAATGTGACTATCCTAGCCAGCTGCAAACTCCTCAGCTCCACGAGAGATGGAGCTGGGCCCTCAGTCATCCTCTCAGCTGGAAAATCAGTAAACACACCCAGATTGGCGGCCAACATCGTGATATACGACCCACCATACAATCTGGCCGTACCTCCCCCCTTCTTTGGCCTCGCTAGGGACCATGCCAAAATACTCGCCAGGTTGGCTGGCCGCCTCTCAACCATACACATCAAACAAAACAAGCTGTGCTGATTTACCTTGTCCCCCTCGTGCTTCCCTATCAAAGTAGACGCTAAGATCTTGTGCACGAACCTATATACCGGATCCCTGATGTCTGACGCCACCAAATTGCTCGAATATGGTGAAATAGCAATGGTGCGCCAGAACCGTGCTAAATCCTCCTTCAGCACACACGCCTCCGCCTCGTCTCTCACAACCTGCCTCAACAACCCTCTAAACTCGTCTGACCCAACCTCCTCAGCTGAATATAACCCTGTCCCCTCTGCAAACTGTATCAAACTCATATTAAAAACCTGTTTGCCCAACGCAAACGAAACCACATCCGGCTGGTCAAACCCTCCTGGGTGCCTATAAATGAACGTGGAGTGAAACTCCATAGTCAGCTCAAGATACTGAGGCATCTCACACTCTAACGCCCACCTAAACTTCTCCCCTAGAAGCTCCTGAATCCTCTCGACCTGTCCCAATCGATTAACCAAGTCCCAGTCAATCCTCCTAAACTCTAACAACTTCAATTTTTTTATTGCCTCGAACTTCATGTACTCGAATGATCCCAAAGTAAATCGTAGCAACGGGCTCTCTACCAGCTTATCACTCTGCCCGTGTGGGACCCCAGCATCCCTGTATAATATCTCTCGAAGTACCGGAGCATCCGACTGCTCCTGTGCAGCCGCCTGAGCACGAGTATTGCGCCTCTTGCGCTTCACACCCGAAGAGGATCCTGCACCTGACATCCTGTTCACAACAGGTCAAATAAACATGCAAAACAGGTGAACAGTTAGTAACCACAAGCTATTTTTGGTATTTTTGAATTTTTTGATTTTTTTGGAATTTTTCTGTTTTTTATTTTTTATTTTTTTATTTTTTATTTATTTTTTTTAAATAAAATAATAATATAATAATGTACAATCGGACGACGGCCGTATAGCATTTCGTTCGCGGCCGTTGTTCGATACAAGTGACGAATCGCAAATCGTCTTGAAAATTAAACGAACTTCGCCCGAATGGAGATTGAGTACGGGCGAAGCGGCCTAAAATCAAGCGAAGCGATCGTATGTGCAAAACGACACTCACAAGACTCACTATGACTCGAAACGACACAAAACACACTAAACGACCCTAGAAGATGCAAAGACTAGACTTTTGACGCAAACGACGACACTACGACCACGTAGACGCAATTTACACAAAAACGACACTTTCACCCCCTCCCGGCACCTTGCTCGCCCCCGAGCAATCCTAGGTGCCAAGAAATAATCAAATCCCAAAGTGTGGAAGCAACGGAAGCGAATGCGCGCAAATTTTGTGAAAAATGGAATCTTTATGTGAAAAATACGCGCAATACCTCCCCACACTTGAAGTTCATCATATCCAAAAACAAACGTCCGCGCCCAAACAAAACACCCAAAAATTATGCGGACAAAACCACCCCTCCTATATGTCTCTATCACACCCCATGCGCACATCGCTCAAAGCAATAAATTCAAACAATCATATCAAACCAACCCAAGCCGCCCGCACCATGATAAATAATCAATAACACAAACCGACCTGACTGCGGACTCACTGACTCGACACTAACTGGACACGGACAGACTCATAAAACTGACTGATACAACAGGAGACCTGACCTAAAGACGCGAACCAAATACGATGCTAAACTTCGGACTCGACGACAGACCCCACATAACGAAACACAAACTTGACTCAACAACGAGAACATATACGACTACAGAAGTGTTTTGCAGGAGACATACCTTAGCGGCGACGACTCGAACACTGGTGAGATGGTGTATGGCGACAGCGGTCTGTGGTCGGTGGTGAAATGAACTGGTGATGGTGTATTGCGGTGGAAGGGTGACAGTCTATGATGATGGTGGTGGTCGATTGTTGCCGGTGGAAGTGGTTCAGTGGTTAATGAAGGTGGTCAGTAACGGTGGTAGTGATGACGGGTGGTGGTGGATGCTGGATAGCAGCGGTGACCGGTGAGAGGCGGTGGTGAACAGTTGTATTGATGGTGGTGTTCGGTGGGTGAAAGTGGTGGTTGCGACGATGGGGAAGGAAACGGGTGGGGATGGTGGTTTTTGAATCGCCGGAGGGAAAGGATAAGAGGGTTAGGGTTTGAAATGGACACAATTTGGGGGTTTTGTTGCTGTGCCGACTGAGACTGTTCACGCGGCCCGCGTAAAGTGTGTTACCAAGATGAGGCGGGCCGCATGAACTTTATTTTTTTTAAAAGCCTTTTACAACCAAGCGGCCCGCGTAAAGTGTAATGTTAAGTGAATGAGGGCCGCGAGCGATTGTTTATTTGTCAATTCTTTTTAAGCCCAAGCGGGCCGCGTTAAATAGGGAAGAACCCTTACGCGGGCCGCCTGGACAGCAAAACTCAGCTGTTTGGTTGACAGCAGCAGCAGTTTGCTGATTTTCAATTAATTTTTATACCAATTATGCCCCTGGACCTTTTAATGTCGTTTTTATCAGAAAACGTACCTGGAATGCTGCTCCCATGTCGACGTCGGCCACGTGAAGGCAATGAAACCTGCAAAACTACTCACGACACACACAAGACGCACAAACACGCAAAACGACATAATCGACGCAAAAACACACAAACACTAAACTAAAGACACGACACGGACAACGACTCAATGTACAAACTCTACACTTGAGTTCTCACTCAAGAACCTACGTGGCGGTGCTAGGCGGGTCCGAAAGAGGAACGGTTTCCTCTTCGGCGGTATCGATGGGACCCCCTATGTAATGTTTCAACCTATGCCCGTTTACCTTCCACACATGCGAACTCGCTTCATCAAACAACTCGACGGTGCCGTACGGGAACACCTCCTTCACGACGTACGGCCCGGACCATCTCGACTTCAACTTTCCGGCAATCAACTTCAACCTCGAGTTGAACAATAGCACTTGATCGCCCACTTTAAACTCCTTCAACTTCCGCAACTTCCTATCATGCAAGGCTTTCGACTTTTCCTTGATACTCCAAGAACGATCATACGCGGCGTCACGAAGCGCCTCTAACTCATGGATTTGGAAAAATCGTCTCCTAGCGGCCTCGGTCAAATCTAAATTCACCGTTTTGAGCGCCCAAAGAGCCCGATGCTCTAGCTCGACTCGTAAATGGCACGCTTTCCCATAAACGATCATAAACGGTGTCGTACCTAATGGCGTCTTGTAGGCGGTTCGGAAAGCCCACAACGCATCGTCCAACTTGTCGGACCAATCCTGCCGACTCTTCCCTACCGTCTTCTCCAAAATCCTCTTCACTCCTCGATTCGCATTCTCCACTTGACCGCTCGTTTGCGGGTGATATGCGGTAGACAAGCGGTGCGTAACTCCATACCTCTCCAACGCCTTCTCCATAACCGCATTGCAAAAATGCGTGCCGCGATCACTAATAATGGCCCTAGGCGTACCGAATCGCGTAAACAACTTCTTCAAGAACCTCACCACCACTCGTGCATCGTTCGTAGGCGAAGCTTGAGCTTCCACCCACTTCGAAACGTAGTCAATCGCAACGAGGATGTACCGATTTCCACTCGAAGATGGAAATGGTCCCATGAAATCGATGCCCCAAACGTCAAAGACTTCCAACACTTGAATAGGATTCTGGGGCATCTCATCCTTGGATGAGATGTTGCCGGTCCGCTGGCATCGGTTACACTTTCTCACAAACTCGGCCGCATCGTCTACCACTGTCGGCCAATAGAAACCACAATCAAACACCTTCTGTGCGGTCACATGCGCACCATGGTGTCCTCCAGTCAATCCCTCATGCACGTGCCTCAGGATCCCCGCACCTTCTTCTCTACTAACACACCTCCTCAGAACTCGATCACCACCTATCCTGAAGAGATAGGGATCGTCCCAAATGTACTTCCTAGCGTCCCTCGTCAGCTTCCGCGTCTGCTGCGCACTCAAACTCTCCATCACAAACCCGTCGGCCAAATAATTGGCTATATCGCTATACCACGGGAGGTCCACGGCTCCTGCCGTGACAGCATCAATAGACTCGTGAGGGAATCTATCTCCTATCGCCTCCTCACGAATCTCCTCTCGCTTCGGATCCTCTAAGCGGGACAAGTGGTCCGCCGCCACATTCTCTGCCCCCTTCTTATCCTTAATTTCAATGTCGAACTCGGAAAGAAGCAGAATCCATCGTATGAGACGCGGCTTCGCGTCCTTCTTCTGAAACAAGTGACGCAGAGCAGAATGATCAGTGAACACGACGGTTTTCGAAAGAATGAGATATGATCGGAATTTATCGAACGCGAACACCACCGCCAACAACTCCTTCTCCGTGGTGGTGTAATTCTCCTGGGCATCATTCAGCGTTTTACTCGCATAGTAAATCGGGTGAAAATGCTTCTCCCGTCTCTACCCTAACACCGCACCAACTGCGTAGTCACTCGCATCGCACATCAACTCGAATGGTAAGCTCCAATCAGGCGACACGAGGATCGGTGCACTCACTAACTTCTCCTTCAGAAACTCAAACGCACGAAGGCATTCCTCGTCAAAGACGAAAGGAACGTCCTTCTCCAACAATCGCGTCATGGGGCGAGTGATTTTGGAAAAATCCCTAATAAAGCGCCTATAAAATCCCGCATGACCGAGAAAACTACGAACCGACTTCACACTAGTCGGCGGAGGGAGCTGGCTAATCGTATCTATCTTCGCTCTATCAACCTCAATACCTGCTCGCGAAATCTTGTGCCCTAGCACAATCCCCTCAGTCACCATGAAGTGACACTTCTCCCAGTTCAGCATCAACTTCGTCTCCACACATCTCTTCAACATCCTCTCAAGATTCATCAAGCACTGATCGAAAGAACTACCATACACTGAGAAATCGTCCATAAACACCTCCATCGAACTCTCGACCATATCCTGAAAGATCGCGATCATACAACGCTGGAATGTAGCAGGAGCGTTACATAATCCAAATGGCATGCGTCGGTACGCGTATGTGCCATATGGACATGTAAAAGTGGTTTTCTCCTGATTCTCTGGTGCAATAGGGATCTGGAAATGACCCGAAAACCCGTCGAGAAAGCAATAGAACTGCTGACCCGCGAGACACTCAAGCATTTGATCAATGAATGGGAGCGGGAAATGATCTTTACAAGTGGCGTCATTTAACTTTCGATAGTCAATGCACACACGCCAACCCGTAACAGTACGAGACGGAATAAGCTCATTCTTCGAATTCAGAACAACCGTCATCCCCCCTTTCTTCGGGACGACCTACGTAGGACTCACCCAAGCTGAATCAGAAATAGGATAGATCAAACCAGACTCTAAAAGCTTCATCACCTCCTTCTTCACTACCTCCTGCATATTCGGATTCAACCGACGCTGCGGCTGCACTACAGGCTTGAAAACATCCTCCATCAGAATGCGATGCGTGCAAAAGGTAGGGCTGATGCCCTTGATATCGGATAGCCTCCATGCAATCGCATCACTGTGCTCTCTAAGCAACTCAATCAACCTCGCCTTCTCCTCCTCTGTCAACTTCGAAGAAATGATGACAGGCATACTCGGCTTCTCTCCTAGAAACGCGTACTCGAGATGTGAAGGAAGAACCTTAAGTTCTAAAGGCGGTGGAATCTCTACGGGAGTACTCTCATCACTAATCGCATCGAGCTCTAAAGGCTCAGCACTCAACTCATCGCTCTCATCTAACTGCTCCTCCTCTACCTCATCTACCTCATCCTCAGAATGCTCGTCAACAACTCCCTCGCCTACTAAATCAGCTCCACTAATGTACTCAAGACACGTGTCGACGCAAGATATGAATGAATTGAGAAAGTAAACGGAATGACACGGCCCACTAACATCATCTCCACAGTTAGGATGCTGCATCGCCCTATCGATCTCGAATGTGACAACCTCGTCACCCGCACAAAGAGAAATCTAACCGTCAAAGACGTCGATGATCGCCTTTGCGGTTCGAAGGAATGGACGGCCTAGAATAATAGGAACTCTCTCATCGGCCTCCATGTCGAGCACAACGAAATCTACTGGGAACACAAACCTATCGACCTTCACCAACAAATTCTCTACTATCCCACGAGGATACTTGACTGATCGGTCAGCCAAGGACAATGACATGCGCGTGGGTGTAAGCTCTCCTAGACCAAGTCGCTCATACAACAAGAATGGCATCAGATTGATGCTGGCCCCTAAATCGGCTAAGGCGTGAGCAGGGGTAACGGCTCCCCCAAAGAAACATGGAATCGTGAATGTGCCAGGGTCGGTCAACTTCTCTGGTAGCTTATTCAAGACTACCGCGGAACAACCTCCTGTCAAAGGAATATTCAAAAGCTCACCGATTCTCTCCTTACGCTTCAAAAGATCTTTAAGGAATTTCGCGTACTTAGGCATAGACTGAAGCGCCTCGATGAACGGAAGATTGATCTTCAACTGAGTAAACATCTCGAGGAATTTCCCGTACTCCTGAGCATATTTCTGCTGCCTGGCACGGGCGGGGAACGGAAGGCGAGAATAATCAATCACCGGTGCCGGCCGAACCTTCGTCGGCTGCTTCTCCACTCTCTGCTCTACTGGCGACTCCTCGGCGTGTGCGGTACTTGCTGGGGCTAGCCTCATGTGCACCTTGCCTGGAGCCTCCATCTCGATCTCCTCTTCCCACTATGGGTCGTAATCGCCTTCGCTGACTGATTCGCGGGATTCGGGAAAGTGTTTCCCGAAAACTGACCCGGTGGGTGCTCCTGTAACTGCTTAGCAAGCCCGCCTACTGTCCTCTGAAGATCGAGGAGGGCGGCCTGCTGATTCTTGAACTGAAGCTCGTTATTTTTATTAATTTGCTCCTGATTCTTGATGAACGCATCGGTCCGCGTCATCATCTGGGTAAACATCTCCTCCAGCCTGTTCGTACTAACGTCAGGAGCCTTCCCACTACCCTGACTCTCCTGAGTCGGTCCCCCACTCATAAACTGACCACTCGAACCTGACCCACTAAACTGCCCTGAACCAGAATCCGTGTAAATACCGGGCCCTCTACTCTGATACTGACCAGATGGAAATCCAGGAGGATTTCCAGACGAACGATAACCACTCGAATTACCACTACCGCGCCAGTTGGAATTAGAATTATTGAACGGATTCGTGGGACCCCTAGACTGACCGGCTATGTACTCTACCTGCTCAAGAGTGATCGTAGGACAATCTATAGTATCATGTCCTCCTCGACAAACCTCACACCTATCGACTTTCTTCTTTATCTCACTCAACTCCTGCCTCATCTCTTGCCTCAACTCCTCCTTCGCTCTCTCGACTGCAGCAGCTACCGATGAATCCAAGCTAACTTGGTTTACCCCTCGACCGACCGAGGTGGTACGCACAGGAATGGAAGTCCTGCTGGTAGTGCTGTAGTCCATATCGGAGTGGGAAAAACTCTCAAACAAATCATTGCACTCCGCCACTGTCTTCTTTCCCATAAGCTGCCCTTCTGCTGACGTATCGAAACGAGCCCTAATCTCAGGAGTAAGTCCATTGTAGAACTTCTCTACTAACGCCCAGTCAGATAGACCATGCTGAGAACAACGGGTAATCAAGGTCTGAAAACGCTCCCAAGTTAAGTGATACGGCTCATCTGGCTCCATACGAAACGAGTGGATCTGGTCACGAAGGCGAGATGCCTTGGCTGGCGGAAAATACTTGGCTAAGAATGCATCGCGAAGGCCTGCCCAAGTAGTGAAAGTGCCAGCAGGCTGGGAATCGAACCAGACGGCTGCGCGTCCAGCAAGTGAGAACGGAAAAACCTGAAGATACCTAGCATCAAGATTGACACCCTCAATGGAGAAGGTGCTGCAGAGACGAGTGATGCGATTGATATGAGTGGGGGCATCCTCGTCGTCACGACCATGGAACTGGCAGGAATTGGTGATGGCGGTCATAATGTAGGATGGAATCTGCCAAGACCGATCGTTCGGGATCTCGGGAAGGGTGATGGGAGAATTACCACGGCGAAGCCGGTGGTAGCCTGGTCGTAAACTGTCCTACGGGCCATGTGAGCTACGGGTGGTGGACTAGGTGGGCGGGTGGGTGGCGGGGAATTGTGGGGTGAAGACTTTGGTGTAAAATCGAACGCTGGGGTGGACTGTGAAAATGAAGTAGAGCTAGAAGCACGTACCTCGGACGTAGAAGATGAGAAGGAAGACTTGAGTGCAAACGGCAACGGCGGCGGTCCCTGCGAGCGCGTACGGGGCATCCACTGCAAAAACCGAAAACAAACAAGTATGAAGACTCTACTAAACGACTCAACTAACTATAAAAAGACACTAAGTTACTTAGATGCCTACGACTCAAACAAAGAAACAAATAGCACGTAATATGTCAAGTAAGTCCAAACAAAGTAATTAGCGCAATCGCCAAGAGTCCCCGGCAACGGCGCCAAAAACTTGATGTGCTGAAAATAGATTAAATAAAACTAACTAAATTACCCTAATTCTAGACTCTCTAAGCTTTAAATTTATAAAACTAAGACTCGACCTAAACCCTAAAACACACAACCGGCAAGTGAACCGATCGATGTAGTAAAGCTAAAGTAAGTCCGAGTATCGAACCCACGAGACTCTACTGATTACGCTACGACTCTATCTAGACTCAGACTGACACGACATACTAAATTGTTTATTAATTTGGGGGGGGGGGTTTCTAAAAAAAATCCTAAATAAAATAATAAAAGAATGCTAGAAAGCTAGACACGAACTCGAACGAAGGGTTTGACCAGTGACGATGAAGACTACCTAGGCTAGACGCAGGCTAAACTCAGAATGGATTCCTATTTGATAATTTTGTGGTGTGGAACCGGGATCTTTTAATGCTAAACCTATTAAGACACCACTAAGCCCCTCAAACACTCTCGAGGCGATTCTTGTGGCACTACCTAGGATGTTAAGCTCACCGGTTTTCTAGATTTCTTTTCCGTCCTCTAGTTTCTTGAAAGTGCTTATGTAAGACGCTCTACTTTGCCGCGCGAATGTCTAAAGCAACTATGGGTTTAATCTTGGCTTAATAGACAATGGGTTGTTAATTCCTTATAACTACTCCGAGACCTATTAATATCCTCGAGCCTTTCCGCGACGAGTCTAGCAGCACACTTGATTTTAATTAATTACCGAATATTATTTCTAAGGTTACTTCACGTGATTTTCACCCTAAAGGATTAATGACCTATTACGTGATATAGACACTCACCTAAATCAAGAACCCTAATCCGACTCTATTATGTGATAAAGACCGTCACCAAGAATCGAATGAAGCAATAAACAATAATCAAATAATCACAAGCACGCGTATGTACCAAGATAAACTACCATAGCGTTTACAATACAAGAAAGATCCACAACCACGACAAAAATCAAATAAAAATCCAAACTTTATTATGCCATAGTCATTAGCCTAGGTAGTAAACGATTTTTAGCCGGAAAACATAATCAAGAATTCAAATAAAGTCGTATCAAATTCTGAATTCATCATGTTACACATAAAAACGAACAAAGAACGAAAGATTAGGATGGTAAAATCCGTGGTCTTCACTCCCGAACGCTTCTAAAGTGTACCCGAATGATTCCAAGCTTCCAAGATGCTTCAAACCCTTCAACAGCCTTCAATCAGCAGTCAAAACTTGCCCAAGGTTGTCCAATTTCGTAGATGTTCCGGCTGTTGACGATGATATCTTTAAATAGTCTTCAAAAACCCTACTAGCCGTTAGCTGCTGCTTGGAGTGCACGTATACAGCTTTCTCGCGGCCCGCCTGAAATATATTGAAGAGTTGATGCGGGTCGCCTAGGGTTTAAAAGATCAGAACCATTCTCCATGTCTCTCGCGGCCCGCGTAGATATGTTGCTTAAGTTGACGCGGGGCGCGAGACATTCAAATTTCCATAATTCTCTTTTAAGTTCATGCGGGGCGCGTAAAGGGTGATTATAAGTCCACGCGGCCCGCCTGGGAACTCCAGAACTGTAATTTTTGCTTCGTTTCAGCTCCCGACTCCTCGGTTTCCGTGCCAGCCTTCCGCCTTTCCATATTTCTGCTCGTTTTCGCTCCTTTTGGCTGTAAAGACCTGGAAACACAAATAAATCAAAAGTATGTACATTCTAAACTAAACCGACACTAAAACTAACTAACTAACGACTAAAACTGACGCGAATACCGATGTATTTTGCAATACATCAGAGATGAAATTGAAGGATCTTGGTGGCAACCCTGTGGAGCCCCCTTCAAAACTTGCTACAGAGGAGCCCGCTAAGGTGACCGAGAAGGTAGATGATGCTGGTGCTTCAAAGAATGCTGGTGGTGATGCTGAGACGAATGCTGAGAAGGATGCTGGAAGGGATGCCGGAGAAGACTTTGCCGATAAAGTCATGACGGAAGAGGGTTCTGCCCCTTAAAAGCAGCGAAGTGGGCAATGATGGATGTACGTGCCTAGGCCGGAGCCCACTTTTTAATTCTGATAGTCGTGGTCTGTTTAAACAATTTACATTTCCTAGAAGTACAGCAGGGGATTGTGGTAACCATATTGGGGGCAGGTCATTGTTTTCAAAAGTATTAAGAACAAGATATTATTGGCCTACCATGAGAAAAGATGCTGCAGAATATGATCGAAAATGTGATGCATGCCAAAGACACAACAACATAATACATCAGCCTGCAGAGCCATTATATCCTATTGTATCTCCTTGGCCGTTCATGAAATGGGGGATGGATATAGTAGGAAAATTGCCAAAAGCTCCAGGAGGAAAAGTCTTCATGCTGGCAATGACTGATTATTTCTCTAAGTGAGTTGAAGCTGAAGCATTTGTTCAAGTCAGAGATCAGGAAGTAGTATCCTTCATAAAAAGGAATATACTGACTAGATTTGGTGTGCCAGCTGAAATAATTTGTGACAATGGATCTCAATTCATAAGTAAGAGGACTACTGACTTCTGCAAGAGTTGGGGAATCAAAATGATCAAATCCACACCAGTACATCCTCAAGCAAATGGACAAGCAGAATCCTCAAACAAGATAATTGTCAATAATTTGAAGAAAAGGCTTGGAGCTAAGAAGGGAAGATGGGCAGAAGAATTACCCTTTGTCTTATGGGCTGATAGAACGACAGTGAAAAGTGCGACTGGTTAAACCCCATTCTCCTTAGTATTTGGAGCAGAAGCCGTGATCCCGACAGAAATGGTGATACCTACAGCAAGATCCAACCTCCAAGATCCTGAGCAGAATCCTGAAGTCCTATGCCAGGAATTGGATACTATTGATGAGACAAGAGACGCAACAAGACTAAGGATGGCAGCATATCAACAGAGAATATCTAAAGCATATAACAAGAATATAAGGATTAGAAGATTTCAAGTTGGAGATTGGGTATTCAGAAAGGCTTTTCAGAATACCACTAATCCTGCTGATGAAAAGTTGGCTCCAAAATGGGAAGGACCCTATGAGGTTGAATCAGAATCAGGAAAAGGAGCATACTGACTCAAGAATATGGAGGGGGATATGTTACCGAGATCCTGGAATGCTATACATCTAAAATTCTATTTCAAGTGAGTATGGAATTTAAATTCTAACTCAGGATGGTATGAATTCTATCTCTTTTATTAAATTTCGATATTATTTATTGTTTTGAACCCATTACTAACTTAAGCATACGAGGGGTGTTAGCCAGGCTAACACCCACCTTAGTTTACTGTTGTTTTGCAGTATATGCTTCGGGATATAGCTCCGGGACATACATTCAGAATACTTCGAAAGATTAGAGGATTGGCCCCCTCTCTCACGTTTAAGGGATCCTGATCCCTTCACAGGTTTAAAGGTATTCACCTTTCGTCCGAATTGGGTTTAAACACCCCGCCTGGAGCGCAAGTTATTCGGGAATAGTTCAAGGTGGCGGGACCAGTTCATGTAAAAGTGGCTGACAATTTCGTTACTATTGGCTATATCCTGAAACCTAAAGTATATGAGGATTGATCACCCTCTCTCACGAAAGGGTATTTTCATACTCTCTAAGGTTTAAAGGTTATCACCTTTCTAAAGTCTTGGAGTTTATACACTCCCGCTTATAGCGCATGAAAATTTGGGATTTTCCCCAGGGCACTAAGGATTTATCTCCAGTATATTTTTGGGTTTTACCCTTGTAACACGAGAATTGTCTAAACAGTTGGAACTGATATTCAAAAATTTTCTAAGTGTTTATAGACTTCATGCACAGGGGACATTCCTTCTAAGACGATTGTGTGGAGCTCAGAAAATTGAGTTGGGACTTAAGATACTAAGTATCTCGAACTGGGGACATCTTGGTGGCAAAAGTTGCAACAAGAGTAAAGTCCGATATCAGGGTTGTACTCTGTTCCGGGATGATCTTTCCTTTGTGAATCTTACACGGGTTGTTTGAACTTTCAAAACTACGTTTAAAGTTTAAATATTCTGATTAGGATATATCTTTAGGATATATTCTTGAAATATATTCTCGAAATATGATTCAGGATATTTGATTGGAATATTTGGGAGATGATACTTGGATTGAGAATTAATACTCTGATCAAACTGTAGGATCGTTGTTTGACCCGAACGAGTCGTTCAGAAGAGCTTTATACCCGATTCAAAGGCGGAATCAGTGAAACGGACGTGGAAACAGCTTGATACTCTTTAATTTGTCACTTTGATTGATATAAACAGAGATTACAACCTGGACAAATTTTGGCAGCACTTCGTTACAAATTCAGAAGCCGTACCAAATGAAAACACAAGTACCCTATTTATACTAGGTGAGGTTTCGCTTGATATGGTCAAGTCTATTTCAAGCGGAATCACTACCATTTCCCTTAAAAACTGTTTCTCGAACCTCGGGCACTGAATATCCTATCCTATCCTATTACATGATACAAGACGAAGTCAACATACATAGTGCACTAACAGACTCCCCCTTGGATGTTGACGAAGTCTTCAGTGTCTAATCTTCAGCATGACACATCTTCAGTCTTGATCATTCTGCCTTCTCATCCAAATTGTAACATTGTAAGCATCCTTCAATCTTTATCTTTTTCAGCTTCTTCAGGATCTTGTCCTGACTCTTTCTTTATCAGTTTCTTTAGGCTCCCCCTTTCATCAAGCTTCTGTGCTTTAGGGATCGTCACCTTGCGTTCCGATTACAAGCTCCCCCTTGCTTTGAGCTCGTCTTCAGACTCCCCCTTAGACTCTGCTTTCAGGATCGTAGTCTGGACTATCTGCAATCACTCAAACATCTATAAATATAATGCTTTTCAAATCAAACCTTTTAAACTACTTCCTCTGTCAACAAACTTCATTAATTTGGCAGCATTAAGAATCCAAAGTCCAACTCCCTCACAGTTACTCATCCAAGTCCAAACTAATGACCTTGGAGATATCACAAACTGTTTTTGATTTTTGATAAAGAATTTCAAGTTTCAAATTAATGAACTTGTTTTATTTTCAGAAACATAACCAGCTTACTTAGATTTTGAAACTCAGCATTTCAGACATCGGTTGTTGAAAATAAAGCAGAATCAAAAATCTTTTTGTATTTTTCTGAAAATATAAAGCAGTAAAGAAATATATACAAGCATATTTACAGACAATATTTTTGTTTGAGTATGCGTCAGAGGATCATATCAGTTTTTGACAAGTCACAAGTACCGTTGAGCTTAGTTACACATTAAGAATTAAACAATTCACTTAGATTGTCGATATACTGATCCACTTAAATTTTCACACAAATTTCAACTGATTCAGGATACGAATTAGGTGTTTTAAGAACTTAAACTCATTCATGTGTCCCACCTCTTGAATATACTCCCGTATCCAGATCCCAATATTCAGTCTTACAGGTGAATATACCTAGATGATATCTGTAAGGGGTTAGATGCGAAACCGTGAGAGCTCAGGTTAGAACTTCCGTTCAGCAGAGAGATGACGGTTTGACTTTAGGTGTGTCCCCTTTAGAGGATCTTTTTTACAACAGCAATGATTATCAATTTTATTGTTTCATAAATTTGCTGAGGGGGATGCTATGTTTCAAGCAATGCGGAAAGTATTATACAGGGACTAGGCTATTGCTTCCGCAAAATCAGAAGTCCCGAGATAATACCCCAGATATCACTAAGCATAAAGACCTAGTATCTCAGAAAGAGGGACCTTTCAAACGAGATTTCAGGGGTTACCTATATATCCAAGTAGTGTTCCCCACGAAATAAGCAAAAATTCAAACTTGCTTAGGTTTATATCCCGAAAAAGTTTATTAAATGTATAAAAACCTATCGGCATATCATCAGTGAGACTGTTTAACCCTATTTAATCATTACATTTCTTTAGCATACTGTAACTGTCTACTGATGTACTATCATTTCCTCTTTTTACACAAAACTCAATTTTTGAATTTTATCATGTTTTTGGTTTTTTCAAATTTTCTAATGTTTTTGTATTTTCTGACAATTTTTTCTCCCCCTAAAATGCAAAATTATTTAAAGAAAATTTGACAACACGATACTGATAGCTTTGCCTCGCCATCCATTTTCTGCTAACTATGAATCATTTGCACAAAAAGCAGTAAATACCCCCATGATTTACAACACATTGATCATTTACAGTTTGAAAACCGTTTTTCAATCTTGTGAAATTAATCATGTTTGTTCCGCCGTGAGGGTTTCGGCATATTCAATCAACACATATATTTTTTTTATTTTCTATTTTTGATAACAATTAAAAACAAACATATTTTTGGTTTTTAATTTTTCAAATTTTTAGGGTTTTTGAAAATATTGTTTATTTATCTACAGAAAATGTTAAACTCCCTGTTCAACCAAACCAGGGTACAGCAACCTCTTCCTCTTTTGCATGTGCCAGGCTGCTCCAACTTCCATTGTCACCTTCTTTGATTTTGTTGAGCATCTGCACATTCAAAATATTCAATTACATGAACAATTTAGCCCAGGTCTGTTTGACCTTAGGCATTTCAATGCAATAATTTTCATTCAATGTCGGAAAATCTTTGTCATT
The DNA here is from genome assembly GCF_002127325.2 of Helianthus annuus. Lineage (NCBI taxonomy): Eukaryota > Viridiplantae > Streptophyta > Magnoliopsida > Asterales > Asteraceae > Helianthus > Helianthus annuus. The sequence goes on along the minus strand of NC_035440.2, from coordinate 48,514,022 downwards.
AGGAACAAAGACTTTTTCATCTTTAACTTCAACTTTCTCATCTTTTACCGAAGTCACTTGTTTCTTAACAGACCATGAGTATCATCTTGGATTTTGTGTTTTTCAGATAGCCATCATGAAAATTACCTTCATTTTCATCCTGTGATTCAGATTTACCTGTATCAACTGACTCTTCTTTCAACACACTTTCAACAACTTTACCTACCACCTCTGAATCATGAGTATCATCAGATTTGGAATAGGTTATGTCAATATTGTCTGGCAATTGATCAACCATGTTGAAAGCTTTTTCGACCTTTTCCTCATCATAAAATGCAAACTTTTCCGGTGGAGGAACTTGATGAAATTCTGAGCCAATGCCTTTCTTGTTTTGCTCAGACTCACCATCTCCCGGTTTTATATTGAAAATACGTTCAAGCACATATGATGACACATGATAACTTTTTAACTTGTTGTTGTCCTGTTCTAAATCAGCAATCTGTCGCTTTAGCTTAGCAACATCATCAATATAGGAATTAACAACACCTTGTTTGATTTCATACATTCGTTTAAGTTCTTTAGTTGTTTCAGAAAGATAATTCATTCTTGATTGAGCAAATTTCATTTCATCTTTCACTTTTTCATATGACTCTTTTGTAATGTGATATGCCAATTTCATTGAATCATATTCTTTCTTCATTTCTTGGCAAACACTTTCTTTTCGTTCACATTCTTCTGTCATTTTCAAAACATTTTCTTTCAAAATCTCATTTTCTTATTCTAATTTTTTATATTTTTCAGAAAGTTTTTCATCATTTTCTTTTAAAACTTTTTCTTTTTCTAGCATGTCTTTGCATTTTTCTTTGAAAATGTTTTCAATTTTTGTAAATTCAAGATCTCTTGTCCTTAACTTCTGATCTTTTTCAGTACAAGCTCTGCATGTTTCCATGCATTTCTTGCATTGTTCAGTCGGTTTTAAGATTTCAGAATCAGAATTTACCTCAGTGATTGGCACCTCGGTGTTTTCAGCTGCCTCTGTCTGCTTCAGCTCAGCAACATTCTGCTTTTCTTCAACACTGACTTCATTACCAGCATCACCAGCTTCCAAATTCTCACTCTTTTCTTCTGTCAAACTTTCAGTTTTCTTCTCATCTTCTCCAATCTGCTGTTCTTCAGTAACAGCTTTCTCCACTTCTTCATTCACCTCAACTTTTTCTTTCACTTCTTCAACATTCACCAGTTTGATTTCTTTCACAGCCTCAACTTCAGCATTTTCAGCTTTAACCTCTTCAGCAACTTTCTTCAGATTGTTCACCATTTCTTCAACATTCTTCTTCATTCTCTCTTCATCCCTTTTTCTCAGACACGATAACATGGGATATCTAATTTCCTTTTCATGTCTTTTCGCATATATGTCATCTTTCAACACATTTCTATAGTACTCGGCTCTTGAAGGAATTATGAGAAGAACATCTTCAAAGATTATGTCTTTCTTTGGGACAACTGGTTCACCTTCTCGGTTGAAGTAACACTCTCTCTTTTTATCCCATATTTTTCTGCTGAAAGCATTTTCATATTCTTCTTGCATGTCATCCATTCTGTTCAAAACAATGTTTCTTTCATAATAAGTTTTCTCACTCAAAATCTCTTCTCGAGTTTTCTCTTTGATCTCAGCAACAACATTTTCTTCTTTGTTTTCAGTTGTGTCTTTTTCATCTTTGTTTTCCTCTTTAATTTCAGCAACTAAAACAAACTGCCTTTTCTCTGTCATAGCTCTGCCATGAGCTGTTTTTTCGAATATTCTCCAAACGATCTTCTTCTGGACAAATTTCGCTCCAGTCAAAACCTTCATCATCTTGAATTACAAAACAAGCTCTTGATTTCTCTATGGGTTTATCTTCAATCATCTTTGGCTCTTCTCTGCTACGGTGGTAGATCGCCTTTCAGTAGTAATCATCATTGAACGGATGTTCATTTCCACCAACTGCAGAATTAGTGCATTCTCTCTTGAAATGACCTTTCTGCTTGCATTTGAAGCAGGTCACTTTGGATTTGTCAAATCCAAGTTTTGTTGAAGCACCTCCAAGAGATTGTTTCCCAGTAATTTCCATATATCTCTGAGCTCTGCGGATGCAACTAGCTAAACACCAACGGATGTCAATGAGTTCCATCTCTTCCGGATCAATCTGGTCGTAGTCTTCTTTGGTTAACTCAGAGTTTCCAATTTTGCCAGCTACAAGACCTTCATATGATTCCAGAATGGATGCAAGAAAACTCATTTGCTGCTTAGCTGCATTGATGCTCATTGCAGGAGAATTTTTCAACTTGAGAGCAATGTTGCACAAAATCTCCTCTGCTTCTTCAGAACTAGCTTTTGAAGCTGATGAATGATAACCCGGAGCATACCTTGATGAGTTTTTTTCGGGTTCTTTTGTTCTCTCACCACTGAATGCTGTCTTTGGTGAACTGACAACTTTCTCTAAAGGTAAACTTCCTTTGTAGTACAATCCAACATTCTGTTGATTAGAAGAACTGCTCATCTTGTTTTGTTTCTGCAATTCAAGCTCATGAGTTTCAATCTTTTCAAACAATTTATCAAGAGAGATTGTTTCATACAAAGCATCATTTTTTAAAATAAAAACAAACGTTTGCCACTGATCAGCTCATGGTAACGCTTCAATCACTTTGTCTATAATTTCCTCTCTTGTTTTTCACTATCTCAAAACGTTCAAGTTCAATTTTAAGATGACAGAACCTCTCAATCATTTGCCTCATAGTCTCTCCTTTTAAACTATCAAACAGATCAAATTCTTTTTTAAGCAATGCAATTTTGTTCTTTTTAATCTGTTTACCCCCCTCCGCTTTAACACGTAAAGCTTCCCAAACTGATTTAGATGACCCATCATGATTAAGCAACGCAAAAATATCATTTCTGATTGCTGACTGAATCAACGCAATCATTCTCTGTTCGGCAGCATATTCAAATTTATCTTCTCTGGATAATCTTTTGAATGGAAAGTCTTCGCCTTTATCATCTTTTGGTCTCTCATATCCGAACTCTAAACAGAACCAGCTCTCATGCGCATATGCTTTCGCCCAGTTGAGAAACCGTTCTTTCCACCATGTATAATCCTCAATGCTTTCCAGAGTTGGTGGTTTTGAATGTGTTCCGTAGAAATTATCATGCTTGATGTTCTCATTGATCGCTTTTGTGATGGTTTTTGGGGTTACAGTTGTAATCTTAGAAGATTCGGATGTGAACGCGTTGAAAAACGTGTTGTAGAATTCTTCAGCCATGGTTTGATCCTGGAGACAATCAAGTAAACACAATCAGTACAAACAATATCAAGTAATCTGAAATAGACTGACACTCGATTGACGTGAAATGATCTCGACACTAAAATCCTCTTTTTAAGCGAAATAGTGATTTTAAACGAAATCACTTTTGAAGCGAAATCAGACTCCAAGCGAGATCACTTGACAGACAAGTTCAGGCGGAATCAAACATTAATTCTCAAGCGGAATCTCTTGGATAACAATTCGAGCGGAATCAGATCAATTCTTCAAGCGAAATCAGACATTGATTTCAAGCGGAATCTATTTGAAGCGGAATCTGATTGAATTTCGAGCAGAATCACTGTTTCGAGCGGAATTACTTGCTATTTCAAGCGAAATCTGGTGCAATTTTCAAGCGGAATAGTAACACTCGTTCAAGCGGAATCAAGTATTTGTCCAATTTTTGTCATTTTTAGGATGAATTTCGGTGTCAAACTCTCAAGGCTTTGTTATTATACCATTTTGCATATTCGGTGAAAAATTCATTCCATTTTGACCATGAAATCTTGTCCAGTTTGAAAAAGAAGGTGTAGAAGTCAGAAAATAGATGATATCAAGCTAGACTCTTCTTCCTGAGCTCTGATACCACTTGTAGGATCGTTGTTTGACCCGAAGAGTCGTTCAGAAGAGCTTTATATCCGATTCAAAGGCAGAATCAGTGAAACGGACGTGGAAACAGCTTGATACTCTTTAATTTGTCACTTTGATTGATATAAACAGAGATTACAACCTGGACAAATTTTGGCAGCACTTCGTTACAAATTCAGAAGCCGTACCAAATGAAAACACAAGTACCCTATTTATACTAGGTGGGGTTTCGCTTGAAATGGACAAGTCCATTTCAAGCGGAATCACTTAGTTCTGATTTCGCTTGAAATAGCACTTGATCATTTCAAGTGGAATCACTACCATTTCCCTTAAAAACTGTTTCTCGAACCTCGGGCACTGAATATCCTATCCTATCCTATTACATGATACAAGACGAAGTCAACAGACATAGTGCACTAACACAAACAAGTGTTATCAAAACAGGTTTTGGAAAATAGACTATCTTTTATTCTTTGGAAATTTTGTTTAAAATTGTTTGCATTTTAAGAAATTCTATTTGATAAAAGTCTTTAGAGGATATCACTGAGTATATTGATCATGATGTTTTCAAAAGATAGTTGCACAAATTTTGCAAAGCTAAAATCTAAGCTAAAAAATGCATGACAGAAATTAAAAGGCAACAACAAATAAGACAGAAGGTGGTATTATTTAAAAATAAACGACGCCAGCCGATAACCAAAGGCTTCGTCCTAAAACTTAGGACCCATGCACCCTTGGTTATCAAATTGTTTTAATACAGGAAATAAAATGGTTCAACAGAAAAAGAAAATAAAATTGTTCAAATAAGCATAACTCTCAAATTTAAGGGAAATAAGTTTTAGGAGGCATCGTCTTCTTCGTTCGTGGCATTTTCAACAGCATCTGCCTCGGGATCAACCTGAGCATCCCTCTCAGCATCAGTTGGTTTTTCGACTGCCTTTGAAGATCCTTCAGCTGTAGGTTTAGCAGAAGTGCCGCCGAGACTCCTTAGCTTTGTTTCCCAGGCATTAATGTCCCAAGAAGGGCATTCGAAGCCCAGTGCTTTGGCTTCGTGGGCCATCTTTAGCCTGGCCTGGAGAAGGGAAGTGATGACGGAACTTTTAAGGCTTTCCCGGTAGCTGATCATATCCTGTTCGTGTTGAGCATGGGCAGTATCAAGATCGGCTTGGGCCTGGATAGCAGCTTTGTTGAGGGCAGCCTGGTGTTCTTGGGTCATAGCCTTGAACTTGTCCTCGTAATGCCGAGATTTGGCGCCTGCAATCATACCCTGATCGGAGATGGTAACCTCAGCTTTCTTCAACTTGGATTCAAGCGTCTTGTTGAGCCCACAGGATTCTTGATATAAATGAACCAGACGTTCGAGGCCCTACAAAGTAAAAGGACAGGTATTGGTTTTAATAAATACTTATAAGTAGTATAAGGCGCATGATATGGCTCAAAGATATTAACCTGGTTGAGAAAAGAAGTCATGAATCCGCTTGCCTCAATGAACCCATGATTCTCATAGGGGAATGTATCGGAGATAACAGGAGAATCAGGCTCTTTCCTTTTACGAGAACTTGAACTCCGGGGTTTAGTAGCTGGCGAAGGTTTGGGAATGATGATGGCTTTGGAGCTGCTGGGCTTGGATGAGGCCGTGGCCTTGGGACTAGATACCTTCTTGATCTGGACCTGATCAGAATAACTGTCCAGCTCATCAAGGTCGAAAACCTCAGGAGTCTTGGCTGGTGCTGCATACAGGGAAAACTCCTACATCCTTATTACTCTTCATTATATTATATTACATTAATTAGTCATTTCAAAAGTAACTCTTACCAGACATTTCGGATGATGAGTATTGGCTGGAACTCGGGATGTGTGTGGTAAAACTCCTGTCACTTGCAGGCAATTGGTAAACTGCTTCGATTCTTTTTTCTGATTCCGCAGTAGGGGGAGCTACTTCCTTAAAATTCATTGCGAAAAGATCAAATAAGAAGATATTAGCACAAGATAGAAGTCTAGAAGTACATGGGGACATTCATGATCCTACCGGTGGTTAACCACTCCACCAGAAGACTAGCACCCTCATGAATGGAGTCTCGTTTGACGAAGAAGAACTTGCGTTGCCATCCATCTTCGTTTTTGGTGGCTTTAAGAATAAGCAGTTTGCTGGAAGTCGAAAAGAGCAGGAATCGACTGGAACCATGGGATCGGAGGCGGTAAGCAATTGGCATATCCTCGATGCAGAGGTCGGGATAGTAAAGGTTTTTAATTTGGTTGAGCACGATTAATACTCTCCAGACCATGGGCATGGTTTGGGCAAAGGAAATACCGGTAGTCCGGAAGAACTGCATCATAAATTCAGGAAATGGATACCGAAGACCTAGCGAGAAAGGGTATGCCGGAAAACAGACCCAATCAGTAGAAGAAACATCTGGTCGAATTGTTTGATCAAATGGTCTAAAAATCGTGCCATTGGGGAAAGCGGCGGAGGCTCTCAACGCCGCAATGTCTGCGTTATCAAAAGCACAGATCTCCTTCTCGGGATTTTTGAGAAGGTTTTGCTGAACGAAGGATTCCGATGATTTACCGGTCTGAGAATGGGCCACAGTAGCCATCGGAGGAAGAATAAAGTTAACAGAAAACGTGGAAGGGATAAGTGATTACCTGGAGATTCTGTTGATGATCTCTGCTTCTCAAAAAAAAAGAGAAGATATAGGAGCATTGTAGATGTCCATCGAGTGAAAAGCGCGTTGGAAGTTGTATAGTGCAATCTTGACCGTCATTTCAATTTAATTGCCTCGGTCTACGAGATAGAGTTTTTAAAATATATCCGTTGGATTGGTATACCAACAGATATATTTTGGGGACAATTGTTATGGGCCATGTTCTGAGCATATATATCCTGACTAATATTCTGCTTTTTGTTATTTACTTATGATCAGGATACCGGATCAGGATATTGGTAACATCCTGGTGCGATATCCTGGTATTAGCTAAATTGACCACATGCAGGTTAGAAGCTGTGGGTCACTAACAGTCAAGTGGACCTTTTCTCCTTAACACTCGGGCAAACCAGTTATGTGAGAGACGTTGCACCCGAAGGACAGGTCTACAACGTTCGAATGTGGAATATCCGCCGAATCCCGGTTTAATAGGGTAGTTTGTTGAATTTCTTTTACTATAAATAGATGGATCAGATCAAGTTAAGGCACTCACTTTCACTCGCACAACTTACACTCTAGCTACTAGCAATCACTGCACACAAACACATGTACTCGAATTACCTTGTAACACCTAGTTGATCCGCATCACATGCTGCACTGTATCCTGATATTTGAATTAATAGAAGAACAAGGCAGTTGCAATTGTCAGCTCCTGAGGTTTTATGTCGGCGATCTAGATTGATCAAGGGCTTTCCTAATATATCCGGTGTCACCCTTTACCTTTTTTGCTCATTGTTTGATCATAGATACAACTCTATATCCTGAGTCGTATCCTCAAACTGTTTTTACAAATAACTTAATCAGCATATTTACAACACATATTTCTAGCACACTACCTCACTTAACTAATTTGATCACTTAATTGCTTCAGTAATTTTTGACCAAAACAGACATGCTTTGTTCAAGTCTGTGTAATCTACACAAACTCTCCATTTCCCATTCTTCTTTTGAACCACAACCACATTTGCTAGCCACTTGGGAAATTTGACTTCCCTGATCATCTTGGACTTCAATAGTCTTTCAACCTCTTCCTGAATAATTATGTTTCGTTCTGGAGCAAACTTCCTTCTTTTCTGCTGGACAGGCTTGCATGACCTGTTAATACCAAGCTTATGTGTTATAATATCCTTGGAAATACCTGTTATATCCTCATGTTTCCATGCGAATGTCGACATCCTGCATTTCAAAAAATTATTCAATTGATTTTCAATATCCTGAGGGATATTGGTTCCTACGAGCACCGAGATATCTGGATTATCCTGATCCAGGATAATTTTCTTTACATCCTACTCCGAAGCCTCCACGATATCCTGGGCCCGCATCTTTAATTGCTATGCTGCATTAGGCTTGGTTGAGGATTTCATTGAGGATGAGTAACATTCCTTCGCCTCCTGCTGGTCACTATCAACCTTGACAAGCCCCCAAGGGGTAAGGATCTTGATGCACTGATGATAAGTCGATGGCACAGACTTCATATCATGGATCCATGGCCTGCCTAGTATGATGTTATAGCAGGATAGGGAGTCCATCACACAGAAACGTTGTATTGAGTTGACCCCTTCAACATATACCGGTAACTTTATCTCTCCCACTGTGTTTCTGGCCTCTCCACTGAACCCAACAAGCACGGTGGATTTTGATGTAATATCCATTGGGGATACATTCATTCTTTTCAAAGTTTCTAGTTGGATTATGTTGACGGAGCTGCCATTATCCACCAATATCCTACGTACAAAATGGTTAGCCACATATAAAGTAATTACTAGAGCATCATGGTGAGGATCCTGAACAGTATCCCTGTCATCACTATCAAAAGTGATCAGTTTGTCAGTTGTGAGCGTCGTCATCCTGGTCGGTTTTTCTCCTCTTTCTGCCTTAGCTTCCTTTGCATGTCTCTTGGCTGCGGAATATGAAGTTCCGCAAATATTGGATCCTCCTGAAATAAAGTTAATTATTTTGGCATCTGCTGGGGGTGATGCTGCTCGTTTAAGATCCTTCTCAGGATCCTGCCCTTTATTCTTCTTTTTTCCAAGCAGATCCTTTAGATACCCTTTGCTCAGGAGATAGCTTATTTCTTTCCATAGAGTGATGCAATCCTTAGTGACATGTCCAAAATCCTCGTGGAAGGCACACCACTTGGATTTGTTTTTCCAATCAGCTTTCCGTTGGTTATTTCGGGGCCATCTGGCTTTGTCTTCTAAACCCTGCATAGCATACATCACTTCAGGTATGTTAACAGAAAAACAATATTCAGACAACTCAGGATACTCCTCAGGATCCTCATCTTCAACAACATTGACTTTTTTGCTATCATTTCGGCCATATGGCTTTGAGCGATATGGTTTATACGAGGATTCTGATTTCCTGTTGGTTGACTCGTAGGTTGTGGACGAATTCATTCTCTCTTGCATCTTTTTGTCATCCTCCAGCCGAATGTATCTCAATGCCCTGTTACGAGCTTCATCCAGATTCCTGCAGGGATTCATTACAAGATCCTGGTAAAATTGAGAATCTTTCTGCAATCCCATCTTGAAAGCCTGTACAGCTGTTGCAACATCAAGGTGCGGGATATCTAAGGATTCCCGGCTAAACTTATTCACATAATCCCTCAAGGATTCCTGAGGTCCTTGAGTTATCCTGTAAAGGTCACTGGTTAGTTTCTCAAAACTCCGGCTGCAAGAAAATTGACTATTAAATAAATTAACTAAATGAGCAAAGGAAGTAATTGAGTGAGGAGGAACGTTTAACAGCCATTTCAGGGCTGATCCTGTTAAGGTAGAGCCGAAACCCTTGCACAAGCATGCTTCTTTGAGATCTGGAGGGATAGGATTAATTTCCATCCTTTCCCTATACTGGGCGATATGCTCCTCAGGATCCGTAGTTCCGTCATAGAGTTTCATGTTGGGGGTTTGAAATCTTTTTGGGATTTCAGCATCACAAATGGGATATGCAAACCGCGATATCCTATGGCTATCCTGGGATACATCAGGAATTGGCTGCACCACCCCAGGTGCACTGGATATCATGTCCTTCAGCTTCTGAAGCTCTCTAGACAACGCTGATGTCATACCTGCATCCTGCAAAGATCCAACACCATTAGTGGCAAGAGTATTATTATTATTAGATACATTACCGTTCTGAGGATTTGACCATATCCTGAAGCATATCCTGAGCTTCTCATTGTTGATACTCTAACTGATGAGGGTATCTCAGGAGTATGATTCTGGGAATGGCTAGGCACAATATTTCCCCGGTTATCCTCAGTGTAAACTGCAGAACTGAAGTTCAAAGCCCTAGGCTGCAAGGGAGTGATAGTATCTTCAGCGGGCCTGCTCGAGCTTGATTTCAAGAGTTGTATCTCTCTCATCAGCATCTGATTAGTTTCCTGCTGCTGCCTCATCTGTTCCTGTACACTACCAAACAAATTTAGAATTTCCTCATTAGAAGCTAAAACAGGACCGGATCCCTGGACATTGCGAGTGGGAATAACATCCCGAGCCACATGAATTTTAGTTCCTTGGGAAGAGGCTTGAGATCTCGGAGGAGGTAGTGGAAGCACCGAACCAATTGTTGCAGAGGTTGAAGCAGACATGGTGGAAGAGCTCATGTTTGATCTTGAGGCCATTGAAAACAGTTTTGAAAATAATTTCGAAAACAGAAAACCGAATAGTGATTTTGCAAAAGCTTTTAGTAAAAATAGCACCACTTGCCCCACAGTGGGCGCCAAATTGTTTTGGTCAAAAATTACCGAAGCAATTAAGTGATCAAATTAGTTAAGTGAGGTAGTGTGCTAGAAATATGTGTTGTAAATATGTTGATTAAGTTATTTGTAAAAACAGTTTGAGGATATGACTCAGGATATAGAGTTGTATCTATGATCAAACAATGAGCAAAAAAGGTAAAGGGTGACACCGGATATACGAGGAAAGCCCTTGATCAATCTAGATCGCCGGCATAAAACCTCGGGAGCTGACAATCGCAGCTGCCTTGTTCTTCTATTAATTCAAATATCAGGATATAGTGCAGCATGTGATGCGGATCAACTAGGTGTTACAAGGTAATTCGAGTACAAGTGTTTGTGTGCAGTGATTGCTAGTAGCTAGAGTGTAAGTTGTGCGAATGAAAGTGAGTGCCTTAACTTGATCCGATTCATCTATTTATAGTAAAAGAAATTTAACAAACTACCCTACTAAACCGGAATTCGGCGGATATTCCCCATACGAACGTTGTAGACCTGGTCTTTCGGGTTCAACGTCTCTCACATAACTGGTTTGCCCGAGTCTTAAGGAGAAGAAGTCCACTTGACCGTTAATGACCCACAGCTTCTAACCTGCACGTGGTTAATTTAGCTAATACCAGGATATCGCACCAGGATGTTACCAATATCCTGATCCGGTATCCTGATCACAAGTAAACAATAAAAAGCAGAATATTAGTCAGGATATATATGCTTAGAAAATGACCCATAACAATAGCAATGAAACAAATTAAATCTATACCCAACTTTCTAAAGTGTTCCCGCAAAGCGACACCTTTTATGTACCAAATATATTACCAAAATAGGTTTTATTAAATAATAAACCCATTTCTTGTTGATATTTCTTTCCTTAAAAGTGATGACCTAGAATCAAAAGTCCTTAATTATAATTCCCGTAAACCGGATCTTTCAATGATATCAAACAATCACCAAGTTTGTGTGGAATCCAAACTTGGTGAGATTCAAGAAAAACGAAAAATATGAAATATGAAGAACAAAATACCGAATCACTTTCAACACTTGCACACGATTCTATTACTTGAAAAGCAAAACCGTCTAGTACAAGTGTTCACAACTTCAATCACCACCTCTCTCTCTAACTCTAGAATTCTGTCACTGGGAGGTTCAAAACCTAAAACTGAAAACTTGTTTATATACTAACTCAAGCCCAAATCCCTACATGGGCTCCCCTTGGGCCTTCTTGGCCCACATGGCCTAAAGCTTGGCCCAAGTGACCTATAAAGGTCCAAAACCTAATATAAACTAACCCAGTAAGGCCCAGTTCGTAACCATAGCCCGTTGTATTAATTTGATGCGTCAGTCTCACACTTTAGGGCCTAACAATCTCCCCCTAGACTGATGCCATCAAATTGTCTTCATAACATGAGTTCAGCAACGTCTTCAACGAAATCTATGGTTGTCGCAATGCTGCAGTTGTTGTGGAAGTTCTTGACTTCTGAACTCTCAGCACTGGGTCTCTTTCTTCAGCTCTTGTGGTTAGCTTCATATCAGGATGTCGATCAGCTTTTGCTTGAAAGTCTTTGATAGAAAGAATGTGCGAGGAGGATTCTCAACAGCTCTTTTCTTCTTCATTCCTTTTTCTTTCAAGCAGGTTCATGGTACTTCTTCAAATGTACATTCACTGTCAGACGGCGTTTCGTATCCGATTCTTCTGACTCAGGTACATCTTTTTGTTAAGCTGCTCCAGGCTTCTTCAGCAACTAACAACATCTCAGTCTTCATCAACCCCTGTTCTTGATTGAAACCAAGTTCTGCACATGCTCACAAACTTATAAGCAAACATTTCTTATGCAACAGGGAGATTACCATATGAACACTAGGTACATCCAAGTACTTATACTCGGATTTCACTATTCAAACTCTTTCAACTTTTTATGATTAGTCAAATCTTCAAGAACGGTTATAATTTTTAATTTCAAGAAAAACAATTAAAAACTCTATTTTTGGATTTTTGGTTTTATAGAAAAACAAGACACTATTTTTTTATTTTTGAATTTTTTCTATTTTTTTTATTTTTTTTTATTTTAAGAACTAAAACAAATAAAAACTCAAAATATAAACAACTACCATAATATACAATTACAATTGCAATGGGATCAAAATTCGTTCTCAGGCAGACTAAGGAACACTTTTCAGTACGAGCCTAATCAAACTGGTCTATGCGATTGCCAATATGTTTGTCCACTTAAACTTTAACGCTCAACTTTCAATTTTTCAACTTCGTGATATGCTTAAGGTAATATTATACTATTATACCTGTGCGTCCCATTCCAAGGCATACCCCCGCGATCAAGGTAAGCACAACGATTCATCGTAACAGGTGAGTATATTGATGTCATCCTTTTTTATTTACAACGTTAGACCATTGGTGACAGGTCAGTACTTTCATACAGCAGAGCGGCCAATGATTTTGTCCAACGAGGGCAAGGCAAATACCATTTTGGTACGAATTTGGCTCTTTGAGCATTTGAAATTTTCTCATTTTGAGATTTTATTCCTTAGGCTTTTTGTCCTCTTTGGGATCTTTTAAGATATCTTGACTGTGTCTAAAAAAGGGTAGTTGCACGGTACCCCTGACCGCGGAAGGGATCTCCCTTCCCAGTTCACCACCCGACAAGGATCCCTGGCGGCAAATACCCATAGCCATCAAAGAGGGGTAAGAAACATGTTTCGAACCCGAGACCTCGAGTGTCCTCAGTCCGGCTTTAAAGCGGGTGTCGGTGGCCACCAAAGTGGCACTAATGGGAATTGAACTTGGGTCTCCATTGGAGAACCCAAGTCACTCCACCACTAGGCCACTTGTGGTGGTTATCTTGACTGTGTCTAGGTTTGCATATAATCTGGATGCAACAGAAGGACAGCCAAGATATCCCCGGATGATTCAACAATATAAAGACCCGAAATCTCAGATGTTGGCTATCTATCAACGCAAGATTTAAGACCATAAAATCATACGCCGTTGGTATGTTACCCACATGGTACATAGTTCGTTATGTTTATATCACTTAGTATCTTTTATCATTTTGAGCGTCAAGCCCATCGACATATCACAGTAGATCCTAGTCTTTTCAGCTATGGCACCTTACATGTGTTAGTCAAACCCTTTAACACGAACATTTATTTCACTTCCCATATCATGCAATTTTTCTTTTTGGCTTTTTCATTTTTCTAATGTTTTTTGTGTTTTTCTCATTTTCTCCCCCTAAAGCAATACATATATATATACAGTAAAGCAATACATATATATACAGCAAACTCTTTTTGTATTTTTCTTTTCTGAGTTCCCCCCCCCTCCCTAAACTCTATATCTATCTATATGTTCCTCCCCCCCCCCCTAAATTTGTGCATAAATCTTGTATTTTTGCGCAAATTTACCATTTACTAGAGAAAGGACACTTTATATACAAAATAATGAACTAAAAAAATATTTTTGCTTAACCGTTCTGTCATCAGATTGAAGACTAATCAATATTCAAATCAAAGTACTGAATTTAAACGGTACCTTTTGTTGATCTTATCTTACCTCTCTAATCTCCTCCAAAGGAAACATATCATCTGTAAAAAAAAATTTAACTTTTTTTTGCAACAGTGAAATGTTACCCGTTTTTATCTCTGGAACAACCGCTATTAACATTCCAGAGATTGTCAATAGCTCCTCCTTAGTTGTTCCTGAAAAATAAGGAGATTAGTAAGACATGGGTACCCAGGCCATCGTGGTCCTGGGATTTCCTGAAACATCAAAATAAGATACTTCCTTTAAACATAAGTCCCCTTTAGTTTCAAGGATTGGAGACGTCGCTGCCTTGGATTTGGGTTTCCAAATCTGTTTCGGTTTAACAAACATGTTTGCTACTGTTGGTTGAGCAACTTTAGCTGTTTCAGGTTTGTTAGTTTTAGAAATACGTTTTTGTTCCTGAATAGCCTTGCGTTTGTTTTTAACAGCGTTCGAATCCCCATCAGAAGGTTTAACCTAGGGATTCACATTCTTCATTGCCTTAGGTGAAGATACCTTCATTGGCTTGGAATGATTGTTATCCTTTGATGTAACCCTCTGATTTTGCATATAGTAGGGTACGTAGGGACGCCTTATGCAGTTTCTAGCAATATGACCCGCAATGCCACAGTTGTAGCAAGTTTGTCTTTTGATCAGAAAGACATTTTGAACAGCTTGATTTGCTCTAGCAGGTCCTGAAGGACAAACCGGTCCTTTTTGCTTTGGATGTGCCTGCACATTACTCTTAGACGAAGATGAATTTGGGTGCTTGTATTTGCTGTTTGCAGATGTCTTGTAGCTCTGAGCACCATTCTTCGTCTTTTCTCCCTGATTGGAGCTTTTCTTCACCTTGTCACGATCCTTACGAGATTGTGATTGTTCTTGATGAGCAGACTTCTTATATCCCTGATTTTGATCTGCTCATTTTGGCTCCTTTTGTGTGTTGTGAATCGGCTCACAAACATCAGCACAAGAGTGAATATTAGCATTTTGTTGCACGTTTGGGCGATGAACACAATTTCTTGAAATGTGTCCAGGAATTCCACAGTTGAAACATGTGTGTCGTTTCAATGTATGGAGATTCTGAGAGCTAGCAACATTAGCTGATCTGATGGGTCTAGATGACCAAACTTGCTTAGGTTGCTTTGCTTGTGTTCCATGTGCCTTTTCTGATTTCTTTTGTACCTGTTGATCAGAACTAGCACATGTATGAGATTTTGACTTTTGATGATCATCTTCTTTCATATCATTATCTAATTTATCTTTTGAAGAAGATTCATCTGTGACAACTCGTATTTTGAACCCTTGTTTGTATTACGTGTTAACTGTATGAACTATATGTGATTATGTGAACTTTGTTGAATAAGTGAAAGATATGCTATGTTTATATGGTTGCATGATCCAACTACACAAACCCAATCGGCCCATGTATGTTTGGCTGACTCGAGACCAAGAGGCAACCCAATGATGGGTCCGGCCCATTTCATGTATACGCATAACACTAGGGTAACTAGTAACCTTCTCTCATTTGTTGCAAAAACACACAAGTTATACCAAAACCCTAGAACTCCTTCTCTCTCTCTCTCTCTCTCTCGTTTCCTCTTGAAGCCGGCGACAACACCACCTGGACTCGAGACCTCGCGGATTTCATCCCTAAGCCGGTTAGTGTTTTAAGTGTTTGATTGTTATATGATTTCATTCTTGATGATGTTTCTTGCATGACAATCTAGGGCTATTGTTACATGATTGATTGTGTTCTTGCTAATCGGCTCATGTGCATATTGATTAGGAATACATATGAAATCGGTTGCATGTATGATAAACAATACGAAATTTCATGATCATGTTCCTGTGAATCGGATAGTGTTTATAGAACTCGATCGGATTGAAAACCTGTTAACATATTTAATTTACACATAAGCTAGGGTGCATGCTAGTTAGAATCGGCTGGTTTGATAATCCGATTTCATGTTTGTTTGATTGATGGATTATTGTTCTGGATGATGATATGCATATGACCGAAACTGTTGGAAAATCGTATTTGATCCGATTATGAAACTGCTAAATCTGTTGGCTGATTTTACGGAACAAATTAAGCTGATGATTAAGGAAACCAGGAAGTTGTTGCAATTTACTAGTCTCGACCAGGGTTGCGAGTCGAGAACCCTTAGTCTCGACTCGAGACCACATTTCCGACACACAACAGCACAAACCGAGACCACGGTTACGGGTCCGGTTGCGACTCGAGACCGTGTAGTCTCGACCAGACCATGACAACTCGAGACCTCCTTTGTTGCGACTCGAGACTTCGGAAACCAGTACCACTCGAGACCGGTTAGTCTCGACTCGAGACCGCAGACACTTGAACACTATTGGACTGTCACTGTCACGAGCCCAATTGATTGGGCCGGATACTTGGACTTCGTTATTTACGTAACTATTCCTGCAAATGCTCATACGTGAATTGTCATGATTATACTTGTGTACAATACGTGTAGAACATACGTGCTATACTTGAATACGAACCTAACTTGTATGATAACCATGCTAGGACGTGGTTGATCACCATATAGCTTGATTTACTTTCTGTGTATCTGCCGAGCAAACCAAGGTGAGTTCACACAGCCAAGGCATGGGATTCCCGGGTTGGGAATTGGGTTGGAAGGTTTGAATTAGATAATTACTCGTACTTACGCTATTGCTAGACTATATACCATCGTCCTCAGGTTAGTCAGGACACTTACGTAAAACCTACGTAAAATGTATCTACCACTGTCTCCCGGGTCGGGAGGACACTTACGTAAAACCTACGTAAACTCATACCTGCTACTGTCTTCCGGGTCGGAAGGACACTTACGTAAAACCTACGTAAACCCCACGCGTACCACTGTCCTCGGGAAGGGCACTCACGTAAATCCTACGTGACCTTGTACGTATTCCTGTTCTCGGATTAAGAAGAACACATGGTTGCGAATAGTCTAGTAAGTACAAATATGGGAAGCCCCCATTAGTAAGGATAAACGTGGGAATCCCCCACTAGTAATAAATATGACCATGGGAAACCCCCACTATTAGTACATACATGCATGGGAAACCCCCACTATTAGTACATACATGCATGGGAAGCCCCCACTAAATGAACATACGATATTGCTAACTTGAACTTACTTTCTGTGAACTCGCTCAACTAGTTGTTGACTCTCTGCTGTATGCCTTGCAGGACCTTAGGTACTTAGGGAGCTTGCACGGGAGGCACAGTCGTTGTGGACAGGGATCGTGAATGCTATGTCGAACACTTATGACATTTCAAATTATTATTTATGTTGGGTTTACTTACATGCTTCCGCTACTTGAACAAAGTTTGGTTTGAACATCAATTGTATTGAATTGGGTTTTACGAACTACTTTAACTATTACACACTATGTTCAATATGATTGATGGCTTGATCCTGGTCATGTCACGCCTCCAAGTGGTGGTACTCCGCGTGTGGATTCTGGGGGTGTGACAGATTGGTATCAGAGCCATTGGTTATAGAGAACTTGGTTTTAATATTGGAAAAACGTTTTTATTAAAACCAGACTATAACCAGAACAGTGCTCTCAACGATCCACAACGACGCTTCGCTCCACGTGCAAGACTCAACATCCTAGGTAATATGGTTTATGTTTATATTGCCTACATGCTAGAATTACATAGAACTTTGCTCGCAGTATGCTTAGAATACATTGCTTACTATGCGTCATTACATGAGAACACCTATGTGCTTACGCTCTTCTGTCATCGCACTACTCGCGAACCATTCTCACTTATTCTACTTTACTATGAAGATCATGTCTGGACGTGTGAACATGACTCAAGCCCAGTTGACGGCTCTTATCAATGAACAAGTAGCTGTGGCACTTGCAGCTGCACAAGCAGGAGGTATATCCTGTAGTTATAACTCACACTAGGATCTTTAGATCCTACACTCCTAAACCAACTCTTGTGTTTAACCTTGTCCTATTCGTACACAATAGGTCAACACGCACCGCAACCTGTTTGCACATTCAAGAACTTCATGGACTGTCGTCCAAGTACATTCAGTGGCACGGAAGGAGCAGTGGGACTACTCCATTGGTTCGAAAAGCTCGAGACAGTATTCGAGATGTGTGAATGCCCTGAGGCTCGCAGGGTGAAGAACGCCACTGGTACTTTGGAAGGGATTGCGCTAACTTGGTGGAACGCGCAAGTTCAGATTTTAGGGCTGGCAGCTGCTAACGCCACCCCTTGGAACGATTTTAAGGATCTGATCAAGCGAGAATACTGCACGCGTGATGACATCCACAAGTTGGAAGTGGAGCTTTATCACCTGAAGATGACGGGGTCAGAAATCGAAGCTTACACGAAGCGGTCAAACAAACTGGCTATCTTGTGTCCAACTATGGTGGACCCTCCAATTAAGCGCATTGAGTTGTATCTCAAGGGTTTAGCGCCAGAAATCCAGAGCCACGTGACATCGGCTAATCTCGACAACATCCAGGATATTCAGCGACTCGCTCATCGTCTCACTGACCAGGCAATGGATCAGGACAAGCTACCGAAACGTATCAGCGCTACTGCTACTACTGCTACCACATCAGCCGCTACTCCTGCTACCCCCAGTGACAACAAAAGAAAGTGGGAAGGGGATTCTAGCAAAGGTTCAGCAACAGTTCAGTCTCAGGCTCAGCAGCAGAAGACTGACCACTACCAGAGTCCCAGTCAGCAGTTTTATGGTAGTCGTGGGTAGAGGAGATATCAGGGAAATCTCCCAAAGTGCCACAACTGTAACAGGCACCACAACGGCCAGTGCAACAAGGGTCGTTGCCAAAGGTGTCTCAAGATGGGCCACGAGGCCAAAGACTGTAGGAGCCCACGGCCTGCGAATCAGAACCAGCAACCACAACTACCAGCTTCACAAAACCAGCAACAGCGAGGCAACAGGGGATGCTTTCAGTGTGGTGCTGAAGGCCATTTCAAACATGATTGCCCTCAATTGAACCAGAACCAGAACCGTAACAACAACAATCAGGGCAATGGTAACAACGGTGGGAACAATAATGGCAATGAAGCTAGGGGTCGAGCTTTCGTGCTGGGTCAGGGCGACGCAAGGAATGATCCCAACGTAGTTATGGGTAAGTTTCTTCTTGATGACTTTTACGTTACTGTTTTGTTTGACTCGGGTGCAGATACAAGTTATGTGTCTCTTAATGTCAGTAAAATGTTAAAACGTGCACCCACTCCCTTAAACACCAAACATTTCGTAGAGTTAGCTAACGGAAAAAGTCTAGAGGCCACACACATAGTTCAGGGTTGTAATCTTATCCTCGCTGGCCAGACTTTCTCCATCGACCTCATTCCTATAGTTCTGGGTAGTTTCGACATCGTCGTTGGTATGGATTGGTTATCCAAGCAGCAAGCAGAGATCATATGTAAAGAGAAGATCATCCGTATTCCTCGTTCTGGTCAAGAACCTCTCGAAGTTCAAGGCGACAAGAGTGGTGCTGTGGTTGGCATCATTTCCTTCCTGAAGGCCCAGAAGTGTTTACGAAAGGGGCACACTGCCATTTTGGCACTAGTTACTGATGCATCAACGAAAGAGAAAAGAATAGAGGACATTCCAATAGTTCGCGACTTTCCTCAAGTGTTTCCAGAGGAATTACCTGGTCTACCGTCTCATCGCCAGGTCGAGTTTCAAATCGAGCTCGCTCCAGGAGCAGCACCCATAGCTCGAGCACCATATCGTTTAGCTCCAAATGAACTGGAAGAACTGTCAAAGCAGCTATAAGAGCTCTTGGAAAAGGGCTTTATTCGTCCAAGCTCTTCGCCTTGGGGAGCTCCAGTGTTATTCGTGAAAAAGAAGGACGGTACCTTCAGGATGTGCATAGACTACCGTGAACTGAACAAGGTGACGGTGAAGAACCGTTATCCTCTTCCGCGTATTGACGACTTATTCGACCAGTTGCAAGGGTCGAGCTACTACTTCAAGATAGACCTGAGGTCAGGTTACCATCAGCTGAGAGTCCGGGATGAGGACGTCTCCAAAACAACATTCAGAACTCGCTACGGCCATTACGAGTTTCTAGTCATACCATTTGGGCTAACAAACGCACCGGCAGTCTTCATGGATCTTATGAACAGGGTGTGCAAACCCTACCTAGACAAGTTTGTGATTGTATTCATCGACGACATTCTGATCTACTCTAAGAGTCAGGAGGAACACGAGCAGCACTTACGGCTTATCTTGGAACTTCTTCGAAAGGAACAACTGTACGCTAAGTTTTCAAAATGCGACTTCTGGCTTCGTGAAGTCCACTTTCTAGGCCACGTGGTAAACAAGGATGGGATCCATGTTGATCCATCCAAGGTAGATTCGATCAGGAACTGGCCTGCACCGCGTACACCAACGGAAATACGCCAATTCTTGGGTTTGGCGGGTTATTACAGGCGATTCATTAAAGATTTCTCAAAGATTGCACAGCCGCTTACACTACTGACACAGAAGGGTGTCACCTACCGTTGGGGTAATACTCAGGAACCGCTTTTCAGCACTTAAAGGATAGACTTTGCAGTGCACCTATCCTCTCATTGCCAGAGGGCACAGACGACTTCGTGGTTTACTGTGATGCATCCATCCAGGGTCTTGGATGTGTGTTAATGCAGCGCGACAAGGTCATTGCTTACGCTTCGCGCCAACTCAAGGTTCACGAACGGAACTACACGACGCACGACTTAGAGCTGGGAGCTGTTGTTTTCGCGCTCAAGATATGGCGACACTACCTGTACGGTACCAAGTGCACTATTTACACCGATCACAGGAGTCTCGAGCATATCTTCAAGCAGAAGGAATTGAACATGCGTCAACGGTGATGGGTTGAACTACTGAACGATTACAAATGCGCTATCAAGTACCATCCAGGCAAAGCCAATGTTGTGGCTGACGCTCTCAGTCGAAAAGATACTACACCTAGGCGTGTATGAGCCTTACAGCTCACTATTCAGTCAAGTCTTCCTGCACAGATA
Organism: Helianthus annuus; assembly: GCF_002127325.2. Lineage (NCBI taxonomy): Eukaryota > Viridiplantae > Streptophyta > Magnoliopsida > Asterales > Asteraceae > Helianthus > Helianthus annuus. Next base: position 48,493,101 of record NC_035440.2, on the reverse strand, counting down.
CGAGATGCTCAGGTAGAAGCATTGAAAACAGAGAACGTCAGGGCTGAAGCCCTCCGCGGCTCAAGGAAACGACTAGAACAAAAGGAAGACGGTGCCTATTACGTAACGGGGCGTATTTGGGTCCCACTATATGGCGGTTTACGAGAACTTGTGATGGATGAAGCACACAAGTCTCGCTACTCGGTACATCCAGGGTCGGATAAAATGTACCACGACATCAGGACTACTTATTGGTGGCCAAGCATAAAGGCCCACATCGCTACCTATGTCAGCAAGTGCTTGACCTGTGCAAGAGTCAAGGCAGAGTATCAGAAACCAGCAGGCTTACTTCAGCAACCAAAGATACCACAGTGGAAATGGGAGGAAATTTCCATGGATTTTGTTACAAGCCTACCTAGATCCCAGCGTGGGAACGATACTATTTGGGTGATCGTGGATCGACTCACCAAGTCTGCTCATTTCCTGGCAATCAAAGAAACAGACAAGTTTTCCACACTAGCAGACATATACTTGAAGGAAGTAGTCTCAAGGCACGGGGTGCCCACCTCTATCATTTCGGATCGTGATGCACGATTCACATCAGAACTATGGCAAGCAATGCACAAAGCTTTTGGCTCACAGCTAGACATGAGCACAGCATATCACCCTCAGACGGATGGACAGTCTGAGCGCACGATTCAAACTCTAGAAGATATGCTTCGAGCATGTGTTATCGATTTCGGAAACAGCTGGGAAAAGCATCTCCCTTTAGTGGAGTTTTCATACAATAACAGTTATCACACCAGCATACAAGCCGCTCCATTCGAGGCATTGTACGGGCGTAAATGTCGGTCACCTCTCTGTTGGGCAGAGGTGGGGGATAGTCAGATCACGGGTCCAGAACTTATAGTGGACGCCACGGAAAAGATTGCACAAATACGACAACGCATGGCGGCAGCTCGCGACCGTCAGAAAAGCTACGCGGATAAGCGTAGGAAGCCATTGGAATTTCAGGTCGGGGACCGGGTTTTACTTAAAGTCTCACCCTGGAAGGGTGTGGTTCGTTTTGGCAAACGGGGCAAGCTCAATCCGCGGTATGTCGGACCGTTCAAGATCATAGAAAGAATAGGCAAAGTAGCCTACAGACTAAACCTACCAGCTGAACTCGGTGCAGTTCACAACGTTTTCCACGTGTCGAATCTGAAGAAGTGCCTGTCAGATGAGACCCTCATAGTTCCTCTGAAGGAACTCACTATCAACGAGCAGTTGCACTTCGTCGAGGAACCTGTAGAAATCACGGACCGGGATGTTAAGGTCCTCAAACACAAGAGAATCCCTCTTGTCCGAGTTCGTTGGAACTCCAAACGTGGCCCAGAGTACACCTGGGAACGCGAAGACCAGATGACAGAAAAATATCCCCAGTTGTTCGCAAACAGCACAACCACCACTGAGGCCGAAGCTGCCACGGAATTTCGGGGCGAAATTCCAGATCAACGGGGGGAGGATGTGACACCCCAGGAAAACCAATGAACGATATAACCTACCTAGCTTCCTCGGTGAGTGCGTACCAAATTTCGGGACAAAATTTCTTCTAAGTTAGGGATAATGTGACAACTCGTATTTTGAACCCTTGTTTGTATTACGTGTTAACTGTATGAACTATATGTGATTATGTGAACTTTGTTGAATAAGTGAAAGATATGCTATGTTTATATGGTTGCATGATCCAACTACACAAACCCAATCGGCCCATGTATGTTTGGCCGACTCGAGACCAAGAGGCAACCCAATGATGGGTCCGGCCCATTTCATGTATACGCATAACACTAGGGTAACTAGTAACCTTCTCTCATTTGTTGCAAAAACACACAAGTTATACCAAAACCCTAGAACTCCTTCTCTCTCTCTCTCTCTCTCTCTCTCTCTCTCTCTCGTTTCCTCTTGAAGCCGGCGACAACACCACCTGGACTCGAGACCTCGCGGATTTCATCCCTAAGCCGGTTAGTGTTTTAAGTGTTTGATTGTTATATGATTTCATGCTTGATGATGTTTCTTGCATGACAATCTAGGGCTATTGTTACATGATTGATTGTGTTCTTGCTAATCGGCTCATGTGCATATTGATTAGGAATACATATGAAATCGGTTGCATGTATGATAAACAATACGAAATTTCATGATCATGTTCCTGTGAATCGGATAGTGTTTATAGAACTCGATCGGATTGAAAACCTGTTAACATATTTAATTTACACATAAGCTAGGGTGCATGCTAGTTAGAATCGGCTGGTTTGATAATCCGATTTCATGTTTGTTTGATTGATGGATTATTGTTCTGGATGATGATATGCATATGATCGAAACTGTTGGAAAATCGTATTTCACTGCTAAATCTGTTGGCTGATTTTACGGAACAAATTAAGCTGATGATTAAGGAAACCAGGAAGTTGTTGCAATTTACTAGTCTCGACCAGGGTTGCGAGTCGAGAACCCTTAGTCTCGACTCGAGAGCACATTTCCGCCACACAACAGCACAAACCGAGACCACGGTTACGGGTCCGGTTGCGACTCGAGACCGTGTAGTCTCGACCAGACCATGACAACTCGAGACCTCCTTTGTTGCGACTCGAGACTTCGGAAACCAGTACCACTCGAGACCGGTTAGTCTCGACTCGAGACCGCAGACACTTGAACACTATTGGACTGTCACTGTCACGAGCCCAATTGATTGGGCCGGATACTTGGACTTCGTTATTTACGTAACTGTTCCTGCAAATGCTCATACGTGAATTGTCATGATTATACTTGTGTACAATACGTGTAGAACATACGTGCTATACTTGAATACGAACCTAACTTGTATGATAACCATGCTAGGACGTGGTTGATCACCATATAGCTTGATTTACTTTCTGTGTATCTGCCGAGCAAACCAAGGTGAGTTCACACAGCCAAGGCATGGGATTCCCGGGTTGGGAATTGGGTTGGAAGGTTTGAATTGGATAATTACTCGTACTTACGCTATTGCTAGACTATATACCATCGTCCTCGGGTTAGTCAGGACACTTACGTAAAACCTACGTAAAATAGTATCTACCACTGTCTCCCGGGTCGGGAGTACACTTACGTAAAACCTACGTAAACTCATACCTGCTACTGTCTTCCGGGTCGGAAGGACACTTACGTAAAACCTACGTAAACCCCACGCGTACCACTGTCCTCGGGGAAGGGCACTCACGTAAATCCTACGTGACCTTGTACGTATTCCTGTTCTCGGATTAAGAAGAACACATGGTTGCGAATAGTCTAGTAAGTACAAATATGGGAAGCCCCCATTAGTAAGGATAAACGTGGGAATCCCCCACTAGTAATAAATATGACCATGGGAAACCCCCACTATTAGTACATACATGCATGGGAAACCCCCACTATTAGTACAAACATGCATGGGAAGCCCCCACTAAATGAACATACGATATTGCTAACTTGAACTTACTTTCTGTGAACTCGCTCAACTAGTTGTTGACTCTCTGCTGTATGCCTTGCAGGACCTTAGGTACTTAGGGAGCTTGCACGGGAGGCACAGTCGTTGTGGACAGGGATCGTGAATGCTATGTCGAACACTTATGACATTTCAAATTATTATTTATGTTGGGTTTACTTACATGCTTCCGCTACTTGAACAAAGTTTGGTTTGAACATCAATTGTATTGAATTTGGTTTTACGAACTACTTTAACTATTACACACTATGTTCAATATGATTGATGGCTTGATCCTGGTCATGTCACGCCTCCAAGTGGTGGTACTCCGCGTGTGGATTTTGGGGGTGTGACATCATCTTTGACATCTGATTTGGAAAAATCATTTTGTGGCTCTTTTTCCTGTGTAACCACCTTTTCCTTTTCAAATTCAGATTCAGGTTTAGATTCACGTGATTCAGATGTTTTCAAAACTGGTTCACTTGTAACTTCATTTTTCAAAGATGTTTCCTGATCATCTTGTGAAGATGTTTCAGAGGTCCCACAAGATACATCATCAGGGACATTTGCAGAAACAGTTTCAGAAGAATGATCAGAACAGTTTTGATCAACACTTTCACTTTCATTTGTTTGTTCAGCTTCAGTTGTTGTTGAACAAGAAACATCACAATTGTTATCAACTGAAAGAGAATCAAATATAAACTTAAAAAAGTTTGGTCCAAAAACAGGTTCAGAAGCTGTTTCATTTATTGAGTTTTCTGAAATATCAGACTTTGAATCTGGTTCATCCCCAAGAATATCTCCAAACTTTACTTCATCTGCACGTGAAGACGAAGCGTTAGGATCAATTTTACCTTCAGAAACAAAATTGATTTGAGGAGTCACCCGTTTTTCAACAGGTCTGCTGTTGATTGATGACTTATCAGTTTTTGGACCGTAAGTCATCTTGTCCTCATTCGTCAATTCCTCCTCAGTCATGGGTAAATATGTGTAGTTGTCATTATATGGAGGAGGAACTTGATTGAAACCCAAACCACACTCCTTCTTTCTCTTGTATGCAAGTTGCTCATCACATAGATTTTTGACCAATTTACTAGAAGATTCGTAATTTTTAATATTGATTTCATTAATTTGATATTTTTCTCTAATGTCTTCCAGTTCTTTGGTCAAAATGCATACCTTCTCCCGTGCCTCTAAGAAATGGGCTGTTTTTACACTTACATCATCCTTAAGTTTGATGATGTCTTTTCGCTGAGCTTCAATTTTATCTTTATAAAGCTTTTCATTATTTGATAGAGTAAAATTTTTATGTTTTATGTCATGATAATCTTGTATTAGGTCAGCGTTGTGTATTCTATATGCCTCAACCCTTTCTCGACACTCAAGAGTGCAAAAGACAGAAAGTATATCTTCAACAATCATTTCTCGAGCCACGGGTTTGTGAAATATGAATGCCATAAAGTCAGTGGGTGATTGATAATTTTGTTCTTCTTCTCAAAACACAAGCCAAAACGAGAACCCGTGTACTCACTAACTCAAACCCTTTCAATCGAATGAACCTGCTTTCTGAATCACACCACAAAACCTGTCAAAACTGTTATCACAAACAAACAAACCCCCTTTTTTATTTATATTTATTTAAAAATAAAACCTTTTTTTAATTTTAATAATATAAACTAATTATTATTATTAATATTATTATTATTTTTAATATTAATTAACTAATGATTCCCTAATGATTGATTAATAATTATATAAAAATAATTATTATTATTAAAACCTAGATGAAAACTAATAGTCAAAACAGACGATTCCCACAAAAACTTTTCCGACAAAACGGCACCGTCGCAATAGCTTCTTTTGCTTCTTCTACGTTAAACACAACCACACACTTAAAACCTTTTCTGACGCTCAATCTGTCACAAAACAGTTATGTCTTTCTTCTTCGTTTTATAAGTATCAGACACACAACATTCAATTCGGTGATGGTGACGGATGAGTTCGGTGATTGGATGAGTAACGGAGGTGCGGGTGAAGGAAAACGGAGGTGAAGGTGATCAGTAAACGGAGAAGAAGCAGGGAAGATGGAGATGAACGATGTTTTTGCAGGTTTTTTTTGTTAATGGAGGTCCGACGGTGACACTGGTGATGAACGGAGATGTGATGGTCGGATGAAGAGATGACCGGAGATGGTGATGAACGATAGAACGATGAAGATAGTGATGATGAGTCAAGACTGGTGAGATGAGGAGTCGAGACCGTGACTCGAAATCGTGAGAGATGGGACTCGAGACCTGTTGACTCAAGACTTCAACAAGTGAGGTGGTTGAAGATTGCGACTGGAGACAATGGATGTTGATAGCTCGAGATCTCGGTTGCGACTCGGAACCGTGGAAGTGATGACTTGAGAATGAGATTGCGACACGAGACCTATTGTAGAGATAATCCAGTGAGTCGAGACCTTCAGAGCGGTTGCGAGTCGGAACCGAGGTTGCGACTCGAGACTCGAAAGTTGATGAGTCGAGACTGTGGAAATGGAGAACTCGAAACTGCAACACCGAAGCGATGTTGCGACTCGAGACCTTCTTGATTGATGACTCGAGACCTCAAGAAACTTGTAGTGAAGATCAATGACTCGAGACTATGAAAGTTGTTGATGTGGACTCGAGACCTCCTTGAGTCGAGACCAGGAGGATGACTCGAGACCAGGAAGACTCGAGACCTTGAAAGCTTTGTGAATCGAGACTAGTTGGTTGAAGCTTTGTTGTGACTCGAAACCAAATGCTGAAGTTGATGATGACTCGAAACCACAAGATAAAACAGATTTGCGACTCGAGACCTTGAAAGAACCCTGTTTCCTTAAAGATTGGAGTCGAGACCAGTGAATGAAGGACTCGAGACCTGTGAAGGATGATGAGTCGAGACCGGCTGATGAAGATATTGAAACTTGATGAGTCGAGACCTCAAGAGATGAGACTCGAGACTTGTGGAGAGCTTCAACTGACTCGAAACCAAATCAAGAATGATGATGACTTGAAATAACGATCTGGTCAACCAATGTTTATCTTTTATTCTTAAATTTGGAAACAAGAATTTTAAAAAAAAATTGTCAACCAGAAGTTTTCGAAAATTTGGGAACTTTCTAAAATTTAAGATATTTCAAAATACGATTTTTTAAATTCAACCTTATCCCTTAAACACTTTAAACAGAAATCGAACAAGCAGAATAGGATAATTTTGAATAAAAACCGATGAATATCATGAAGAACGCGAAGAACACCGAACCAAAAATAACGAAAAACTTGAATCTTTGATATCACACCGAGCCTAGAAACAGGTTCTAATGGCTCTGATACCACTTGTAATTCCCGTAAGCCGGATCTTTCAATGATATCAAACAATCACCAAGTTTGTGCAGAATCCAAACTTGGTGAGATTCAAGAAAAAAGAAAAATATGAAATATGAAGAACAAAATACCGAATCACTTTCAACACTTGCACACGATTCTATTACTTGAAAAGCAAAACCGTCTAGTACAAGTGTTCACAACTTCAATCACCACCTCTCTCTCTCTAACTCTAGAATTCTGTCACTGGGAGGTTCAAAACCTAAAACTGAAAACTTGTTTATATACTAACTCAAGCCCAAATCCCTACATGGGCTCCCCTTGGGCCTGCTTGGCCCACATGGCCTAAAGCTTGGCCCAAGTGACCTATAAAGGTCCAAAACCTAATATAAACTAACCCGGTAAGGCCCAGTTCGTAACCATAGCCCGTTGTATTAATTTGATGCACCAGTCTCACACTTTTGGTTTTATAGAAAAACAAGACACTATTTTTGTATTTTTGAATTTTTCTATTTTTTTATTTTTTTTATTTTAAGAACTAAAACAAATAAAAACTCAAAATATAAACAACTACCATAATATACAATTACAATTGCAATGGGATCAAAATTCGTTCTCAGGCAGACTAAGGAACACTTTTCAGCACGAGCCTAATCAAACTGGTCTATGCGATTGCCAATATGTTTGTCCACTTAAACTTTAACGCTCAACTTTCAATTTTTCAACTTCGTGATATGCTTAAGGTAATATTATACTATTATACCTGTGTGTCCCATTCTAAGGCATACCCCGCGATCAAGGTAAGCACAACGATTCATCGTAACAGGTGAGTGTATTGATGTCATCCTTTTTTATTTACAACGTTAGACCAATACCAGGCCAATACTTGAAGATATTTACATCAGGCCAATACCAACGTCAAACAATACCTAAGCCAAACTAAATGTAGTAAAAGAGTTATCTTAATAGTATAATTAGAGTTATTATACTTAATATTTGAAGATATTTACATCAGGCCAATACCAACGTCAAACAAATGTAGTAAAAGAGTTATCTTAATAGTATAATTAGAGTTATTCCAACACGCTAAGTTTCTCCGAGTTTGTTTGGGTATTAATATTAAAGAAGGAATAAAAACACACCAGGTCCTATCAGACTCTCTCAAAAGGCTGGCTTTCTTTAAAACATACCTAAGATAACAGAGATTTCATCAATCAAATGAGCCTAACAAACCGAGAATTCCGATTATAGTCAGAACACTTGGAATAATATCACCACATATGTGACACGAATTAATGATGGAAAATAAAACCTTACCTTTTCTTTTTTTTTTCTTTTCACGTTGATGCTTCACAAATCACAAGTATTGGCGTATAGTAAAACCAAGAGATCCTTTCCATATTTACTTTGATATTTCATAGTTCTTCAATAGATCAAATCCAAATTCCAGATGTCTCCCAAATGAGTTTGGGTTAACAACCACTATAACTTGCATCAGACCCTTGGTCCCCAATGTGGCAAATTTCACAATGTTGCCAAGAACACTGATGCGTGGTAAAAAACTGGTGTTCTAGTATGTTTAAGTTGATGTTTTTACATAACTTTTAGTTTCGAATAGCGTACTTTTGATTGGAATTGTATTTTGTAGGTCTAACGGAGTTTAAGGAGCTATTCGGAGGATCAGGATGGAAAACGGGTCTACCGGGAATGCGAAAATGGAAACACATAAAACAAGAACTGGAGAAGCCGTCGGCGACGCCCCCCCAGATATTCCCGTCGGCTAAATTCCTTCGTAACTAGTGGATTAGCACGTCGGAGAAAAGATGAACAACTAAGGGTGGTCGTCGACGCCTTGGTTGGCCATCGGCGACGCCTTCCCTATTTCCCTAACGCAAAAATTTGATTTCCAACATTTTGGGGACGGGATATATTGAAGTTTTTGACCATTTTTCATAGAGTTACGTTTTTGTTGAAGTTTGAAACCATCTTTGGAGCCAAGAACATCATCCACACCATCTCCAATCATCCTCAATCATTACCCATCATCCGAATCATCCTACCAACCCATAACGCTAATCCTCCACCATCATCCTTTGAATCACCTCACCAACCCATTCATCACCATCATCCATTCCAAACCCTAACCATCATCTTTATCACTTTCAAAGCTTCAAGATATCAACATTCAAGCTCTCATCAGTCGTTGATCGTGTTCCGTTCACCATGAGCGGCTAATTCTCGCGGGTTTTAACCTGGTGTAGACTTTTGTAAGGATTTTCTAGGGTTTGCTACTTGTTTAATATTTGGTTTGTGACAATGTGAATTGCATTTGAATCATTAGATAATTGTCTTACGTTTGTATTGAATTTATGAATTGTCAAATAAGTTATGAAATTTGACTTTGTGAAATGAATATGCGTATTATGCCTTGTCTTGTGATAGGATTTACTTGTCCGAGGTAATAAAGTCCAACGTGTCCAACAATCCCACCATATCTTTGAGCAATAAGAAATTCCGTCTCAGGCATCACCATATAATTTTTGGACTCCGCTCTACCCACTCCCTGAAAACTTATCTTGTTAAACAACTCATCATAATGTCCTACGTTTTTCGGATCGAAGACTTGCTTCCAAATACCCTCGTTCATACGCAACTCCATTAAAAGTTGTCGCCGGATAGACAAATAATTTGTTTGTTTCTGTCCTAACCCCACAGCTACCGATCAAAACCTACAGTGACCATCTGGTTTCACATCCTTATTTTCGTGATGTATGGGTGAAACTGTAACACCCTTCTAATTACTATGTGAATATAATAATAATTCATATGGTTTTTTTATAATAGACGTGTAAATTAAAACATAAGTTCCAAAGTGATCAAAGATTAGTCAACTACCGACTAATTCAAACATTCATAAGTTGTTTAACAAGTTGTTTACATTCCAAAAACATAGTCTATCAAAGTTAGATAACGCGGAAGCTTCATAGTGTGTTCGGTTCTTCAAAACTTGCTTGACCGCCATCCGAAGATCCCCATTGTCACCTAGGGTCAAAACCACAAAAAATGTTATTTTTGACATTGATATAGTACAAATAAACGAGTTCCAGCATTTAAACAGGAAAAATAAAATAAATTTCCAAAACTAATCCTGTCGCGTGTCGCGCCAGGATCCTCTCGAATTGTCACGTGCCGCGGGTGCCCCCGAGTGTCGCGTCAGCTCCCTGTGTCTCCCCCGCGTGGCGCGGGGGAGTACGTTTTCCAGCAGGTTCATTGTTGAATCCTGCACTTGCTGCCAGCTACGGAAATTCGAGTTTTTAACTTCGTTTGGCCATAACTTTTGACTCGTAAGTCCGTTTTAGGTGATTCTTTTTCTTATACGTCGGTAAATTCATTACCGACGTGCCCGTTACATTTATCATACCGAAAATTCGATTTACGACCGAACGACTAAATGTCACTATGCATTTATTCGACCCATTCTAACTTTACCCATTTTTCAACCATTTTACTAATAAGCCTATGGCGCCTTATGCACACCATCCAGGGCTTAGTATCACTCGCATTTCCTTACCAATCCCATGGTTCAATGATCTTGTGATTAATATCGCCATTGTTATCTAATTAAAACACTAATGCTACAATTTACACAATTATTCGACCCGTTGGCTCATCTTGTGGAAAACCTCCAATGTGATGACTACCAAACGGTTCTTTATCAATTCTAACTCTATTAATTCCAGTAACGATCATGGTTACTAAAATCAACACAACTTTTAATCTACAACGCAACTACGCATAATTTAACAATAATTCATTTAATGTAACGGATCAAGTTACATACCTTTAGTGCACGCCCTTCAAACGCAAATCGCCACCGGCTTGTCCACTCGACGCTCCGGTATCTTTTCCTATAGAGTTCAATCACGATTCGTTTAGAACTCTTTTTCAATCATATATCGCATAATTTGCCAAATTATCAAAATCATGCGTTTTAACTTTTAAATTTCAATTTCGAGCCTTCTTTGAGGCATTTTACAAACACTTAACGGGCAGAATTTTACATCTTTTAGTTTCTAATTCACGGCTTGCTACTTAGCCTAGATTAACATCAATTGAGCTATCATATATAGTATTAAACATCATATTTTTCAGAAATCAGTTTCTATCAATCAATTTTCACTAGGATAGCCTTCTAAACCCTAGTGTTCATCATTTATTTCACAAAACCCATGAACCACCTTCAATGTGTTCATGAATTTCCCTGAATTTAGACATAATTTCGCATGTCATTGTCTAGGTTTTACTCCTAGACACTATATCATCCCTATTCTATCTAATTAGCAATCATGCAACAACTAATTTCAGATTTCCCAAATTCATGAGAATTTCAAACAGAGAATTTTCATCAAATTTTACATACCTTGTAACCCCCTTGAAATGAGGATCACTAATCTCAGCTCAGATTTCGTTTTGGATTAGATTTGATCCTTCAATTTAGGTGTTTTGTGGAGTTCTAGGGTTTTGACAAGCTTGGTCGCCCCCTTGCTTTGATCGATCCTCTGCACCGTCACAATGGGTGTTTGTGTTTATTAAAATGTTTTTATTAAAACTATTTTCAAGTTTAACACTTTTGGTCCCTCTAGTTTTCATTCACTATTTGTCTTATCTTTTAACTACTCATAAGTAAAATAACTAACTAGGTTAGTGCCAATCCTAGTTATTTTATTTTACTAGTTTATTAGCAATATTATTGAGAGTTTTGTATTTTCAGGATGTTACAAGTCCACCCCCCTTAAAAGGGTTTCGTCCCCGAAACCAGAGTACGTACCAAACAATGTAGGGTAGAGACGTCGCATCTCTTCTTCGAACTCCCACGTAGTGTCCGAACCTTTCTTATGCTCCCACTTGACCTTGACTTGATCGATTTGTTTGTTTCGCAAGTACTTAACCTTTCGATCTAAAATCTCCAATGGTCTTACCGCGTAATTCAGGCTATCATCCACTTCGATATCATCGTAATGGATGTAAGATGTTTCTTCCGCTAGACACTTCCGCAGTTGCGACACATGGAATGGGCCATGTATCCCACTCAACTCTTCCGGTAGTTTGAGGCGATAAGCCACTTTGCCAACCCGTTCGATGATTTTAAATGGCCCAATAAACCTCGGGCTTAGTTTCCCTATTTTTCTGAATCTGATAACGCCCTTCCATTTGAAAACTTTCAGCATAACCATATCGCCTATCTGAAATTCAATCGGTCTTCGTCTTTTGTCGGCATATGACTTCTGTCTATCTTGGGCTGCCTTCAAATGAGCTCGCACCACTTTGATTTTATCGTTAGTGGCCTGAATTATGTCTGTATGTGCCAATTCACGCGGTCCCACTTCACCCCAACACACCGGGGTTCTACATTTTCTACCATATAGCATCTCGTAAGGTGCTATGCCGATACTCGAATGGTAACTATTGTTATAGGAAAATTCGGCTAAAGGTAGATAAACATCCCAACTTCCACCGAAGTCGATGATACATGCCCGTAACATATCCTCTAGCGTCTGTATTGTTCTTTCGCTCTGCCCATCCGTCTGAGGATGGTAGGCGGTGCTAATGAAGAGTTTCGTTCCCATCTGCTCTTGAAAATCTCGCCAGAAATTTGAAGTGAATCGGGTATCCTTATCGGACACGATGGATACCGGTACTCTATGGCGTGCTATTATCTCATTAGTGTAAACTTATGACATCTTTTCTGACGTATAAGTCTCACGAATCGGAATAAAGTGAGCACTTTTCATCAATTTATCCACCACTACCCATATAGCATCGAAACCGCGGTTCGTCTTTGGTAGTTTGGTTAATAGGTCCATCGTAATATGTTCCCATTTCCAAACCGGGATTTCTAACGGTTGGAGTTTACCGTATGGTTTTTGGTGCTCCGCCTTGACTTGTAAGCAAGTCAGGCATTTCTCCACATATTTCACCAAATCCCTCTTCATTCTGGGCCACCAATAATTTTGTTTCAGATCGTTATACATCTTGGTTGCACCCGGATGAATGGAATATCGGGATTTATGGGCTTCATCAAGTAGTAGCGCCTTCACCCCACAAGTATTTGGAACCCATATTCTTCCGGATCGAGTCTTCAACCCGTTCTTTCCATCCGACAAGTCTTTTAACTGGCCGATTATTCGTTCCTTCTTCCAATTTTCCTCTTTCACTGCTTCTACTTGCGCTTCCCGGATACGTTCAAGTATACCCGAGGTCACCACAAGCTGCATCAACCTTACTCGTATCGGGACATAGTCCGCTTTTCTGCTGAGTGCATCCGCCACCACATTTGCCTTCCCGGGGTGGTAATGTATTTCGCAGTCAAAATCCTTCACCGTTTCTAACCATCGTCTCTAGCGCATATTTAACTCCTTCTGATCAAAGAAGTATTTTAGGCTTTTGTGATCGGTGAATATGGTGCACTTTACCCCATATAAATAGTGCCTCCATATTTTTAATGCAAATACCACCGCAGCCAATTCAAGATCATGCGTGGGATATTTCTTCTCAAGTATCTTTAATTGCCTCGAGGCATAAGCTATAACTTTGCCCCGTTGCATCAGAACACATCCAAGCCCCGACAATGAGGCATCTGAGTAAACCACTAAGTCTTCAACTCCGTCCGGCAACGTTAATACCGGAGCTTGAGTTAACTTCTCTTTTAGCGTCTGAAACGCCCTCTCTTGTTCTACACTCCAAATAAACTTCTCCTCCTTCCGGGTTAACTTTTTAGTAGCGACGCAATCTTGAGAAATCTTGAATGAATCTCTTATAGTTGTCCCCAAATTCACAACGAATGCATGCAAATGAAGAGTAATCTTCACTTAAGTCACTTTACACGTGGCAAATCCCTTGCCTTTGATCTAAATCACGATCCGTGTGCCATCACATCGGATCAAGGAGTATTAACGGAAGAAAGCATAACCGCTTACGGAGTTAGCATCTTCCGTCTTCTTTTCACTAACGGGTTTTCCCGCCTTTTGAACGACTCCCGGCTATAAATAAGAGAAAAATCAGGTATGAACACAAGTTACACACACTTCTCAAATACATCTTCTTCTTTATTACCAATACTTATTCTCACACCGGAGTCGGGTCAAGGAGAGAACCCTCTTCTCCCCTTGACGAGGCTAACGGTGTTCTTTTTTGCAGAATCACCGGAGAAGAAGGTCTGTTAGGCCTAAATCGATTCGAGTGGAAACCAACCTTTTTATGCGGATTCAAACCCCCTAGATATATCGGTTCCAACCATTTATCTAGTGTTTCTTCATTGGCGCCCACCGATTCCTCTGTTTTTTCCAGTTTTCATCTCGTTTCGATTTAGTTCTTTTCATCCTCTGTTTTACACATGGCAGAAAATTCGTCATCTCACCGGCAACATGGTCCTCGACCAAACAATTTACAAGTAGAAGGAATTCCGGAAGATGCCTCGGACGATAACGAGGTTCAATCCAATCGAGCAAATGATCCTATCACTGCAGGAATGTTACCAACAAACCCTGCTCAATCAATTTTACCACCAGGAGAAACTCCGATATCCTGGTATGTCCGGTCTCAAGGGGCATTAAACGCAGTATACACACAGCTGTGTGCTCAAACTGCTCCCCTGACTCAATCACGGAGACCGGGATCTCGTGCTCATGCCTCTCAGCGCGAAGAATCAACTTATGAAGGCACAAAAGTTTATGCCAGATCTACGTCACAACACATTCAGACAGGAACACACCGAAGACAATCAGTTCATGATAGGTTGGGTTCTCAGCGAAATACCCACACTGACGAATCCGATCCAACATACCGTTTAAGTGCAAATACCAGTGTGTTCAATCGATTGCAACCAAACTATAACAAGTACAGGCCTCGAGCGGTTTATAACCCTGAGGCAGAACACAACTATGACTTGGTTTACCGCCCTGCAGAAGCAGCGGAAAACTCAAAGTTCATACTAGAAATAGCTTTAGCTCCATTGGAAAAGGCTAAATTACCATCCAACATAGGGAAGTTTAATGGGTTAACAGATCCCGACGATCACCTAAGGGTATTTACCAGCGCAGGTCTGGTTGGGGGTTGGACTCTCCCGCTATGGTGTCATCTGTTCGTACAAACCCTGATCGGCCTAGCACGAATTTGGTTCGATAACCTACCAACCGGACAGATCGAATCATGGAAGGATCTGAGAGAAAAGTTTTTGACACACTTCAGCCAACAGCGGCGTTCCATCCGTGATACATCCGACGTCATGAACATCTAGCGCCGAGATGACGAAAGTCTGGAAGATTTCATCACCAGATACAATAAAGAAGTATTGGAAATTGGCGGTGTTCATGAACAATTGATCCGTGCTCAATTCAAGTACGCGGTTCGATGCGACGACATGGTTAAAGTCTTATCTGGAACAGAAGGCCTTCCAACAAGTTGGGAGAAGATAATGGCGGCGGCCAAAGTTTATGCGCAAACTGAGAAAAACCTCACAACAAACAGACCACCACCACCACACAATAGGCCCGCGGATTTAAGCTTAACCGGCGAAAGAAGGTTTAAGAAATCATGGTGTGAGTCTGGAACAGGAAGCCGTTCGTCCGAAGACGCCCGCACAACAATCAACAAACTCTCCGCACAACGGGAGAACAAACAGGAAAATAGGGAGAGACAGTGGACTCCCCTAACAAAAACCCCGGCGGAGGTCCTAATTACTGAAGACTATCAATTCAAGCCTCCGATTCCGATGAAAAATAAACGTGGACAAGACCCGGCGCAATACTGCGAGTATCACAAAGACAATGGGCACACCACTAACAACTGCATCTCTCTGCGCACAGAAATAGAGAAAGCTCTCAAGAGCGGCGAATTAACGCATTTACTCCAAAATGTACGAAAAGAGATTAAGCAGATAACCCGAGGGGAGGAGGGCCCAAGTAAGCGGGCAAAAACCTAAGTGAAGGCTCTGTGAGTTTCCCGCGGAATGACATGATTTATCAAGTATGGCGGAAATACCAGAGAGTAAGTTAAGTTCCACATAATTATTACAAAAAACTTTGTAAAGCCTCCGTGCTCTATCCATGAATAAAATTACAAAGTTTCTATTATTTTTGTGTTTACAAAGTGCATGCAATTTCTTGTAGTAAGCGCAAAAACATTATGGTAGTTACAAAACAAGCTCCATGCGCGGTCAGTGATCACGTCACAAACGACCATAAATTCACACATGAGCTTTATACCAACTTCATTCGCCTTACTCGCTAAAAGCAATTGTACTCATGCAAAACATTGTAAAATCATTAAACAAAACAAATAGAAACATGTTGTTCTCAAACGTACAGATACGTCCTAAACATTTTTAAATACGGCAGTGTTTAAGATACTTGCGCAACAGCGCACCATCAAAACAGGGATCTACATCCTGCATATTACATGAAAAATTGTTCAAATACAATTTTAAAACTACTCTAAATCTTCACCCTCATCCGGAAAGATTTCCTTTAATTGCGCTACGTGGTTATCCGACTGCAACGCTACGTTTATCAAATCCATAACCGGAAGTTGCAAATTATTAAACTCTGTCTTCATGGAAGCAAGCGCGGCGCCAGTATTTACGCCAAAAGTTGCAGACTTGCTATCATCCCAGCTAACTTTTAATGCACTGTTCACATGTTGGGAACATTCAGCGTATCCTTGTGCATACCCATCACGTCGCGCAGCAACCATTAAATTAGCAACGGTTTTATCCAACTCTTCAGAGTTTAATACAGATTCTGCAACCTATGAAATCAAGCAAAAATAAGTATCAAAAAAGCGCTTTCCACAAACAAGAAGGAGAGAAGAAACTTACGCAAGCAATTCCGCGATCTTTCAACCAGGCCATATCATTCTTTAAAGGTTCAAGCTCGCTTTCCGCTGTAACCCGCGCCGTTTCTGAATTTTCTAATCTCTCCTCAACCTCAGTCAAACGGCGGGAGGTTTCAGTATTCTCGGAATGCGCAAGCTCCAGATCCTTCTTAAGTTGTTCTTGATCAGAAACCAAAGCAGTAAGTTCTTTCAACTCTTTATCTCTAAGGGCAAGGGTGGCAAAGCTTGTACCTCTCGTTGCTCACTACGCTCTCTATGAGAACGCGCCTCCGCCAGCGCAGCTTCTGCATCAGTTTTCTCCTTCTTCAATTTTTCTACCTTCGCATCCTGATTCTTCAGTTTTTCAACCTCAGCCTTGAGGTTATTAATGATATTACGAAGGTTTGCTTTCTCAGCATTATCTTTTTCGCAAATCTTTCTCCAATTTTTACGTTCCTCAGAAAGGAGAGCAGCTTCAGCTTCAGCTTTTCTTTTCCAACCAGCAACAGACCATTCCTCAGTCTTGCGCTCAGCCTCAAACTTGGCTTAATCATCTTTTAATTTAGCCATCAATTGAGCCAGACGTCTCTCATCTTTGGCAAATTTCTTCCGAGACGCCACAAAGGATTCCTGCTCCTTATGCATGCTATACCACTCACGTACTATGCGGTGAGTGGTAGAGACATGAGAAGCAGTTTCTGCACAATAAGACTGGTAGGTCTGCTCGTAAGATCGACCTTCCTGAAATTTAATCTCCCCAGGTGGAAGTATCCCCTGCAACCAATCTTGGCACACATGCCAATCTGAGAAGGTATCACCTTTCTTTAAGTTCCAAACGGGGGCTTGAGGATCAGCAGCATCTTTCTCCGTGTAAGTCCGGTAATAGTAATCTCCCAAGGTTTCCTCTGGGCGGATCGGAGAATGTTTACTAATACCAGAAGATGAATCTTCCCCCTCAACTGTCACCTTCTCAACATGCTCCGGCATAGTATCAGAAGGTTTAGGGGAAGAAGTAGAAACGTTCTCAGTTGTCTCTTTCCCCAAATCTTGGACAACCACCTCAGGGGTTGGGGGATTGTTAGCATCATTCACCACACTTGGATCAACACCAGCAGGCTTCTCAGCTTCAACAGTCTTCTCCACACCATCGTCTGCAACCTCTGTAGGTTTCAGCTGGTCAGCTACAGAAGCATGTGGAGGGGTGGAGGGAAGTTCTTCATTTTCCACAGATTGCAGTTCTGTGGGAATAGGAGCAACAGCAACCTCTGGGAAAATAGAAATCCGTAAAGATCTAATCCGCATAAGGAAAACAAAGAAAGACGCCACTTACCAGGAACAGATTCCATAACAAAGGCATCAAGATTTCCCTTTCTAGTAATTTTCTTTCTACTCACAAAACCTACCGATAACCACACCTTCGACTCCATCATTGACATCCTATCTGCGTCAAAGTACAAAACTTTGATACCAGCAGACGCTCCCATTTACCTTGATACCCAGGGAGAGTTCTGGAAAAATGCCACCCTTGAAAAACAAGGAGACATCATCACAGCCATCAACTCCTCAATACAGGGTAAGAAGGTACAAATCTCTCCAAAATCCATCTCTGAAATCTTTAAACTCGATGATTTGAAAGGAAAAACCTCATTTACTAAAGACGAGTTGAAAAAGGATTTCATGAACAGGGCCTATGCAGAACAACCGAATAGGGATACCCTACAAAAGGGTTATTTCCCTTCTGCACCCAGATTTTTATTTCACACACTACTAATGTGTGTTTCTAATAAAACAACGTCTTTTAATGAAATACCAACAAAAATCCAATGCCTGGGGTATGCAATTTTAAACGATAAGAACTATAATTACTCCCATGAAATATTTGATGATTTGGTAAAAAAACGTTGATAATAAGGCATTTTTGCTCTTTCCAAGATTTCTAAGCTACTATGTTGAACAAAAATTTGTTGAGAAAGATGAGATTTGCCCAAACAAGGTGTCTCTTTTAAAATAAACTGTTTAACAATTGAAACATTTTCAAGAATGATGGCACCAATAAAATTAAAAACAAAGGTGCCTGAGCAGATTTTAGAAACTGCCACTGACCCTCAGGCAACTTCTGCTGAGCCCACTGCTCCAGGTGATCAAAGCAGCACACCCACTGCTTTGAAACCCACACCTGCCACCAAAAAGACAAAAAGAAAAACATCCAGAAAACCCACCAAACCCAAATCAAAGGCATCTCTGGAAGATGAGATCCCAGAGACAATGCCAGTGACAGCACAAAAGTCACCAATAACCACTGCTGCTACTTCCTCACAGCAGTTGAACGAAAGATCTCAACCCCAGCCTCAAACTCCTCCTGCATCCTCACAAAAGGATCAGGTTGTAACCACAGGGACACCAAATTATGAAGCTCTGCATCCACTCGGATCTATCTTCCACAGTCCTGATCCCAAGGACATGTCTCTTTCAACACCCATACCCTCACCAATCATATTGCCACAATCAATAATACCCCTGTTGCATGCAGTTGATATTGCACAGACACAAACCAGTTCCTCTCTATCACACATAGTTGTGTGGAGCTTTGTAGCGAATCTCCGTGGTTTCAGCGGCCATTTGAGTGGTATCTGCTGTTGTGTAGGAAGATGATGGTCTTGATTTTGTTTTCGATTTTGGTTTCGTCATTTTTGATGAAGAAGATCGAAGAAGATTTTTGGAGTTATGAGAGGGAAACTGCTATGAGAAGAGAACTTTGGAATTCAATTCGACAGTAAAACCCTGTTTTGGTGTTAGGGCAGGGTTTTATTTAGGAAAAAAAGGTGAATGCTGATGTGGGAGCGGTTATAATGATCTGGCGGCTAAAAACTGACCACGTGCCAACCCCTGATGTAATGGTAAATAATGGAGGACAGTTGTTTTGACAACTACTGATGGAACAATCATCAGTAGTTACAACGGTAATGAAATGAAACAGTGGATGTATCAGTGGAAGGAACAATGATTTTAACCATCAGTGTTTTTGGAGAAGCAGAGGTTGACTCTCAACAGTGGACAGGCTTTAGAGAACAGATGTTGAGGCACAACAGCATTTTAGGTACAACAGTGGTAGAAAATAGAATGAAGACTTTTGTTGCAACAACTGATAGTGCAGCAGTGTTTTAACTTTTTGACAAACAATGTTAGCATCTGCTTGTGCAGATGTAGAAATTGATTTTGTTTTGTGAAGGCACAATATCTTATCTAACATCTGTTGAGCACCTGAGATGCTATTCTTAACAAAATACATTTTAGGTGTAAATTATCAAGATTAAATTGCCAGCAGTTATATACAGAAATTTTGTTCAAGGTTTTGCCAAATGTCCATTATTTAGACAATGGTTTAGCATCCCAGATGATGAAAACATTTCTACTTAAGCTGCTCATTTTGTGTCTAATTACTTGAACTAGAACACGAGTATCTCAGTAATCTAAATCAATTTGCAATCAATTTATGATCTTGTGAAAACCAAACTTGAGCTTAACATGACCTTGATATGTGTGTCATTTCCTTTTGATCAGATTTAAGGATAGTAATTTCGTAAAAAAAATAAAGAAATTACATCCTGACCAGTGAAGAACTTTTACTATAAAAAATAAGTAAAAAGAACAAAATGTATTCTATAAAAAGTAAAACACATCTGGTTTTATTTAGAGGAAAACACCTTAAAAAATAAAGGATGTTTTGAAGATAATCAAAGGATCTGACAACTTCATGATCATATCATTCTCAAGTTATTTTGACCACTGTTTAGGGTCATTTTCTTGACAATTGATTGTAAATTCCTTTTTAAGCACAATCACTGGAGATGCCATTGTTACCAGAACAATTCCTGTATTGATGAAAGCACACAGTTGCATGATGACCACTGATGACCTAACTTTGACCTCATAAGTGTTTTATGCTTATACTCTTTTCTTTTGATTTCAAAAGTTTTGAGATAATCACACTTTGATATTTGTTCATTCTCTTTTTCCCTTTTTACCCTCTTTATTCACATGTTCAGAAATACTCCCTGGGAGAGTTTATTTTGAACAAGCTTAGTCCAGAATCACTTTAGAGTAATGTTTTGAGAGATTCTAGCCATAATTGTACATGTTTATCACCAGATCTCACATTACATATGATTTGGACAGTTTTGACACCTTATAGTCTTAATATGTTTTGACAAGGTTGATTTGGTCCTTTTTGAGGATTTTTAACCTGCCTTTGAGCACATAAGAAATTTTGACTAAAGCTTTATTTCCCTCTTTTAGAATTAGCAAAACAACAATGTTTATATGAACATAGGTTTTGCTGAACTGAGGTTCATACTTTAGTATTTTAGTGAGAACATCACAAATATCAAAACAACAATTGAAATCAATTTTGAAAATATCGAACGATCCCATAATTTATCAGATATTTTACAGATCTGAAAACTATGAATGTCTTGTGCATGAAATCACTTGTTGCTTAAAATTTGTGTGTCATATGACATCTTGGTTGATTTACAGAGTTTTTGAAAAACCATTTTGATAATGATTCACCCGTTACTCTGTTTTTTTTTTCAATTGAATACAACCATCCTTAGTATCAATGAATTGTGAGCTGAACTGTTATGTCAAATTGATTGTTAGATCGAATTTGACTGTCCAAGCTCTGATACCAATTGTTAGGATCCGAGGCTCTTATGATTGTGCTTGTTTGTATGATTTGAACATTTAGAGTATATGAAATGATGTAAAGTGTAGCGGAAATGGATACAAACTGTATGAACACAATCAAGGAAGAAAATAGTTTGATAAACAAGTGCTTTTCATTGAGTTGAATGATTGAAAATACAAAGCAAATGATTACAACATGTTTACAGAAACTAAGCTCCCCCTCAGCCAGATACCCCAAGGTTGGTTGCACAAGATGAAAGGATTGGACTGGATAAGAAGAATCTACTCAGTCAATCAAATGTAACAGTACAGGGTATTGTTACATTTATAGGCAGTCCAAACCACTGAAGCATCTTGGCTGACGTCACCATGATAGTGACATCTAACGACCTAACAACCTATAAACACTGTTCTATACAAACTACTGATATACAACATCTGATAATCAGTATAATACAAACTTGAGATAACTACTACTTCACGTTCCACTGTTGTAGCCTGAGCACTGATGTTGAACTTCAGTGCTTTCTTCAAAGGTGATCAGTCTTTGAGTGGGCAGTGCTTGAGTCTTCAGTAGTACTTAGAAAACAACAGTAGATAGAGCAACAGTGTTTGTCTTCAGTAGTCTATTAGAGTATCATCAGTGTTTAGTTCATCAGTTGTTGTAGTGAGCAGCACTTTAAGATTCATCCGCTGTTAGAATACCACTGTCAAGGGGAAAGCAAAGAGTAAACTGCTACTTATTGATAGTCCACTGATGTGATCCGGTTTTGGCTTTACATTATCTGTTCCTCTGTTAGGGTTCAACCCCAACACTGACACGATGGCGGTGTCCGTTTTCGAAGAATCAAAGCCATTTGAGCTCACGCGCAACTCCGGCGAAGTTCCGGTCAAAATTCCGGCGAACCATTTTCGGAGTTCTAACCCCGTGCATGCCTAGATCGGAGCTTTGGGGACCTACTGGTAAAGTTTCGTTGAAATCTGAACTCCGGCGACTCTCCGGTAAGTTGAACCCGACTCGTTTGGATATTTTCTCTGATTTCTGATCCGAAACGAGTGACGACCTTGCTTTTTCGTGTTTTCCGGCGCCGGCGGAGAGCTGCTGGGTTTGGAC
This sequence comes from Helianthus annuus, assembly GCF_002127325.2. Taxonomy (NCBI): domain Eukaryota; kingdom Viridiplantae; phylum Streptophyta; class Magnoliopsida; order Asterales; family Asteraceae; genus Helianthus; species Helianthus annuus. The sequence goes on along the minus strand of NC_035440.2, from coordinate 48,470,624 downwards.
TCCGGCAAGCGGCGGCGGTGGTCGAGTTCTGACCAGGTGTCCGTGAAACAAGGGTGTTTGGTTCGAGATGTATTATGGTTGGTTCAAGTTCGGTTCGGTCAGTGGGTCTCGGTTTAGGTGCGATCAAACGGGTCAGACGAGTCAACTCGGTTCAGCCCGATCAACCCATTCAACTCCGCGGGTTGACTGGTCAAGCAAGTCAACTAGTCAACGATCAGAAGTGGGTTTCGATCAACGGTTCGGGTCGCGTGGTTCGGTCAGGCGGCTCGGTTCTGTTGACTCGGTTGAACAAGTCAACTCAGTCAAAGCAACGAGTTAACTCAGCGGGTCAACCCGGTTGACTCGGTCAACTCAGCCGGTCAACTCAGTTGACCCGGTCAACTCAATCAAGCGGTTCGATGTTTCGGCACGAGATATGGTAAAATTTATAACGGCCCGCGTTAGTTATATTGTCTCTTAGAACCGTATCAAATAATGAAATTTTATTATGAATTACTTGGGTTTATACATTAACTTGTTTATATAAATTGGTCATACATGATTCATATAAATTGGTTATAGATATGTGTCGTGAATTGGTTAATGAATTTTGAAAATATAACGACAACTTGTGTTGTTGGGGCGTCCAAGAATAGAGGAAACTCTGCCCGTTTTTCGATAAAACCCGTAAAATAAAGCGTTTTCATTATGAAACACAACATCGGAGTAATTATTGTATAGAAACGAATACAACTATGTAATGATGTGCGACAACAACTTACAACTCACAAAAACAACGAAACGGAAATTATTTCGACAACAAATAAATGTAGAATTTTAATTTATTTTAAACTTCGGAAATTCAATAAATCTTTTATAAAATTTATATAATTATTTATATTGATTCAAACGCCGAACATGCCTTCGTTTTATAAAATAAATATAGTCATTTTTATATTTATTCCAGATATCGAACAGCAAGCCTTCGTTTCATAAAATAAATACAGTTTATATATTTCAAATATCGTACAACAAGAGTTCTTGTATAAAAATAAATATAGTTATATATTTATTTTCAAATACAACTCGACGATTCTTTTGTAGAATAAATATAACTCTTTATATTTATTTCAAACGCCGAAACGACATATACGTGTATTTTGGCAAATATATACAAGACGTAATATATATAATACAAGTTTATTATATATTACTTTCATACAAATATTTCTATATATCAACATACGACTTCTCAAAACCAGCTAACAAGTATAACTTCTTCGCTTCTTTTAAGTTAACAATTTACCGTCAAATCGTTCGGTCAACGATTCGGTAGAGCTCGGTAACACGTAGTTTAGTTACCGCTTTTATTTAGAAACTTATAAGATATTCCGTGTTAGGAATATTGTAGAATGCACGTTAGCGAGTCTCGTCTTGGAAACGACATCACAAAGTCGTATTTAGCTAGCTTTACACAGGAATATTCAGGTGAGTTCATAATCCCCACTTTTTATTGTTTTTACATTTTTATAAATGTTTTCGGGGGTGGAAAGACATGCACGTTTTGCAAGAACATACAAAGTTTTGAACAAACAAAAACTCGTATTTCTAAATCATATTACGAATGGATTTCGAGGAAATCAAATGGATTATACTAAATATACCGGTTTTTACATAACAATGGCGTATTATCGAAATGTGAATGATTTTCATGACTAGGGGTGAATCGTCTGGTGTTAATATATAGAGTCTGGGGAGTTGGCCTTAGAGGCTGGGGAGGTTCAGCCTTAGAGGCTGGGAAGGTTCAGCCTTAGAGGCTGGGGAGGTTCAGTCTTAGAGGCTGGGGAGGTTCAGCCTTAGAGGCTGGGGTAAAATACATGTTACATTTTTTTTCAGACATTTTGTACATGGTATGATTGGCTTAAGGAGGGTTTATTACTTAGATCATGTGAGTGGTGGGTACAACACTTAAGGCCATTAATCCTCGTCGTAGGACCGAGGGACATGAGTGATAGATCTATTTGGGTGTAGCGAGCCTCATCCATGAGTCCGCAGAATGGGCCATGTGGTGACTACGTCTTACAGCCGAGGCCCGGTAACAAATTTGCTAGGTTTGAGTTTTCCTGCATCACTTCACACATGCCAGTGGCTTTGCAACCCATTGGTGATCTCTTTTCCTTATTGCTACATACCAGGGACTTACATACTTTCTGAAATACTCGATTTTTTTTTTACAAATTAAATATCATGTTTTATACAAATTCAAGGCATAGGATTATGCGGGCATGGAGTCAAAGTCAGGGTGGGCATTGACGGTTATACAAATTTTACAAATAAAAGAGTTTACAAATACATGGTTTTACGAACATAATGCGTTACAAATACAAAGTTTCCATGTAACTTGGCAAGAAAATGATTTCTAAATTCGTTTTCTCAATATTATTTCACAGACCAGTTATTCAAAAGATTTATTTCAAATCTTTTACAAACAAACTATGAACTCGCTCAACTTTATGTTGACTTTTTCGCATGTTTCTTTCTCAGGTCACATTTCAAAGTTATGGCACGGTTGGAATAGGAGAACCATATGGAGTCGAGTACTTAGCGGGCGTTCAATTTCTAGAAAGTCTTTTCTTATTTGCTTCCGCTGTGCAATGAAGATACCAGTCCAGTCAAGCCAGCTCTGATAATTTCGGGGTGTGACAGATTGGTATTAGAGCTATAGGTTACAGCGAATAAGGTTTTCTGTAGGAATACCTAGGCTCTAACCTCACTTTTCTCTGGGACTTAGACTATTAAGACGTTGAATACATACAGAACGCCTAGTACTCGAATATGGTCTCCAACCGTTGCCGAAAAACAAGCAGCCAAAATTTTGTTTTCAAACATACGCTATTGTGGTGTTTCACACACGGTACACAAAACAGTCGCATACAGTGCACAAAACTTTGAGAGTTTAGGAAACATGCATTTAGGACCTTCGGAAAACTTATGATTGAAATTCATTCAAGGTCATCACGTAAGAACCGCGAATATAACTCGGGCACACACTATTATCCATATTGTCTATGATATTCTAACTTCCCGAGCAGGCAGCTTACGCATAACAAAACGCTAGTGCATGAGAATACATGGAACTTAATTTTTACGTCAACGGATGTCGGGGTACACTACATTCTACGCTGAACGAAACGCTAGTGCACAAGTATACGTGAAACTTAAGCTATACATCAACGGAGGTTGAAGTACGTCACATACGACTGACGAGGTGAAGTCACCAAGAAGACACTGTGGAACATTTCAGCGATGATGCTAATCCTGTCAGTACGAAAACTATTGATCAGGAAGCGGCGGTTTGGCACGCGGTCCTGCAAACGACACGAAACACGCCAAGGAGAATATGTATGCCTCCGCATTCCCCCTAACTCATAACGATGAATACGCTATGTTCGACATTCCATGGTAATGTCACCTAACAACTGGTCGTCACATGAAACCCTGGGTAAAGTCCTTAAATTTCTTTGATTGAAATTCCGACTTTTGCATCTAGTGAGTAGATTTTCACATCTCTACTCCTCTTAATGGTCATTGTATCACGATCATTACTTTCATTATAGCGAACACTAATTGCTTCATTTCTTGAAATTTTATATGTTACGCATGCATCGTTTGTTACGCATTCTTTCTATACAAAGAGGTTGAGGTTGGAACCGAGGAAAGCTTGAAAATGAACGACAAAAACTTCCCACCACTATACACAACAACAACAACAACAACAACTCACCTTAACGTTAAGCTACCCGAGTCAAAGGAGACTTGGGTTGGTTCAACTTCTAACTAATTTGTTTGTAATATCTGCAGGAGCTCCCAAGATCTATTTTGAAGTGGATTATGGATAGTGGAGCATCCTGGCACATGACAGGGTGAAAGACCCTTCTCTACGACGTTAGAGGTTTCAACGGTGGTTATGTCAGTTTCGCTGGAAACCAAGGAGGACGTATTATCGGGGAGGGCATGTTATCAAACGCAGTCGTTACATTTGAAAGAGTCAAATACATACCAGAGCTGGAGAACAATTTACTCAGCATTTCTCAAATTTGTGACAGGATGTATACAACACATTTCACTGACAAGGAGTGTCTGATTCTGAAGTCGGGGTATGTCATCCCCGAGGAGTGGATCATCATGCGAGCACCAAGGGTAAACGATCTGTACATGCTGGACATGAGCATTGCTACGACTACCATGGGTCACCCTCGGTGTTTCGTATCGACAGTTACCGAAAAGGAGTCAGTGCCCCCTGGAGGGAGAATGTATTAGCTGTATGAAAGGAAAGCAACACAAGAAATCTCATCCAAGAAAAATGGTGAACTCACATGGATCTCTTTGGTCCTGTGAATGTCAAAAGCATTACTGGAGATCTTTATTGCCTAGTGGTTACCGATGAGTATTCGAGATTTTCGTGGGTGATGTTCCTAAAGTCAAAAGATGAAACATTTGAGAGTTGCTGAAGTTGTTCAGAAAGATGAAGAACCTGTACCAGACCCGCATATGCAGACTAAGAAGTGATAATGGTACGGAGTTCAAAAACAACAAAATGGAAGAATTCTGCGACAGACGAGGTATATTGCAAGAGTTCGGCGCACCATACACTCCACAGCAAAATGGAGTTGCAGAAAGAAAGAATCGGACGCTGGTCAAAACGGCACGAACAATGCTAGCTGATTCAAAATTACTTATTAACTTTTGGGGAGAAGCTGTGTCTGCCGCTTGCTATACTCTCAACCGAGTACTCACTGTGTAGAAGCATAATAAAACGTGTTTCGAACTTCTCAACAAACGCAAGCCTAATCTTGAATATCTAGAGCCGTTCGGGTCTCCCTGCACTATTCTAGATCCTGATGGAAAGTTTGGGTCAAAGAATTTGGAAGGAATCTTCGTGGGATACTCTAGCCCACTGAGACGTGTTTTCGTTCCAAGTTTTGGGAGGGTCATCGAAGCACAACACGTAGAATGTCAAGGCTACACAATGCCTCCACAGAAGCCCGCAGACTCATGGCGATTCAATTATGATTCTTTATGGGATTCATTTGACTTAGAAGAAGAGCCAGAGTACTTTGATGAATTAGACATATTACGGGAATATGAAGCACCCAAGGGTAGATTGCCAGCAAGGTCTTCTAAACGTTAACATACTTCCAATGATAATGAAGCTGGTCCCAGTAACGCTGGTGAAAATGATGAAGTTCAGCAAACTCAGACTACTTTGGAACAAGAGCCTGCTCCTATTAATCAGACAACGTCAGTTAATGATGATGATTCAGAGTCTGACTTGGTTAGCCCGACCTTTGATCGTGGTGATTCAGAATCTGAGGGGTAGCAGATCCAATCTTTAGACCAGATAATTCATGTTAATGAATATGTTGCGGACCAGAATGTCACAAATTTGGAAGGCGAGGTGAACGTTCCCGGTGAAGTTATGCCGAGGACTCTATCTTATCACCCCGAGGGGCTGATTATAGGAGAATTGCAATCAGGAGTTCGCACAAGAAGCCAGATTGACCATGGCCTTACATGTTTTTATACTAAAGTTGCCCCATTACAAACTAAATTCTCACTCAATTGCTTTATTTCGCAGATTGAACCTCGTACATACAAAGAAGCACTGACGGAAGAATCGTGGGTGAATACGATGTAGGAGGAGCTGGGTCAATTCGAAAAACTCAGAGTTTAGAAGCTTCTGGACCTACCTGATGGGCACAGAAATATAAACACCAAGTGAGTGTTCAAATGCAAGAGAGACGATCAACGAGTGATAGTAAGAAACAAAGCTCGACTCGTTGCTCGGGGCTTTAGTCAGCAAGAGGGGATAGACTTCATAGAGGTTTACGCTCCAGTTGCTCAACTCGAGGCCATCAGAATATTTCTTGCTTTCGCTTCATGGAAAGGATTTAAAGTTTACCAGCTAGATGTCAAGTCGGCGTTCCTTTACGGAAAGGTGAAAGAGGAGGTATATGTCGGTCAGCCACCGGGCTTTACCGACCTGATACACAAAGACTAGGACTACCTCATAGACAAAGCGCTATATGGTTTGCATCAGGCCCCGAGAGCCTGGTACGAGACGCTCTCTCAACACTTGCTTGTCAACGGCTTTATCCGTGGCAAGGTGGACGCCACACTCTTCACTAAGGAGGTCGCTGGTCATCTACTGATCGTTCAAATATATGTTGATGACATTATTTTCGGCTCAACAAATGAAGAACTCTACAAATAATTTGAACAAGTGATGAAGCAGAAGTTCGAGATGTCGTCAATGGGTGAGATGAAGTTCTTCCTAGGGCTGCAAGTCGATCGGATGCCTGAGGGAACTTTCATACATCAAACGAAGTACGTTTACGACGTTCTGGAGAAAATTGTGATGTCCGAGATGGCGCCAATGTCCACCCCATTAGCAACTAATCACGGTATCAACCCTGATCTCACCGGAGAGAAGGTCGATGAGACACTATACCGCTCGATGATTGGTTTACTGATGTACCTGACAGCATCCAGACCTGATATAATGTACCCGACATGCCTCGCGGCCCGATATCAGTCAAGTCCTAGAGTCTCGCACATGTCTATCGTCAAAAGGATCCTACGCTACCTGAAAGGAACCCCATGCCTGGGGTTGTGGTATCCCAAAGACGGAGATTTCAAGCTCGAAGGATATTCGGACTCAGATTTCGGTTGCTGCAAAGTCAACGCAAAATCAACAACTGCAGGATGCCAATTCTTCGGACCTCGCTTAGTCACTTGGCAGTGTAAGAAGCAAACCTCTGTTGCTCTTTCGACATGTGAAGCAGAGTACGTGTCAGCCAGCAGCTGCTGCTCGCAGATCCTGTGGATTCAGCACAGATGTGCGATTACGGTTTGCAATTTCTTACCTCTCCTACATTTGTTGGTAACGAGGCTACAATCAACATAACAAGAAATCCGGTACATCAAGCTAAAACTAAACACATAGAAATTCGACATCACTTCGTTCGCGATTGTTTCGAGAAGAAGTTGATTCGAATAGATAAAATCCACACAGACGAACAAAAGGCAGACTTACATACCAAAGCTTTTTTTTATAAATCACGTTTTCAGTATCTATTAAAATTGAATGGTATGATGCTTTTGTCGTTAGGGGAGGAAATTCTTGGCATTGATGAGAAAACCACTGCAGAGGATGTTGAAAAGCAGACTGCTTTGGTTTGTCGATTTTTTAGTTGTTTTCGTATTTCGGGGGAGATAGTATATTTCAGAAAATACAAAAACAATAAAGAATGCAAAAATCCAAAAACATTAGAAATTTTCAAAACCCAAAAACAATAGCAAATCAAAAGAGTTTTGTGTAAAAAGAGGAAATGATAGTACATCAGCGAGACAGTTACGGTATGCTAACGAAATGTAAAGTTTAAAAGTGTTAAACAGTCTCACTGATGAGATGCTGATATGTTTTTACACGTTTAATAGAGTTTTTCGGGATATAAACATAAAAATCACAACTTGCTTATTTCGTGGGGAACATCTCTCGGATATATAGCTAACCCCTAAAATCTTATTTGAAAGATTTACTATTTCTGACATACTAGGTCTATGTACTTGATGATATCTGGGGTATTATACTAGGACTTCTGATTTTGCGGAAGCAATAGCCTAGTCCTCGTATAATGCTCTGCACAGCTTTAATTCTTAAAGCCTCCCCTCAGCTTAAAAAATGATAAACATTGCAAAATGTGAATCATGTGGTGTTGAAGAAAAGATCCCCAAGTGGGACACACCGAAAGTCGAGCCATTATCTCTATGTCTGAACGAAAATTCTAACCTGAGCTCTCATGGCCTCGTACTACCCTTTATAGATATCATCATTGTACGTTCACCTGTAAGACTGAATATAGAAGTCTGGATACGAGAGTATATTCTGAGGTGGGATACACGAATAAGTTAAGTACTTAAAACACCTAAATCATATCCTAGATTAGTTGAAGTCTGTGTGAAAATTTCAAAGGATCTGTATATCGACAATCTAGGTGAACTGTTTAATACTTAGTGTTAAATTAAGCTCAACGGTACCTATGACTAATCGACAGCTGATATGATCCTCTAACACGCTCACCAAAAATATGTTCGTAAATAGTTTACTGTTTACTTTACAGCATTACATTTCAATTTAGCTAAAAAAATTCAAAAAGATTTTAGTGTGTTTTAGCATAAACTTTCTTAAAATCACAAAAAGATTTTATCTTGTGCTTTAGTTTACGACAAACCAAGGTGGAAAGCTGATCTTCAGAATCTCAGAAGTGAAGCGAAGCAGGAAGTTTCTGGGCTGAATAACTGGGTTGGGAGCTAATCTTGAAAGTTTGATATTTTCATCAAATAAACAAGTTCATTAAGTTGACACTTGTACAATTTTTCAGAAAAAGTGTTTGAAAAAGTTTGAACAAAATGTCAGTTGTTTCGTTTCTGGTCAACCAAGGTCATTAACTTGGACTTGGTAGGCAAATTGAGTACATAGGGTCATTAATTTGGACCTAGATACTTAAGTGGATATCTAAAACTGACCTAAACAGATAAAAGTTGAAAAATGAGAAAAAGTTAAAATTTGAAAAAGATTTAGAGTGGATCGGATGACAATCCGATCGGGTGGCAATCCGATCGGATGGCAATCCGATCGGCCATCTGATCGGATGGCCATCCGGGTGGTAGTCAACATTATATAAGGGTCAAAGGGCTTGGTCAACCTCATTCGATCGAACCATCCTTCGTTCACTCTCACATTTTCTCTCAACTTGATTTTGATCTTGATTCACATTCTTGTTTTTCCAAGTTCATAGGATTGTTGGCACACTCAACCTTCACTATGGGAAAGGTAAGTTTCCTAATTTTCACCATTAAAATTGCTTGAATTTGATATTTAAGAGTGTCGGCGGTAACTGTTCTTGATGGATCTTAGATCTAGGCTTGATTAGGGATTGTTGATAGAATCTGAACATAGGGTTATGTTCATCGGCCTTAGATCTATAGATTTACCGTGCCAATTTGATCAAAAACATCATAGATTTGATTATAGGATGATTAGAGGTGTTCAGCATCCGAGGGTCTTAAAGTGAAATTAAACCCAATCCATTGAGATTTAAGAAAATCTAAACATAGGGTTTTGTTAGTCGGCCAAATCATTCAGAGAAATTGTATTTAGTTTTGTAAAAATGTTAGTAAATTTTTTATCTTCATGATTGTATTCAAACTGTTCTTCATGAGTATTTGATCGAAGGGCAATCCGATCGGAGGGCTATCCGATCCATGACACCTTATATGTTTGAATATTTTTTCTAAGTATTTGAGATCTATGAGTGTTGTTGTTAATATGTTTATCATAATTGGTCATCATGTGTCAACTTATTGCTAATGTTTTTCAATCGAATGGCAATCCGATCGGATGGCCATCCGATCAGAGGGCCATCCGATCCAAAACATACACTCACATGTTAGTCTGATCCATGTGCTTAACTGTTAATCAATCTTGGAACGAATGTCAATCAGATCGGATGACCATCCGATCCAAATGCACATGTTTTGATTGTTCTGATCTTTATAGGATATAGCTCATCTGATCGGATGACCATCCGATCGGATGGCCATCCGATCATCAGTACTGAATAGAGTGAAGGATTTCAAGTGTTAGAAACATTTTCTGAAATTTTTGAAAATTTGTTCACTTTTCACTTTATGTCTCGAAGTTTGTGCAGATTCTAACGTTGATAATTTTTGCAGACAAGAGCAACTGATTGGCATCCAAATCACAACATCTACTGCATTTTAGATGAGAACTTTCCGAATATGGAACCATTTAAAGAAATAATATCTTTTATGAAGGAAAGTAGAATTTCTAAGGCTCTAACGGAAAAACATAAGTGTTATGAGTCACTTGTTAGGATGTTTTGGAAATCTGTGAGGTATGACGAAAAAGAAAAGATGATTTATTCAGTAGTGCAAAAGAAAGACGATGATGGAAAGGATATAGATGTAGAAGTTAAGATTTCAGTGGCTGATGTGAGAAGGGTTTTGGATCTGAAAGACAATGATAACGACCTAATCATTATTCCTGAACGATTATGCAAAGGATATTGGTTTAGAATGGGGTATGCAGGGCATGTGAACGATAAGGGTTATATTAAGTCAAGATTTTGTAGACCTTACAAGTTTTTAGTACATTGTGTGGTGCATGCTTTGTCTCATAGGAAAGGTGCTTATGATGAGACATCAGATTATATTATGAACATTATCACATGTTTGGTGCTCAATAGTCCTTACAACATCTCACAGGTGTTGTTTAACCACATGGTGGATAATGTGAAGGGCAACAAATACATTATGTATCCGAGGTTTATTCAAATGCTGCTCGACGATCTAGTGTCAAATCTTCCAAAGGATCCAGCTGATGAATTGAAGTTACATCATATGACCAGTGAAACTTTGAATAGACTGAATCAATATAAAGGATTGTCGGAAGATCAGTAGCCGAGAGTTAAAGGAATGATTGGTAAGATTAAGAATCTTGATTATGTAGCACCGAAGAATGATGCATGGAGGCATGAGAATATCAATTCAGAGGATAAAACTGATAGCTTGAGGGGCATGCATGAAAAGAAGCTAAGGTTTTGGTTTGAAAAGGATGGAAAGAGGAAAAGGACTCCAAAAGTTTCACCCAAAGTGGCTACACCAAAGATTGTTATTAAGGGTAAAGTTGTAAAGTGGGAGTCACAAAAGAGGTTGATAGATTATTATTTTGAATGTTATTCTAATAAGTGTTGATGTTTGTTTTGCAGAGCCAACAAAGAAGAAGTCTCCACCATGGCTTGTAGATGAACCTGTGACTGATCCTACAGATCTAGTTCAGCAAGGTGTTGATTTGAGGAAGATGACACTTGATGACTTTGTAAAGCAATCTGAAGCTGCTAAAGCTGCAAAAGAAGCTGCAAAGGAAGCTGAAACTTCTGCAAAGAATGTTGAAGCTGAAAGTTTGAAAGAAAAAGAAGTTGAAGGAGTTGTGCGCACAGATTCTAGTGCAACTATAAGTGATTCAAGTGACACAGAACCTAGATATGATACGTCAAAGTTGGGCGTTGGAAAGATAAAGTTGAAAGTGAAACCTCAAAAGAAAAAGAAAGGTTTAGATGAAGAAGATGCGACGTACATTCCAACACCTGAAGAGAAAAAGAAACTTTGGAGAAAGCGTAGAGCTCATCCATCAGGTGTTATTCCGAGGAATGTTAGAGCAAGAAAGGGAGCAGCAACAATGTCTGAAATTCAAAGTGCTAAAGCTCCAGAAGTTGAAAAGTTTGCTGAGACTACAAGTATTCCAGAGGTCGAAAAGGATCAAAGTGTTGAAAAGCCTGAGGTTAAATCAAAGAAAGCACCTGAAAGTCCTGTTGGGATTGAACCCTATCAGTGGAACAGATAATTAAAGCCAAAACTGGATCAGAACAGTGGATTCTGAATAAGCAGATGCTGATACACAAATCTCTTCCCTTGAAAGTGATTACAACTACTGATGACCTCCTATCTGCTGATCTTACCAAACTGCTGACTCATAACTGCTGCTCAACCAAAGGTCTGATGGAAGACTAAAGTCCTGCTGATTCAATCTACTGCCTTGAGTCAAGCACTGCTGATCCGGACAAGTGCTGCTGGGTTCACAGCAGTAGAAGGTTGCAGCAGCTGTTCTAAAGTCTGTTTTGTAATAGAATGTATTAGCAGTAGTTAACCCAAGCAGTGTCTGTATAGATCAGAGGTTAGAGTTTGTTAGGAGGTTAGATGTCACTTTCGTGGTGACGTCAGCAAAGATGCTCAGTAGTTTGCAAGTGCCTATAAATAGTTCAGTACTTTGTACTGTTCTATTAGCTCTACACATCACTCGTCTTCTTTGCACGAACAAACTACTGAGCTCGGGCTGAGGGGGAGTTTCCATTCATACATCTATCTTTGAAATCATTGTTGAAATTAAATTCAATCATTCGGTTCATAGTGTAAAAGATGTTTGATTAAAGTATTACTCTCATTTGATTGTATGCAAAGTTTGTTTTCATTTTAATTCCGCTGCACAACTCATCCATTTTCATCTTAACTTCAAACACAAAATACAATCAAAAGGAAACTCAGATCCAACAATTGGTATCAGAGCTTGGACAGTCAAATTTGATTTAACAATCATTTTGATGTAAATAGTTCAGCTCAAAACAGTTGATACTGATCGTTTGTTCGTCGTTGAAAAACAGAGTAAGGATTAATCACCACTAAAGTTGATTTCTCAGTACCTGTAAAACAACAAGAATGACATCACAATCTCAGGACGATAAAAACAACATTGGTTCTCTCTTTAAACCACCTATGCTAAAAAGAAATGAGTACAACATCTGGCAGATGAGGATGGGTCACATCCTCGCTCAATAAAGCACAGGTTGTTGGAAGTCTGTTATCTTTGATCCTCATGTTCCTACAGTGCCAAGCGCTGAAGATGCTAAAAAACAAGTTCCAAAACCTGTTGAAAATTATACTGAAACGGATTATCAAAAGTTTGAACTATCATAGCATCAGCGCTGCCCAACGAAATATATGCTGGATTGTTACATTGTGACAATGCCAAAGAGTTGTGGGACGCACTTAAGGAACAATTTGGAGGTACCGAAGAGGTCATAGAAAACAATAGGGAAATCCTGAACCAACAGTATGAAACATTTTGTCATGTTAAAGGTGAATCACTGACAGTTGTCTCATCAGTGAACTGAGGCTTGTTAAAACCACTTTTACAAACTCAACTCAAAACAGCAGGTTCCTCAGGTCACTGCCAGATAAATGGGACACAATAGCGTTTGTCACCCGAAATTCACCTGAATTCAAGGATCTGACCTTGACCCAACTCCATGGTCGACTCCTGACCTACGAAAGGGAGCTGAACCAGAAAAGGAAGTTACAAGAGTCAGGGAAAACCGTAGATGATTATTCATTCGGTAACACTGCTCTTCTGGGTCAAGAAGAATCTGGTGGTAGTGTTAAGGATCAGGGTTATGATCACTTCATTGACATAACTGCTGGTGCAAATTTTAACAACCCTGATCCTCACTCTACAGGTTATGCATTCACTGCAAATGAAAACCAGATGTCAGACAATTTAAGCTTTGAACTAAATGATTTACAGCATTTTGACCCCACTGATCTAGAGGAAATGGACATCTTGCATCAACTGGCCTTGCTAAGTGTTAGAACTAGCAAGTTTTATAAAAGAACAGGGCGAAAATTCCCAGGGTTGCATGGGAATCTAAGGGTTGGGTTGGATAAATCGAAAATCAAGTGTTATAAGTGTAACAGGTTAGGACATTTTGCTAGAGAGTGTAGGAATCAAACAACTGGTCCCATAATCACTCACCCTAGTTCAAATCCTAGACCTCAAAATCAAAACACTGTGCACTATGCCCAATATGCCCCAGCAGCACATGTGAACACTTCTCACTATGCTGTTGCTCCTGTGCCAGTGCATTATGTCCAAACAGCTGCTCCACAGATTCAATATGTTCAAACCCCTGCTCCCCAGGCACAAGTGCAATCAGCACCACAAACCACTGCTCCAGTTGCAACACAACCAGATCAACAAAGTTTCTTTACTCAAGAGTTTGTTGACTGGAGCAGTATGCCTCAAGACCTCAGTGATGAAAACTTTGCACTCTATGCTTCTAATGTTTCTTCTCATGATGAATTTTGTTTGATGGCATTAGAGTTAATACAGGAGGGTGTTGAATCTGAAGAGAAACAGCTGGTCTCTGAAACAGTGGATGAGGTGATTGAAGCAGTGGTTACTGCTGTGGCTAATGAAGTACTGTTGGAAGAAAGTTCAGGTACCCTGATTGAACCAATGACAGATCTATGGTCTGAAGAAGATAAGAAGGAAGAAAAGGCAGGTGAAAAAGAAGAGAGAGCTGGTGATGAAGAGAATACTCAGTGTGATTGTGCAATGATGGCTGCTGCCAAGGTATCACCTCAAGTTCTAGAAAAACTATGTTCTGACAATTGCATTATTGCTTTTGCTAACATCAAAGAGGTGAATGAAAACCTTAGGAACAAAATCTTAACTGATGAAGTCAAATTTGAAAGATCTTTAAAAGAACTTAAAAACAAATTGGCTAAAAAAGAGAAAGAGATTAGCAGCATGAAAGAAGAGCAAAGCATAACCAAAACCCAACTCCAAACTATGGTAGAAAAATACCAAGTTTGCAAAAAGGAGTTAGAGTCCACCCAGATCACATGTGAAAAATGGGTGGAATCATGCAAAGGGTATGAGGTTATGCTTGAGAAACAGATAAAGAGCAATGTGAAATTTGGAGTTGGTTATAGAAAACATGATGATGAAAACACTGCTTTTGAAAAATCTGTTTCAACCACTGATGTAACTGCTGAGTACATCCCCACAAACAAGAATGGCCAAGAAGTGAAAATCACTGACAAACTTGGTAACAAAATCACACTTGACAGACCAATGGGCCCCTCTGTTTTTGAGGAGATTGAGAATCATCAATTTAAACCAAAATGATCTGATGAGTGTGATATTCTTGGAAATTTCAAGCCAATGGACTTTACATCAACTGATGGTGTTAAAGCTCCAAAAGCTAAAGTCATTCCTCTTAAGGACATCCCAGCAGTGGTTAAAACCTCTGCTGCAAAGGAGTCTGAAAAGAGGAAGAAGAAAGAAAAAATTGATAACTTGTTTTGTGAGTTTTGTGAGAAAAGGAACCATCTAACAAAAGATTGTTTCCACTTAAAAGCTTATGATATAAACAAAACAAGTGTCATAGTGTCAGCTGAAAGCTGCATTGTTTGTGGTAAAACAAACCACAAAACTCAAGCATGTGTGTATCTCAAAAACTTTGACATCAAAAAGAATGAGTACCTTGCTAAAACATCCTTGAGTCCATCATCATCACCATCTGTCAAATTCACAAAGAAACAACCACTGTTTGTGCCAGTTCAAACAGCTGTCACAAAACAGCTGAACCAAACATCTGTTAAAAGAGATGTTCAGGTTACTGATGCACCCCCTGCCAATCAGTTCAGCAAAGGCAAGGAAAAACAGTCTTACCAAAGGATTCCACACGTTTATGAGGTCTACAAAAAGCCCTCTAAACCCAGAGTGTATAGGCATCCTTTCGGTTACCAGCAGGTGATTGGGCAAGACCCTCAACAGTGGTTAGAAAGAAACAGTACTAAAACTGTCCAAACCCCTGACTTAACCACTGTCCATCACACTGCATCCATGCCAGACACTGTTGAGACTCCATCCAAAGCCCTGTTGGCTTTGGAGTCCTTAATGAACTAATCCTTTTACTTCATGTGCAGGGAGCTTCTGCATGCTTTGATAGTCTTTGGTACGTAGATAGTGGAGGCTCCAGGCACATGACAGGATGTAAAGCCCTCCTCAAAGACTTTAAAATCCATGGTGGGGGTGATATATCCTTTGGAAATAATAGTAAAGGAAAGGTTTTGGGGTCTGGAACAGTGCAATCTGGCAATGTAAAATTTGAAAATGTCAGTCTAATAGACAATCTAAAATTCAACCTTCTGAGTGTATCCCAAATGAGTGACAAAGGGTTTGGGTCATTCTTCACAAAAGATTGTTGTAGGATTGTTGGACCAGAAATGGTCAAAAAGATTGAAGCAATAATAAAAAATGGTCAAACTAAACTTGTTGCTCAAAGAAGTGGCAATGTTTATGTTGTTGACATGTCTAAAGAATGTCCCAGAGCTGATGCCTGTCTGTTCTCAGCTGCCTCTAACAAAGAGACAGAACTTTGGCACAAAAGACTGGGGCACACAAATCTTAAGACAATCACAGAAATTTCAAAAAATGGTTTGGTGAGAGGCCTACCACAAAAATTGTTTTCATGTCCTGAACATTGCATTTCCTGTTTAAAAGGAAAACAGCATAAAAGTTCCCACAAGTCCATTGAAGAGTCCAAAACAACCCAGTGTTTGCAAATGCTACACATGGATTTGTTTGGCCCAGTTCAAGTCATGAGCCTTAAAAAGAAAAGATATTGTTTGGTTATAGTTGATGACTTTTCTAGGTTTACATGGACTTTCTTTTTGCACTCTAAAGAACAGAACTTTGATTGAGGCTGCCAGAACCATGCTTGCAGATTCAGGTTTGCCATTAACTTTCTGGGCAGAGGCAGTAAACACTGCTTGCTATGTCCAGAACAGAGTTTTAATCAACCCCAGGCACAAAAAGACTGCCTATGAAATTCTGTATAAAATCAAACCACTGATCTCATACTTCAAGGTGTTTGGCTGCCCATGCTTTATTTTGAACTTAAAAGATTCCATTTGAAAATTTGTAGCCAAAATTGATTGTGGTTATTTTCTTGGATACTCAAGCACTGCCAAAGCCTACAAAGTGTTCAATGCACGGACCAAGTTAGTGGAGGAGACTTTGGATGTAAAGTTCAATGAACTTTCATCAATGAAAATCCCAGCAAATCCTGCTGAACTGTTTGATCTTGAAAAATTCACTTATGAAAATACTGCTGTCAAGACTAACAGTGCAGGTCCATCAGAGGATACAACACCAGACTATGGGTATGAAGTCATCATTCCTCAAAGGTCTGCCCCAAAGGGAAAAGCATCAGTTGTTCAAAACATCTGTCAAAGCTCAACCACTGCTACATCAATAGTTGTTGACCAAAGTAGCCCAATCACCACTGCTTCCACATCCTCAAACACTGCTGACAAAAGTCCTCAAACAGTGGATAAAAGTCAGCAGTGGTCCACTCCATTACCACCCATTCCACCACCTTTTGAAGCCACTGTTGAGTCATCAAAGTCATTAGAAGTGGTTAGCTCACATGATACACATTTGCAGCCTTCACCAACAAATGCCATCATACCATACCAAGGAGATTTAATCTTCTTAAGATCTCATCCACCTGATCAAATCATTGGCAACATCAATGAAGGGGTGCTCACAAGAAGCCAAACCCAAAACATTTGTCTTTTTTGCTGGCTTTCTATCAATTCATCAGCCAGTCAAGTACCAAGAGGCACTAAAAGACAACAGCTGGGTAGAAGCCATGCAAGAGGAGCTCCAACAGTTTAAAAGACAACAAGTATGGGAGCTTGTACCACTGCCAAAAGAGGTTAGTCCCATTGGCACAAAGTGGGTCTTCAAGAACAAAACAGATGAAAGGGGCATTGTTGTCAAGAACAAAGCCAGGCTTGTGGTTCAAGGTTACAGACAGGAAGAGGGGATTGATTATGATGAAACATTCGCCCCTGTTGCAAGATTGGAAGCTATCAGACTGTTCCTGGCCTTTGCTGTCAACCACAACATGAAGGTGTTTCAGATGGATATCAAAAGTGCTTTCCTCTATGGTACACTGCAAGAAGAGGTATATGTATGTCAACCTCCAGGCTTTGAGGATCCATTTTATCCTGATCATGTTTACAGGCTAAACAAAGCCTTGTATGGCCTGAAGCAAGCACCTAGAGCCTGGTATGAAACTCTTTCCAACTTTCTACTCTCAAATGGTTTCAAAAGAGGTACCATTGATAAAACACTGTTTCTTAAATGGATAGGGAAAGATTTAATGATTGTCCAAATTTATGTGGATGACATTATTTTTGGAAGCACATGTACCAAAATGTGTGAAGAGTTTAGAGAACTCATGACAGCTGAGTTTGAAATGAGTGCAATGGGTGAGCTGCAATGCTTTCTTGGTCTCTAAGTACAGCAATTGCAAAATGGAACTTTCATTCATCAAAGCAAATATGCTAAAGAACTTTTAACCAAATTTGATATGAATGATTGTAAACCATGCAGCTGTCACACCCCGATTTCCACGTGTATCACCGCTGGGCCCGGTGGGGGATTACCGTGACGTAGATGGCAACAATATAGTCAAACCACACAATTATATGAATGCACAGCGGAAGCATAAAGATAAATATAATTCAACCTTTTGAATGTAATATCAAGTGTATTACAGAAGTCGAATTGTATCCACAGGGAATCATAAATAAAATAAAGTATTGTTCAGTCAGATACAACATCAAGCTTGCGAGACTATTCGTGATGCTAGGAAGCTATTACCAGCCAAATTTCATGTAGTACCTGCACTTAATCTTTTGGGGAAAATACGTCAGTTTACACTGGTAAATACGTTCAACTGACACATTTGAAAATGTTTATTAAAATTGATTTGAATGCACGAGGCACAAACTCTTTTATAACTTGGGAAAATCATTAAAATCTTGTGAACGAATTACATGTCCTTTTATGCGTTCAGTAGCCCGGATCCTGTCCGGGTTAAAGATTAATAGACACACCACATTGCGTAAAACCGTAGTGTAAAAACCAACGGCTACGTCTTTTAATAATAATAATGTCGACATAATATACCGGGTGTACGCCTACACCGGGATGTCGAGGTCGTGGCCATTTCGTAAAATGATGCCAAGGTTATCCGGGAGAACGGTCATTAACCCCCCAAAGGATTTTAAGTAACAAGACTGTTTAAATGAGCCGATCACATTATTCAATTAACCACCTAAGCGATGGAAGATATGATGCTCAATCAAGCGGTATTTTATATACCGTAACCCAAGCCCGTATAAGGGAAAATAAGTTAAAAGTATTTACCTTTGCAAGTATATTCCTTAATGGATTACGTCACAGATAGCTTTTACTGGGGCTCCTATTCTGGAACGAAGGTTTTAATTAACCTATTAGAATCCTAACGGGTCTTTATATTAGCCGTAGCCTAGACCGGTCGGTTTCAAAAGGTAGATATGGTTTAATCGCGCGAAAAGGCGAAAACCGAGAATGGAGTGTGATTCTGACCCAACAAGTTCAGAGACTTGTTTTATATGGGTTTAAAGTTCACACTCTGGATTTTACGGTCAAAATAATATGGTTTGACCCATATCGGCTAATTTATGAAAACTAGTTCCATAAGCCGAACCGTGCGCGCAATAGGCGAAACGGTTAACCATGAGAGTCCTACGCTTGTTTCCTAAGTCAATATGCCTTAAAGAGGTTGTGGTATCAGTAGGATACCTTCCGTGATGCCCGTAACGAGTTTTAGTTTATATATCGCCCCGTAGGGGTTTTTCGGTCATTTTAAAGACTTTTAAAGAGCTTTTCGAGTTCTACAGGAAATCTGAGTTTCCCGAACAGTTTATAGAGTCTAAAATACTTTATTTATTTTTTAAAATCAGTAGCAACTGGAATCGGGTCAACAAACCTTGTAGAACACAAGTTTTGGCCGAAAAGGGCATATTCGGTATTTACCGAACCGTAGCCATAACCGCAGGTTACGAGCAAGGTAAAAATTATTAAAAATCTTTAAAATTCCAAAAATATTATTTTATAACAGTGGGTAAAAGTTTTGGTGACGAAATCTTGGTTTAGATAGGCGTTATGCCAATTGCGCCGTTTATTACAAAAGTTTACTTTAATTGCGCTATTTAGCATAACTCCCATTCTAGACCTCGGATTGACGTGAAACTTTAAGGGCGTGCTTATAATTTAGTAAGCAAGGTTATGGTCCGTTCACGTGTCCGAAATACTCGTTGTATTTTAGAAAGGGCGTTACGGTAAACTTTTAGGCGATTAACGGAAATGCGTAAAAGACTCGGACAAACAATGAACCGGTCACAGAGGGTTATACCATCATGTAACCTGGTCCTAAGAGAGTCCTAAGGCATATCTATACCTCACTAAAACGGGTCAGAACTGAAGTCAAAGCAAAAGTCAAACTTTTGCGACATTCGGCTCCGAACCGGTTCAATATAGCAAATGGTTGATTCAAACGGGCGTAAACAAGTTTATATACTTAATATCATGTTTTATGAGTGTCTAAACAGGTTGCATATCATTTATATCACAGATTATGCAAGAATCGCGAAAATAGCTTTCTGTTGACTTTTTAAGCATTCGTTTGACTCGACATTTGAGCTAGTTAGAGTGGTGATCAGAGGGAACCCTTTTAGAGGTTTATTACCCACATAAATACCAACTCATAACTACTTTTGATCCGTCATAAGACTGAGCCATTACGGATTTATTTTGAAGTCAAACCGTAGTTACGACGGTTTGGTTTTTAGCTATATTACTAAGTAAAATTGAACTACAAAGGACTTAAAAGACTTACAGAAGCTTGAACACGAATTAGAATGCTAGAAGAAGTCTTTGGAGCTTTAGAAATGATCAGAGAAGGTGTTTTTGAGGTGTGTGTTAGTTATGAACCAAACATGCCTATTTATAGTGCATGAAGGGCCTTTAGATCATCACACCTTATTCTACAAGTGCTCATGGATCATGGGCAGGTGTCCCTAGGTGTTAAGGGTCGAGTAGGGGGCGCCCATACTTCTGGGAAACCCATTCCTATGTGTTTTGCCGCTTTAAACAGCCAACAGCCAAGTTTCTGTCGCTGGGCATCGCTTACGGACCGTATGTCTTAGGCCTTGCGGTCCGTAAGCCATAGGCGGATCGAAATCAATCATTCCCCTCCTTACGGTCCGTAAGGCATACCCTTTACGGTCCGTAAGGGGTTAAAATTGTATCTTTTTGAAATGATTACTAAATCTTGTAATTAATATCGAATCTTTGGTAATTAATAACCTGACCTTTCGGGTTTGAAGGGGTAACTTTGCGATATGGCCCTTGATTAATTACAGTTAAGGACCTCGCGTTATTTACCCGCATCGTTAAGCCTCCGGTTAATTTATTTATTATCCGGAAAACCTTAAATTATATTATTGACGCTTTTAACCCTTCTCCTACGAATTTGATCATAACTTTCTCGTTTTAAAACGGAACTTTGCGAAATTTATATATTGCATTCTAGTGAGTGTATTATACTGTTACAAAGCCTCGGGAACGTTAAAGGGTCACTCAGAGGTATAATTAAACATGTTGACACAGTTAACCCCTGTAGCTTGTAATCTCTCACTTTCTTCCGCGTTTCGCTTCCGTACGATCCATGATTTATTCGTTTGAAGGTACGAGCATCATTTAGGGTTACTATACAGTATATTTACCCTTGGTTGACATTTATAACCCTCGAATTTACATACTTTCAAGGTTTGTCAAAATTAGTCCTTTATTTAATATCAATGCCACGTGTAATCAAATAACACGTGTAAACACATCATTGGACACAAAAATTCGAGGTGTTACATCCTCACCCCCTTAAAATAAATCTCGACCCGAGATTTACTCAAATAAATAAGGGTATTTTTCTTTCATTGTGGCTTCAACTTCCCACGTGTATTCGGGACCTCTACGGGCATCCCATTTGACCTTTACAATCGGTACGTGCTTTCGTCGAAGCTTTTTCACCTGTCGATCTTCAATCGACAACGGCTTCTCTACGAATTTTAAGCTCTCATGTATATGCACATCCGTGTGTGGGATCACCAATGATTCATCGGCGAAGCACTTCTTGAGATTGCAGGTGTGGAACACATTGTGAATTCCATTGAGCTCTTCGGGCAAGTTCAACTTATAGGCAACTGACCCGACACGTTCAATGACCTCGAAAGGTCCTATGTATCTCGGGCTCAGCTTACCCTTCTTGCCGAAACGCATCACCCCCTTCCAGGGTGATACTTTAAGCAACACCTTTTCACCTACTTCGAAGTGAAAATCCTTACGCTTCGGATCAGCGTAGCTTTTCTGCCTATCGCGGGCAGCCTTGAGACGTTCCCGAATCTGAACAATTTTGTCCGTTGTCTGGAAAACTATCTCTGGTCCTGATAATTGGACCTCTCCTACTTCCGCCCAACAAACAGGCGATCTACACTTCCTACCGTATAATGCCTCGAAAGGCGCAGCCTTTATGCTGGTATGGTAGCTGTTATTGTAGGAGAATTCGATTAGGGGTAGATTCTTATCCCAGTTACCACCTAAATCGATCGCACACGCGCGTAGCCTGTCCTCTAGCGTTTGAATGGTACGCTCACTCTGACCGTCCGTCTGTGGATGGTAAGCCGTACTGAAGTTCAAACGCGTGCCCAAAGATTGCTGGAAGCTCTTCCAGAAATGAGAAGTGTACCTGGTATCTCTGTTGGAGATAATAGACACAGGTATGCCGTGTAAGGCTACAATCTTATCAACATAGAGTTGGGCTAACATATCGGAGCTATACGTCTCCTTGATGGGTAGAAAATGAGCTGATTTAGTCAGCCTATCGACTATGACCCATATCGTGTCGTTTCCTTTCCTTGTTTTTGTTAACTTGGTAATAAAATCCATCGTTACGCATTCCCACTTCCACTTGGGAAGCTCAGGCTATTGTAGCAAGCCAGACGGCTTTTGGTGCTCGGCTTTGACTTGAGCACAAGTCAAGCACTTTGCTACGTGGGCGGCTACAGACTTTTTCAAGCCTATCCACCAATAGTTTGCCTTTAAGTCCTGATACATTTTATCTGCTCCAGGATGGACAGAGTATTTGGAACTATGGGCTTCCTAGAGGATAACATCCCGTAGCCCTCCATAAATCGGAACCCATATTCGTCCGTTTAGTCTAAGGATCCCATCCTTGCTAAGAGTCAACTGCTCCTCAGTTACTCCTAACTTTTCCTTAGGATAATTAGCTTCCAACACAGCCTCTCGTTGTGCAGCTAATATCCTTTCAATCAAGTCATTCCTGACTTCAATGCTCTTGGCATTGATTCGAATAGGTTTCACCCTTTCTTTTCTGCTTAGGGCATCAGCGACTACATTCGCTTTGCCGGGATGGTACCTGATCTCACAATCATAATCATTCAAGGTTTCCATCCAACGGCGTTGTGTCATGTTCAACTCCTTCTGATTAAACAGGTGTTGAAGGCTTTTGTGATCAGAATAAATCACAAATTTAATACCATATAGGTAATGCCTCCACAATTTCAGTGCAAATACCACGGCACCAAACTCCAAGTCATGGGTGGTGTAATTCTTTTCGTGCACCTTTAATTGTCGTGAAGCGTAGGCAATAACCTTGCCCTTCTGCATAAGCACACACCCCATGCCTGTGTGTGATGCATCGCAGTAAACTACGAATTCTTCTGTACCCTCAGGTAAAGTCAACACAGGTGCATTGCTCAGCTTTTGCTTCAGGATTTCGAAGGATTCTTACTGCTTTGGGCCCCAAATGAACTTTTCTTTCTTCTTGGTTAGGGAAGTCAAGGGCGCAGCAATCCTTGAAAAATTCTCAATAAATCTCCTGTAGTATCCTGCTAACCCCAGGAAACTACGAATTTCGGTAGGTGTCTTTGGCTCTTGCCAGTTCATAACTGCCTCCACCTTAGCGGGATCCACCTGGATACCACGCTCACTTACAACGTGACCCAAAAATTGAACCTCTCGTAGCCAAAATTCGCATTTAGAGAATTTGGCGTAGAGTTTCTCACGCTGCAGCAATTCGAGAATACTACGGAGGTGTTTCTCGTGGTCAGCTTGGTTCTTTGAATATATAAGGATATCGTCGATGAAGACGATGACAAATTTGTCCAAGTAGGCTTGCAGACGTGATTCATGAGATCCATGAACGCAGCCGGTGCATTCGTGATCCCAAAAGGCATCACTAGGAACCTATAGTGACCGTAGCGAGTCCTAAATGCTCTCTTATGCACATCTTCATCTCTGACCTTTAGCTGATGATAGTCCGACCTCAAGTCGATCTTTGAGAAGTAGCTCGCTCCTTGCAGCTGATCGAATAGATCGTCGATCCTTGGCAAAGGATATCTATTCTTTATGGTAACTTTGTTCAGCTCACGATAATCGATGCACAACCGCATCGATCTGTCCTTCTTCTTCACAAATAGGACAGGTGCTCCCCAGGGAGACGAACTAGGTCTGATAAAACCTTTTGCCAACAGTTCATCCAACTGGGTCCTTAATTCCTTCATTTCAGTCGGAGCTAGCCTGTAGGGCGCTCTAGCTATGGGAGCTGCTCCAGGAATGATATCTATTCTGAATTCCACTTGCCTATCTGGGGGTAACCCAGGTAGTTCTTCAGGGAAAACCTCGGGATATTCAGAAATGACAGGAAGATCTTCTATCTTCGGCTTGGGCTCTTCAATTATCACCTGAGCCATGTAAATGACACAGCCCCTTTTTAAACATCTAGAAGCCTTGAGCATAGATACGTCCTCGGGTAATCCATACTGTGTATCTCCTCGAATGGTAAACGATTCACCACTCGGAGTCTTTAGCACTATATGCCTTCTGTTGCAAATGATTTGGGCCTGATTACGGGATAACCAGTCCATGCCTAGAACAATGTCGAAACCCGCCAGTTTGAAGGGAAGTAGAGATAGAGGGAAAGAGTGGTTCTTAATGGACATTTCACATCCCTCTAGAACAGTGGAGACGGTTTCTATCGTGCCGTCTGCTAACTCTACCTCGTATTTTACGTCTAGGGTTTCGATAGGCATATTCAATAGTTCGCAAAATTTTTGGTCTACAAAGGACTTATCAGCGCCAGAATCGAAAAGTACTCTTGCAAATATATTATTTACGAGAAAAGTACCTGTAAGTACATTGTCGTTCAGCACAGCCTCCTTTGCATCCATACGGAAGACTCTCGCATTCGTCTTCTTGTTCTCTTCTGGTTTCCTGGCATTCTTGGGACAGTTACTCTTGATATGCCCCTTTTCATTGCAACCATAGCATGTTGCATCCTTGATTTTCTTGCAGTCCACCGTCTTATGGTCCTTGGACTTGCATAGTCCACAGGCAAAAGACTTTGGCTGGGACTGTGAATTCGACCCAAACCTACATTTCCCGGAGTGGGGTTTCTGGCAGATCTTGCATTTGGGTCTTTCTCCTGACTGTTGCCCGTCTTTCTTTGCTTCAGCCCCTCTCTTGCCATCACCGTTTCCATGGTGTTTCTTTCCTGACCTTCGTGAGGTGTCGTCCTCACGTTTCCTCTTTTCCGCCTCCTTGCTCCTTAGCGTCCTCAGACGGACAGCATCTAAAGTGAGAGACAAGGAGAGGTCAGTCACTGACCTGAAGGTCGTCGGCCGAGAGGCCTTCACGCTAGCTTTTATCGCGGGTTCTAATCCCCCAATGAAACGAGCGATTCTTCTGGACTCTGGTGTCACAAGGTACGGGACCAGGCGAGACATCGTATTGAAGCTCGTCAAGTAGGCCTGGCAGTCCAGGTTTGTCATTACCAATGACACAAAATCAGACTCGATCTTCTCCACCTCATGCTGAGGGCAGTAGTTTTCTTTAATGAGAGCAATAAATTCCTCCCATGTCAACTTGTATAGAGCAGACTTACCTGACGCTTGTACCAACGCTCTCCACCATGCTAGGGCCTCGCCCTTAAACGACTGTGACACAAACTTCACCACATCCTTCTCCGCACACCCACTGATGTCCACAATAGTGTCCATCTCATCCAGCCAGGTGATATAATCAACAGCACCCTTTTCCCCTGTGAATTCCCGGGATTTACAAGACACGAAGTACTTGTAGGTGCAACCCTTGGCACCGGATGCATCAGTATATTCTCGATCATGACGAATACTATTCTCAGCGGACGAGTGATTATCGTCATCTTTCTTGGGTTTGGAGAGTGGTTTGGATTGTGACTTTGGTTTGGAGGGTGGTTTTGATACGGTTCTGCTATGAGACTCGGTGTATTGACGATCAAGAGCTGCCTGAACAGCGTTGTCAATCAGAGCCTTTAGCTGTGCGCCTGTCAGATGCACTTGCGCATTATCGTAGTCATCTTCGTTTGTATGGCTGTTTTCTCCGTTGGGATCCGCCATTGTAACTTGTATCTGTTACAGAAGATAACAAAATTTTATTTAGTAGTTTATTATGGAATCGTCTTTTATGACAATTTTGTTAATCATGTTACCAGAGACCATATCTGATTAACTTATTACTCACTTAGTTTTAGGATTTGAATGTATCCTATTTTAGCTATAACAATAATATTGGCGGCATAAAGCCTAATCACGAGGATGTTTTATAATATTAGCCGAGATTTCAGAGAATCAAAGGCATAGAGATTTGAACCGTAGTTCTTTCATCTCTTTATGACAGGGAGTCATAGACCACCTCCGTCTTTTGTCCTTAGAAGACAATTATTACGGCCCATAGGCACTACATCACTAATGGATGTTTTATTAAGGTTGGCCCGTAGGCACCACATCTCTAATGGATGCTTTAATAAGATTTGCCCGTAGGCACTACATCACTAATGGATGTTTAAACAAATGATCATCTCTATTGATGATTTAACCCATGATTTATAAATCATTTATTTGGGTTTTGAAATCCATTAAAGGATTATGGTATAAGAATGACGTGTGTGATTTTAACGAATCACTTCTGCCATGATTGTTAACATGCTTACAGAGGTTAACAGGGAATCTGAATCTTTTAATTAGGTCGTACCATCTTGGCCGGATCTTAAAAGACACCAGGCTAGGTTTCACTCTTAAGATTCTTCATTTAGGCAGATAAATTTAAAAGGAATGGTTTTGATTTATTTCATATATAGTGATACAAAATGAAATTTATAACATAATATTCCAAAATTTTAATATGATTACACACCGCCCTAAACGGGACTTTTAAATAGTACGTACCTACATAGAGCTTTTGAAATAAGAGACAAGTCCACGCAGGGACTAATATAAGATAAGTGTCCATGCAAGGACTAAAGGATAAGTCCACGTAGGGACTGAAATACGATAAATGTCCACGCAGGGACTTCTTTTTAAAATAAACGTTACATTAGAACATACATAAGGACTAATGGTCACGTTTCTTCTTCTTGCCCTTTAGTAGGTTTGCTAAGCCCTTGAGAAATCCTCGGTGGCTCTTTTTCTCTTCCTCGAACTCTCTCTCCACGCAATCCAATCGATGGAGTATCTCTTCATGCTCAGGAGGAGAGAAACGTGGTTGAGGTGCTGGTTGCGGAACTGGAGGTCTGGGAGGTATTGGATACCCATGAGCTGCGTAGTCCGGTGCTCCCATGTTCCCATGAGCTCCGTCGGGATATCGTGCATTATACCTGGCCGACACCACATATGGGTCGCGCTCATAATTGTAGTTGTAATGTGCTTGTGATGACGGTTCGAACGGGTTGTAAGCCGTTGGACCCGTGTAAGCAGGTATGGGTTGGTCATACCCACATGGTGGCGAATTTGCTGCAGCTGGTGCGGAGTTCGCCTCCTGTACAGGACTTGAAGGTCCTTCTTCTTGTAGTGGTGGGTAGTGGCTACTACTAGAGTG
This sequence comes from Helianthus annuus, assembly GCF_002127325.2. NCBI lineage: Eukaryota > Viridiplantae > Streptophyta > Magnoliopsida > Asterales > Asteraceae > Helianthus > Helianthus annuus. The sequence continues at coordinate 48,443,332 of NC_035440.2, read as the reverse complement.
ACGAGGGGTGCTGAAGTGGAAATCCCCTCCTCCTCGTGTGGACATACGAGCATTTGTCCTCCTACGCCTTGGCGGATCAGGCATTACTGGTTGCGCCGGTGGCGGAGGTGGTGGCATAACTGCCACGAAATGTGGATCCTCGGAGGGATCTCGCGGATGTCGCGGTTGTTGTGATGTCTGCTGAGGTGGCGTGTAGTACCACTCATGTCGGTCGAACAACGCTTGAAAGCTATCAGGTCCCTGATAGGGTGTGCCATAGAAGGATGACCCATCAGAGACTTCTATTGGGTGCGTGGGCGTACCACGAGCAGGTTCTGTCGGATCAGTATCTTCGTCCATATGATCTTCGGAGAAGTGATCTTGTGGCCCTAACGGAACAAAGCCTGAAGGTTCCTGGATGTAGTCAGCTGGATTGAACTGACCTCTGAAGTATGGAGTAGGGTCGTCATAATTTCGGTGCGATACCGAACGTTGTAGAGGTATGAAGGAGGGTTGCGGGTTGTTGGGATCATTCTCGGAATTTGGCCCGAATGAGTGCCGGTATAATGGCGTCGAGCTGTGCGAGGTGGAATGCCTCGCAGGTTCGTAAAGGTCTCTTCGCCTTTGCGGTTCTTCACTCCTCGTGGTTGAAGGAGCTCGCGTACCTGAAGGCCCGGCTTCGTGATCGTGGTGAGTAACGATCTCTCCTCTGCCTCTTCTTCCCCTTCCTCTTCCTCGGAAAATCACTGGCGGCATGTTTCCTGCTTTATAAAACTTTAAATACCAATAATAAAAGAAAAAAAAAGACAAAGTTGGAATAACAATTCGAATTTGTCCTATGTTCTTGTCTAGACTCAAGTATGTGCAATTGTGTCACTGAGATTAAACACGTTAGGATAGTGTTTAATTCACTCAATGTTGGCTCTGATACCAACCTGTCACACCCCGATTTCCACGTGTATCACCAGTGGGCCCGGTGGGGGATTACCGTGACGTAGATGGCAACAATATAGTCAAACCACACAATTATATAAATGCACAGCGGAAGCATAAAGATAAATATAATTCAACCTTTTGAATGTAATATCAAGTGTATTACAGAAGTCGAATTGTATCCACAGGGAATCATAAATAAAATAAAGTATTGTTCAGTCAGATACAACATCAAGCTTGCGAGACTATTCGTGATGCTAGGAAGCTATTACCAGCCAAATTTCGTGTAGTACCTGCACTTAATCTTTTGGGGAAAATACGTCAGTTTACACTGGTAACGAAAATCATTAAAATCTTGTGAACGAATTATATGTCCTTTTATGCGTTCAGTAGCCCGGATCCTGTCCGGGTTAAAGATTAATAGACACACCACATTGCGTAAAACCGTAGTGTAAAAACCAACGGCTACGTCTTTTAATAATAATAATGTCGACATAATATACCGGGTGTACGCCTACACCGGGATGTCGAGGTCGTGGCCATTTCGTAAAATGATGCCAAGGTTATCCGGGAGAACGGTCATTAACCCCCCAAGGATTTTAAGTAACAAGACTGTTTAAATGAGCCGATCACATTATTCAATTAACCACCTAAGCGATGGAAGATATGATGCTCAATCAAGCGGTATTTTATATACCGTAACCCAAGCCCGTATAAGGGAAAATAAGTTAAAAGTATTTACCTTTGCAAGTATATTCCTTAATGGATTACGTCACAGATAGCTTTTACTGGGGCTCCTATTCTGGAACGAAGGTTTTAATTAACCTATTAGAATCCTAACGGGTCTTTATATTAGCCGTAGCCTAGACCGGTCGGTTTCAAAAGGTAGATATGGTTTAATCGCGCGAAAAGGCGAAAACCGAGAATGGAGTGTGATTCTGACCCAACAAGTTCAGAGACTTGTTTTATATGGGTTTAAAGTTCACACTCTGGATTTTAGGGTCAAAATAATATGGTTTGACCCATATCGGCTAATTTATGAAAACTAGTTCCATAAGCCGAACCGTGCGCGCAATAGGCGAAACGGTTAACCATGAGAGTCCTACGCTTGTTTCCTAAGTCAATATGCCTTAAAGAGGTTGTGGTATCAGTACGATACCTTCCGTGATGCCCGTAACGAGTTTTAGTTGATATATCGCCCCGTAGGGGTTTTTCGGTCATTTTAAAGACTTTTAAAGAGCTTTTCGAGTTCTACAGGAAATCTGAGTTTTCCGAACAGTTTATAGAGTCTAAAATACTTTATTTATTATTTAAAATCAGTAGCAACTGGAATCGGGTCAACAGACCTTGTAGAACTCAAGTTTTGGCCGAAAAGGGCATATTCGGTATTTACCGAAACGTAGCCATAACCGCAGGTTACGAGGAAGGTAAAAATTATTAAAAATCTTTAAAATTCCAAAAATATTATTTTATAACAGTGGGTAAAAGTTTTGGTGACGAAATCTTGGTTTAGATAGGCGTTATGCTAATTGCGCCGTTTATTACAAAAGTTTACTTTAATTGCGCTATTTAGCATAACTCCCATTCTAGACCTCGGTTCGACGTGAAACTTTAAGGACATGCTTATAATTTAGTAAGCAAGGTTATGGTCTGTTCACGTGTCCGAAATACTCGTTTTATTTTAGAAAGGGCGTTACGGTAAACTTTTAGGCGATTAACGGAAATGCGTAAAAGACTCGGACAAACAATGAACCGGTCACAGAGGGTTATACCATCATGTAACCTGGTCCTAAGAGAGTCCTAAGGCATATCTATACCTCACTAAAACGGGTCAGAAATGAAGTCAAAGCAAAAGTCAAACTTTTGCGACATTCGGCTCCGAACCGGTTCAATATAGCTAATGGTCGATTCAAACGAGCGTAAACAAGTTTATATACTTAATATCATGTTTTATGAGTGTCTAAACAGGTTGCATATCATTTATATCACAGATTATGCAAGAATCGCGAAAATAGCTTTCTGTTGACTTTTTAAGCATTCGTTTGACTCGACATTTGAGCTAGTTAGAGTGGTGATCAGAGGGAACCCTTTTAGAGGTTTATTACCCACATAAATACCAACTCATAACTACTTTTGATCCGTCATAAGACTGAGCCATTACGGATTTATTTTGAAGTCAAACCGTAGTTACGACGGTTTGGTTTTTAGCTATATTACTAAGTAACATTGAACTACAAAGGACTTAAAAGACTTACAGAAGCTTGAAAACGAATTAGAATGCTAGAAGAAGTCTTTGGAGCTTTAGAAATGATCAGAGAAGGTGTTTTTGAGGTGTGTGTTAGTTATGAACCAAACATGCCTATTTATAGTGCATGAAGGGCCTTTAGATCATCACACCTTATTCTACAAGTGCTCATGGATCATGGGCAGGTGTCCCTAGGTGTTAAGGGTCGAGTAGGGGGCGCCCATACTTCTGGGAAACCCATTCCTATGTGTTTTGCCGCTTTAAACAGCCAACAGCCAAGTTTCTGTCGATGGGCATCGCTTACGGACCGTATGGCTTAGGCCTTGCGGTCCGTAAGCCATAGGCGGATCGAAATCAATCATTCCCCTCCATACGGTCCGTAAGGCATACCCTTTACGGTCCGTAAGGGGTTAAAATTGTATCTTTTTGAAATGATTACTAAATCTTGTAATTAATATCGAATCTTTGGTAATTAATAACCTGACCTTTCGGGTTTGAAGGGGTAACTTTGCGATATGGCCCTTGATTAATTACATTTAAGGACCTCGCGTTATTTACCCGCATCGTTAAGCCCCCGGTTAATTTATTTATTATCCGGAAAACCTTAAATTATATTATTGACGCTTTTAACCCTTCTCCTACGAATTTGATCATAACTTTCTCGTTTTAAAACGGAAGTTCGCGAAATTTATATATTGCATTCTAGTGAGTGTATTATACTGTTACAAAGCCTCGGGAACGTTAAAGGGTCACTCAGAGGTATAATTAAACATGTTTACACTGTTAACCCCTGTAGCTTGTAATCTCTCACTTTCTTCCGCGTTTCGCTTCCGTACGATCCATGATTTATTCGTTTGAAGGTACGAGCATCATTTAGGGTTACTATACAGTATATTTACCCTTGGTTGACATTTATAACCCTCGAATTTACATACTTTCAAGGTTTGTCAAAATTAGTCCTTTATTTAATATCAATGCCACGTGTAATCAAATGACACGTGTAAACACATCATTGGACACAAAAATTCGAGGTGTTACAGCAGCACACCCATGGCCACAAATAAGTTGGTCATGTCTGATGAAAAGGATGAGCTGATTGACCAAACACTCTATAGAAGCATCATTGGGTCTTTATTGTACCTAACTGCATCTAGACCAGACATCATTTTTGCAACATGTGTCTGTGCAAGAAGTAAATCAGCTCCTAGAAAATCAAATCTCATTGCTGTAAAAAGGATTCTCAGATACATAAAAGGTGCTCCCACACTTGGTATCTGGTATCCAGCTAATGGGAATATCAAGCTTTCAGGTTTTTCAGACAGTGACTTTGCTGGATGTCACACCACAAGGAATTCCACTTCAGGAGGGTGCCAGTTTCTAGGTGATTGCTTAGTCTCTTGGCAAAGCAAAAAGCAAGCAGCAGTTTCAACATCCACTGCTGAGGCTGAATACATTGCTGCTGCAAGCTGTACAACCCAACTCATGTGGCTTCAAAATCAGTTATTGGATTTTGGTATCACTGCCTTGAAGACACCACTCATGTTGGACAGTCAGGCAGCAGAAAATATCATCAAAAATCCAGTTTCCCATTCTACCACAAAGCACATCGACATCAGACATCACTTTGTGAGGGATTGCTATGAAAAAGGTTTGATTTCTCTGCATCATGTCCCAACTAAAGACCAGCTGGCAGATGTGCTCACAAAAGCACTTGATACAGCCACTTTTGAAAGCTTGGTCTCTTGGATTGGGATGCTAAACATAGAATAACAAGCAACATCTTGTTTTTCTATGAATAAAAGCAACAAAATGTTTTTAGAAAATCAAAAATCCATCCTTAAAAATAGCTTAAAAATGAAAATTTCATTAAAATCCTTAAAAGTCTGCCATAACCACTGATTGTTCAAAAGTCTGCTCTACTTCAAAAAGTCTGCCCATTGCTGAAAGGCAACCTCTGTTCTCTCATTCCTTGATAACCACTGTTGTTCAAAAGCAGTGTCTTATCCACTGATATGCTATCCACTGATAGTGAAAATCATCCACTGCCCCCTTTCCACTGCTTTCATCGGTTGCTTTCACCAAAAGTACTGTCCTTCATTTTCACCAGTGGTTGTCACGTGGGCAGTACATCGCAGTCAGACCTTTTGTAACGGCTGCCACGTCAGCATTCATTCTCTTTCCTATAACATCCCCACTCACCACCAAAACAGGGTTTTACTGTCGAATTGAATTCTTAAAAATTCTCTTCTCAAAGCAGTTTTTCTTCTCATTTCTCACAAATTTCTTCGATCGTTTTGTTTCAAAAATGACAAAATCGAAGCTTTCTGCAAAACCCTCATCAAAATCATCGAAAACAACCTCTCAAAAGGCAACTACCACTGAAATTCCATTCAAAAAATCTCACAATCTCCTGGGTCTTCTCACAAAACCAGGAACCACAGATGTTTTCGATTCCATTATCACCATCATGGCAAAATCAAAGTACAAAACTTTGCTCACCGCTGACGCACCCATCTACTTGGCAACCCAAAGGGAGTTTTGGAAGAATGCAACCCTTGAAAAACAAGGAGACATTGTCACTGCAATCAAATCTTCCATAAAGGGTAAAGCTATCCACATTACACCACAATCCATCTCCGAAGTCTTTCAACTCGATGATCAGGCAGGTAAAACTTCCTTCACTAAAAACGAGTTGCAAATTGACTTCATTGAAAGAGGGTATGAAGCCACAATGATGAAGAAACTAACCTTAGGAAAAGGTTATTTTCCTCCTGCACCCAGATTCCTATTTCATACCCTCCTACTATGTGTTTCAAACAAAACCACTTCTTTTAACGAGATCCCTATAAAGATTCAAAATCTAGGATATGCAATTCTTCAAGAAGAAAATTATAATTATTCTCGGGAAATCTTTAAAGATTTGGTTAATAATGTTGAAAGCCAATCATTCTTACTATTTCAAAGGTTTTTAATCTACTATTTTGAAAAGAAATTCAGTAAGGATGATTTAGCTTTAATAAACCAAGGTGAAATAACTGCAATAAACTGCCTAACATCTGAATTTTTTTCACAAATGTTAGCACCTTGCAAAACACAAGCAGGGGTACCTGAGCAGAATTTAGCAGCAACCACTGCTCCTCAAGTATCTGCTGCTGAGCCTACTGCTCTAGGTGATCAAAGCAGCAGACCAACTGTTTTGCAACCCACACCTACAAAACCCAAAAAGCTTTACAAAAAGAAAAATCAAAAACCCCCCAAACCAATCAAAATGGCAACTCTGGAGGATGAGATACCAGAGTTAATGCCTGTGACAACACAAGAGTCACAAGAAACCACTGCTGCTACTTCCTCACAGCAGATGGTACAAATATCTCAACCCATAACCATAACTCCTCCTGCTTCTTCACAAAAAGAACAGGTTGTACACAAAGGGCCACCACATCATGATGCTCTGGATACACTCGTTTCCATCATCCACAGCTCAATGCCCGGGGCAAATCCGCTTCCTACACCTACCATCACATCCTCAATTCCACCAAAAACACAATTACTGTTGGATGCAATTGATTTGAACCAGGCATTACTCAGTCCTTCTCAATCACCTGTCAATGAGAATTTACCTCTACAAATGACTGAGCCTGCTGTATCATTCTTTGCTAACCCACCAACACAACCTGAGGAGGTTACACCCATTGAGTTACAAGTAACTCTTTGTGGTAATCCAAGTGAAGCAGCCACTACAACTGTTGAACCTACAGGTTTACAGTTGGACAGTGGTTACATCAATAAGACTTCCTTGGAGGCAATTCCTTTTATAGCACCTCTGTCAACCACCAGCGGATTTATTTATCCTACTGGCAACATCAAAAGGTTGTCAAGTGTTGAAGGAAGAAGACCCCAGTACCAAGAAAAAGGGGCATCAGTGGTTAATGTTTGGAGTAAACTCCCTACTTCTACCACTGATAAAACCACTGATAGTGGGAAATCAGATGATCCCATTAAATTGGGTGATGGTTTAAAGTACCAGAAATTGACGGATCATGTTGAAAAACTTGATAACTCTGTTGCAGAACTCAAAGAAATGCTACAGCAGTTGTTACAGTACAAAAGGTACAATCCACTGCTGTTCCACCACAAGCACCTGCTCTACAATAGGCACCTGCTACTAATGAGCTCTAGAATCTATTTCAACCTTTTCTCCATCATCAAGCAGAAATAGCAGATCAGCAACATGAAAAACATGTTCAACAATTGAGAAATGTTATGGAGTCTAGGTACAAAGACACTCAGGCTGATCTAAAGGTTCTCAAAACTCAGATCCTGCACTCCACTGGCACTACTCCTCCACCAGTGTTCTTCATTGATCAACTCCCAGAAAATAATGCCAAAAAGGGGGAGAAACTTCAGGAATGGAGAAGAAAAGGAATAACAGATGGTCTCTACCTCGCACCAGAAAATTCAAATATGACCAAACAGATTCCTTTGCCAGATGGTAGTAAGAAAATTGATGTGACTACAAATGCACTTGCAGAAGCACTTGCATGTGTAAAAAGGGATAGAGAGGCCAAAAAGAAAGCCAGGGTGGATTATCCGGATTAGGGTACTTCAGGGTCAAGAGATGATGAAAATCTCATTGATGAAAAGAAGAAGCCAACTAGAAAAGAAAGGCTACCCAAATCCATTCCGGTCAGACGTTCAAAGTCTGCTCAAAAACCACCACCTAAAAACAGCTGTTGTAGCCCCTGTTGTATCAGCTGCTGTTGATACTTCAGTAGTTTCAACATCTGTTCTCACTTCAACACACACCACTTCAACACACACTACATCCAATGCTTTACCTCCATCACCACCTAAATCACAATCACCTCCTGTCAAAAGGCAGAAGACAGCAGTTGTTACAACTTCTGCTGTAAAGACAACAGTGGTTGGAACACCAGTTATTTCAACAACTGTTAGTCTATCACAAACCACTGCCACTACAACCATCTTTCCATCCAAAACATCATCAGTCCCTCCTCAAATAAAGAGGAGAAGGCTAATTCCTAAAGATGATGTCACTACACCATCCCAGACATCTTCAAAACCTTTAGCTCTTGTCAAAATACCAAAACCAGTTCCTCTTTCTTCTGTTCCAATGCTCAAACCCTTACCTCCTGTAGGTGTTCAATTCCCTCTTGAACTAGAAGCTGTCAGAGAAGAGATAAAATCCTTCTATACTGAGGATGACCCTGCCAAAAGGAGTTTGCCTTCAATCAAAGGATACCTCTGGCCCAAAAACATTGATGAATATTTAAAGATAAAGGCCAAGCAAGCAGAGGATATCTCGAAAAGAAACACACAAGGGAAATCTGACAAAGAAGTATCAAGATACTACCAATATCTGCTCACACAAGTCAGTTCCCTAGAACATTTTGCTAAAAATGTCAGTCAACAAATTTCGGAAAGAGCAGCTGAAACTCTGAAGAAAGACTACATTGAAAGCATTATGTTTTACAAGAAATACAAAGGAGAGAGACACATGTACAAAGAGTGGACTATTCCAGAGCTTGAAGTTGAATCAGCCAGAATTCAAGTTATGATAAAAAGGAAAGTCACTCACACTCCTCCTGATTGGGCAAAGTTCAAAAAGAATGTACCTGAAAAGCAGTTGGAACTAAAAAGAATGAAAGAAGAATTGGTTGTTGCTGAATTTGGCACCAAAAGACAAGTTGCTAGATGGAAAGAAGATGTGGTCAGGTCAACCTACAAAAGGTTGGAGGAATTAAGGAAGAAAGATCCAAAAATCCCTCAAAAACCTGACTACCCTGAGGCAGCGGTTTCAAAAGGACCATCAAAGTTGCAAATCAGGAGATCCACTGCTCCAGCTGGGAATGCCATCTACAAAAGAAGGACACAAAGCCAGTTAGGAGCTGAAACTGTTCAAGAAATTCTTGCTGGAAAAGCTGTTTTAAAAAAAGGCTTGTTAAGAACATTAAAAGAAGAACTTGAACAGGAAAACTCTGCTACCACTGCTCAGCCAGTGATGAACATGCCAGCCTCACCAAATACTTCTGCAAATAAACATCTCCCAAGAAACCCACCAGGCTTAAAAATACAAAAGTGGGCAACTGACAAACAGACCTGCGTATTGACTTTGCTCAGGTCTGATGGAGTAGTGGAGACATTATCAAGGGAACAAGCTCTTGGCCTGAGTCTTGAAGATTTGCAGGATCTCCTTGATCTTCCACTCAGCAGGGATGATGAAGATACAGATGCCCTGGACTTTGAATTACAATTTGAAGGTCAGATAAGGGAGCTGTTAACGAGGCAATAAAATATCCACAAATAATGAAGGGTTTTGGCATTATCTGTTCCAGGGGGAGATTGTTGGGATTGAACCTTATCAGAGGAACAGATAATTAAAGCCAAAACTGGATCAGAACAGTGGATTCTGAATAAGCAGATTCTGATACACAAATCTCTTCCCTTGAAAGTGATTACAACTACTGATGACCTCCTATCAGCTGATCTGACCAAACTGCTGACTCATAACTGCTGCTCAACCAAAGGTCTGATGGAAGACTAAAGTCCTGTTGATTCAATCTACTGCCTTGAGTCAAGCACTGCTGATCCGGACAAATGCTGCTGGGTTTACAGCAGTAGAAGGTTGCAGCAGCTGTTCTAAAGTCTTTTTTGTAATAGAATGTATTAGCAATAGTTAACCCAAGCAGTGTCTGTATAGATCAGAGGTTAGAGTTTGTTAGGAGGTTAGATGTCACTTTCATGGTGACGTCAAAAAAAGATGCTCAGTAGTTTGCAAGTGCCTATAAATAGTTCAGTACTTTGTACTGTTCTATTAGCTCTACACATCACTCGTCTTCTTTGCACGAACAAACTACTGAGCTCGGGCTGAGGGGGAGTTTGCATTCATACATCTATCTTTGAAATCGTTGTTGAAATTAAATTAAATCATTCGGTTCATAGTGTAAGAGATGTTTGATTAAAGTATTACTCTCATTTGATTGTATGCAAAGTTTGTTTTCATTTTAATTTCGCTGCACAACTCATCCATTTTCATCTTAACTTCAAACACAAAATACAATCAAAAGGAAACTCAGATTCAACAAGTCCAATTTATGAAAAAGTGGAAAAGAATGATGAAGCTGAGAAAGTTGATTAAGAAGTTCAGTATATGGGTGAGAGAAAGTCTATGCCGCCTGCGTCACCAATCAATCCAACAATTCACATTCAAGATGATCCAAAGAAGTCACCTGAAAAGAAAGATACCTCTTCTGGTTCATTTGATGGGTTTCCGAAGGTTCATGGTGAATTTTCGGAGGATCTTCCTAAAGGTGATTATGATATGTTTCATGATGGAAAGATAAAAGTGTTGACAAAGAAAGTGAGTATTCTTGAAAAAGAAAAAGAAAAAGCCGAAGCTGAACGTGATGAACTGAAAGAGAAGTTTTAGAAAGTGAAAGCAAAGAATGAAGAGTTAAAGAAAGCTGTGAATGATCATGCTGATAGAATTGATGAGTTAACTGGTGACCTTGGAGAACATGCTAAGGTGATTGACAGAATCACTGAAGAGTTTGATGAGGTGAATGCAAAGTATGAGAATATGAATGAAGTTAACAAGACGCTGCATCAGATGATAGGTGAACTGCATGAGTCTTCTTCTAATGAAAGTAAGGTATTAAGGCAAGAAATAGAAGCCTTGAGGGCAGACAAAGTTGTTAAAGACGAACAATTGAACATGTTGTATACTGTGATGGAACACAAGCTTGGAATCAATGTCCAAGCTATGTATAATGATTTGGAGATTGAAAGGGTCGAGGCAAGAAGAGTTCAAAGGGAAAAAGAGTTGGCTGAAGAAGCAACGCAGAAGAAGAAAAGTGTTGTAATTGATAATGAAGAAATTCTTGGGTCTTCTAGCCAACAAGTTCAACCTGAAGCTGAAGGTACTACAGATCCAAATCCACTCTCTATGATAGCTTTTGGTGATGTGATTGATGTTACTCCTGAAGAAATCAAGCTTGATAGACGTAAGATCATCGAGAAACGTCATGAAGAAGAAGAAAAGTTAAAGAATGAAGAGTTGAAGGAGTTGTTTGATGACCTCGACAACTATGATCCAGACAATGATAATGATGATGACGATGATGATGATGATCAAGGGGCAATTGGGTTGCTAGTTGTGAAGCCTAATGTCAACAAACGCTTGATGATTTCCTTAATGATGAGCTGAATGAACAACATGAAGATCAGCATCATGAAGCGTCTTCTTCTGGGAAACAACATACGGGTGATCAGGTATTCCTAACTCAACCCAAAGTTATTTACTTGCATTCTTCATTTGAGGGGGAGTTAGAGGTGCCTAGGACGAGAGAGGAGATGTTAGAAGAGCTGGGGATGGATGATGGGAACTTAAAGTTTGATATAGAGGATGATATTCCTCCATCGCCCGAAAGAGAATACACTTTCAATTTTGCAAATGAGGCAGACAACTTTAATGATGTTATTATTGAAGAAGGATCGGATATCTCTGATGAAGACACACCCTTTCACTATTCGGGTGTTAATGATACCTTACCTACATTTGCTGAAATGTTCAAGACATATAATGAAGATGAAGTTAGGAGGAAAGTGGTGGAAAGAATAAGCACTGAAGGTATTCCTGAAGTTATTCCACAGGAAGAGTTGTTAGAAGGTCAAAAGAATTGGTTTAAAGTAATGTCGAAAGAGAGAAAGTACAAGAGGCCACTCCAATATTTCATGGATCATCCAGATAAATCTCTGGGTGATATTCTTTCTTGGGGTTATCTTGAAGACCTTCAGGTGTATGCAATTCAAAGGGAACACGGTGTTCAGTATTTTGAGTTTTGTCAGATATTAAAACACTCCCATGGTGGGATGTGGAAGAGCTAGTGCAAACTAAGAACATCAAACAATTTTACTATGGTCCAGATGTGAAGATACATGATCAAAAATTGTGGAACTACATCAAGCTCTAGGCAAAGAACAAATTTCCTGATTGGAAGCCTCATTTCCCTAAACAAGTTATCATGTTTGATCCAGTAACAAGAGAGAAAGATATTACTCTGAAGATAAAGCCGCCAAGATGCTTAAAGAATATGCCGCTACGTGCAATGGAACAAGACTTTCACGAAGATTTTCAAGGCTGGTTGTACAACCAAAGCATAGCGGAAGCGGTGATATCTTTATTTGATAAGAAGACTGGAGAGACAAGGCGCATAAACGTGTTAGATCCTATGTGGTTGGTAAACTGCTCGAAGAAGGATATCGATTACTTATACTTTAACAAGATAGTCTATAATGGTCCTGACAGAGAACAAGCCCAACAATGCCAGAAAATCATGAATGTGTGCTTTTCAAAAGACATCAACTCTGGTAGGTACTGGGATTCAAAGTCTAGAGAGATTGAGTTAGAGGAGTTCTTGAAGAGAGAGAAGCGTAGTGAGAAATTCAAGAAGATAGGGAGAGAGCAGTAGTTCTTGGTCGAAGAAAGTTCGAAAGGCTTCCTCCAACTGATCAAACGCCGATTGAATATGAAGAGAACAAGATCCCAAGGTGGGATAGAAAGAGGGATGGAGATCCTGTGTACAGGAAGTATTGGAATGAGATTGGTAGGCCTCTAAGGCGCAAAATGTTAGCATAGAAAGTAGAGGCGAGGAGACAGAAAGCTAGAGCTAGTAGGCGCAGCAGGAAGGTGCAATAAAGACTATGCAGGAAGACTACAGCTACATCCAAGGGGGAGCCTGTTAGTGCATTATGTCTGTAGCTTCCGTCTGTATCGAGCCTGTATATTTTGTCCTGTATATGTCGTTATACAGTTTTGTATGTATCTATTTTGTGTCTAGACAAAACGGGAGACGGAACGTTAACTGTTATATGTGATCCGGTCAGATGACATAGGTCATCCGGACGGATGGCCATCCGACCGGATGACACCTCTCCCAAGTTTGCCTATAAATAGTAGAGTATGGGTCTTTGTCTAGAACCTTTTGGCAGTTGTGTGTAGCGAAGCTCTGTCCAGTTTGCATCAGGATCTTTGTACTTTCACATTACTCAATGAAATTGGACATGTTTATTGTTGATATCGTTGTTGATGATTCTCTGACGATGCCAAGGGATTCCGCACCTCTGTATTGATCGATTCGCACTACGTTCTTCATCTTAGAGAGAACCGACTCCTGCCTGCACCGCGCTCACATATATGCGGATTAGACACCAAAAAATATAAACTCAAAAAATGGCTAAAATTTAAGGAATGTGTTTAGTGACGGCATCAGATTCCTAATTGATGGAGAAAGGTCTGGTGGCAAGAAAAGCCGCATCCAGGAGGTTGTCAAGTGTTTTCGCTTGACGATTCCATTCTTGGGTGGTTGGTTTGGCCCTTGTTCCTGTAACTCGAATCCTAACCCTGTATATCCCATTTTAGTTTTACAACATTGTGAACCTTACGCCTTTTTTACTCTTTGATCGACGTTCTCGGCATCGAAAAATCTTCGGAAACTAATTCACACGGGTATATGTTGACATTTAAGAGATATACAGTCAAGAAAATCAAGATCAATGGTAATATATATGCGGATTAGACACCAAAAAATAAACACTCAAAAATGGCTACAATTTAAGGAATGTGTTTAGTGACGGCATCAGATTCCTAATTGATGGAGAAAGGTCTGGTGGCAAGAAAAGATGCTTCCAGGAGGTTGTTAAGTGTTTTCGCTCGACGATTCCATTCTTGGGTGGTTGGTTTGGCCCTTGTTCATGTAACTCGAATCCTAGCCCAGTATATCCCATTTTAGTTTTACACCATTGTGAACCTTACGCCTTTTTTACTCTCTGATCGAGGTTCTCGGCATTGAAAAATCTTCATAAACTAAATCATACGTGTATATGTTGACATTTAAGAGATATACAGTTAAGAAAATCAAGAGCAATGGTGATATATATGCGGATTAGAAACCAAAAAATAAACACTTAAAAATGGCTACAATTTAAGGAATGTGTTTAGTGACAACATCAGATTCCTAGTTGATGGAGAAAGGTCTGGTGGCAAGAAAAGCTGCTTCCAGGAGGTTGTCTAGTGTTTTCGCTCGAGGATTCCATTCTTGGGTGGTTGGTTTGGCTCTTGTTCATGTAACTCGAATCCTAGCCCAGTATATCCCATTTTAGTTTTACACCATTGTGAACCTTACGCCTTTTTTACTCTCTGATCGAGGTTCTCGGCATCGAAAAATCTTCGGAAACTAATTCACACGGGTATATGTTGACATTTAAGAGATATACAATAAAGAAAATCAAGAGCAATGGTGATATATATGCGGATTAGACACCAAAAAATAAACAATCAAAAAATTGCTACAATTTAAGGAATGTGTTTAGTGACAACATCAGATTCCTAGTTGATGGAGAAAGGTCTGGTGGCAAGAAAAGCTGCTTCCAGGAGGTTGTCTAGTGTTTTCGCTCGAGGATTCCATTCTTGGGTGGTTGGTTTGGCTCTTGTTCATGTAACTCGAATCCTAGCCAGATATATCCCATTATAGTTTTACACCATTGTGAACCTTACGCCTTTTTTACTCTCTGATCAAGGTTCTCGGCATTGAAAAATCTTTGTAAACTAAATCACACGTATATATATTGACATTTAAGAGATATACAGTTAAGAAAATCAAGAGCAATGGTGATATATATGCGGATTAGACACCAAAAAATAAACACTTAAAAATGGCTACAATTTAAGGAATGTGTGTAGTGACGGCATCAGATTCCTAATTGATGGAGAAACGTCTGGTGGCAAGAAAAGCTGCTTCCAGGAGGTTGTCAAGTGTTTTCGCTCGACGATTCCATTCTTTGGTGGTTGGTTTGGCCCTTGTTCCTGTAACTCGAATCCTAGCCTGGTATATCCCATTTTAGTTTTACACCATTGTGAACCTTACGCCTTTTTTACTCTCTGATCGAGGTTCTCGGCATTGAAAACTCTTCGTCAACTAAATCACACGTGTATATGTTGACATTTAAGAGATATAAAGTCAAGAAAATCCTGAGCAATGGTCATATATATGCGGATTAGACTCCAAAAAATAAACACTCAAAAGATGGCTACAATTTTAGGAATGTGTTTAGTGACGGCATAAGATTCTTAATTGATGGAGAAAGATCTGGTGTCAAGAAAAGCTGCTTCTAAGAGGTTGTCAAGTGTTTTCGTTCGACGATTCCATTCTTGGGTGTTTGGTTTAGCCCTTGTTCCTGTAAATCGAATCCTAGACCGGCATATCCCATTTTAGTTTTACACCATTGTGAGCCTTACGCCTTTTTGATACTCTGATTGAGGTTCTCGGTATTGAAAAATCTTCGTAAACTAAATCACACGTGTATATGTTGACATCTAAGAGATATACAGTTAAGAAATTCAAGAGCAATGGTGATATATATGCGGATTAGACACCAAAAAATAAACATTCAAAGAATGGCTACAATTTAAGGAATGTGATTAGTGACGGCATCAGATTCCTAATTGATGGTGAAAGGTATGGTGGGAAGAAAAGCTGCTTCCTGGAGGTTGTCAAGTGTTTTCGCTCGACGATTCCATTCTTGGGTGGTTGGTTTGGCCCTTGTTCATGTAACTCGAATCCTAGACCGGTATATCCCATTTTAGTTTTACACCATTGTGAACCTTACGCCTTTTTTACTCTCTGATCGAGGTTCTCGGCATTGAAAAATCTCCGTAAACTAAATCACACGTGTATATGTTGACATTTAAGAGATATACAGTCAAGAAAATCAAGAGCAATGGTGATATATATATATGCGGATTAGACACCAAAAAATAAACACTTAAAAATTGGCTACAATTTAAGGATTGTGTTTAGTGATGGCATTAGATTCCTTATTGATGGAGAAAGGTCTGGTGGCAAGAAAAGCTGCTTCTAAGAGGTTGTCAAGTTTTTTCGCTCGACGATTCCATTCTTGGGTGGTTGGTTTGGCCCTTGTTCCTGTACCTCGAATCCTAGCCCGGTATATCCCATTTTAGTTTTACGCCATTGTGAACCTTATGCCTTTTTTACTCTCTGATCGAGGTTCTCGGTATTGAAAAATCTTTGTAAACTAAATCACACGTGTATATGTTGACATTTAAGAGATACACAGTCAAGAAAATTAAGGGCAATGGTGATATATATGCGGATCAGACACCAAAAAAAAAACACTCAACAAATGGCTACAACTTAAGGAATGTGTTTAGTGACGGCATCAGATTCCTAATTGATGGAGAGAGGTCTGGTGGCAAGAAAATCTGCTTCTAGGAGGTTGCTAAATGTTTTCGCTCGGCGATTCCATTCTTGGGTGGTTGGTATGGCCCTTGTTCCTGTAACTCGAATCCTAGCACGGTATATCCCATTTTAGTTTTACACCATTGTGAACCTTACGCCTTTTTTACTCTCTGATCGAGGTTCTCGGCATTGAAAAATCTTCGTAAACTAAATCACACGTGTAAATGTTGACATTTAAGAGATATACAGTCAAGAAAATCACGGGCAATGGTGATATATATGTGGATTAGACACAAAAAAAAAAAACACTCAACAAATGGCTACAATTTAAGGAATGTGTTTAGTGACGGCATTAGATTCCTAATTGACGGAGAAAGGTCTGATGGGAAGAAAAGCTGCTTCTAGGAGGTTGTCAAGTGTTTTCGCTCGACGATTCTATTCTTGGGTGGTTGGTTTGGCCCTTGTTCCTGTAACTCGAATCCTAGCCCGGTATATCCCATTATAATTTTACACCATTATGAACCTTACGCCTTTTTTACTCTCTGATCGAGGTTCTCGGCATTGAAAAATCTTCGTAAACTAAATTACACGTGTATATGTTGACATTTAAGAGATATACATTCAAGAAAATCAAGGGCAATGGTGATATATATGCGGATTACACACCAAAAAAAAAAAAAACTCCACAAATGGCTGCAATTTAAGGAATGTGTTTAGTGACGTCATCAAATTCCTAATTAATGAAGAAAGGTCTGGTGGCAAGAAAAGCTGCTTCTAGGAGGTTGTCAAGTGTTTTCGCTCGACGATTCTATTCTTGGGTGGTTGGTTTGGCCCTTGTTCCTGTAACTTGAATCCTAGCCCGGTATATCCCATTTTAACTTTATACCATTGTGAACCTTACGCCTTTTTTACTCTCTGATCGAGGTTCTCGGCATTGAAAAATCATCGTAAACTAAATCACACGTGTTTATGTTGACATTTAAGAGATATACAGTCAAGAAAATCAAGGGCAATGGTCATATATATGCGGATTAAACACAAAAAAAAAACACTCAACAAATGGCTACAATTTAAGGAATGTGTTTAGTGACGGCATCAGATTCCTAATTGATGGAGAAAGGTCTGGTGGCAAGAAAAGCTGCTTCTAGGAGGTTGTCAAGTGTTTTCGCTCGACGATTCCATTCTTGGGTGGTAGGTTTGGCCCTTTTTCCTGTAACTCGAATCCTAGCCCGGTATATCCCATTTTAATTTTACACCATTGTGAACCTTACGCCTTTTTTACTCCCTGATCGTGGTTCTCGGCATTGAAAAATCTTCGTAAACTAAATCACACGTGTATATGTTGACATTTAAGAGATATACATTCAAGAAAATCAAAGGCAATGGTGATATATATGCGGATTAGGCACCAAAAAAAACACTCAACAAATGGCTACAATTTAAGAAATGTATTTAGTGACGGCATCATATTCCTAATTAAGGGAGAAAGGTGTGGTGGCAAGAAAAGCTGCTTCTAGCAGGTTGTCAAGTGTTTTCGCTCGACGATTCCATTCTTGGGTGGTTGGTTTGACCCTTGTTCCTGTAACTCGAATCCTAGCCCGATATATCCCATTTTAATTTTACACCATTGTGAACCTTACGCCTTTTTTACTCTCTGATCGAGGTTCTCGGCATTGAAAAATCTTCGTAAACTAAATTACACGTGTATATGTTGACATTTAAGAGATATACAGTCAAAAAAATTAAGGGCAATGGTGATATATATATACGGATTAGACACTAAAAAAACACCCAACAAATGGCTACAATTTAAGGAATGTGTTTAGTGACGGCATCAGATTCCTAATTGATGGAGAAAGGTCTGGTGGCAAGAAAAGCTGCTTCTAGGAGGTTGTCAAGTGTTTTCGCTCGACGATTCCATTCTTGGGTGGTTTGGCCCGTGTTCCGGTAACTCGAATCCTAGCTCGGTGTATCCCATTTTAATTTTACATCATTGTGAACCCTATGCCTTTTTTACTCTTTGATCGAGGTTCTCGGCATTGAAAAATCTTTGTAAACTAAATCACACGTGTATATGTTGACATTTAAGAGATATACAGTAAAGAAAATCAAGGGCAATGGTGATCTATATGCGAATTAGACACAAAAAAAAAACACTCAACAAATGGCTACAATTTAAGGAATGTGTTTAGTGAGGCATCAGATTCCTAATTAATGGAGAAAGGTCTGGTGGTAAGAAAAGCTGCTTCTAGGAAGTTGTCAAGTGTTTTCGCTCGACGATTCCATTCTTAGGTGGTTGGTTTGGCCGTTGTTCCTGTAACTCGAATCCTAGCCCGGTATATCCTGAAACACCCTAACATGTTTTAACCAAAAGAGACGCAACGGAAAATACCGACTCAAAAATTCTTTCTTTCTTATCTATATTATATACTTGGAGGTTCATTTCTAAAATGTCAAACACTATCTTGAAAAGATTTACAACCTTCATTCTTAATTAACGCATCAAATGTAATATATAAATACAAGTCATGTGACTGCTCTTCCCGTACAATCCTTGCTCTTTGACTCGATCTTCAACCTCTTAGACTTCATAATAATGTTAAGTCCATGCAACCTGCAATCACCACATACACGCGCATCATTAATATTTGGTGACGTCATTCATAATCAAAACATACATAATTAAATGACCATGCCACATTCTTTCTACTCTTGCTAATCCTTTCGATTATCATTCCAAGTACAATCTTGCATCCCAATCATTAAATCTTCATAAGGACAACAGTAGTATACCTGCATTTCATTTCATTCTCAAAGCATTTGATTAGTAACATTAATACTCAAAAGTATTGTAGCCATGCATACATGTATACAAGCGCTATTCTTTCGTGTACAATCAATCCCATTTCATGCATACACACACATACGTATATTTATACGCACACACACATACACATACATACATACAAGCTCCTACATACCACTTACATTCCCATATAATTTTTACTAACATATCCTAGTCACAAACATCCATATAAATAAGTCTCGTACGAACAAACTTACGTGCATGTTCATTTCTCCTCATGCTTACCTATGGATTCTGCCACAAACATGTAGGTAGATCTATACACATACATATCTCCAAACTTATTTCTTTCCCACACATACCTTGAGTGAACATTCCAACTATTGAGTGAACATTCTTGCTGACGAGTGAACGTTCCAACTGTTGAGTGAACATTCTTGCTGAGGAATGAACGTTCCAACTGTTGAGTGAACATTCTTGCTAATGAGTGAACGTTCCAACTGTTGAGTGAACATTATTGCTGACGAGTGAACGTTCCAACTGTTGAGTGAACATTCTTGCTGACGAGTGAACGTTCCAACTGTTGAGTGAACATTCTTGCTGAAGAGTGAACGTTCCAACTGTTGAGTGAACATTCTTGCTGAGGAGTGAACGTTCCAACTGTTGAGTGAACATTCTTGCTGATGAGTGAACGTTCCAACTGTTGAGTGAACATTCTTGCTGACGAGTGAACGTTCCAACTATTGAGTGAACATTCTTGCTGACGAGTGAACATGTCGTAGATTACGGCAGCTTGCTGCTGTTTCCGCTTGTCTACTTGGCCGTAAGCTATGGCGTACCTGTCGTAGCTTACGACGGGTTCTTTCACTCTAACCCTTCTTCCTTTTTGAATTTTCACAAGACAACCGTTAGATATCCGAACCTCCTTCTTCCACATTTTTCACGCTTCCAAGACGTAGCGTGACCGTAATTCAAGCCCCCATATCCTTTTACTACTTGACCCCAAGATCAAACCATCTACCGCATCACGCTATGTTTATTTCTTCATTTTGACCCGTTCACTTCTACCGTGTAATTCCAAACATAGATAACTCCAAACTTCATTTAATAATAAGAAGTGATTCCGGAAATCACTTACCTTATGCGTCCGTGTTCGTATCCGATTCCTTGCCTCATCTTGGCCCGTTAGCCTTTCGTGCTTGATTCCATCTTGACATGATCCCTAGACTTTCATGTCATCGCAATCACATTCTTCTTAGTATACATGATTGTATATATTAATGATTATATCAAATTCATATTCAACATTTGACCTTCATTAGTTAATTCTAACAAACATAAGGCATATTCCCACAATCATATGTTTTCAACTCATATAATTCATCACGTCATCACATATAACACACATTGATATAACACGTAACATATGACTTCCTATAATCTTACAATTGTGACAACAAGTCTAACCATACTTCTTATGCGCAGTTGACTTTCAGAAGTCAAGAGTTTATCATATGAACTTTCGACTTAACCTCATACATCCGTGTAATCATAGTCTCATTATATACATTTCCTACTCATGATGAAATATGCATTCAACCACATGATCGCCTAGTTATATACACACACCAAACATATTCAACTTCGTCTATACTAGTAATTCTCATAATCCTACAACTATCCCCATGACCCATGCTTTGAAACCCAACATCATTCCAATTTACTCTTTTCTAGGATTCTCATACACTCCCCATCTACTTCTTAAATCGCAATTAAGACGATCGAACAATCCACACGTGTGCATTACATCATACAAGCATGTAGTGCAAGCTCTTAAATCATACTTCTACTAAATCTCACATTGACTACATTCTCACATGGATTTCATCAAGAACATATGACACATGATATTTTACTATCAAATACATGATTTCCACATTCCACACATATTCATCTTTTACTTACATACAATTTCATCTATTAAGCTCACCTAGACATTTCATCAAACACTTGGTGTGCGTACCACAAATAAAGCACAATGCACAAGTCTTTTATGCATAATCTTACTAGTTCATATCAAGATCATCAAATCCTCCACTAATCTCACATAACTTTCATTCTAAATCAAATTCATTTAGCAATAATCTACAATATCCACTTTCATATAAATCAAAACTATACTCGATTTAGCACATGCAACATCATCATCTTCATACCGTTACTTCCATAAGTGGGTTTTCATTAAAATATCAAAATAATCAGAAATTCTAGCATGATTCATGTTTCATGAGATGATTCTAATTCATCATCATTCTAATTTCACATAAACTCACGGATTAAACACAACCTATTTCATCAATGATCATTAAATTATAATTTACAACTTACCACAAGTTTATTAAGGCTAGATGGTGAAGAATCTTCATTCGTGCAAGAGATTAGCTTCCAATTTCACCATCAATTTCTTCAATTATAGGGTGTTGGGGGAAGAACCCTTTTTTTTTCTTCATATGTGTGTGTATATGTCAACACAAATACATACATCCATATAAATATGCAGATTTTTATTAAGTTTCCAACCTTTCACTTTTGGTCCCTCTACTTTTGAACCCATAGTTGTTTACAACCAACATCATCATCTCATTTATAATAAATCCTTATTTATTTAACTAAGTTAAATAACTTAGTTAATACATTTCACACCCCGAATAAGAAAGCATTCTATCAAATTATAAATTCGAGTTTTTGGGGTGTTACATATCCCATTTTAATTTTACACCATTGTGAACCTTTCGCCTTTTTTACTTTCTGATCGAGGTTCTCGGCATTGAAAAATCTTTGTAAACTAAAACAAACGTGTATATGTTGACATTTAAGAGATATGCAGTCAAGAAAATCATGGGCAATGGTGATATATATGCGGATTAGACACAAAAAAAAAAAAAAAACTCAACAAATGGCTACAATTTAAGGAATGTGTTTAGTGATGGCATCAGATTCCTAATTGATGGAGAAAGGTCCCGTGGCAAGAAAAGCTGCTTCTAGGAGGTTGTCAAGTGTTTTCAATCGATGATTCCATTCTTGGGTGGTTGATTTAGCCCTTGTTCCTGTAACTCGAATCCTAGCCCGGTATATCCCATTTTAATTTTACACCATTGTGAACCTTACGCCTTTTTTACTCTCTGATTGAGGTTATCGGCACTGAAAAAATCTTCGTAAACTAAATCACACGTGTGTATGTTGACATTTAAGATATATACATTCAAGAAAATCAAGGGCAATAGTGATATATATGCGGATTAGACACAAAAAAAACACTCAACAAATGGCTACAATTTAAGGAATGTGTTTAGTGACGGCATCAGATTCCTAATTGATGGAGAAAGGGCTGGTGGCAAGAAAAGCTGCTTCTAGGAGGTTGTCAAGTGTTTTCGCTCGACAATTCCATTCTTGGGTGGTTGGTTTGGCCCTTGTTCCTGTAACTCGAATCCTAGCCCGGTATATCCCATTTTAATTTTACACCATTGTGAACCTTACGCCTTTTTTACTATCTGATCGAGGTTCTCGGCATTGAAAAATCTTCGTAAACTAAATCACACGTGTATATGTTGACATTTAAGAGATATACAGTCAAGAAAATCAAGGGCAATGGTTATATATATATGCGGATTAGACACCAAAAAAAACACTCAACAAATGGCTACAATTTAAGGAATGTGTTTAATGACGGCATCAGATTCCTAATTGATGGAGAAAAGTCTGGTGGCAAGAAAATCTGCTTCTAGGAGGTTGTCAAGTGTTTTCGCTCGACGATTCCATTCTTGGGTGGTTGGTTTGGCCCTTGTTCCAGTAACTCGAATCCTAGTCCGGTATATCCCATTTTAATTTTACACCATTGTGAACCTTACGCCTTTTCTACTCTCTGATCGAGGTTCTCGGCAATGAAAAATCTTTGTAAACTAAATCACACGTGTATATGTTGATATTTAAGAGATATACAGTCAAGAAAATAAAGGGCAATGGTGATATATATGCGGATTAGACACAAAAAACACTCAACAAATGACTACAATTTAAGGTATGTGTTTAGTGACGGCATTAGATTCCTAATTGATGGAGAAAGGTCTGGTGGCAAGAAAAGCTGCTTCTTGGAAGTTGTCAAGTGTTTTCGCTCGACGATTCCATTCTTGGTTGGTTGGTTTGGCCCTTGTTCATGTAACTCGAATCCTATCCCGGTATATCCCATTTTAATTTTACACCATTGTGAACCTTACGCCTTTTTTACTCTCTGATCGAGGTTCTCGGCATTGAAAAATCTTCGTAAACTAAAACACACGTGTATAGGTTGACATTTAAGAGATATACAGTCAAGAAAATCAAGGGCAATTGTGATATATATGCGGATTAGACACAAAAAACACTCAACAAATGACTACAATTTAAGGAATGTGTTTAGTGACGACATCAGATTCCTAATTGATGGAGAAAGGTCTGGTGGCAAGAAAAGCAGCTTCCAGGAAGTTGTTAAGTGTTTTCGCTCGACGATTCCATTCTTGGTTGGTTGGTTTGGCCCTTGTTCATGTAACTCGAATCCTAGCCCGGTATATCCCATTTTAATTTTACACCATTGTGAACCTTACACCTTTTTTACTCTCTGATCGAGGTTCTCGGCATTGAAAAATCTTCGTAAACTAAATCACACGTGTATATGTTGACATTTAAGAGATATATAGTCAAGAAAATCAAGGGCAATGGTGATATATATGCGTATTAGACACCAAAAAAAAAACACACTCAACAAATGACTACAATTTAAGGAATGTGTTTAGTGACGGCATCAGATTCCTAATTGATGGAGAAAGGTCTGGTGGCAAGAAAAGCTGCTTCTAGGAGGTTGTTAAGTGTTTTTGCTCGACGATTCCTTTCTTGGGTGGTTGGTTTGGCCCTTTTTTCCTGTAGCTCGAATCCTATCCTAGTATATCCCATTTTAATTTTACACCATTGTGAACCTTACGCCTTTTTTACTCTCTGATCGAGGTTCTCGGCATTGAAAAATCTTCGTAAACTAAATCACACGTGTATATGTTGAGATTTAAGAGATATACAGTCAAGAAAATGAAGGGCAATGGTGATATATATGCGGATTAGACACCAAAAAAACACTCAACAAATGGCTACAATTTAAGAAATGTGTTTAGTGACGGCATCAGATTCCTAATTGATGGAGAAAGGTTTGGTGGCAAGAAAAGCTGATTCTAGGAGGTTGTCAAGTGTTTTCGCTCGACGATTCCATTCTTGGATGGTTTGTTTGGCCCTTGTTCCTGTAACTCGAATCCTAGCCCGGTATATCCCATTTTAATTTTATACCATTGTGAACCTTACGCCTTTTTTACTCTCTGATCGAGGGTCTCGGCATTGAAAAATCTTCGTAAACTAAATCACACGTGTATATGTTGCCATTTAAGAGATATACAGTCAAGAAAATCAAGGGCAATGGTGATTGTTTTGCTCAAAAATTACCGAAGCAATTTAGTGATTAAATTAGTTAAGTGAGGTAGTGTGCTAGGAAAATGCGTTGAAAATAGGTTAATTAAGTTGTTTGCAAAAACAGTTTCAGGATACAGCTCAGGATATAAAGCTGTATTTATGATCAAACAATGAGCTAAAAGTGTGTGAATGATTGTGTCCCCAATATAAAGCTGTATTTATGATCAAATCTAGATCGCCGGCACAAAACCTCGGGAGCTGACAATCGCAGCTGCCTTGTTCTTCTATTCCTTCAAATATCAGGATACAATGCAGGATATGATGCGGATCAACTAAGTGTTACAATGTAATTCGAGTACAAGTGTTAGTGTGTAGTGTTTGTTTGCAACAAGAGAGAAAGAGTGTGTGAATGATTGTGTCCCCAATCTGATCCGATCAATCCCCTTTTATAGTAAAAAGAAAGCAACCAACTATCCTACTATTCTGGTTTCAACAATCTCCACGTGAGTCAATTAGTAACTACCAGGATATCGCATCAGGATGTTACCAATATCCTGATCCAGCATCCTGGTCACAACAAAACAAACAAAGTCAGAATATCATTCAGGATACATAAGCAGAAAATCACCCATAACAATTGTCCCCAAAAATATATCTGTTGGTATTCCAACGGATATATTTTTTTATCTCTCAAATCACGGTCATTAAGTTGAAATGACGATTGATGTGACTTTGTGCAACTTCCAAGGCGACATTTACTCTTTACCCCCCTATATTCTGCCTTTATTTAGTTGGCTTAACCAGCATTATGATCATTATTTCTTCAAGAGAATTTAAGGTATTTCCTTTTCCTCTCCCCTTTTTCTTTCTTTGTTTAAATTGCTCGTTTCTTGGTCGAGATTGTTCATGGCTGCCCGAACTAGATCCCAAACGACAGATTCTTCTCCTACTTTTCATAACCAGAACCTGCTAAACGAACCCTCAAAAGAGTTGTACTCCTTTGATAATGCCGACATCGCGGCCTTGCGAGCCTCCAGCGCCTTCCCTGCCGGAGCAATCTTCCGTCCGTTTGACCGAGAGGTCCGATCGGATTTTTGTTCCGACGAATGGGATGCATTTTTGCTTATCCTTTCTCCATAGGGCTTCAGTATCCATTTTCAGCCTTCATATCTCGTTTCTTTGTGCTTACTGGCCTTAGCTTCGCCCAAACTATGCCCATGGTTTGGCGCGTATTAGTTACCTTGGAGCGGATCAAAGCTCGTCACATTCCTAACTTGTGCATCGAAGATCTTCCGATGACCTATCGTCTAAGACCCATGGTTCCAGCCGGTTCCTTCTATTTTCTATCTCCAAAGATCCTCTCATTCTTAAGGCTTCCAAGAACGAGGATAAATGGAGAAGAAAATTGTTTTATGTAAAAAAGGACTCCATTGACAGGGTTTTGACCTTCCTAAGAGATGGTTGACTTCCGGTAGGATTTAGGGTTTTAGGAATATCCCCAATTATATCCCGAGACTACATCTTCAACTGGTATCCTGATATATTTATCTATTGCAGCAAACTTCAAGGAATTAGCTCCCCCAAGTGCCGAATCGGAAGGAAGAATAAAAGAAATCTACAAGCTTCCGGGAAGTGAGAGGACTTTTACCCTGCTACTTACAAGTTCAAGTCAAAGATCAAGTTCCGAAATGTCTGGTGAGTACATTTATGAGTTGGATAGTTACTCTGCCCCTGTGCAAGTCAAGCAAGAAGTTAACCCCAAACCAGCAGTCACATCCAAGCCTACCAGTTCCAAGGCTGTCACTGTCCCCAAGCCTTCCACTGCTTCAAAGCCACGTGGCTCTAGTTCTCGTAAAAGGAAGGAACCAGACTCTCCTACTGCCTCGGATGTCTTCCCTTTTGAGAATCATGGATTCTTAGAGTCCAGCAAGTTCATGACTGTCTTCCTCAACCAGGTTTGTATCCTTGACCTATATCCTGCACCATATGCTGGTTATAAATGTTTATTAAGGCTAATACCTGTTTTCTTATTTTGCAGGGTCTTGAACGTCTGGTATTCCTCTATGAAGTCGCATGTGGCTCGAACATCATGCTAGAGAGCAAGCTGAAAAAGACTGAAACCACCATTGCAGACCAAGCAGCGGTTGCCACCGCTAAATCGGAGCATTACGAGGCCAAATACAAGGCAATGGTCCAAGAGCATCAGTCTGCCATCCAGAAGATCACCCAGGAGGCCTAAGCTAAGTCCGATGCTGCCCAAGTTCAACATGAGCAGGACATGGCTTCATACCGGGAAAGCCTCAAGAATTTCGTTGTCATCTCCCTCCTGCAGGCCAGACTGAAAATGGCTTATGTAGCTATGGCTATGGGCTTTGAATATCCTTTATGGAATATCAAGGCTTGGGAGATGAAGCTGAAAGATCTCGGTGGTAATCCTGTGGAGCCCCCTTCGAAGTCCACGGCGGAGGAACCTGCTGAGGTGGCTGAGAAGGTGGATGATGTTGATGCTCTGAGGGATGCTGGTGGTGATGCCGGAAAGAATGCTGGAGGGAATGCTGAGAAGGATGCTGCTGACGAGGTCATGACGGAAGAAGGAGCTGCACCTTAGAAGCAGCGAAGTGGGCGATGATGGATGTATGTGCCAAGGCCAGAGCCCACTTTTTTAGATTTGATGGTTGTGGTTGTCTGAACAATTTACCTTTCTTGTCTTTAAAAAATTTACTTTCCTGCACTTAAACAACATGATGACCAAAGGTGGATGGGTCCTGGGTTTCAGGATGAAGCCCTTGGTCATCAATTAGTATAACCCGTTTTGAACAATACAACGGTTGAAGGCGGATGGGTCTCGGTTTGAGACGAAACCTTCAATTGTTGTGTAAATATGGTAAGGAACTTATCGTGCTTTTGGTGGATGGGCTTCGGTTGCATTAACCGGTTAGGTTTTGAAGGTTTACACCTATTTTTTTCTTGTATTCATAGTTTGAATTAAAAAAAAGGGTTAATATGATGAAGACGACTGATAATATTTCGTAACTATATTTTTTTTTATAAATGAAACAAAAATGTACATATAAAGCTTAAGTTTGGATTAACCTGATCTAACGTAATTGTGAATCGTAATTGTTAGTAAATGAGAATCGCGATTGTTAACACTTAAATGAATCATTTAACAAAGGGACTTTGGCCTAGTTGTACCAATACGTTGGACTAACTTTTGCCCCTTTCTAATGGTTGGTCGTTCAAGTCCCATGTAATTGAGAAGCTTAGGAGTAGATTTAAAGCGTGTCAATGTTAGATTGTTATCATATTAGATAACCCAAAATAAAATTTAGTAAACTAATCAACTAGACATCTCAATCAACAAAACCTTTTGGTTTTGAGGTAAAACCAAACAACGTTGGGTATACAAGCAAAATATACTAGCATTGATGGATCCGTGATTTTTTTCGCTGGGTTCTTTTTGGCATATTCTTACTATTTTTTTTTTATAAATCATACAAGGTTCTAATTTTTTTTCTTGATTTTTACAATAACGAGTGGATTCCAGGAAACCCACAAAACATGATTGGATCTGTCATTGTTTACAGAGGGAGTAAAAGTTCCAACGTAGGAATACTAATACATTACTGTACTTTTCTTTGTATCATTCATTGATTAAAATGTAAAAATGGAGTTACACGAATGGTCTTTTTTCATAGGTTTTAATAAATTTGAACAGTAGTTATTAACATAATGTTTAGGTTTTATGGTTGATATTGAGAGCAGGTTGATTTGAAGGTTCCGGGTGTGCCTTCTTCTGACTCATTACCATGGTAAATAATGCGACATGAAAAACTTGATGTCGCCGCAAGTTTAAAACTTATTTAACCAAAACTCATTATATGAAAACCCATTATTTACCCCATTGGACTATGGGTTGTGGTGGGGCAGGGTTGGGGGCTTGGGTTGACATGTGGCTTAAGTGGGCTCCATCCAGGAGAGATTGGCTGGCGTGGGTTACTTGGGTGTGAGGTGGCGTGGCTTGGGCTAGCGTGGCCAGCCATGTGTATTATTATTATTTTTTTAAAACTAAATAAAAATTTCGTTTAATAATTGTAATAAACTAAATAAAAAAAAACTACATAAAAATAAAAAAAAACCCTACAACAAAATATAAAAAAATACATTAATTATTCATGTTATACTTTCGCAAGATCTCGTTTTTCATTGTAGAGGATTAAAAGTTAGAAGAATATATAAAAATATGAAGATTAAAGAAGGTGAAAGGTAGAGATGTGGTAAAATTTTAAAAAAGATGGTGAAGAAACACTGAACTAATTTTGGGGTTGATTAGTTTGGTTTATGTTTCTACCATAAGGGTTAATCTTCTTATCACTTTCTGAGCTTCTTAATGATCCATCAATCCTGCAAAACAGAACACCGTTAGCTCGTTAAGAGGGGAATATGAGGGTTTCCCTCTTAACTAGACTCCGACGTGAGAATAAGTATCTGCTTTGAGGAGATTAAAGTGTGTAAAGAGTGAGAGTAGAGGGAATAGAATGGTTTAACCTGTGAACTAAGGTCTTTATTTATAGTCGGAGAGGTGTAGAGGATGTGGGCTGATGGGCCTTGGGCCAGAAGGCGACAATGTAGCGGATATGCTCCTTGTCTCACTGGTGTCTACCGTTAGTGGCTTCTAGAAGTTTTCCGGAGCTGGCGCACCGTGATTGGAACCACGTGTCACTGTTGTCGGCCTCGTTGTCCCTCTGCCATCAGCAGGTAAGTGGAGATCATGGGGCAGGTGTCTCTGCCCTGTGATTGGTGCCACGTAGGCGTCCTTAAGTACTTTCTGTCTCCTGCACGTCAGACGATCGTGGAGCACGATTGAGCAGAGCCTGGATGACGCAGATTGGCCCTTTTCTTCTCCCACTTGTACCTTGTGTGCCTTCTGTAGTAGCCCTGCGCCATATCCCTGTTTGGCCCTTGCTGAACAAGGAACTAGCCCGCGCAGGGTATAGATGGTTGGAGGCTCCTATTCAGAACGCTAAGTGTTGAATGTGGTGTTCTCTCTTGTTCAGACCTCGCGCGAGATGCATGCAAGATGACATACCCCACGCGGGGTTGGTAGTAAACAATTTGATGAATAAGGAGTATGGTCCTGCGCGCGACCTGAATGAAGGTCTGCGCGGCTTGTTTTTGGGACCATACCCCTTCAAGTCCCCTCAGTCCAGTGCTGCACCATGCGCGAAACAAGTGGTTGGAGCTCTAGACATAAGAAAAGTGATAGTTATGAGAAAATGCTTGATTGGTCTTGGTAGACGCGCGCGTGTAGTTGCTCATCAGTTACTACGGCGCGGCTACCGCTGTTGATGGTTCGCTGTTCTTGGGTGTAGGTGCGCGGCCTGAGTAATCATCCGAGCTGCGCTGCCTGAGTAACTTCTGCATGGATTTTGTAGTAATTTCTGGCGAGCAAACTCTCGAAGTTTGAATTATGTCGGGTTGGTGCAAATGTCGTTGAGGGCGACGTTTGAGTTCACTGCTGACACGGCTGTCATCAAGTTATCCCTGACGGTTCGGCTTTCCGTTAGGCGAGTGAGGCCCACGCGCGCGTGGTAACCGTCACTCCGAGAATCCCGTCTTACGTGGCGTTCTTTGATTGGTCACGTGCGCGGTGATCTTGGCACCTTTACCCATCACATTAAATGCGATGGGTATATATATCCGATGAGGGGTGAAGGCATATCACTTTTCCTCTTCTGTTGACATCTTTTCATTTTCTTTGTTCGAATACTCTTTGAATCTTCAAAACTTTGAAGAACATATTAGCAGATCTTCAAGTTGCTTGAGAAGATATTCGAACTTTCTGCTTGGATATCCACGGCTGAAGAACATCAAGAAGAAAATCCAGGTGAAGAGGGTCCCCTTCGTGTGTTGAAGTGGGATATAGGCTTGTTTGAGCAGTTTACGAGGAGCTTCTGGTTTCCACCGGAGTGGGATGCCAGATATCCCGGTCAAATCCAGACTTCTGCTGATGCACCGCCGGGATATATTACACTTTTTGAAGGCTTCTTTTTACAGGGCAACTTCCGGTTGCCGGCGACGAACTTCATGGCCCATATACTTCAGTATTATGGGTTTCACATATCGCAGATGAGTCCACCTGGAATGGTGAGAGTTTGACATTTTGAGTTTTTATGTCGTGCCCATGATGTAGAACCCACAGTTGAGAGATTTCGGGTATTCTATCAGCTCATTAGGACCATGGGGTTCTATTCCTTCAGTAGTCGGGGAGCGGCTAGAAAAATCTTGTTGAATCCACCCAAGAGTTTCCATGACTGGAAAGAGTAGTTTTTCATCATTCGCGAGGAGCTGTTGCCGATTGCCATGACCTTCCGACCATGGACTGATGTGATTGAGAAGGAGAAGCTGGCGATTCCTAAGACGTAGGGTTGGTATTTGAAGCTCACTCCTACGCCGAATCAGGTTTTTGGTGAAAACGTCTTGGTAGCGACGCGGATGAGTGATCAGTGGCCGGCAGAGAGCAAGGACGTTCCGATTTTGAAGTTTGAAGATAGAGGTTAGTTACTTCCTTAATCTCTTTGATTTTTCTCTTTTGTATTCTCTGTGTTTAACTTGATGATTTCTCGTGTAGAAGCGCATCTGTGGCAAGCTGCCTTCCCCACCTTTGGTGGGTCCATGGGCGTGCGCCAGCTTGGATCAGGGGAGCAGTACTGGTATGACCAGATTAAGGGTCATTTTATGTATCCAATTGCTGGTGCTTTCGCCGATCAACCTACTGCAACCGAAGGTGCGCATATACCTAACCCTCGACCTCTGCGCGCTTTGACTTCTGCCGGGAAAGAGATTGTCTATCTTTCTATTTAGCAGTCTGTGGGGTCTTCCAATGGAGAGCTAAGTTCCTGGTCTAACATCTTTGCAGGTGTGTTGCGCAACCTGGGTATTGACCCCGAAGAGAAGAAAAAGAAGACAAAAAAGATGAAGGTTATCACCATTGATGCTGATGTGACGAGCAAGAAGGGTGGGAGTAGCCGCACAATGCCCGATGCTGCTGATAAAGGTACTCTACGCTTTCGTCAGAGTAACTTGGAAGATTATGTGATTACCAGTGACTCACTTGAAGGTTTGTCGCGCGTAGGCGAGATGAAGACAGGAGCTGCTGGTTCAAGGAGCTCAGGGAGTGCGGGTTCTCGCAACCCAGATGCTGGAGCCACTCCGTCTTCTCTCGCGCATGATGAAGAAGAGGAGGAAGAAGAAGAGGAGGAGCCTGCTGTAAAGTTGGTCAGCAGGCAAAGGAGCAGGGAGACTACGGCTGGTGCTTCGGTAGTGCAAAAGCCTGGTGGAGTCCCTCTTATTGGAAAACAGAGCAACTTGCGCTTTCTTTATAGATTTTCCCCTAGTTAGTTTCTTGATTTCACTTTGCATTCTTTTGTTATCTCTTTTTAACACTCTGTTTTTGCAGAGGCCAAGAAGAAAACTCCTGAAAAGAAGGGTGTTATCATCACAAATACCCCAGAGCCGGCGCAGAAGAGGCTCAAGGTTACCATCAAACCCTTCAAGGCTGCTGGGGTAGAAGCCGAGAAGGAGAGGGAGAAAGCTGCTGAGAAGGAGAAAGAGAAGAAAGCTGCTGAGAAGCTTGTTGGCAAGGCTGCTGAAAAGGAGAAGGAAACAACTTATGAGAAGCCTACCGATGATGCTCTGAAAGGGACCGGGACCGCTGCTGACACTGCTCGTGATAAGGCGCAGGGTCCGGAGGTTGTTCACATTACGGGGCTTGACCAGCTCCATCATGAGAAGAGAAAGGAACCTGAGTTTGAGAAAATTACCCAAACTGCACAACCTGATGCCCCCCATCATTCCGTTAAAGTCACTTCTAGTACTGGAGGATCAGGCTCGCATGCTGCAGGTGGTGTGAGTTCTGGTGGCGCCGCAGGATATATGCCAGAAAACATTGGCCCAAAGGATACCCTTGGTGATATTTATTACAAGACTTATACCGAGGAGGTGTGCGGTAGTGCTCCTCACCATGCTCCTTGGGGTTTGAAACAGAGAGATACCTTTCAGAAGTTCGGCCCGTGCCGTGATTGGTTTTTGAACTCCTTCCCTCCCGGTGAGGTTAACCGGCAAAGGGCACGGACTCACGATGGGTTGTATCAAGCCTATTTGTTTGGAGAGGCTAATACTCGCGCCGCCAATCACCAAATTGTTCGTGAGTGGCGTACCATGATTAAGGAACGGGCTAACTGGGAGAAATATCGTAAGCTCCTTGTAAGGCAGGTGAAGGAGTTTGAGAAGGCTAATGCTAAATTTGATGAGGAGAAAGCCAAGTTCGAAGCTGATAGGAAATCAGAGGAATGGGGCCGCTAGAGGCTTAGGGGCAAGGTTCGTGCTGCTGAAGACCTCTTAGCGAAGGAGCGTGTTGAGTGGAAGAAGATTTGTGCGAAAGACAACGATCGCATGTATGCGGATGGTGCCAAGATTACTGAGCTTGAGGGTAATGTTGCTGAGCTGACCGGGAAGGTCGAAGATATGCAGGCTGCGAAGGAGCATATTGAGGTTTGTCAAGCGTTGACCTTTTCTGTCCTTGCGTTTTTTGTATGTAAAATTGCGTAAGTCTTTTATCCTTCGCAGGCTGAGTTGAAAGCGCAGGTATCTAGCAAGGATAAGGACCTGGCGGCCAAGGACGTTGAGATTGCCGAGCTAAAACGTCGCCTGCAAGAGCAGGTTGACAAAAGTGAGTCCTTAGAGATCGACCTTGAAGCTGAGAAGGGCAAAGCTGCCTCTGCTGAGGAAGCCAAAAAAAGGCTGAGGAAGCGCGAGCAATAAGTTCAGTTGCCCTTAATGTGGCGCAAAATAACTATTCTGAGGTCCAAGGCATTGTTGACACGCTGGTCTCCGAAGCTGAATGGATGCGTGGCAAGGGAGTAGTCCTGGTATTGTTCTCTTTCTTAACTTAGGCTTTATTTGTTAGAACCAATTTCTCATTTGTTTCTTTTGTTCTAGATGGCCAACTCCATCTTAAATGCTGGCGAACTAGATGGAGCTGTTGCTGCTCTTATAGATGCTTCTCGCGCGGTTGGCACCGTGGAGGTTATCTGGAGTGTGCGCAACATGTTGAAGAGGTGTTTGGGCAAGAGTTTGACACTAGTCATTGCTCAGTGACCAATGAAGCTGATGCCGAGTTGGCTCGTGCTGAAAATTCTTACGATCATCTGTCACTGCCTGTGATGGACTTGGTCGCAAAGGCTCTAGAGCATGACGACTGGTGCTAACGTCTCAAGGCCATTCTTGACCCACCAGAAACTGTTGAATTATCTGATAAGGAGGAAACGGCGGGCAATTATGGTGTCGGTGATGGCAACGACGATGGTGATGGTGACAAGCATGACGATGACAAGAATGAATAGCATTGACAGGCTTTTGTGCCTTGTAGTTTTATTTTTGGATGTTAAATGTAACCGGTTGCGCGGTTGCGCTTATTTTGCTTTAAACTGATGATGCTTTGTTAATTTGCCATGTAATCATTGCGCGGTTGCGCTTGTTTAATATAATCCTTATGTTTGCTTTTCATTTGCCCAGTTACAATTATTGCATTGTTGTTAGAAACTTTGGTTAAGTTAGCGCGAATAAATGTAAGTGTGGCTCTTGTGCGAGTGTAACTGCCCGGTCTCGCGCTGTGTTCGCGGAGGACCTTGGAGGCGTAACTCAAGAGCTCGTAATTTACTGAAGTCTTTTCGTGCTAATCAAAAGTAGAAGTCATCATGATAAAAGAAAACATAAGGCATTTACTGAAGTCTTTTCGCGGAGGACATGCATTTGTAACGTAGAAGTCATCATGATAAAAGAAAACATAAGGCATATGCTTTCATTCATTAAGAAACAGGCGCTTAAGCCAACATACATCGCATGCAAGTAGCGCGTTTAGCCAACATAGGAAATTAAAAAGGCGCATGGCCAACATGAGAGAGTAAGGGTGCAAGGCCGAGAGTAGTTACACATAGCATTTGCGCAGTTGTTGCGCGTTCCACGTGCGTGGGATGATGTATCCATCCAGTGTGCGCAACTTGTATGCCCCTTTTCCTAGCACCTCGTGAATTAAGTACGGGCCTTCCCATTTGGGTGCTAGCTTTCCTGGGCGTTCAGCATTTGAAGCCTCATTGTCTCTGAATACATATTCTTCTGGAGTGAAGGTACAAATGCGCACTCTTGCATTGTAATACCTTTCCAGTTGTGTCTTGTACTTTGCTTCTTTAATTCGCGCAATTTCGCGCCTCTCCTCTAGCAAATCCAAGTCAAGACGACGCCCTGTCTCATTATCGATTGTGTTGACTGCTATCAAGCGCGGTGAGGGCAGGCCGATTTCAGCTGCGATAACCGCCTCTGAGCCATAAACTAGGCTGAAAGGGATTTCGCCAGTGCTTGTTTTCAGCATGGTTCGATGAGCCCACAGGATGCTTGGGAGCTCATCTACCCAGCCTCTTCTCTTAGTGCCCAGGCGGGCTTTTATCCCTTCGACGATACTCTTGTTCACACTTTCGACTTGTCCGTTGCCCTGAGCGTGCGCAACAGATGAGAAAGTGTGTTCGATATTCATTTCTTTCATCCACTTTTAGAGGTCTTCGGAAGCAAAGTTGGTGTAGTTGTAAGTTACAATTTTGAGTGGGAGGCCAAACCTGCAAATGATGTGTTCCCAGATGAACTTGTGCACCATCATTGCAGTTGTTGATGCGAGTGCTTTGGCCTCCACCCACTTGGTGAAATAATCCACGGCAACGATTATGAACTTCACAGCTCCCGGAGCATCAGGGAAAGGTCCCACCATATCAATTCCCCACTGTTGGAAAGGCCAAGCAGTGGATACAGGGATGAGATCGTTCTTCGGGCGCAGGGTTTTCGGGGAGTGTCTTTGACATGAGTCGCATTTGCGCAGCTCCTTTTTAGAGTGTCGACATGCATCCCTGGCCAGTAGTATCTAACATTCATAATCTTCGCAACAACCATGCGCGGGCCTGCATGGATGACGCAGATTCCTTTATGAATCTCCCTGATCAAGTAGTTTGCATCTTGGGGGTCCACGCAGCGCAATAGTGGCCCTAAGAAGGATTTTCGGTACAAGATACCGCCATTCATCTCATAATGCAAGGCCTTGTTTTGAATATTCCTTGCCTCTGCTTTGTTTTCAGAGGGGATTCACTTGCAAATATTGGATTATAGGAGTCACCAAGATGGCTGCCCTATCTCGATCACATTCACTTGACACAGTAGAACTGACGGGTTTTTTGAGTACTTCAATCCTTACATCTTTGGCGAGATGTTGGAAAGAGGTTGAAGCAAGCTTGCTCAGGGCGTCTGCTGGTTTGTTTTCTGAGCGACTGATGTGAACTACCTTGTATGACTTGAATTGTTGAAGTAATTCTTTCGCCTGGTCCAAATACAAGTCCATAACTTCGCCTTTTGCATCATAAATTCCGTTGATTTGACTGGCGATCAAAAGCGAATCGACATGTGCTTGTAGATTTGAGCTCCCGTTTTTATGGCGAGGCGCAAGCCTGCCAAGAATGCCTCATATTCCGCCTCATTGTTGGTGTTCTTGAAATCCAACTTGATGGCGTATGTAAATTCATGTTTCTCCGGGCTAATGAGGCGCAATCCAGCTCATGCGCCATCCTCGTTTGAGGCCCCATCAGTGTACAGCAACCATAACTCATTTGACGTGTCTTTTACGGGAGTCTCAACAATCTCACAATCCTTGATTTTATCTGCTGGGACTTCTGTGACGAAGTCCGCTAAAACTTGACCCTTGATGGCTGGGCGAGGCCTGTACAAGATGTTGTGGGGGTATCTGGCGTGCCCCCTGACTTTGACCCAGAGGTGTAACCATTGAGGGCTCTGCTTGTAACACTGCTTGCAGTGCGCTCAAGGATTGATACGCAGCATTGATGGTAGCAATTCGCTTGGCGTACCAAGAGGCTGGAGTTTCGCCTTCAGGTAGCCCTAATAGCACCGAAATGTTCTGAGGTGGAGCTGGGTTTGAAGGTCCAGCACCATTGTTTCCTGGGGTTACCGTCTGGTGATGCGAGTGATGCTCGCGCGGGGTCCCCCAGTGTTGGTTACTTCGATTTCACCGATTTCTTCTACATGTTGGGCTTGGACGTTTTGATTGTCCTCCCCCAACACTGCATTAGAGTTTGTTCCAAAGCCAAAATCAGGAGCGATTCCTTGACCAGCCATGATCGAAGGAAAAACAACTTAGAGAACTCAGAAAAAGAAGATGAGAGTGATTTGCAAAAAACCGGTGGGCGCCAATGAAGAAACACTGAACTAATTTTGGGATTGATTAGTTTGGTTTATGTTTCTACCATAAGGGTTAATCTTCTTATCACTTTCTGAGCTTCTTAGTGATCCGTCAATCCTGCAAAACAGAACATCGTTAGCTCGTTAAGAGGGGAATGTGGGGATTTCCCTCTTAACCAGACTCCGGCGTGAGAATAAGTATCTGCTTTGAGGAGATTAAAGTGTGTAAAGAGTGAGAGTAGAGGGAATAAAATGGTTTAACCTGTGAACTAAGGTCTCTATTTATAGCCGGAGAGGTGTAGAGGATGTGGGCTGATGGGCCTTGGGCCGGAAGGCGACAACGTAGCGGATATGCTCATTGTCTCACTAGTGTCGACCGTTAGTGGCTTCTAGAAGTTTTCCGGAGCTGGCGCACCGTGATTGGAACCACGTGTCACTGTTGTCGGCCTCGGTGTCCCTCTGCCCTCAGCAGGTAAGTAGCAGGTAAGTGGAGATCATGGGGCAGGTGTTTCTAGCCTGTGATTGGTGCCACGTAGGCGTCCATAAGTACTTTCTGTCACCTGCACGTCAGACGATCGTGGAGCACGATTGAGCAGAGCCTGGATGACGCGGATTGGCCCTTTCTTCTGCCACTTGTACCTTGTGTGCCTTCTATAGTAGCCCTGCGCCATATCCCTGTTTGGCCCTTGCTGAACACGGAACTAGCCCGCGCAGGGTATAGATAGTTGGAGGCTCCTATTCAGAACGCTAAGTGTTGAATGTGGTGTTCTCTCTTGTTCAGACCTCGCGCGAGATGCATTCAAGATGACATACCCCGCGCGGGGTTGGCAGTAAACAATTTGATGAATAAGGAGTATGGTCCTGCGCGCGACCTGAATGAAGGTCTGCGTGGCTTGTTTTTGGGACCATACCCCTTCAGATGGTTAGTATTTATAGGGTGAAAAAGTTTTTTTTTCTTTTTGGAACTAGCCATTAGGGTAACGGCTACCCTCAACAGATCTATCGACCCAGCCAATGCTAGCCAGCAACATCCTCAGCCAAGACCGTGCCACGCCAAGCCTCATACCAACGCTAGCAGGGCAACGACGCTGGCCACGCTAGCGCGGTGTGGCTGCAGCGGCGTTGCCTGGCTAGCCACGCCCCCAAGCCCCGCCCACACCCCGCGGTCTTAGCGGTGACAAAAGTGGTAATAACATTTTTTTTGTAACATTATTTTCACGTTTGTATAGGGCTCTAATCTGTTTAACTTCTTAACCTTTCAAAATCACTATTCACCTTAGCCAACCCATGTGCGATAGTGTGCTAATACTAAGAGGCTCATGACAAATATACCAATAGATCAAATGAGATGCTCAGTTCCTCGTACAAGCGGTGTTTCGCCCACCCTTCGTTTTGCCTTGTGGCCCACACGTGATATTCGCGAGGCGCACAATGTTTTAGGTCGGTTGGCCGTCAATTAACTTAGTAAACTCGGCCCAAAAAGGGGTCAAAAAGCGTTTTACTTTGTTTACTTTTAGTGTATATGGTGAAAAATGCCGTCCGATGGTGCCTCTTTGGACTGCGTGCGAGCCCGGTTCTGCCCACACTTTGTTTCGCCCATAGTCACACAATTCGCTCAAAAAGATGCGAATTTCGTTTTGGTACGTTTCGTACCATACGGAATTCGTATGCGTATAATACGATGCCAATTCGCGTATCTTATTCTTCAATTAAGCGCATCAGGTTCATGAATTCAGCGAATTTCCTTTATCAATTTAGCGAATTTCTTTTATGTACAAAGATGTGTAATTAAAGTTTTATGCACAAGAATGGTGACGAAGATGAAAAAAGTAAACCTTACCTCTGATGTGATGATGAACCCTAGTGAAAATGGAGGAGACGATAGAGATGGAGGCTGACATAATATGACGGCTGCGTTTCTTTAATCTATTTTAACCTAAACCTCTTTTATTTACATATTTCATCCTTTATGTTTGTGTTATTATAATTTTTAATCTAAAGCTTTTTTTATTATGTTACATATTTCATCCTTAGACCTCAATACTTTTATTTTTTATCAACTTTAACTTAAAACGTTTTTTAATTGTTTACTTTTTTTTCTTATTTCATTAAGAAATGTGTATACCAAACCGGACGGAATGGTACACCGAACCGAATCGTACCGGATCGTACCGAAATGAACCTACCCCCCTCCGAACCGAATTCATCGCAACTAGCGAATCGCGAACCCGAATCGCGTACCCGAACCGGAGCGAACCGCGTATTAGGTGACTATGGTTTCGCCTTGTAGCCCACATGTGATATTCGCAAGGCGCACAACGTGGTTGACCGTCAATCGACTTAGTAAACTTGGCCCACGAGCAAGACATCCATACAAAGTTGCCTAATGCCAGTGACCACACTTACAAGGGAGCCAGCCTTAATTTCACGTTCACTGGTGGAGATTTTGTCCCGTAACACATAGCTTAAGCAAATATAATGATGTTTTTAGACTATGGGCTAATGATCTTTCTTAGACTATGAGCTAAACTTTTATTGTAGTTACAGATCGAGGTTACAATTAATAGTTAAGAATTTTGAAACTTTCCTATGGATCTTTGCATATGCCAATGAATCAACATTCTTCGTATTAAATTGCTCATATTTTTCCCCACTAAGATGAGTGCACAAAAGGTAAATCCTCTCCCCCCCCCCCCCCCCCAAAAAAAAAAAAAAAAAAAAAAAAACACAAATAAATTACTTCAATTTTAGTAGTCAGAGTGGTGGTTGTGATAATGGGTCATTTAGGGTTCTGTTAGGTCAAAAAAGGATATAACATGTGAAGGAGACACCGACCGACCATGTTGATGAATTCATAGCCCACATTGCATTTGTTACGTGAACACTAAGGATGGATCAAATTATCAGCACTCGTTTGACTATGAAAGTGACTCCCGGTACTATCTAATTACCTTAAAATCAATTGGCAAACACAGTCACACAACCCAATTGGATAGTGGCTCCGGTGGGTCTTTTCTACTTTCGTTATTGAAATATTTGTTTTATTGCTTTTGGTTTACCGATATGTACGTAAGGTTTGCTATTCTTTATCAATGGACTTCTCTTAACTAACAAGTTAGGTTTCGAGTTCGATTCTAATGCGGGTCATTTTTAATGTTGCAATCAACACAAATGGAAAAACAGGCAGGCACGTAAATCAGTTCACAAATTTTAATGTCACTCTCTGTCTCACAAATGGGAAGACATGCAGAAGAAGTTGTCCTCGTTAGAAAATCGTGATACGTTAACACATCTAGCTAGTCGTTATTTCAATAATTCTTCACATATTGGTTGGTGTAGCTAACTACCTGAGCGGCTTTTTTTTACACTAGCTGACAAAATTTGACATGAAATCTTCAAATTTAAACACAAAATTCATACAATCAACTACCTATTTACGGGTTCAAATTCTAACACAAAACTAGATTTAATCTCAACGATAAACTACTCAGAACAATATGTAACGTAAATCAACTGACAAACATTGACCTAAACATCACAAATCTAAACACAAAACTTAAACAGCATCGAAAATCACTTCACATACTAAACATCACAATTCTTCAATTTTCAACCCAAAATTCAAACACTCAACCACTCAAAACAATATGTAAAATCTAACGGTTTTAACTTAAAACGCCATTTCTTATACTAGTAGTGGCGGTTTCGGTTTCCCCAGATGAGGACCCACAAGGTATCCTAACATTGATTGTCATATGTAGCCTCAAACGAAACCTATCAACTGGCTGGGCTTACACACATATCCCAAATTAGACACGTTTTCAATTTATTAATCAACTCATATTATTATTATTATTTGAAAACCAGACACCTAATTGTATCTATCATCTTCAGTATGTTATAATGACAACTTCTAAAACATGGACATTCTTTTCTTTCAAATTTTAATTTTTTTTTTTTAGATTTTAATGTGTTATAACATCTCATATTTGGGTGTAATGGATTATGTTAAGTTATATATGATCCCAACCTTATCTGATACTGTTTGGTTGGTTAAGTATTGGAACAGTTCTGATACTTATGTTTAATGAAAACAAACGACAACCATATAAATAAAAATAGTAACGATAAACAAAGCACCATGTAATGTATATAAAAATAGCTACACATAATAAAATAGCCACAAAACTCACCAAGAATAACACACACCCAACGCAACCGAACCGCCTCCCCTCACTCAAAAAAATGCAATATAGAAGTGAGCTTTAAGAGAGATTTTAGATGGCCTTTAACATTCTCTATCCCATTTAACTTTAATAGTAGGATCAATCTCAATCCAAATATAGAGTTTACAATGTATGACGTAATCTATATTAGAGTGGGAGATTCATATTCTTCAGGACCTTTAGGACCTTTTAACGGCACATTAAGATCATGAGCAATGTTCGACGCAACCTGGACTTAGCCACAATAGATCTGTTAGTCGGACCGACTATAGCCCCAGCCTGCATCATCTTCGCCTGCATCATCTTCAACTGACATAACAAACCAAAACACCAAAACCAGCAAACAAACGGTAAGAATTTCGCATCCCAGATCCAAGCAAAAACAGTATTGAGTTCGTATTCGGGTGTCATTTATACAAAAAAAAAAAAGCCTAGCAACAAAGTCATTATGGTGTCATTTAAACCAGGAAGCTGTAAAGGATAAGCTATGCTAGCCCATGCTACTCTTGAACTAATCAAGCAATTATGTTCACTTGTGGGAAACTTTAGTGTCATCTA
Source organism: Helianthus annuus (assembly GCF_002127325.2). NCBI lineage: Eukaryota > Viridiplantae > Streptophyta > Magnoliopsida > Asterales > Asteraceae > Helianthus > Helianthus annuus. The sequence goes on along the minus strand of NC_035440.2, from coordinate 48,401,530 downwards.
AATTGTCGTAGTCTGGTCTGTGCTCCAATTCATACCAGAATTAAGTAGAGAATTTGAGTGGGAATTAACGAGGCTAATTTTGAATAGGGGAGTATGTCACACCCCCAAATTACCACTTGTGGAGTTTTACCGCGAGGCGTTTGACGTTACATGATCCAGCCACTAATCATGTCGAACTAATAGTAAAACCAAGTCATCATGTCCAACATGAATAGTGAAATTCAAATCAAACATTTCAAACAAAGTATGTGTTCAGCGGAAGCAATGTAAACATTTCAACAACTAAAATAAAAAATGTTTTAAAACGTAAAGTATTAATGTTTGCAATCCAGTTTCACGCTCCATGACACTCCAACTCCTCCGCCTACAAGTTCCCATGCAAGATATATCTAACGACCTGCAAGCATGCATAAAAAGTGTATCAGCGATTAAGCCAACGAGTTCACAGTTTTGCTTAACATAAATCAAGTGTTTAGTTTAAAGACATGTTACGAATAATAAACTCAGTACCGATTGACTATTCTGTTTTTGGTGCCCTCATCAATGTCTACCGTCATTGATCAACGTGTTTAAGGTCATTAGTTCACGCCCGACCTCCCAGGTACGGTGTGAGGTTTGTCAAGTCTAATAGCGCTATCAACTAATACCTCGTTGCCTCCAAGGCAACTAGCTCGGTAGTAAGTAGGGACTTCCATGATAGAGTTGAGTTTATTAACTAACATCGAAATTAAACTACAACAGTTATAAACAAAATAAGTATTCCTCCAAGGAATAGTTGTTTGTCCCCCCGGGACACATGCTTGTGAAAGAGTAGTGAACTCACCTTAGTTTGCTCGGTATGTATTAACATGCTTCTATGGGTTAAATAAATGTTAGGTCTGTTACACGCAACCTAGTGCACAATAAATGTAAGTACGTATACGTGTAGGGTTTCACAATACCCTAAGTGTCCAAACAACCCAGTGTTCAGGTGATCAGTTCAACACATTTATCATATAGTAACACACATTGGATTCTCTAGTTGGTGACAATTAGTGTGATTTTAAGAAACTTGGATGTAAAGATTATCAACAAACACAAACATCACATATAGCTAAACTCGGACAAGCATGCCTAAGTTAAACTCTGAGAAACATCCTCATCTTAAACCCTGACTACACATACCCATCTTAAACCCTGACGAGCATACCCATCTTAAACCCTGACAAGCATACCCATCTTAAACCCTGACAAGCATACCCATCGTAAACCCTGACAAGCATACTCATCGTAAACCCAACCCTGACAAGTATACCCATCTTAAACCCTGACAAGCATACCCATCTCATACCCTGACAAGCATACCCATCTTAAACTCAAACTCTGATAAAAGCATACATGGCAAATTAAACTCGGACATCAAAGAAGCGTGACAAACACGGAAACTTAAGCATATAACAAACTCGGACATCATCAATTACATGTAAATCTAGACTCATTAAGTCTTGTTAATATCGGACACACAAGAATTGCTAAACTCAGATCCACTCAACCAATTTCGGACTATTATGAACTCATAAACTCGAAATATGTGTAAACACATAAACTCGGAACCCCTTTTCAATTAAGCCCGAAATCCATTAACATTACACAACAATAAACTCGGAAATCAACATGTAGGTATATATATATATATATATATATATATATATATATATATATATATATATATATATATATATATATATATATATATATATATATATATATATATATATATATATATATATATAAATTCGGAACCTAACTCATCAAACTCGGACTTTATACTTAACCATTCATAAACTCGAAATCATACCTGCAATACATAAACTCGGACTCACTACTCCATATTTAACTCAGACTTGATCACATCATATCAAACTCGGACTTCACGTGCAAAGTCAGACAGTCATATACTCGGATACATGCATATTCGGACTACTTGTTCATTTAATAAACCCAGACTTTGTGACTTCACAAAGTCGGACTAACAAGCTTTTTGGAATCAAACACACAATGTAACAGTTCTACGTATAAACCTTAATCTCAATCAATCAACAGTTCCACGAACCAAAACAACAGCAAACTAGCATTTGTATCCCTAGTACTATTGACAAACATTTATACAATCATTTGCAATCACACATTGAAACATTCAAGCATGAACAAGTAAACACAGGACCATTGTTTGGATTGTTAGGGTTTACAAGAATATCAAATGAACAAGAACATGAACATACAACATAAACACATACCTTAGATTGATATAGAGATTGTTCTAGGAGGATTGAAAGACCAAAGATTGATGATTTGTGAGTGAATTGGTGTAGCCAGAAGATCAGAGAAAAGATGTAGAGAAAACTGTCGTATGGTGATTATGAGGAATGATTACGGTTGCAAGAGTTTTATTCCATTTTCAATATTAGCTCTAAACACCCCTAACTTTGCAACTTTCACCCAAAACAAATAACAACTTGTAATTTACAATTAAAGCATATAATTCACATATTTGTCATGCAGCACATAAGTTTCATATAAACCGCCCGTTTATAATTATTATTCGTGTTAGTCACCAATGTTCGAGAGTTGTCATGTGTGTGTTCCGATAATTCCCCGAATCACCAAAGTAGACTCATTTAACTAATCCTAGTTAAATGTAGTGCTATGAATGTATGTTTATGTTAACTGAGGTTAGGTTAAAGTAGTAACCTGATGTTGCGGGTTGTCACATCATCCCCAACTTGAAAGAAATTTTGTCTCGAAATTTGATAAGCAGTCACGTAGAAGTGAAAAGATAAGTTAAGATGACTATGGGTTTTCCTCGTGTACCACATCATCCCCAACTTGAAAGGGACTTTCGTCCCGAAATTCTTTAGTCGCATCTGTGTTAGGTTCATCAGTTTTGAATAAGTGAGGATATTTGAGCATCATCTGATCCTCGCGTTTCCACGTGAACTCTTGTCCACGTTTTGAGTTCCAACGAATTCTCTTAATAGGTATTCAACTGTGTTTACGAACCTTGACTTCCCGGTCCCTGGTTTCGACGGGTTCCTCGATAAAGTGCAACTTGTCATCGATCTTTAGTTCCTTGAAAGGAACCACGAGTGTTTCATCAGCTAAACGCTTCTTTAAGTTAGAGAGGTGAAAGACGTTGTGTACATTACCAAGTTCATCAGGCAACTCAAGTCGATAAGCCACCTTGCCGATTCTTCCCAAAATCCTGAATGGCCCAACATAACGCGGATTGAGCTTGCCTCGTTTCCGAAAACGAACCACACACTTCCAGGGTGAGACTTTCAATAAGACACGGTCACCCACGGCGAGTGCTAAGGGTTTCCTACACTTGTCGGCGTAGCTTTCCTGACGATCACAAGCTGTCGCCATACGATTCCTGATTTGAACAATCTCCTCAGAGGTTTCGAGTACGAGTTCTGGACCCATGATTTGGCTGTCACTAGTTTCAGCCCAACGATAAGGAGGTCAGCACTCCCCTCCGTACCACGCTTTGAACGGAGCTGCCTGAATGCTAGAGTGGTAACTATCATTGTGGGAAACTCTACCAACGGCAAATGTCAAATGTCTTTCCCAACCGTTACCAAAATCGATCACACATGCTCGCAACATGTCTTCAAGTGTCTGTATAGTTCGTTCACTTTGACCATCCGTCTGAGGATTGATAGGCGTGCTCATGTCTAGACATGAGCCGAATAACTTGTGCATGGCTTGTCACAAATCAGATTCAAAACACGGCTCACAATCGAAAATGATGGAAGTCGGCACTCCGTGCCTAAAAACTACTTCCTTTAAGTAAATGCTGGCGAGTTTGGAAAACTTGTTAGTTTCCTTGATCGTAAGAAAATGAGCAGACTTGGTTAAACGGTCGACTATTACCCAAATGGTATCGCTTCCGTTTTGAGTTTTGGGCAGATTGGTGACGAAATCCATGGAAATCTGTTCCCATTTCCACATAGGCAGTTCTGGTTGTTGAAGCAAACAAGACGGTTTTTGGTATTCTACCATGACTTTCGCGCAAGTCAAGCATTTGCTCAAATACGTCGTTATGTTAGCTTTCATGCCTGGCCACTAGTACAAGACTTTCAGATCCTAATACATCTTATCAGAACCCGGATGAACTAAGTATCGAGACTTGTGTACTTCGTCCAACACAAGCTCTCTTAGGTTACCGTGCAAAGGGACCCATATTCACTCCATAAAATAGTTAATACCATTAGACTTGGTTACGAGTTGTTTCTCCACGCCCCGCATGGACTCAGCTTGAATGTTCTCGTCCTTCAATGCTTTGGTTTTGGCAGAACGGATATGGTCAGGAAGGTTAGAATGGATGGTGAGCTGTAAAGCTCGAACACGTTTCGGTTTGGTTTCCTACCGGCTGAGGCACCAGCTACCACATTGGCTTTGCTTGGATGATACTTGATCGCGCAATCGTAATTCTTCAAGAGTTCAACCCAACGACGTTGTCGCATGTTCAACTCCTTCTGGTCCAAAATGTGTTGAAGGCTCTCGTGGTCGGTATAAATAGTGCATTTAGTACCGCATAAGTAATGCCTCCAGATTTTGAGTGCAAAGACTACGGCTCCCAATTCCAAATCATGAGTCGTGTAGTTCTTCTCGTGAACTTTCACTTGTCGGGAAGCATAGGCTATCACTTTCTCACGTTGCATCAAAATATAACCGAGACCCTAAATAGAATCATCATAGTACACCACGAAGTCATCCGTACCCTCGGGTAAAGACAATATCGGCGCACTGCATAGTTTTTGTTTCAAAAGCTGAAACGCATTCTCTTGGGTCGCTCCTTTGACAAGACTTTGTATTGAGAGTAAATTGTTTTGAGGGTAAACCTCTGACAAGACTTTGTTTTGAGAGTGTGGTGATTGTTTAAAGATTTGTGTGTCCAAGTCTTATATGCAATAGTACTGTCTCTTTATTAGAAGCCACTGAGAACAGACATGCATTAGACATTGGGTTATCTTTCAACATATCAACCACATACACATTGCCACCCCTATGAGCAACAAGTTGTGCTTTGCTCTCAGCAATTATTTGATCAATCTTTTAAACAACTTCTGGTCCTACAATTTGACATGTTTTCTTAGTGAAGTAATCCATATCCTTTATCACTCATTTGTGAGACACCCAGCAAGTTGAATTTTAGATTGTCAATGAGATTAACATGTCCAAATTTTAGTTTCCCAGCTTGTACAGTCCCTGACCCCAACACCTTTCCTTTTGAATTGTTACCAAAGTATATATCACCTTCTCCATGAGCCATGAAATCTTTGAGAATTGCTCTACATCCTGTCATGTGCCTGGAGCCTCCACTATATATCTACATACCATAAACTATCAAGGCAAGTAGAAGCTCCCTGCACATTAGTAAACAATTAGCTTAGGTGGGTCTCTGAAAGGGTATGGTCCCAAAAACCTTGCACAGGCGCATAGGACCATACCACAACTATATCCCAAAACATCTTGAATAAAGACCCTGCGCGGCTGCGCACCGGTCCTAAACAGGATTTGGGAAGAAACAATTCAATAGCAAAGGAATATGGACCCAAAAAGCTTGCACATGCACAAAAGACCATTCCATAAGCCTCACTTCTAGAACATCCTTAATGAGACCATGAGCGGCTGCGCAACAGTCCTAAAACAAGTTATGAAAGAAAATAGTCTTCAATAAACACGCGCCGGAGGAAAGGAGAAACTAACATTCCACTAACACCCTTGCGCAGGCCTGCGCAAGGGAACAGTTAGATTGGAAGATAGAAAATCCTAAACATCTCCGCGCACCTAAGACCAAGACTTGAATAATGGAATCTCTGTTAAACAGAATAGACACGTGGCAAGAACATAAAGGTTTACAGCTGTAGATCTTCTACAAGACTTTCTAATACTCATCAAGCATAGCCATTTAGTTGTAACTAACTATGGTGTGGCATGATCTTGGACGCTCATCTGATCACGATGATAGCACTCGATCGAAGATTAACCTGCACAAGCTCACTTTCCACGTGGCATCTCCCTAGCCGTCGATCACTCTCACAATCCGTGTGCATGGATGTGACGTTAGTGACTTACGGAAAAAGGGAATAACCACTAACGGAAAATACTTTCCGTTACTATCTCCGTCGACCAATTTCCCGCCCAAATCCGACTATAAATAAGTCATTACAGGTATGATCTCACAAGCTATTCTCACTTCACTTTTACTACTTCTTCTTCATCAAGATCACTACGGAGAGAACCCCCATTCTTCCCTTGGCGAGTCTAACGGCTTTCTGTTTTTCAGTGATCATCGGAGAAAGAATTCAGCCAAACCCTCCGAATCAGCGAGAGGATTAACCCTTTTTATGCAGAGACTAAACCCCTGGTCTGATTGATTCCGGTCTTTCCGATAACTGTTTCTTCATTGGCGCCCACCGATTCTTAAATTTCTTTTTCATCTTCTCGTTCGATTCATCCTCTCTTCTATTTTCTATGGCAGAAGCTCCGTCGAATCATCCACCAGGTCCTCGACCGGAAAACAGAGGCAATTTTGCTCATGATTTCCTCGTCGAAGGGATTGTGGAAGAAGCATCCGATGATAACGATGTCCAGCACAACGTTAAATATCAGAATGATCCTGTTACACCAGGAGCACAACCTGAAATCCCGATAAGCTCAATATTACCTCCTGGTGAAACTCTGATTTCGTGCTACGTAAAGTCTCAAGGTGCGATAAACGTAGTCTACGCACAACTCTGTGCACAAGCTACTCAACCTGCAACACAATCACGTAGATCTGCACCTCAGATGCAAGCTCCATCTGCACCTCAAGCGTTGCACTACGATGCACCATCGCGTATGTCAGTAGATGATACGGAAGTCTATTCCAGATCTACCACTAAGTACAAATTCACTCACTCTGAATCCAGGCAGAGAGATCACCATGACGAGCAGTACTCCCACAGACGTCACTCAGTCCATTCACGTCTGGGACCGCGTTCATACCAGAAGCGGGATACCCAAACCGATGAGTATGACAGGACGTATAATAAAGACACAACACGAGTGTTTTCAGTGGATTGCAAAGAGACCATGCAAGCTATAAACCATATATCCGTGCGGTTTACAACCCGGAAGCGGAGTATGATTACAATCTGATTTACCGACCAGCAGAGGCGGCTGAAAATTCAAAGTTTGTTAGAGAAATTGCCCTAGCTCCCCTTGAGCGGGCGAAATTACCATCAAATGTTGGGAAGTTCAACGGACTGTCAGATCCCGATGACCACCTGCGCATGTTCACCAGCAATGGATAAGTCGGAGGATGGACACTACCCATGTGGTGCCATTTGTTTGTCCAAACTTTAACAGGCGCAGCACGTCTGTGGTTTGCCAATTTACTAGTGGGTAAGTTAACATCCTGGGTAGATTTGAAGGAAAAGTTTCTGGTCCATTTCAGTCAACAGCACAGATCCATTAGAGACTCAACAGATGTCATGAACATCAACATCTGGAGGAGGGACGATGAAAGCTTAGAAGACTTCATAACAAGGTACAACAAAGAAGTATTGGAAATCGGCGATGTGCATGAGCACTTAATCCGCACGCAATTCAAATACTCGGTGAGGTGTGATGATATGATAAAAGTCTTGTCAGGGACTGAAGGTTTGCCGAAAAGTTGGGAAAAATTGATGGCTACTGCCAAAGTCTTTGCTCAAACAGAGCGCAATCTAAGTTCCAACAGGCCACCACTACCACAGAACCGCCCGCAGGACATGAGTGGAAATAGTGGTAGGAAATTCAAGAAAAACTGGAAGGACTCAACTTCAGGCACATACTCCTTAGATGACGCCCGCGCGACAATCATCAAGATAACAGCGCAAAGAGAGGCTAAACAAGAAAACCGGGAGAGGCAGTGGACGCCTCTCACCAAGACACCGGCGGAAGTGCTTAGTACTGAAGACTACCAATTCAAAACACCGCTGCCAATGAAAAACAAAAGAGGACAAGACCCAAACCTATGCTGCGAGTACCACAAAGATAATGGCACACCACAAACAACTGCATCCGTCTCCGCATGGAAATAGAGAAAGCACTGAAGAGTGGGGAACTTACCCATCTGGTTCAAAAAGTGCGCAAGGAAATCAAGCAGATCACGCGCGAAGACGAGGGGCCAAGTAACAAAAAAGCTAAACAAGCTTAAAAAGCCCAAGACAGATCCACGCACATGCAATCATAGTTTTCTTTCATATTTGGCAAAGTTCTTCAACTTACCAACTTATGGCACAAGGACTATTTACGTACGCAGTAAATTAAGTCTCGTTATTTATCCTAAAACAACTTTGTAATACACGGCTTATGCGCCTTATCTGAATCAATACAAAGTTTGTTACATTATCTCTATGTTTATTACAAATGCATGTAATTCCTTATGGTAAGCACAAAAACACTATGGTAACAAAATACAAGTCTCATGAACGGTCCGCGGTCACAAGTACCGCGCAAGGTCTAGCCCTATGTTCACAACACGAGCTTTATACCATATTTATTCGCCTTACCTAAAACAAAGTGATTGTACTCATGCAAAACATTGTAATTCAAACATACCATACATTCAAAAAGTTACTTGCGCAGCTAGTGCACTAACAGAATTTTTTACATGCACAGTAGTGCATCAACAAAGTTACTTGCGCGACAGCGCATTAACAAACCGTTAAAGGGGATCCACATCCCAAGCCTATTCAAACTACAAATGTTCAACAACCACAAAAAGTACAAAGAAAATCTAGTCTAGGTCTTCATCATCATCTCCTTCATCTGGAAACACCTCCTTCAATTGCGCCACAAAATCATCAGCCTGAAGCGCAGCAGTGACCAGGTCCATCAGAGGAAGGTGTAAGTTGTTTTATTCAGTCTTCGCAGCTGCATGGGCAGCTCCGGTATCAACTCCATGTGTGGCGGATCTGCTCGTATCCCAATTAACCTTTAATGCATTATTAACATGCCGGGTACATTCTGTATACCCTTGGGTGTATCCATCATTACGCGCAGTAACCAACAGATGAGCAACCGTTTGATCCGAATCGATGGAGTTGAGGACAAAATTTGCAACCTACGCAATACAACAAATAAGAAGATATACAAACACATCAAAATACAACAAGGAGGTGACATACGTACACTTATAATCCCGCGGTGCTTCATCCAGAGCATATCATCCTTCAGCGGTTCAACCAGACTCTCTGCCGTCACCCCAGAAGTCTCAGAGTTTTCTAACTTTTCTTCAGTTTCGGCTAAACGGCGGGAAGTCTCCGCTTTCTCAACCCTCTCAAGCTGCAAATCTTTCTTGGCAGACTCGAGTTCCGCTTTAACTTGTTCCTGGTCAGATAACAAAGAAGTAAGTTCTTCTATTGTGACAACTCGAACTTTTGACTTTCATTTTGTATTTAATGCACGTTGACCTTGACCGTTAACTTTGACTGTGTAGTTGTTTGACTGATTGACTGGTAATCATACATGCTATGTTTTATTGAAACGTGTTATGATTGTGCACATATGTGGCTTATTGTTATAAGAATAACATGGATTATTGTAAAACACTTAGAGCGTTTCACCAACAAACATCTCAACGAATCAGAATTTTGATTCGCCAAGAACCATTCGACGAAACAGGAAACCTGTTTCGCCAATCCTGTTTCGCCAGCCCACTCTTAACGAAACAGCCTATTTCGCCGGCCCATATGATTCGTCAAGCCCATTAAGGGCCCAGGACCATTAAAACACGTATATGTTAGACGGAACAGCCACTTTCACCACACTTTAGCAAAACAGAAACCCTAGAGCTCCTGTGCGCAGACGACAATTGTGTGTGTGTTCCCGAAACCCGCTAGCGATTAACTCATCTCTCCACTTACTCGGTTAGTTGTTATGTGTTCATGATTTTTGATTCATATTCGTGCTATGTTTGATACCATGATTTGCTTGTTTGACCGAGTCTTGTGTAGGCATGTTTAGGATCATAAATGGTTGTGAATGATTGAATACAGTGATCTTGATTTCGTATGTACATGAATGATCAGTTGCATAGATTTATGCGAAACACGATGTGGGTTGGGGACTTATGATAAACTGATCGAGTTGATGTGATTACGTGATTTGGTAGAACTAGAACTATCGATGCTCGTGTCGGTTTGGTGTTGTTAAACGTTATTGATTATGATTCCTGAGTTACGTTTCTTGTACAAGGGTTTGTTGATTCGGTGACTGATGTTGATTGCATGACTGTGACGGCTGTCCTAGAATGATTAGGGTTTTCCTGCAAAAATGTAACTGATTAGCGTGATTGACGTAACTGACTAATGAAGTAACAGACTTGTCAACGAAACAGGATGTTTGGCGAATTAGAAGTTGTGTTTCGCCAAAGGTTGTTTGACGAAATAGAAAGTGTGATTCGCCAAAGGTCCTTAACGAAATAGAATTAGATTCGTCAAAGGGTAGTTGACGAAACACATTGTGTTTCGTCAACCTGTGTTTCGCCAACCTCTGTTTCGCCAACCTGGAAAACCTGCACAGTAAACTGGTTTAATTCTGTTAAGTGTAACTGAGTTAACTAACTGATGTTAAACACTATGCATGACTTGTGTGATGTTGATTAGTGATGTGTACCACTTGGTGATCATTGACTATGCTTATACGTGAACTGTATGAATTCAAACTGATTATGAATACGTGCATACTTTAGGACGTGATTGATTAATTACCAGCACATACTTAGCATACCGAGCAAACCCAAGGTGAGTTCACACAGCCAAGGCATGGGGTTCCCGGGTGGGAATGGGATTTGTTGGATTATTGTACATACTCAGCTGATAGAACCGAACGATATGACACGACTAGACTAGTAACACTTATTGAACTGATCTTCGCACACCTGCCAAGGGTTGGCCGCGATATTATGACTGTCTTCGCACACCTGCCTTTGGAAGGCCGCGAACTAAACATACTAATCTTCGCACACCTGCCTGGTAGGCCGCGATACAAATAAACCTAGTCTAGAAATACTTGGGATGAACATCCCCTAACATCTTCGCATACCTGCCTGGGAGGCCGCGATGGAAATACGATATATGCTATAACGAACGAACTTACTACTCACACTATACTATTACTGAACTATTAACTATGAACTTGCTCAACTAGTTGTTGACTCTCTGCTGCATGCCTTGCAGGACCATAGGTACATACGGAGCTTGCACAAAGAAGGAGCAGGTCGTTGTGGACAAGGATTAGTGATTGATTGCTAAACATTATGACATTTCAAACTATTAACTATGTTGGGTTTATTTATACGCTTCCGCTACTTAAACAAAGTTTGGTTTTGAACATCAATCATGTCGTGATGAATTACATTATCTACTTTTATTATTAAATGCTATGTTTGATATGATTGATGGCTTGATCCTGGTCATGTCACGCCTCCAAGCGGTGGTACTCCGCGTGTGGGATTTTGGGGGTGTGACAGATTGGTATCAGAGCCATTGGTTATAGAGAACTTGGTTTTAATAGGGGAAAAACGTTTTTATTAAAACCAGACTATAACCAGAACAGTGCTCTCAACGATCCACAACGACGCTTCGCTCCACGTGCAAGACTCGACATCCTAGGTAATAAGGTTTATGTTTATTACCTGCTTGCTAGAACTGCTTAGAACTTTGTTCGTAGTATGCTAGATTACATTGCTTACTACACGTCGTTACATGAGAACCCCTATGTGCTTACACTCTTCTGTCATCGCTCTATTCGCGAACCTCTCTAACTCATGTTGCATTTGCTATGAAGATCATGTCTGGACGAATTAACATGACTCAAGCCCAGCTAGAGGCTCTCGTTCAAGCTCAAGTTGCTGCGGCACTTGCAGCTGCTCAAGCAGGTAGTATACCCTGCAGTATAGACTCACACTAGGATCTTAAGATCCTACATTAACTCTCGTATTTAACTTTGTCCTATTCGTACACAATAGGTCAACACGCGCAGCAACCTGTCTGCACTTTCAAGAACTTCATGGACTGTCGTCCAAGTATTTTCAGTGGCACCGAGGGGGCAGTGGGACTCCTCCATTGGTTTGAGAAGCTAGAGTCAGTGTTTGAAATGTGCGAATGCCCTGAGGCTCGCAGGGTCAAATACGCCACCGGTACTTTGGAAGGAATTGCGCTAACCTGGTGGAACGCGCAAGTTCAGATTCTCGGGTTGGCAGCTGCTAACGCCACCCCATGGAACGACTTTAAGGAACCCATCAAGCGAGAATACTGCACGCGTGACGACATTCATAAGTTGGAGAATGAGCTATACCACTTGAAGATGACGGGGTCAGAGATTGAGGCTTACACGAAACGGTCAAATGAACTGGCCATCTTATGTCCAACGATGGTGGACCCTCCAGTTAAGCGCATTGAGTTGTATCTTAAGGGGCTCGCGCCAGAGATTCAGAGCCACGTGACGTCGGCTAACCTCAACAATATCCAAGACATTCAGCGTCTTGCTCACCGACTCACCGATCAGGCAGTGGATCAGAACAAGCTGCCAAAACGCATCAGTGCTACCACTACTGCCACTACTACTCCAGCTACTACTTCTGCCACATCCAGCGAGAACAAAAGAAAGTGGGATGGGGATTCCAGCAGGGGATCAGTATCTGTTCAGTCCCAAACACAGCAGCGTCGCACCAATGACTACCAGAGTCCGAATCAGCAATCATCGGGCAGTCAGGGGCAGAGTGGATATAGGGGAACTCACCCGTGGTGTAACAGGTGCAATAAGCACCACAGTGGAAGATGTCGCAGGGAACGTTGTCAAAGATGCCTCAAGCCGGGTCATGAGGCTAAGGATTGTAGAAGCTCACGGCCAGCAAATCAGAACCAGCAACTCCCACCGCCAGCTCCTCAGAACCCACAGCAGCAGCAGCCACAGCGTGGAAACCGGGGATGTTTCCAGTGCGGGGCTGAAGGCCACTACAAACGCGATTGCCCTCAATTGAACCAGAACCAGAATCGCAACAACAACAATAACCACGGCAACGGGAACAACAACAACGGGGGAAACAACAACAACAACAATGGCAACGAAGCTCGGGGTCGTGCTTTTGTGCTAGGTCGGGGAGACGCAGTGAATGATCCCAATGTAGTTATGGGTAAGTTTCTTCTCGACGATATTTATGTTACTGTCTTATTTGACTCGGGTGCTGATACAAGTTATATGTCTTTGAAAATGAGTAAATTGTTAAAACGTACACCAACACCCCTAAACACCAAACACGTCGTTGAACTAGCCAATGGTAAAAGTGTAGAAGCCGCACACGTAATTAAGGGTTGTAGCATCGTTTTAGCTGGTCAGACCTTCACGATTGATCTTATACCCATAGTTTTGGGTAGCTTCGACGTTGTCATCGGTGTGGATTGGTTGTCCCAGCATCACGCAGAGATTTTATGCAAGGAAAATATCATCCGTATTCCTCGCTCTAGGCAAGAACCTCTTGAAGTTCAAGGCGACAAGAGTGGTGCTGTGGTTGGCATCATCTCTTTCTAAAAGGCGCAGAAATGTTTACGAAAGGGGCACACTGCCATCTTGGCACTCGTTACTGACGCAGCAGCAAAGGAAAAGAAGCTGGAGGATATTCCAGTTGTACGTGACTTCCCTCAGGTGTTTCCTGAAGATTTACCCAGTTTACCGCCTCATCGCCAAGTCGAGTTCCAGATTGAGTTGGCTCCTGGAGCAGCACCTATAGCTCGAGCACCATATCGTTTAGCTCCAACCGAATTGGAAGAATTGTCAAAGCAGCTACAAGAGCTCTTGGAAAAGGGCTTCATTCGTCCAAGCTCTTCACCCTGGGGAGCTCCGGTATTATTCGTGAGAAAGAAAGACGGTACGTTCAGAATGTGCATCGACTACCGTGAACTGAACAAGGTGACGGTGAAGAACCGTTATCCTCTTCCACGCATAGATGACTTATTCGACCAGTTGCAAGGGTCGAGTTACTACTCCAAGATAGACTTGAGGTCAGGGTATCATCAACTGAGAGTCCGGGATGAGGACGTCTCCAAAACCGCTTTTAGAACTCGCTACGGTCACTACGAGTTTCTAGTCATGCCATTCGGGCTAACGAACGCGCCTGCCGTATTTATGGACCTTATGAACAGGGTGTGCAAGCCGTACTTAGACAAGTTTGTGATTGTCTTCATCGATGACATACTGATTTACTCCAAGAGTCAGGAGGAGCACGAACAGCACCTACGATTGATCTTAGAACTTCTTAGAAAGGAGCAATTGTACGCCAAGTTTCCCAAATGCGACTTCTGGCTTCGTGAAGTCCACTTCTTAGGCCACGTAGTGAACAAGGATGGGATTCATGTCGATCCATCCAAGGTAGATTCGATCAGAAACTGGCCTGCTCCGCGTACACCAACGGAAATACGCCAATTCTTGGGTTTGGCGGGGTATTACAGATGGTTTATCAAGGATTTCTCAAAGATTGCTCAGCCACTTACACTACTGACACAGAAGGGTGTCACCTACCGTTGGGGCAACAATCAGGAAACTGCTTTTCAGTACCTAAAGGATAGTCTTTGCAGCGCACCTATTCTCTCACTGCCAGAGGGCACGGATGATTTTGTGGTTTATTGTGACGCATCGATACAGGGGCTTGGTTGTGTATTGATGCAACGGGATAAGGTTATTGCTTACGCTTCACGTCAACTCAAGGTTCACGAACGGAATTACACGACGCACGATTTAGAGCTGGGAGCTGTTGTTTTCGCGCTTAAGATATGGCGACACTACCTGTACGGTACCAGGTGCACGATTTACACCGATCACAGGAGTCTCGAGCATATCCTTAAGCAAAAGGATTTGAACATGCGTCAACGAAGATGGGTTGAACTTCTGAACGATTACGAATGCGCCATCAAGTATCATCCAGGCAAAGCCAATGTGGTGGCTGACGCTCTCAGTCAGAAAGACACTTTACCTAGACGCGTACGAGCTTTGCAGCTCACTATTCAGTCCAGTCTTCCTGCACAGATACGAACTGCTCAGATAGAAGCTTTAAAACCCGAAAACGTCAAGGCTGAAGCCTTACGCGGCTCAAGGCTACGAATGGAACAAAAGGAAGACGACGCCTACTATGTAACGGGACGTATTTGGGTCCCACTTTTTGGCGGTTTACTAGAGCTGGTAATGGACGAAGCTCACAAGTCTCGCTACTCAGTACATCCAGGGTCGGACAAAATGTACCACGACATCAGGACTACTTATTGGTGGCCCAGTATGAAAGCTCACATCGCTACTTACGTTGGCAAGTGCTTGACCTGTGCGAGAGTCAAGGTTGAATACCAGAAACCAGCGGGCCTACTTCAGCAACCCACGATACCGCAATGGAAATGGGAAGAAATTTCCATGGATTTCGTTACAGGCCTACCTAGATCCCAGCGTGGGAATGATACCATATGGGTGATCGTGGATCGACTCACAAAGTCTGCACACTTCCTGGCTATAACGGAAACGGATAAGTTCTCCACTCTCGCAGACGTCTATCTTAAAGAAGTTGTTTCGAGGCACGGAGTGCCCACTTCCATCATTTCGGATCGGGATGCACGATTCACGTCAGAACTATGGCAAGCGATGCACAAATCTTTCGGCTCACGGTTAGACATGAGCACAGCATATCATCCTCAGACGGATGGGCAATCTGAGCGAACGATTCAAACTCTTGAAGACATGCTTCGGGCATGCGTTATTGATTTCGGCAACGGCTGGGAAAAGCACCTCCCTTTGGTGGAGTTCTCATATAATAACAGTTATCACACCAGCATACAAGTCGCTCCATTCGAGGCATTGTACGGACGTAAATGCCGGTCACCTCTCTGTTGGGCAGAGGTGGGGGATAGTCAGATTACGGGTCCAGAGATTGTAGTGGACGCCACGGAAAAGATTGCACAAATACGACAACGCATGGCGGCAGCACGAGACCGTCAGAAAGCCTACGCGGACAAGCGTAGAAAGCCTTTGGAATTTCAGGTCGGGGACCGGGTTTTACTTAAAGTCTCACCCTGGAAGGGTGTGGTTCGTTTTGGCAAACGGGGCAAACTAAATCCGCGGTATGTCGGACCATTCGAGATCATAGAGAAAATAGGCAAAGTAGCCTACAAGCTAAACCTACCAGCTGAACTCGGTGCAGTTCACAATGTATTCCACGTGTCGAATCTGAAGAAGTGCCTGTCAGATGAGACCCTCATAGTTCCTTTTAAGGAACTCACTATCGACGAGCGGTTGCAGTTCGTCGAGGAGCCAGTTGAAATCATGGACCGGGATGTTAAGGTCCTCAAGAACAAGAGAATCCCTCTTGTTCGAGTTCGTTGGAACTCCCGTCGTGGCCCAGAGTACACCTGGGAACGCGAAGACCAGATGACAGAAAAGTATCCCCAGTTATTCGGAACCAATACAACCACTGCTGAGGTTGAAGCTACTACCACGGAATTTCGGGACGAAATTCCAGATCAACGGGGGGAGGATGTGACACCCCAGGAAAACCGGTGAACGATGCAACCTATCTAGCTTCCTCAGTAAGTACGTACCAAATTTCGGGACGAAATTTCTTTCAAGTTGGGGATAATGTGACAACTCGAACTTTTGACTTTCATTTTGTATTTAATGCACGTTGACCTTGACCGTTAACTTTGACTGTGTAGTTGTTTGACTGATTGACTGGTAATCATACATGCTATGTTTTATTGAAACGTGTTATGATTGTGCACATATGTGGCTTATTGTTATAAGAATAACATGGATTATTGTAAAACACTTAGAGCGTTTCACCAACAAACATCTCAACGAATCAGAATTTTGATTCGCCAAGAACCATTCGACGAAACAGGAAACCTGTTTCGCCAATCCTGTTTCGCCAGCCCACTCTTAACGAAACAACCTATTTCGCCGGCCCATATGATTCGTCAAGCCCATTAAGGGCCCAGGACCATTAAAACACGTATATGTTAGACGGAACAGCCACTTTCACCACACTTTAGCAAAACAGAAACCCTAGAGCTCCTGTGCGCAGACGACAATTGTGTGTGTGTTCCCGAAACCCGCTAGCGATTAACTCATCTCTCCACTTACTCGGTTAGTTGTTATGTGTTCATGATTTTTGATTCATATTCATGCTATGTTTGATACCATGATTTGCTTGTTTGACCGAGTCTTGTGTAGGCATGTTTAGGATCATAAACGGTTGTGAATGATTGAATACAGTGATCTTGATTTCGTATGTACATGAATGATCAGTTGCATAAATTTATGCGAAACACGATGTGGGTTGGGGACTTATGATAAACTGATCGAGTTGATGTGATTACGTGATTTGGTAGAACTAGAACTATCGATGCTCGTGTCGGTTTGGTGTTGTTAAACGTTATTGATTATGATTGCTGAGTTACGTTTCTTGTACAAGGGTTTGTTGATTCGGTGACTGGTGTTGATTGCATGACTGTGACGGCTGTCCTAGAATGATTAGGGTTTTCCTGCAAAACTGTAACTGATTAGCGTGATTGACGTAACTGACTAATGAAGTAACAGACTTGTCAACGAAACAGGATGTTTGGCGAATTAGAAGTTGTGTTTCACCAAAGGATGTTTGACGAAATAGAAAGTGTGATTCGCCAAAGTTCCTTAACGAAATAGAATTAGATTCGTCAAAGGGTAGTTGACGAAACACATTGTGTTTCGTCAACCTGTGTTTCGCCAACCTCTGTTTCGCCAACCTGGAAAACCTGCACAGTAAACTGGTTTAATTCTGTTAAGTGTAACTGAGTTAACTAACTGATGTTAAACACTATGCATGACTTGTGTGATGTTGATTAGTGATGTGTACCACTTGGTGATCATTGACTATGCTTATACGTGAACTGTATGAATTCAAACTGATTATGAATACGTGCATACTTTAGGACGCGATTGATTAATTACAAGCACATACTTAGCATACCGAGCAAACCCAAGGTGAGTTCACATAGCCAAGGCATGGGGTTCCCGGGTGGGAATGGGATTTGTTGGATTATTGTACATACTCAGCTGATAGAACCGAACGATATGACACGACTAGACTAGTAACACTTATTGAACTGATCTTCGCACACCTGCCAAGGGTTGGCCGCGATATTATGACTGTCTTCGCACACCTGCCTTTGGAAGGCCGCGAACTAAACATACTAATCTTCTCACACCTGCCTGGTAGGCCGCGATACAAATAAACCTAGTCTAGAAATACTTGGGATGAACATCCCCTAACATCTTCGCATACCTGCCTGGGAGGCCACGATGGAAATACGATATATGCTATAACGAACGAACTTACTACTCACACTATACTATTACTGAACTATTAACTGTGAACTCGCTCAACTAGTTGTTGACTCTCTGCTGCATGCCTTGCAGGACCATAGGTACATACGGAGCTTGCACAAAGAAGGAGCAGGTCGTTGTGGACAAGGATTAGTGATTGATTGCTAAACATTATGACATTTCAAACTATTAACTATGTTGGGTTTATTTATACGCTTCCGCTACTTAAACAAAGTTTGGTTTTGAACATCAATCATGTCGTGATGAATTACATTATCTACTTTTATTATTAAATGCTATGTTTGATATGATTGATGGCTTGATCCTGGTCATGTCACGCCTCCAAGCGGTGGTACTCCGCGTGTGGGATTTTGGGGGTGTGACATCTATCTCCTTTTCTCTAAGGGCAAGAGTAGCGCAGGTTTGTACCTCTCTTTGCTCACTACTCTCTCTGTGAGAGCGGGCTTCGTCACGGGCTGCCTCAGCCTCTGTTTTCTCCTTCTTTAACTTTTCAATCTCCGCCTTGAGATTGTTAATGTTATTACAGAGACCCATCCTTTCGTTATTATCTTTATCACAAATTTCTGTCCAACGCTTGCGAGCCTCCGCAAGTTGAGCAGCCTCAGCCTCTGCTTTTCGTTTCCAACCTGCAGCAGACCACTCCTTAGTTTTCTGCTCAGTCTCAAATTTGGATCGATCAGTTTCCAATTTGGCTCTAAGCAAGGTATTCTTCTCCTTTTCTTCATTAATCTCCCTCTTAAACGCTTCAACAACATCTCACTCCTTGTGCATACTGCGCCATTCTCGCACAATGCGGTGGGTGGTGGAGGTGGAACTAGCAGTCTCTTCAAGATAAGCATGATACGTTTGATCATGAGAGCGCTCCTTTTGAAACTTCACCTCAGCGGGTGGAAAAACACCTTGTAACCAATCGCGGTAAACCTGCCAGTCGGAAAAACTATCACCCTGCTTGAGCTTCCATACAGGCGCATGGATCTTAGAAGCTATCCTCTCTGAATAAGATCTGTAATAATAATCCCCCGGAGTTTCTTCCGGGCGGATGGGAGAATCTTCTTCTTCATAATAAATAAAGCCCTGCTCGCCAACGGGGCTTTTCTCTGCATCACCATGAGGAGGAGCAGAAGTAGTGGTGGACATAGAAATGGTTACCATTGGGTCCTCAATAGACGTCCCTTTCTCAGGCCCGTGCACTTCAACTACAGGATACTTATGCTTGGTAACACCAACATCCACAGCCTCCACCTCCACAACCTTCTCTGCCTCCAGTTCAACTTCAGGTTTCTCAGCTTCATCTTTAGGTTTTTTCACTTCAACAATCTTCTCTACCTCCATTTCAAAAGCCTTCGTGCTTTCCAACTGTTCCCTAATAGATGCGCGAGGTAGCGAAGGCGAGAGATCATCATTAAAAAAAGATGATGACTCCGTGCAGGCAGAAGGAATCGGTTTTTCTGCAAAAACATGTCATATTAACAACAAGTATAAGGAAACAACAGCAAAAAAAAAAAAAAGACTTACCTGGAGAGAGTTTTGAAACGAAAGCATCCAGATTGCTCCTTTTGCTAATTTTCCTTCTGGGCACCTTCTTGGCAGGCTGCGCCACAGCTTCAACTTCAACTTGCTACCGTTTCACCACTTTAGTCCTCAACAGCGGCTGTGGACTTGAATCAAGATCTATGGGTTCATCCGGGTTGGAAGCAGGGATATCCGCAGTATCTTGGGGTTCCGGCTTGGGTTTCTTAACAACTACAGGCGCAAGACCCTCTAACGTATCAGATACCACTATGCAATCACACCGGGGATTAAGGAAGAGGCGCGTACTTTTCTTCTCTTCCCTGATATTCTTTGCCTTTGAAAATTGTGCCTTCGGCGCATAAGTTTTCTTTGGCGCAATAGTAACAGTCGGTACACGTTTCTTCTTCTTCTTAGGGCCTATGCCCAGGTTAATCAACTCGCCTATTTAAAAAGAAATATTGCATTATTACCCAACGCGTAAAGACAACAAAGAGTAATATTGCAATATTGATCAAAAAAGTTTAAAATGAACTTACCAGCACCAGTCAAAGGTTGCGCGGCTAGATCTTCATCCCGTGGAAACGCAAAGTTCCTTATTATCTGTTGAAACCAAAGTTCTTCACCAGCACCCTTCAGGATAGTGGTCATTTTCCCTTTCTCCCTCTTGTATGCAACAACATACAAGGAAACAACTACAAAGGCAAAAACAATAAGAAGTTCATATTATTTACAAAAAAGGAAAACAAAAGGGTAAGAAGATTCCAAATCTTACTTCTATCATCCTCCATGTACATCGGCTTATCTTCACGATCGATCTTCTAGTTAAGACTCATACCAGCGGCAACCAGGGCCCTCTCAGGAAGCTCGATAGATGGAATGTCTTTCAGGTCCCTGATACCAAATCTCCGACTCCGGAGTCTTCATGTTCTCTACCACAATGTCTTCTGTACCCCTAAAGGCCATCTTCATTGGAATCACTCCAGCTTTAATAAAGAAAAACTTTGGTTTCCAGTCATGAAAAGATTTGGGAGGGGTCAGCAGGTTCTTCTTCGTCGATGAACGTTGGGCGAAGGAATAAAAACCTTGTGAACAATGGAGTTGGTAAAATACCCGGAAACGGTTAATCGTCGGGACAATATGCATTGACCAGCAAAGGAATTCGAAATGTCGGATCCGAACTATGGGGTGTAGTTGAGAAATATGAAAGTTGTAATGATCAAGAACATCAAGAACGAATCTTGTAGCGGGTAGACGAAAGTTGCCATCGGCAAAGTAATCCCAGAACAAAGTTATGTAACCGGCCGGAGCATCGGCCGCCGTCTGCCCTTCTTCTGGGTATCTGACGTCCCAGCTGTCAAGAAACTTGAAGTTCTTCACGAGATCGTAAAAAATCTCCCTTAACCATTTTAACAGTGGTAGGGACGCAGACATTTCTTCAGAAGAATCTTCGAGATGTTCTTTGGTAGACATAAAGGGAAAAAACTTGCAAGTTTCTCTAAAGAAAAATTGGAGAAAACGAAAGGATTCCGGAACAACTAATGAAAAAAGGAAGGCACTCAAGAGTTTATATAGGGATCGCCATTAATGCCCTCGAGAACCGCAGCTCCCTTTTTTCAGGAAAACACAGTTATCAAGGCATCAAGGGCGAGTGGGGAACAAAAAATAACCTCACGCGCGCGTGCAGACCACGTTTGATGACACACATTTATTGAATAACTGACAAGTGATAGCCTGTCACGAAAACCGTCACACGTCAGCAGTCAGCACAGTACCTATTACCTGCCATGAGTCAAATTTTTCAAAATTTGAAATCATGAAAACCTCAACTTGAAGAAACATAAATATCTTCTACAAGAAGATTTTTCTTACTTCGCGCCAAAGGAACTTGCTACTTCTCAAAGCAAAACGCGCACACTTCATGTTATATAGCCCAGTACTCCACCTACTTGCGTTGAAGCAACACTAGATTGGGGGACTTGAAGGGGTATAGTCCCAAAAACCTTGCATAGGCGCATTGGACCATACCACAACCTTATCCCAAAACATCTTGAATAAAGACCCTGCGCAGCTGCGCAGCGGTCCTAAACAGGATTTGGGAAGAAACAAT
Organism: Helianthus annuus; assembly: GCF_002127325.2. Lineage (NCBI taxonomy): Eukaryota > Viridiplantae > Streptophyta > Magnoliopsida > Asterales > Asteraceae > Helianthus > Helianthus annuus. Next base: position 48,379,479 of record NC_035440.2, on the reverse strand, counting down.
TCAATAGCAAAGGAATATGGACCCAAAAACCTTGTGCAGGCAAATAAGACCATTCCATAAGCCTCACTTCTAGAACATCCTTAATGAGACCATGCGCGGCTGCGCAATAGTCCTAAAACCAGTTGTGAAAGAAAATAATCTTCAATAAACACGCGCCGGAAGAAAGGAGAAACTAACATTCCACTAACACCCTTGCACAGGCCTGTGCAAGGGAACAGTTAGACTGGAAGATAGAAAATTCTAAACATCTCTGTGCGCCTAGACCAAGACTTGAATAAAGGAATCTTTTCTATTATAACAGAATAGACACGTGGCAAGAACATAAGGTTTACAGCTATAGATCTTCTAGAAGACTTTCTAATAATCATCAAGCATAGCCATTCAGTTGTAACTAACTATGACGTGGCATGATCTTGGACGATCATCTGATCACAATGATGCACTCGATCAAAGATTAACCTGCACAAGCTCACTTTCCACGTGGCATCTCCCTAGCCGTTGATCACTCTCACAATCCGTGTGCAAGGATGTGACGTTAGTGACTGACAAAAAAGGGAGTAACCGCTAACGGAAAATACTTTCTGTTACTATCTCCGTCGACCAATTTCCCGCCCAAATCCGGCTATAAATAAGTCATTACAGGTACGATCTCACAAGCTATTCTCACTTCACTTTTACTACTTGTTCTTCATCAAGATCACTGTACTTATTCTCACGCCGGAGGGTGGTCACAGAGAGAACCCCCATTCTCCCTGTGGCGAGTCTAACGGCTTTCTGTTTTGCTGTGATCATCGGAGAAAGAATTCAGCCAAACCCTCTGAATCAGCGAGAGGATTAACCCTTTTTATGCAAAGACTAAACCCCTGGTCTGATTGATTCCGGTCATTCTGATCACTGTTTCTTCAGTCTCCAAAGCCAAAATGGCTTTGGATGGGGTCACAGACATGTCAGTCTCAACAGTTTATGAATGGACAGTGTTTTGAATTGATTTTTGCAACCACTGTTGAGTACCATTTCCTATCAACTACTCATATCCATGAGGATGCCTATTTATCCTTGGTTTTGAAGGTCTTTTATAGGCCTCATAACAAGGTGGGACCTTTTGAAAAAGTGGTTGGCCATATCCTCTTGGATATTTGTTAGCAGGTGGGGCAACTGTTTCTTGAATTTCTCTCTGATCAGTGGTTCTGTTTAAAGTTCTGGTAACAGATGTTTGGACTGGGACAAAGGTCTGCTTTGACTTTTCTTTTCTTGGACTCTTAAGAATTTTAGATTAATATTCATGTCTTTTGACATCAAAACTTTGAATATAAATACATTCTTGAGTTTTGTGGTTTGCTTTCCCACAGATGATACAGTTTAAAGAGTCAGGTATTATATTTGTTTTGTTAACATCATAAGCTTTTAGAAGAAAATAGTTTTGTGTGACATGATTCTTTTTCTCACAAAAGTCACAAAACAAGTTGTTAACCTTTTCTTTCTTCTTCCTTTTCTCAGACTTCTTTTCAGCAGATGTTGTAACATCTGCTGGAAGATCTTTAGTAGGAATAACTCTTGCTTTTGTTGCTTTGACACCCTCAATGGTTGAGAAATCTATTGGTTTGAAGTTTTCAAGGATGTCACGTTCATCAGACCATGTGGGTTTAAATTGATCTTTTTCAACTTCCTCAAAAGTTGATGAACCCTCATGTTTTTCTAAAATAATTTTGTTTCCATCTTTATCAGTGACCTTGATTTCTTCACCAGCAACATTTTCTTTTTCAAACCAATAATTTCTTCACCAGCAAGATTTTTAGGAATAACCTCAACCACACTAGAAGCATTTACAACAACATTTTCAGAAACTTGGTCATGTTTTCTAAAACCTACACCAAATTTTATGTTGCTTTTGATCTGGTTTTCAAGCATAACTTCATAACCTTTGCAGGATTCTACCCATTTTTCACAAGTGATCTGGGTACATTCCAACTCCTTTTTGCAAACCTGATATTTCTCTATCATGGTTTGGAGTTGGTCCTTGGTTATGCTTGCCTCATGTTTTAAGTTGCTGAGTTCAAATTCTTTTTCAAACAGTTTTGTTCTCAATTCTTTTGAAAGTTTTTCAAACGGAAGTTCATCGTCTAAAATCTTGCTTCTAAGGTTTTCATTCACCCCTTTTATGTTAGCAAAAGCAATTATGCATTTATCTGAACGTAGATCTTTAAGGATCTAAGGAGATACCTTAGCAGTAGCCATCATGGCACAGTCACATTCTCCTTCACACACAGTGGTATCCCATGGGTCAGATGGAGCAACAAGAGATTCTTCATCAACAGATGTTGTGCTTATAACATCTGTTGCAGCAATTTCTTCTGTAACATCTGTTTCAACATTTTCATTAGTAACAATTCTTTTATCATGCACATTTGCCTCATCAGACTTAGATACACTTCCACAGATTCATCACCTTCTACAATAGTATCTAGTGCCATAAAACAAAAATTATTTTTTTCAAATCAGTGTGGGTAAGTAGAGCAAAATTTTCATCAGTCAACTCCTCAGGTAAGCTACTCCAATCAACAAATCCTTGAGTAAAGAAGCTTTGTTGATTAACCTCTGCAAGAGCAGTAGTTTGAGTAACGTGAGTGACTTGAGGTGCAGGTTGCACATGCACCTGAGGAGCTGGTGCTTAAACATATTGGATCTGAGGAACAGTTGTTTTGACATAGGGCACGGGAACAGTGGTTGTAGGGTGTGCAAAATGAGCAGTGTTTTGCATATGAGGAGCAGGGGTATATTGGGAATAATGAGCACTACTTTGAGTGTGTTGAGGTCTAGGGCCAGGGTGTGTAACAATGGGTCCATATGTTTGAGATCTACATTCCCTAGTAAAGTGTCCTAGCATATTATACTTATAGCACTTAATTTTTTATTTATCCAGCCCAACCTTCAGCCCCCAAGCAACCCTGGGAATTTTCTACCTGTTCTCTTGTAAAACTTGCTAGCCCTAACACTCAACAAGGCTACCTGATGCAAAATATCCATTTCCTCTAAGTTTGTGGGGTCAAAATGTTGGAGATCATTCAATTCAAAGGACAAATTATCAGAAGTTTGGCTTTCCCCCTTAGCAACAAATGCATAACTAGGTGTGTAAGAATCAGAGTTGAAATTACCCCAGAGGTTATATCAATGAAATTATCAAAACCCTGATCCTTACTAATGCCAGAACCTTCTTCTTGGCCAAGGAGTGTTGTGCTACCAAATGCGTAGTCATCAGCTACTTTACCAGATTCTTGTAGCTTCTTTTTCTGTTTCAGCTCTCTCTTATATGTGAGGAGCCTACCATGAAGCTGTGTAAGACTCATTTCTTTAAAACCAATAGAATTACGAGTTACAAAAGCTATAGTGTCCCATTTTTCTGGTAATGTCTAAGAAAATGATTGTTTAGAGTAGAGTTAGCAAATTCAACATTAACCAGTTTCAGCTCACTAATGAGACAACTAAATCTTTCAAACTGTTGGGTTAGTGACTCTCCTTTAACATGACAAAACGTTTCGTACTGTTGATTTAAAACCTCTCTGTTGTTCTGAATAACGTCCTCAGTTCCACCTAATTGCTCTTTCAAGGCATCCCATAACTCCTTTGCACTGTTGCAATGCAACAGGCCAGCATAGATTTTATTAGGCAATGCAGATGCCATGATACTAAATGCCTTTGCATCTACCTCATTTTTTTTTTTTGGAAATCTTGCTCGGAGTAATTTTCAGGATTTTTAGGCACTTGAACCTTAGGATCCTTGGCACTTGGTACCATAGGGACATGAGGTCCAAACACCACAGACCTCCAGCAACCATTGTTTTGCTGAGCAAGTATATGACCCATCCGATGTTGCCATATGTAGTATTCAGACCTGACAAGCATAGGAGATTTGAACATGGATCCAGTGTTGTGGGAATCCTGTGAGTTTTGAGACTTTCTGATTGTTTGCAAACAGATATTGGTTTAAAAACTTTGAACGTAAATAAACTCTGTCTTCCAATGAAAACAAACAAACAAATTAGCAGGGAGAGCTGATCTGTTCAAATCAAATTGATTGTTAAATCAAGTTGATTGATCTAGCTCTGATACCAAATGTTAGGATCTGAGTTTAATTAGTTGTGAAAAGTTTAAAGATGAACAATGTATGAAGTTTAAAACAGAGTGATTTGTAGCGGAATATAAAGAAAACTTTTGATTCACTACTAATGGAAGATTGTTTTTATCATCATGCTATCAACTTTTAAGTTTGCATGTGAATTACAACTCCCCCTCAGCCTGATATCACAAGTGTTTGTTAGTACAGAATGTAAGAAGATAATTGATAGAGAATGATCTTTTGATAGATGGATAGAACAGTATAGTGCATTGTCTATTTATAGTACATTCCAAAACTCTGAGCATCTTTTGATGACGCCAGGGTTGATAGTGACAGATAACAAAATATAACTAACTAGAACCACTGCTTAACCTAAACTCTGCTATACAGACACTGTTACATTGAATAACAAGAAACACTGATAAACTAATCCTCTGTTGGTCTTCATCAGACCTTGCCTTGTATTTGTCTTTAGTCTTCATCACAGGTTTAGCATATCAGACCTTTGGCTTCTACAGTGCTTGTAACGCAGACTTGTACTTGGGCAGTAGTTTTCATCAGAGCTTGTAAACTCTATTATTTAGGATCAAACTTCTTATTAGTGTTTTGGTTTTCTATCATCTGTTCCTTTGTAAAGAGTTCAATCCCAACATAGTGTTTACATAATGTATTTCAAGTGTACAATTAATTGGTTATGTCATGTAAAATTCTGTGAAGCTAAGATCTTTTTTATCTGCTTCTCTATTACACCCCTTCGTATTAATTTTAAAAACTTAATTAAAAATATTCATATCTTATCTCAATATTGTTTTATAATTTATATATCTTCGTTACTAACTATTTAATGACTCTTTTATATAACTCATGAAATACACAGGTTTCTAACCTAGTCATTTAATAAAATCTCTTATTATGTACTAGCCCTTTACAAACAAATAAACTTACCTAGCAAAATTTCACTTACAACAAATCTATTTGTATGACCTGAGGAGGATGAGATGAACCATGAAGGCAAACATTTCATCTATCCCAAGAGACAGAGATGCTACTATAACTAAAACCCCAACCTTAAAAAACATTTTTACATCCAATCTAATACTAATAAAATATTCAAGTTAATGCCACAAGGCATTATAGGATTCAAGTTAATGCCACATGGCATTTAGATTTAATTTATTATTATTATTATTATTATTATTATTATTATTATTATTATTATTATTATTATTATTATTATTATTATTATTATTATTATTATTATTATTATTATTATTATTACTACGAGGGGCTGTAAACAAACCGAACGAACACGTTCGTTAAGGAACAAGCTTAGATTTCTTGTTCGTTTTCGTTCATTAAGGAAACGAACATGTTCACGAACCGTTCATGAACACTTACCATACGCAAATGAACTCTAACAAATGTTCATGAACACAAATGAATACAATATTAATTTCAGAATAAAATCTGCATTTTCATCACAAACATTACGAAGAATCCACAAAAAATAAATAAACACTTAACATAATTATCCAAACACAGTTGATTATCATAAACATCTTTAACACAAAATTAAGAGTTTGTCAAGCTTTAACACAAACTAAAATTGAAATAGTGAAATGAGGGATGTAATGAGAGCCATATAAGATAACTAGGGTTTCAAAATTTTAAAAACTAGAAACAATAAAACAAAATACAACATATTAAAACCTTTAAACGAACGAACAAAAATAAACATTAATGAGTGAACATAAATGAACTCATTACCGAATGCTCACGAACATATATATATATGAACACATTGCTGAACGTTCACGAACATAAACGAACGAGCGCAACCTCTGTTCATGTTAGTTCGTTTAACTTAATGAAAAAAATTCTTGTTCGTGTTTATTCACTTACTAAACCAAACAAACATAAATGAACTTCCCACCGAAGGGTCACGAATTGTTCGGTGAATGTTCGGTTCGTTTTACAGCTCTAACACATATTTGATATCTCTCTAACCTAATAATTTGTTTGCGAATAACTACACGTAAGTCTCTCTTAATTTAGCGATATTATTATTTTATTCATAACATATTAGATCAATATCCAATTTTTATTATTAATATATAACACATGTGGTGTTCGATACAAAAAAAAAAATACTTTAGTGCGAATATAATTCTGTATTCAACGAATGTTATATCGCCACGTCGATAAACCTATAAAAAGAATATTGTATATAGTTTAAGATTTAAATTATATTTTACATTATATTTTAATTTATTTTTGTTATTTAATATCAACAATGATTAAGTTAATTCCAATTATTGTAGAAGATATTTACATACATCCTTAAGTTCACAATTGACTATTGATATAAATTAAGGGGGTATGTTTTATCTGGATTTAAAAAAAAAACTGGTCAAATAAGTAAAAATATAAAAATGCCATCATTTAACTGACTTTTTTATGAAGTTAATGGACCGGATGAAATTGGCAAAAAATGCAAACCTCATGAACAAATGAGAAAAATTGTTATTGTTATTATTATTTATTTGTAATTATCGTAATACTATTATAATTATGAGTTATTATTATATAAGTTACTAGGTTATAGACTCTTGTATTACACGGGCTTACGTAAAATATTACTATCACTAAAACCCCGACCTTAAAAAACCTTTTTACATGTACAAAATAGTAACCCAGGTAAAATGTGGTTGTGGGAATCAAACAACCACCCTACAAAATATTCCAATTATGATAATAGTAAACTATTGTTAGCAAAAAGAAGTAACTATAGTTGCAAAAGATAAAAATAGCAAAGAGACAAGAAAAAGTAGCCATAACCTTTGAAAGTATTCCTACACTCCTCTAAAAAATCTATACGTTAAGACAAACAAAAGTGTACGAGAAATTAAGGCTTCAAGATGTATATAGAGACGAATGTGCACACTCACATAAAAGTCTATAACCATGGTCACAAAGGTCGTTAGGCGCTTTCTAGTCGGAGTTGAGAATACTTGGGCATCGGCAGCCCACCTTATAGCGATTACCCGAGTAGTACTCCGTCTCCGAGACCTTGTTTCACAACCTTGTTTCACATACACTCTTTAAAATAAATTTTATGTGTTGTACGCCATTTGATACTTGATTTTATGTGGTATATACGTATTTGGCATTTAATAGACGCCAATCAACTAATGTTCTTTTAAATTATTTTAAAATATTAATTAGTCAACTAATCTGTCAGGTTGTATGTGGTTGTGTGTGATATCAAGATGATAACAACCAACATAATGCAACACTAAAACTAGTATCAACAAAAACACTTCATGAATTCAAACCAAAACTTATTTGCAAATTAACTGTCAAACATTTTTAATTAATTATTGTGATGATGCTAGTTTTGAATTTAACATTAACCACATAGTCGACCCTAGATTTTGAACCCATATCATTAAGTCTATTGTATAAAAGAATATAAAAAGGCTATGTATTATTCGAATTTGGTTTAGGATTCATAAATTCAAATTCAAAAACAATTTGAATTTTTCTAATTCGTTTTTTGAATTCGATTTAAGGTGATTTTGGATCTTTTCAAATCCATGTCGAATAATTAACACCCTTACGAATAAAAGTTGTCATTTTAAAGTGATTGAACTTCTTTAATACGAAGTGCTGTAAACGAACTGAATAAATTCGTTCGTAAAGGAACAAGCTTAAATTTCTTGTTTGTTTCTGTTCATTAGGGAAACGAACATGTTCGCGAACCGTTCACGAACACTTACCATACACAAAATGAACTCTAACAAATGTTCATGAACACAAACGACGTTTATGAACACAAATGAATACAATATCCAAAATGTCTATTTAGTAAAAAGACAAATCGGTCATTTACACCTAAGATACAAGCATTTGACTCGGGTTGTATTTCGGATCAAATGGATACAAATTTATAGACTTGATTAAAACTAAAACTGATCCAAACCCGTTTTAACATGTTACCCAACCGAATTATTAATAGAGAAAAGTGTCTGGATAGTACCTGTGGTTTGCCAAATGTTCACCTTTAGTCCCTAACTTTCTAAAATTACACATTTAGTCCCCAACTTTTTCAATTTCGTTCCCGGATAGTCCCTGACGCGTAACTAGGTTAGTTTTTGGTGTTAGATGCGTGTGAAATCACAAAAATACCCTTACTATCAAATTAATAGCTAAAAAGTTAAAAGAAATATAATTAATATTTTACAATTTATATGAGACCCACCACCCACCCCACCCCACCCCACCCACTTCATCTTCCCCACTCCACACCACCACCACCACCATCTACCCCCCCCCCCCCTTCATCGTAACACCACTACCACAACCATCACCGCTGCCTCAACCACTCACCGGAATTCCTCCTCCTCAATCCCCTGCATCAAATCACCCCATGTTCATCTACTTTTGTATACATTCATCTACTCTAGGGATCCTCTGACTTATGCTACTCAAGGCAAGTTATAACTTTTATCCAAATACCATTTCATTACTTTTAATTTTTCCCTTAAAACCATACTGTTTGTTCTGTGAGACTTCTTGTTTCACTGTAATATATCTAGAATAGTAGAATGTGTTGGGGTTTCTAGGGTTTTGATAGAATGAATAATATGTTCATATGAATATGAATTGATAAAAACGAAATTGTACAGAATGTTGAATACATATATTTGCGGCCGGTTAGGGTAACTGCCACAACCTTAGGTTACTAATATCTAATAATAATAATAATATTTGTCACACTATCTAGATTATAATACAAATATATACATATATCTAATATCCTCCCGTAAGCTAGATAGTTTCCATATTGAGACGAGTCTTCAGCCTAGAGAAGTCTTTATTTTGTAATGCTTTAGTCATGATATCCGCAGTTTGATCTTTCGTTGCGTAGAATAATACTTCTACTTCTTTTTTCTTGATCAAGTCTCGAATGAAATGATACTTAACTCTAATATGTTTACTCTTGCCATGGTAAACTGGATCTTTTGCTAAACATATTGTGGACTTGTTGTCACAATAAATTGGTATTGGATATTCTGTTCTTCCCTGAATCTCGTCAAGTATGCCTTTGATCCAAATTGCTTGACATCCGGCTAAAGATAAAGCCATATATTCCGCTTCCGTTGATAATAAAGCCACAACTTTCTGTTTCTTCGATTGCCAGGAAATGGGACTTGACCCTAGAAGAAATACATGTCCGGAAGTGCTCTTGCTGTCGTCCACATTTCCTGCATAATCGCTGTCACTGAAACCCATCAGTTTTCCTTGTCCACCCTTTGAATATGTGACCCCTTGACTTAATGTTCCTTTGATGTATTTGAGTATTCGCTTCCCTGCTTCCCAGTGGCTTTTCTTTGGATGTTCCATAAATCTGCTGATTTTCGTTACAGCATATGTTATATCTGGCCTGGTATTAGTAAGATACATAAGACTTCCAACAAGGCTTCGATATGTTCCTTCATCAGCAAATACTTCCGAATCATCCTTTGATAGTTTTAATCCATATTCCATGGGAGTGGAAACTGAATTACAATTAGTCATCCTATATTTATCTAATAGGTTTCGCATATATTTTCTTTGAGAGAGAATTATGTTCCCATTCTCATATGAAACTTCCATACCAAGAAAATAGTGTAGTTTCCCCATGTCAGTCATCTCAAACTCTTCCTTCATCATGCTTTTGAAAGAGTCAATTAAGTTCATAGAGTTACTGGCTATAATCAAATCATCCACATATAGACATATCACCAATTTTCCTTCATTGGTGTCTTTAACAAATAAGGTGTGTTCGTATGTGCACTTTTTGAATCCATGTAACTTAAAATAGTTGTCGATTCGACTGTACCATGCTCTAGGAGCTTGTTTTAGTCCATACAGTGCACGTTTGAGAAGACATACCTTTTCTTCTTGCCCTTTCATGACATATCCCTTGGGTTGCTCTACATATACTTGTTCATTTAAGTTTCCGTTGAGAAAAGCCGTCTTTACATCCATTTGAAGTAAACACCAGTCATTCCTTGCAGTTATTGCTAGAACTAGTCTGACCGTTTCAAACCGAATCACAAGAGCGAAGACTTCCTGATAGTCTATTCCATATTTTTGTTTATATCCTTTCACTACTAATCTTGCTTTGTATTTGTCTACGTTACCATGCTCATCAAACTTAGTCTTATAAATCCATTTGACACCAATTGGCTTCTTCTGATTCATTGGAGGATTTACTAATTCCCATGTTTGATTTTTATATATAGATTCTATTTCTTTGTCCATAGCTTCTTGCCATTTAACATCTTTACTAGCTTCTTCATAAGATGCTGGATCTGCTTGTGCATAAAGGACGAAATTGACGGTTTGATTTCCACTATATTTGTGAGAAATCTCTTCTTCTGTAAGTTCACGTGTGTTCCTATAAATACTTCCTATACTTCGAGTATTGATAGTTTCATTTTCTGAATCTGTGGAAGATTCATCGTTAAGTTGAATTCCGGAGTTTGACATTGATGTTTGTTCACTTGCTGTGTTTTCAGCTGTTGCTTCCATTCCGTGTTGTCTGTTATTGATTTCAGGACTTCCGATAGCAACTCCATCTCCAGCAGTAGCATCCAGTATAGGTTCTGGATTTGATTGAGATGTTATAGCTGAACTATCCCCATTGTTCATCAGAAAAGGTATCGATGTGGGTTCAGATTCAGATATCCAAGCCTTATTTTCGTCAAAGATGACATCTCGGCTAACTATAATTTTACTAGTTAGCGGATTATATAACTTATATCCTTTTGTATTTGTACTATATCCTACAAATACAGTCATTTTGGTTTTGATATCTAACTTACTTCGAAGTTGTTTTGGAATATGGACATATGCTAAACATCCAAACACCCTGAAGTGCTCAACACTTGGTTTTCGTCCATTCCAAGCTTCATATGGTGTCACATCTGGTCTTGTTTTCGTTACTGTACGGTTCAATATATAAGTAGAACAGGCCACGGCTTCGGCTCAATAACTATTATCTAACTTCTTCATATTCATCATGCTTCGACTGAGTTCCATCAGAGTTCTATTTTTTCGTTCTGCCACCCCGTTTTGTTGAGGGGTATAGCTGTTCGTTAGTTGGTGGTGTATTCCACTCATCTTTAAATAATCTTGGAATTCTTTGCTACAGTATTCGCCTCCCCGATCAGATCTTAGTGTCTTAATATTAAGATCTGATTGTTTTTCCACAAGTGCTCTAAATTGTTTGAAGTAACTTAAAGCTTCTGATTTTAACTTGAGAAAATACACCCATGTTTTTCGTGTGAAATCATCAATAAACGTAATAAAATACCTGCATCCACCAATAGACTCCGTCATGGGGCCACATATATCGGTATGAACTATTTGTAAAGGTTTGTCCGTCTGCCACGTTGACTTCTTTGGGAATGGCTTTCTAGCATGTTTACCCGAAACGCATCCCTCACATATGTTTGAATTTTTTGTGCTTCTTGGTATGCCTCGTACTAGTTCTTTGTTTCCCATTTCAATCAAGGTGTCATAATTTATATGTCCAAATCGTTCATGCCATAGAGTAGAGCTATCAGTTGTTGTCATTGATAGTGCAAGTGACATGTCACTTTCAGGGTTCAAAGGAAACATTTTATTGTTTGTCATTTTAATGATCCCTATGATCCTGTCGTTTATATCCTTGATGATACACCGTTCCTTCATAAACTCTACTTTGTAACCCTTTTGTAGTAATTGGCCTACACTTAGTAAGTTATGCTTTAATCCCTTCACATAAAATACATTTTGAACCTTCTTTTTCTGACCTTTAATTGATATCATTACTTCTCTGATTCCTTGAACTTCTAATCGCTTATCATCCCCCGTTCTCACTTCCTTTTGAAGTGATTCATCTATCTTGACAAACAGGCCTTTATTACCTGTGATATGATTGCTGCACCCACTATCCAAGTACCAGCAATCTTCCTTAATCGTCTCCTCCATGTTGAAAATCATAAACATGGTATCATCTTGTTGCTCATCTAATTCATCTTCCTTATGAATTAGAACATTGTCAGACCGTTCGTTCGTGTCCTTCTTTGGACAAAACTTGGCCGTATGTCCAAGTTTCTGACAATTAAAACATCTTATAGAGCCCCAAGATCTGCCTTTGTTTTTCCCTTTTCCCTTGAAATTCTGTCCGGATTTATCCGTGTTCGAATTCTGCATTTGAAATGCATGTTCTATGGGAACATCATCATACATTTTCATCCTTAGTTCATGGGATTGGAGTATGCCCATGAGTTCTTCGGTGGACATATTCTCTAAATCTTTTGTTTCTTCTACCGTGATAACCACTGACTCGAAGTTTCGAGTTAGGCTTCGTAGTATTTTTCTACTACACGCTGTTCACTCACTTTTTCTTCATTCATTCTTAATTGATTTACAATTAAAGTTGTTCTATTGAAATAATCTTCAACAGTCTCACCCTCTTTCATCTTTAAAGCATCGAAACTACATCTTAAGGTTTGTAATTTTACCGTTTTGACGCGATTTTCTCCCCTGTAAGACTTGTGCAGTGTGGTCCATGCATCTTTTGACGTTTTCGCCATAACAACACGTTCAAACACAGTTTCATTAACCGACTGGAATATGATATGCAGTGCCCTTCTATCTTTCTTCGTTGATTCCCGATGTGCAGCGATAGCGTTTTCTGAGGGATTCGTTCCTAATTCTTGATATCCGTCTTCTACAATACTCCATAATTCTTGAGATTCCAATAAAACCCTCATCTGGATATGCCAGTGATAGTAATTCTCCCCAGAAAGTTTTGGAATTTGTGATTGAATGCCGGTTGCTGGATTCATTTGACAGAATATAGTCAATAACAGGAATCTGGATTTCGTGTTTGACAGTATACGATCGATTCGTGTGGCTCTGATACCACTTTGTTGGGGTTTCTAGGGTTTTGATAGAATGAATAACATGTTCATATGAATATGAATTTATAAAAACGAATTTGTACAGAATGTTGAATACATATATTTGCGGCCGGTTAGGGTAACTGCCACAACCTTAGGTTATACTAATATCTAATAATAATAATAATATTTGTCACACTATCTAGATTATAATACATATGTATACATATATCTAATAGAATGCAGGTTGTTATATAACTAAAAGCTTTACCTCAATAAAGTTAGTTTAATTTAATATAGGGAAAAGTGCCCGGATTGATGGATGAGGAATTCGGGTGAGTGTGGTTGAGGCAGTGGTGGTGATAGTGGTGGTTACGGTGAAGTGGGGGGGGGGTAGATGGTGGTGGTGGTCGAAGCTGGAGATGGTGGTGGTGGTGGTGTGGAGTTGGGAAGATGAAGTTGGTGGGATGGGTGGTGGGTCTCACATAAATTGTAAAATATTAATTATATTTCCTTTAACTTTTTAGCTATTAATTTGACAGTAGGGGTATTTTTGTCATTTCACACACACCTAACACCAAAAATTAAACCAGTTACGCGTTAGTGACTATCCGGGAATGAAATTGAAAAAGTTGAGGACTATAGGTGTAATTTTAGAAAGTTAGGGACTAAAGGTGAAAAATGGGCAAATCACAGGGACTATCCAAACACTTTTCTCTTATTAATATATACTTCAGTTAAAAACTATATACATTTAAGAAAGGCATACATGTGCACAACCAAATTTAATTCTAAGGTGATGCAAATGGCAAACAATATAAAATATAAACCACGCTGTAGAAAATTCTAAAGACGCTAGGTTAAATTTTTGTCCAAATTAGACCCCAAATGTTCGGTGATTAGTCCTTATGTTCAAACATAAAATTCTAAAGAGGCTAGATTAGGTTTTTTTATAAAATTTAGTTCATCATTGTTGTCAAGAATCATAAACTAGGTGGAACAAAGTACATGTTAGAATCCCACCCCAAAAGGACAAGAAAAAACATACATACCATATATACATTGAACAAGCAATTTAATCTACCATGTACTAAAAAATATGCAGTCTGCTAAATGCTTCAAAAGTTGGGAAACCTAATATGTGCCTAAAAATTTGCATTTTCATGTTTCAGGGATGCATATCATAACTAGGAGTAGAGTTGGAGCTCACAGAGGGGTCTCAAGTAAAGTACTTGGCATATAAATCACGTCTCTCATAGAACCTTTTCAAATCACTCTCGCGAGATTTACTTTTTTTAGCAAGTGCTGTCTCTTTCAGTTTCCCTATAACGTTTCAGCACTTGCGTGTCTTTCTCAGAGATTTGATTTGTTGCAGGTACTAAGGAAATATAACGCCGGGTTCCCTGAACATCAATAATTTAAAACTTCAACTTAGGCCCGCTGTAGATCAAACATTGTGAAATTACGCACTTACAAGCATCCTAGTGACACAGCTCCATGGCCACTCAAAATCCCACCATCCATTGAAACTGCACCAACCATCTTTGATGCAGGAAATTTCACGTTTCATGTCATCTCTGATTTCATAAACTTGTGTGTCACCAAAAAGACGATATAATAAAGTCTCTCGAAGGCCACAACCAGAGTCTGTTTTGGTGTCTGAGTGATCAGCCTCTATATTTACCGCATAGCCCCAAAAGCCTGCTGGTCTGGATCCATCAGGAAGTGTTGGATGAGGAAACAAAAGCTTTCGTTCAACATCTTTATCCACTTCACATGCCCTGTCAAAGTAGAACTAGGAAATACAGATATAACATTATTTCTTTTAAAAAAGGATTTTTGTTAAATGGGAACCTGATGTCTTCCCCGATGCATAGAACATCTATCCACTGTCCATGTTCTCTTGCAAACATGTGAAGTGCAAAATCTAGAATCAACTTCCCATTCTTCTGATAGCTCTCAAGTAAGCGTACGTCCTTGTAATGTTTGCATACCACTGCAAGCATTTGATCTCCAAGATACTCAGCATATTTGCCTGAGAGAGGACAGGATCATGAATGATGATTATATAAATTTCAATAATCAGAAGAATTACATAAATAGATACAGCCCAACCTGCTAAGCTCAAAAGTGGGAGCTGTTCCTAAAAGGTGCAACAATGCCAATGATGTTTCCCACCAAAATACACAGATCTTGGTCTCGCGTCGCTTTCAAGTGTTTCATCACTAGGGAAGCAGCACAATTAGCCTTAGATTCAACCCGTGCTATTTTGCCCCAGTGAACCATATGTATCAATACTAAGAATTTTATTCCTGATACCTGGATAATAATAATAGCATTACTAGATCTCACTCAAATAATTTCATATTTTAACCCCTAATGACATAAGTTACCTCCAAGTTCTGACAAGTTGACCTCAATTTGTCTTTGCTCATCTTCGTGCCATTTAATTTCCGCTTCAACTTTCCCAATCCTTGAACCGATTGAAATAATGTCGTCCTCAAGGTCCTGAAAATGAAAGGATAAATGGTGTCGGTAAATATTGTTCAACAATGGTTTACTAACGCAGACAGCTTAACAGAATATGACACTGTACCTTTTGAAATTCCAGACAAGATTCCATGTACATTTCTTGTACCCTAGCCGTACTAGCATGACATATGTTCAGAGGTTCCATCTCCAAAGGAAGTTCAATGAGGACCTAAAAGAATCACTGATTCAGGTTTTAAAACACTTAAATAATTACGTATGCGATGCACACATGCATTGTAAATACACTTTTAAGGTTTTACAACACAAAACAAGAAAAAATCATATCCATAGAGTAAAATGCCAAAATGGCCCCTGAGGTTTGGACACTATTGTCAGTTTAGACAGAAAAGTTTTTTTATCACTGAGGCCCTTGAAAGGTTTAAAATTGCCATATTGGCACGTTTTTTAACACCCCTTTAACATTGGCCATTAGCCTCAGGGGCAAAATTGTCATTTCTCACTGATATGCGCAAAATGCAACATATAAATTATATCAATTGTGGCATAAAACTAACACTCTTTTAGTACTAATGTTGGAAAAAGTGTGTTTTTGTCTTACTTTTGTATTTTCAGGATTAAATGAGCTCAAATTAACAAAAGAAGCAAAAAGACAGCAAAATCTAACATAAATACAAGAAAAGAAACAAAAGTGGAATGCCCGACCCCTCAACAGCATCTTCCCAAGCAAAACCAAGAAAACAGAAGACTGAACACGCGCCGTGCTCAGCGAGCACGGGGCCGTGCCCAAGAAGCAGTAGAAAAGACAAACCTTTAGAAGCTTCTATTGCCCACCACGGGGCCGTGCCCAGCGAACACGGGGGCGTGGTCAGACTCCTGCAGGCGCATTTATTGTAATTGCGAATTACAATTAATGAGAGAGAGACAAGGATGGACACGGGGCCGTGCCCAGCGGCACGGGGCCGTGCCCGAGCTTCTGTTCAGCCTATAAATAGGAGTGTTTGGAGCCATTTCAACTCATCCCTTGGCACACCACCTCTCTCACACTTCACCCACCACCCACCACCACCATAACACCATCATCCACCACCATCATCCATTGTCCATCATAGAGTGTGTGAGTCGTCTTGGGGTCCAAGATTGATCTTAAGAGTTCTTGACAATCAAAGGGCATGTTTACCTAAGTCTCTTACATCACTTGGTGAAGACAAGTGTTTAGTGTAATACTTTTTATTTTTAATCTTTTGCACTTTTTAGTTGGTTTTGTATTAATGACTTTAATTACTAGTTTCTTATGTTGAAGGTGATTCTTCCTTATCGTTTGTCCGTGGTGTCTTGGCATTATTTTACTGTCTATATAAAATAAAAGATTTTCACCGTTCATATCTCCACGGTCTATATGGAGGTATGTTGGCTACCTGGTCGGGGGTTAAGGCAACGGTTTGGTAAGAATCTTGCCGTTGTTCAGCGTTTAGAGATCCTACAAGGGACCTGGGTCAAATTTAGTAGGACCTCCTTCAATACTCAAAGGTATTGGATGGCGGGGGTCCAAACTCTTTGATCCCCTCATAAGTTAAACTACTATTAAAACTTTAATCCAGCTACTTAGGACTGTATCCCTGCTGACTCAGACTACTTAGCTGAGGGTAACGTCGCCTTCAAAAGAGGGGCCTACCACATTATGCATTAATAACTTAATTAATTATCTTTCAATAATCCGACCCTTTAGGATTGTATCCTTGCTGACTCAAACTACTCGGTTGAGGGTAACGTCGCCTTCAAAAGAGGGGCCTACTACAATAACTAAGATAATCTCTTGAACAAGTGCAAAAGTGCGAAAATAATCAAAGGTTACACTAACACACGAGTCGGATCCAAGTGATTCATCTTGTCTATCTGTTTTATTTTTATTTTATTTTCCGCATTTTAGTTAGTTTTATTTTCTTAGTTTAAAATCTTTTTTCTAACATTTTTGATCTGATTAGACGTTGAAGATAAACCGGTACTAAAAGCTCTTGTGTCCTTGGACGACCTCGGTATCTTACCAACACTATACTACTTCCACGATGGGTGCAATTGCCCATATGTGTGTTTAGTGTTAGTAAATATCATGTTTTATAAATTTAAAACTTGGCTAAAAAGTGTAAAAGGGCTTAAAATACATACCTAAAATATAACACACTTCACGCACATCAAGTTTTTGGCGCCGTTGCCGGGGACACAAGGATTTTAAGAAAGTTAGGAATCAACGGCCTAATCAATTTTTTTTACTTTCTTTTTATTTTTTAGGATTTTCTTAATTTTTCAACTTCTGCAGAACTCAGCACGGGTCGTGCCCGCTGAACACGCCCCGTGCCCAATCTTTGGAACTGGCAATCCTGTTTTAAATCAGACAGTAAGCTGAACACGGGGCCGTGCCCACTCAACACGCCCCCGTGCCCAAGATTCAGTTACTGAAAACAGAACCGTAAGATCCCGACGGTTGGTAAATTCTGACACAAAAATGAGTGATGATGATTTTTTTTACTTTCGGCACTCTTATGGTACGTGGTGTCAATTATGTGGAGGCGGACATAAAGAATTAGAATGTTACTTTCTAAACTATAAGCCCCACTATATAGACGAATCGTTTCCCTGTATCCATAAGAGGGGCGAAAATAAAAATAATCCTTATCTCTCCCTCGAAGGCGCCCAACCAGATATTTTAGGGGGAATGCTTCTTGATGAACTATTTCAACTAGAAGATCTGATTCTTGATTGGTTAAAAGAACTTAGGATGGATTTTCTAAATTCATCTCAAGACGATAACCAAGAAGAAGTGTTGGGATCGCATTCAAACAACCTCGTTGCTCCCGATAATACCTTCGACTATAGCAAAGACTTGGACGATAGTCGTCCCTGTGTCGATTGTGCCATGAAGGACTCCCCATCGACTTCGTTCGATGCATACATAGACCTGAGCGATTCGGCATACACCTTCTTTAACAAGAGCCTGGAAAAGGGTTGGACTTGTCCACCTACATATAGCATAGGAATCACCCTCACCGACAACCTCTTGCGTTCTCGTCTTAACCTAGGTCAGTTAAGGTATCTTAGGCACTTTAGGGTTGTTCCATCCAGTAAGGAACCACCCGATCCGGAAAAGTTCCTTAAGACGAAAGACAACCTTCCTAATCAGCCCTTCGACACGGGGCCGTGTCCGGCCAACACGCCCCCGTGTCCACCAAAAGATTCTCTTCTGATTTTATCAGAATACGGACAAAAATGTGTCAGGATTCTGTCTGCACATGGGGCCGTGTCCAGCCGACACGGGGCCGTGTCCAACGTGCTGTCGTTTTCTATAAATGCAGCATGATTCCTGCTCATTTGGACCACTTCAAAAGACAGAGATTCCTAAGATCTTCACTCATACTATCCTAGGTATGTTCTAAAAGAAGGTTCTCAAGAACCACCTTGTCTTTTCCACTTTTGTCCATTACCTTCTTCTTCAATTTTTAATTAACACCTCCATTAGAAGTTGAAAACTTTATGATTCCAACCTTTAATGAAGTGTTTGTAAGATCTTATTCAGGGAATCTTGTCTAAAATAAGTCATACAAACTTTGTTTTAAATTATTTGTGCTTAAAACCAGTAAAATAATTTGAAAACTGCAAGATTCCTTGATATAAAAACTTACAGACACCTGGACACGGGGCCGTGTTCAACGAACACGGGGCCGTGTCCGAGGGACTATTTTGCAAAATTTGAGCTCGTTACGGTCTTTCCTCTCAGAATGGCAAGCAGAACAAGCGGAACGTCTGCACCACACGCAAGGAACAACCGAAACGGAAGGAGATCATCTACGGCGGAAGACTCTCTTGTAAACTGTGTTTACGCCCTAAGAGAAGCTATAGATGAAATGACGGGGGTGGAAGAAGCCTTGTTCAACCGCATCATCCATCTAACGGTGGGACTGGAAGGGTGTCTCCGGGAAGTTAACCTCTTGCACCAGAGGTTAAACCTTCTCGTGTCACCCCCTTTGGTACCTATAATAACCCAAAGGGCATGGAACGTGGTGCCTGAAGTTATCATACCAGCCGAGTGGTACGCCATGCACCCGGAGCCTCCTAGGGACATATTGCAAGGAGTTCCGGTTGGCACTACCCCTCCTCCGCAAGATATTGAGGAAAACGAAGCCACCTTCTTTCTCCCAAGAAAAATAGAAGAATGGCTTTAAAAACATCTAGGAAAATAACACTCGGCTGAGAAGTCCTACTACCGAGAATAAATTCTCGGAATTTTAGTTCTTAACAAGAGACTAGGACTCCTTGTGATAATTTTATGTTTCACTAAGTCTATCTAATTTAGGACTTTTTATTTGTTTTCTTTTTAGTTATTTTTAGGACTATGTAATCCTCTCTATGATTATTAATGAAATGATGGTTTGAATGGTGTTATAAGAAATAAAACACACTCTGGATGGTGAGGGATAACGAGGAAGACGAGAAACATAGCCCCATGCACTAAAACAGAACAATCCGACAACAATCTCCCATTACAGTAGGCTCAGCATGGGCCGTGTCCACCGAACACGGCCCCGTGCTGCACAATCTGCAGCAAATCGCCCAGTTCAGGTAACTGGACACGGGGCCGTGTTCACTGAACACGCCCCCGTGCCCAGGCTTCTGTTTCTTTTCTTAAATTTTTGTCACTGGCACCTGAACACGGGGCCGTGCCCAGTCCCAACGGGGCCGTGTCCAGACTGCCAGTAACATAAAATTTTGCTTTTAACACCATTTTACACATTCAATGAACCTAAAAACTTATTTTTGGGACACATTGAGGACAATGTGTAATTTAAGTGTTGGGGGATGCTAAAACCTTGAATTTTGCAAGTCCTAATAACAAGCCTTACACAAAACTCTATTGGAACCGTTAATCACCCCAAATTTTTTCAAAAATTTTCATTTTTTTTACTTGTCAAAGTTTAAGTTGGGAATTTAAATCTTAACAAGGTTATATTTTTACGAATTTACAACCGATAGCGTCGTGATAAAAAAAATCAACATAAGAAAATTATGAAAAGGCATGACAAACTTAGTTAAAATTCAATTATATATACTTGATCACATAAAAACCCTTTTCCCACAAAAGTGAGTTTTAAGCCTTTAACGAGCATACAAATATATATATATATATATATATATATATATATATATATATATATATATATATATATATATATATATATATATATATATATATATATATACGTACACTAAATGCTCATTTTTCGTTTCTTGTGTGAATAGCCGCTTGGTTCATACGACTCTAGAACTTGCCACAACAATACATTCCCGGTCCTTACCAACTTAAACCCTAGTAAGTAAATGATGGAGGCATTAGGACTAACCCTTTTTCATTCTACACCATTATTTTTCTTTTTTTTTACCACCTACCCAAAATCCCCTAGTTAACCCCTTTGAGCCTAAACCTTTTCATTTCTTAACCCAAAACAACCCTTTTTACCCACCTAAACCTTTTTATTTATTTTTTTTAGTAACAACGTTCGGTTCTCTTATGACTTCCCTAAAAAAAATAAAAAAAAAACAATAATATTTTTCAATGAAGCCAAACAAACAAACAAAGTTTATCAAATATCTTTGTTTGAACAATCCATCGAAATAAAATAAACATATGAAAAATAAAAAGTCTTTTAAACCGACGTTTGTTACGCCTTTCGCCCTTTTACTAACCACTAACCCAACTACCCACCTTTAGCCCAAGCCAAAAAAAAAAATAAACCCGTAAAGTCCTCTTGATATTTACAAAGGTATATAGTTAAAAAGGAGGAGGATTGATTGCTTGGCAAGCTTATGGTAGAAGTAAGTTCCATGCCGCTCTCGAGTGATTCACTAAAAAAATACACCTTCGGCCGAGTGTTGAGTGATCTCCCGTGAGGTATGTGAACTTGTATATAAATGAAATTTTAAAAAAGGTATGTTATGCCCAAATAAGTAATTTATCTTAAGGAATGTTCTTAATAAATCATGCTGAATAGGATTGTAAATAAATAAAAATAAAACCTCAAAAAAGAATCTTGGAAATCCCGACACTCTATGACAAGCACAAAAACCTTCTCTTCTACCCATTCCATTTGGGAGTGAATAAAGTCACATTATAAAGAGTTTTGCTTGAGGACAAGCAAAGATTCAAGTGTGGGGGGTATTTGATATGCGCAAAATACAACATATAAATTATATCAATTGTGGCATAAAACTAACTCTTTTTTAGTATTAATGTTGGAAAAAGTGTGTTTTTGTCTTCCTTTTGTATTTTTAGGATAAAAGGAGCTCAAATTAACAAAAGAAGCAAAAAGACAGCAAAATCTAACATAAGTACAAGAAAAGGAACAAAAGTGGAATGCCCGACCCCTCAACAACATCTTCCCAAGCAAAACCAAGAAAACAGAAGACTGAACACGCCCCGTGCTCAGCGAGCACGGGTCCGTGCCCAAGAAGCAGCAGAAAAGACAAACCTTTAGAAGCTTCTATTGCCCACCACGGGGCCGTGCCCAGCGAACACGGGGGCGTGGTCAGACTCCTGCAGGCGCATTTATTGTAATTGCGAATTACAATTAATGAGGAGAGAGACAAGGATGGACACGAGGCCGTGCCCAGCGGGCACGAGGCTGTGCCCGAGCTTCTTTTTATCCTATAAATAGGAGTGTTTGGAGCCATTTCAACTCATCCCTTGGCACACCACCTCTCTCACACTTCACCCACCACCCACCACCACCATAACACCATCACCCACCACCCACCACCACCATCATCCATTGTTCATCATAGAGTGTGTGAGTCATCTCGGGATCCAAGATTGATCGTAGGAGTTCTTGACAATCAAAGGCCATGTTTGCCTAAGTCTCTTACATCACTTGGTGAAGATAAGTGTTTAGTGTAATACTTTTTATTTTTAATCTTTGCACTTTTTAATTGGTTTTGTATTAATGACTTTAATTACTAGTTTCTTATGTTGAAGGTGATTCTTCCTTATCGTTTGTCCGTGGTGTCTTGGCATTACTTTACTGTCTATATAAAATAAAAGATTTTCACCGTTCATATCTCCACGGTCTATATGGAGGTATGTTGGCTACCTGGTCGGGGGTTAAGGGAATGGTTTGGTAAGAATCTTGCCGTTGTTCAACGTTTAGAGATCCTGCAAGGGACCTGGGTCAAATTTAGTAGGACCTCCTTCAATACCCAAATGTATTGGATGGCTGGGGTCCAAACTCTTTGATCCCTTCATAAGTTAAACTACTATTAAAACTTTAATCCAGCTACTTAGGACTATATCCCTGCTGACTCAGACTACTTAGCTGAGGGTAACGTCGCCTTCAAAAGAGGGGCCTACCACATTATGCATTAATAACTTAATTAATTATCTTTCAATAATCAACCCTTTAGGATTGTATCCTTGCTGACTCAAACTACTGGGTTGAGGGTAACGTCGCCTTCAAAAGAGGGGCCTACTACAATAACTAAGATAATCTCTTGAACAAGTGCAAAAGTGCGAAAATAATCAAAGGTTACACTAACACACGAGTCGGATCCAAGTGATTCATCTTGTCTATCTGTTTTATTTTTATTTTATTTTCCGCATTTTAGTTAGTTTTATTTTCTTAGTTTAAAATCTTTTTTCTAACATTTTTGATTTGATTAGACGTTGAAGATAAATCGGTACTAAAAGCTCTTGTGTCCTTGGACGACCTCGGTATCTTACCAACACTATACTACGTCCACGATGGGTGCACTTGCTCATATGTGTGTTTAGTGTTAGTAAATATCGTGTTTTATAAATTTAAAACTTGGCTAAAAAGTGTAAAAGGGCTTAAAATACATACCTAAAATATAACACACTTCACGCATATCACTCACCTCAGGGGCCATTTTGGAAATTAAAAAAAAGCAATTTTTTTTTATTTTATATAAAACCCACCACACCCCCAACTTGGGGCGGAAATTCT
Source organism: Helianthus annuus (assembly GCF_002127325.2). Lineage (NCBI taxonomy): Eukaryota > Viridiplantae > Streptophyta > Magnoliopsida > Asterales > Asteraceae > Helianthus > Helianthus annuus. Next base: position 48,355,930 of record NC_035440.2, on the reverse strand, counting down.
TGACCCAACACGAAAAAAAAAAACAAGTTCGGAATGGGTCAAAATTGCTGCCTATACTAAATATAAACCATGAATCTCGGTTTCCAAATTACAGTTAAAGAGACGCATCAAATGATTTTGAAACATGTTATTTTTACAACCTTTTTTTTTTGCTAATTTTCTTGTAGAATTTGTATATAACCAACGTTGGTTTAGTTACCGCGTTCAAAATCAATTTGACCTCAGTCATATAATATTAGCACCGAATTAACCACTCTTATTACCTACCTCAGTCATATAATATGAACACCGAATTAATCACTCTTATTGTGATTTGACTGAAACTCGGTTGCAAATTCAAACGGTCACATGAAAGTGAAGATCGCAGTCAGCTGTAATCGAGTTTGATCAGTGCAATTAACCTTCCTATGGCTTGTTGACTATCTTTTGTCAAAATAATAGCCACCACCAGCCTCGATTTTTAATCTGATTAATCCTCATCGGTTACTAAATATAAATCAAATGATCTTTTGACTAGTGGAACATTATTTGTGTTGACTTTTAGCCTGATAAGATTTACTGTTTTTGGAGGATTGATTGTCTAAGCTCACAAGTAACATGTATGTAACTATGATGCAGTACTTTTTTCAGTTTATATGTTTTTTTTAACTGCAACCTTCAATAAACCACAGCCTGTTAGGACCGGTTTTGACTCCGAAACGATTGCGTATGACACGTTCGACGTGCGGAATCCGTGAACGTGCGTGACCGAACACACGAGAACGTACTAAATCTGTGATTCTATTCAAAGATATGAAATCGTACAATCACGTGAATCACCTTTGCACTTTCTCTCTCTAGACTCTCTCTCTCTAGATCCAAAGCTCTCCAAGTTGTAGAAGTTGCAAAAGTTTCCAAAAGTTCTAAATGAGAACCCTAATGGTTCTATTTATAGGCCAAGGCAATAAGGAATGTTTCCTTATTTACAAATATGCCACCTTACCTTTTCTATTAAAATATTACAATATAAGCCTAGATTTATTTAGTTTCAGCTACGGTTTTAGATTGACGTAGGCGATAGACATTACTGCACCAACAGACTCCCCCTTGGATATTGCCGCAGTCAATCCGTAGTCAAACTCGTAGCGACTTGTCTTTCTCTCTCTTTGAGTCTTCTTGAAACTAAAACACGTATTCAGCAATATAGACTCCTCTTTCTTGAACAGAATCCCCGTTGGATCTGTCTTCAGCTTCAGCTCCCCCTTTCAGTAGACTCTTTAGGCTCCCCTTTTCGACAAGCTTCCGTGCTTTGGGATCGACACCTGACTTTCCGTATACAAGTTCTCCCTTGTGTTGAACTCGTCTTCAGACTCCCCCTTAGACACGGCTATCGGGATTGTAGTCTGGAACAACATCTGCAGTCCTCAAACATTTATAAGTAAAACATTTTGACCATTCAATTGTCCAGGAATCGTAACCTGGCTCTATTAAACTTTCTAAATCAAGATCCTTGCTCTAAGATATAATAATATGAATGTATCCAGGATTACTTGATTCTCTCTATCTCTATCAACAAACTTAAAAGATTTGGCAGTTTCAGCGAATAGGATCGGAAACTGGCTCTATTCAACCGATTTTAACAATTTTAGCATCCAAATCCTTCACGGTTAATCTTCCAAGTCCAATTTAATGACCTTGGAGATATCACAAACTGTTTTTGATTTTTGATTAAAACTTCAAGTTTCAAATTAATGAACTTGCTTATTTTCAGAAACACGATCAGCATACTTAGATTTTGAAATTTAGCATTCAGACATCGGTTGTCGAAAATAAAATGAAATCAAAATCTTTTTGTATTTTTCTGAAACATAAAGCAGTAAAGAAATATTTACAAACATATTTACAGACAATATTTTTATTTGAGTTCGTGTCAGAGGATCATATCAGTTTTTGACAAATCACTAGTACCGTTGAGCTTTCTAACACTTTAAGTTCTAAACGATTCACTTAGATTGTCAGTATACAGATCCACTTAAATTTTCACACAAAGTTCAACTGTTTCGAGATACGGATTTAGTGTTTTAAGGACTTAAACTTATTCGCGTGTCCCACCTCAGAATATACTCCCATATCCAGACTCTTATATTCAGTCTTACAGGTGAATGTACACTAATGATATTTGTAAACGGGTAATGCGAGACCATGAGAGCTCAGGTTAGAACTTCCGTTCAGTTAAAGAGAGGATGGCTCGACTTTAGGTGTGTCCCGTTTGGGGATCTTTTCTTCAACAGCACATGATTAGCATTTTTCAATGTTTCATCATTTTTTATGCTGAGGGTGAGCTTTATGATTAAAGCAGTGCAGAGTATTATACGAGGACTAGGATATTGCTCCCGCAAAATCAGAAGTCCCGGTATAATACCCTAGATATCATCACGTACAAAGACCTAGTATGTCAGAAATAGAAAGCCCTTTAAACAAGATTTCAGGGGTTACCTATATATCCGAGAGATGTTCCACACGAGATAAGTAAGTATTTGATATTTAGGTTTATATCTCGAAAACAATCTACTAAACGTGTAAAAACCTACTGGCATATCATCAGTGAGACCGTTTATCACATTTTAACATTCCATTTCTTTAGCGTACAGTGATTGTCTACTAATGTACTATCATTTCCTCTTTTTACACAAAAACTCAATTTTTGAATTTTATCATGTTTTTGGCTTTTTCAAATTTTCTAATGTTTTTGGATTTTCTCAAATTTTCTTACTCCCCCTAAAATGCAAAACCATTTAAAGAAAATTTGATAAACCGATACCGATAGCTTTGTCTCGCCATCCATTTTCTGCTTTTCATGCTCTGTTTTGCAGAAAATATAACATGTAAAGCAGCAATTACCCTCATCATTTACAACACAATGATCTTTTACAGTTTGAAAACCGTTTTTCAATCTTGTTAAAGTAATCATGTTTGTTCTACCGTGAGGGTTTCGGCATATTCAATCAACATATTTTTTAATTTTTTTTTAAATTTTGAACAAAATAAAAACATATTTTTGATTTTTTTTTTAATTTTTAGGGTTTTGAAATATGGTTTATTTATTTACAGAAATCAAACAAACTTCCTGTTTAACCATCGCAGGGATCAGCAGCCTCCTCCTGTTGTGCCAGGCTGCTCCGACACTCTTCTTGTTGGCATTCAGATTTCTTCGGAAGCACCTGCATATTCAAAGTATTCAATTACTTGAACAATTTAGCCCAGGTCTGTTTGACCTTAGGCATTTCAACACAATATGCATCATTTAACTTCGGAAAATCTTTGTCATTTTGTACAAAGACTTTGTCAATTTTCACTTCAACTTTTTCATCATTTGCCGAAGTCATTTGTTTCTTAAAAGACCATGTTTGACCTTTTGGAGTCCCTCTTTTGTAAAAATGTGATTCTTTTTGAACATTTTGATTCTGAACAACAGTTGGTTTCCAAAACTCATTTGGTTTTGTTGCATCGACAGTTGTTTTCCAACTTTGTGTTGTTCTAAATCTGGGTGTGTGAGAATTCAAGGTCTGTCTAGAATTGAGTCTATTTGGATTTGATTTCCAAGTTTAATTCGAAGCAGACTTATTTGTGTTGTACCTCCAAGTTTCTTTTCAATCAAATTTGGTTAACCTTTGTCTCACATCCTCAGATTTCTGTTTTTCAACGTCATCAGACTTCTTTTTCATCTCAACATCAACAGTTTTCAAATTTGGACACTTACATGCAAGATGTCCAGTTTGATTACACTTAAAACATGTTCTCTTTTAGACATCTTTGACTTGTTGTTGTTGTTTTTTCTGAGCATAGAACTCTTCATTAAACTGACGTCTAAATTGGAGTTCTTTCTCTTCTTCGGAACTTGTTCCGTGAACAAAATTCATTTTTGCCTGATAATTCGGCGTTTCATTTCTTTTCCAACTTTGTTTCTTCTTATAACCCAACCCAGCCTTCATGTTTTTCTTTTTGTAACCAGGTTTGTTATAACAAGTTTTGTGACACTTTCCAGCAAACTTTGGAATCTCAGACTTTTCAATCTCAACCATCTTGAAAACTTTGTCAATCTTTTCTGAAATCACAGTCTGAATCGGGAATACAATATCTAAGAATAATTTGTCTGATCCAATCATGGTATAAACCAATCCTTTTGAATCATCATTCAAATTTTTCTCAGATGTTGAGTTTTCAGATATCCTTCATGAAAACTACCTTTATTTTCATCCTGTGATTCAGCTTTACCTGTATCAATCGACTCTTCTTTCAACACACTTTCAACGACCTTACCTACCACACCTCTGAATCACTTGAATCATCAGATTTGGAGTAGGTTACGTCAATGTTATCTGGCAATTGATTGACCATGTTGAAAGCTTTTTCGACCTTCTCATCATCATAAAATGCGAACTTTTCCGGTGGTGGAACTTGATGAAACTCTGAGCCAATACCTTTCTTGTTTTGCTAAGAAACTTTACCATCCGGTTTTATGTTGAAAAATCTTTCAAGCACATATGATGATGCATGATAACTATGTAACTTGTTATTGTCCTGTTCTAAATCAGCTATTTGATGCTTTAGCTTAGCAACATCCTCAATGTAAGAATTGACAACTTGTTGCTTTATTGAATAATGTTGCTTAAACGTATCAGTTGTTTCAGGACAGTATTTCAATCTGGATTGAACAAGTTTCATTTAACTTTTCACATTTTCATATGACTCTTTTGTATTGTGATATGCCAATTTTATTGAATCATATTCCTTTTTCATCTCTTGAAAAGCATTCTCTTTTTTATCACATTCTTCTGTCTTTTTCAAAACATTTTCTTTCAAAACTTCATTTTCTTTTTCTAACTTTTTACATTTTCCGAAAGTTTTTCATCATTTTCTTTTAAAACCTTTTCGTTTTCTAACATTTCTTTGCATTTAATTTTGAAAACTTCTTCAATTTTAACAAATTCAAGATCTCTTGTTCTGAATTTTTCATCTTTTTCTGTACAAGCACTGCATGGTTCCATGCATTTCTTGCAATGTTCAACGATTTTGATTAGGATTTCAGTATCAGAATTTACCTCGGTGATTGGCACTTCGGCTTTCGCTTCCGTCTATGCCTGATCAGCTTCATCTTTCTTCTGATCCTCACAATCACCAGCATTATAAACCATCATCATTCAAACTCTCATTCTTTACCTCTTCTTCTTTCTTCAATCTCTTCTTGAACAACCTGCTGTTTTTTAGTAACAACTTCTTTTTCAACAACATCTTTATTCACCACAACTTTTTCTTCAACCTTTTCTTTCACTTCCTCAGCTTTCACAGCTTCAACTTTAACTTCTTCAGCAACTTTCTTCAAATCGTTCACCATTTCATCAACATTTTTCTTCATTCTTTCCTCATCCCTCTTCCTCAGACTTGATGTCATCGCATCTCTGATAATTTTATCCAGCCTTTTCACATATGTTTTATCTTTTTCAACATTTGAATAGTATTCGCCGGATCGAGGAATTACTAAAAGAACATCATCATGAACTATGTCCCTCCTGTGGACGACGGGTTCACCATCTCTGTTGACATAACACTCTCGCTTTTTATCCCATCTTTTATTTCTTACAGCATTTTCATACTCTTCCTGCATTTTCTCCATTCTGCACCCAACAATGAATATTTCTCTATCGGTTTTCTCACTCAAAATTTCTTCTCGAATTTTCTCCTTTATTTCAGCAACAAAGGCATGATGTTTGCTTTTTAATATCGTTCTGTCATGAGCTGTGAATCGATCATCAACACGATCTTCTTCTGGAAGAATCTCACTTCAATCATACCCTTCATCATCCTGGATTACTGCACATGCTCTTGACATCTCTTTGGGATTATTTTCGATCATTTTCGGCTCTTCTTTGCTACGGTGGTAAATCGCCTTTCGATAATAATCATCATTGAAAGGTTTTTCAGTTTCGTCAACTTCAAAGTTTTTGCATTCTCTTTTGAAATGACCTTTTTGCTTACATTTGAAGCAGGTCACTTTGGATTTGTCGAATCCCAGCTTTGTTGACGGACCACCTATTGACTGCTTCCCAGTAATCTCCATATAATATATCTCTGAGCTCTTCGAATACAACTTGCTAAACCCCAGCGTATGTCAATGAGTTCCATTTCTGCTGGGTCGATCTGGTCGTAGTCATCCTTGGTCAGTTCTGAGTTTCCTATTTTCCCAGACACTAGACCTTCGTATGACTCTAACACAGATGCTAGAAAACTCATTTGTTGTTTTGCTGCATTGATGCTCATAGCCGGAGAATTCTTTAATTTCAAAGCGATGTTGCAGAGAAATTCTTTAGATTCTTCAGGGCTTGCTTTTGAAGAAGACGAATGATATCCTGGATTGTAGCTTGATGAGCTTTTCTGTGGTGCTTTCGTCTTTTCAACGCTGAATCCGGTCTTTGGTGATTCACCAACTTTCACCGAAGGTGTGTTACCTTTGTAATAAAGACTGACATTCTGTTGATGTGAAGAACTGCTCATCTTGCTTTGTTTCTGCAATTCAAGTTCATGACTTTCAATTTTTTCAATCAGAACATCAAGAGAAATTGTATCATATAATGCATCATTTTTTAGAATAAACACGAACGTTTGCCACTGATCAGCTCGTGGTAACGCTTCAATGATTTTATCTACAATTTCTTCTCGTGTTTTAAAAATTTCAAACCTTTCAAGTTCAATTTTTAAATGATAAAAACGTTCAATCATTTGCCTCACTGACTCTCCCTTTAAGCTATCAAACAAATCAAATTTCTTTTTTAGTAAAGCAATTTTGTTCTTTTTAATTTGTTTGCCTCCTTCGGCTTTAACCCTTAATGCTTCCCAAACCGATTTTGATGACCCATCATGATTTAACAAAGAAAATATATCATCTCGGATAGATTGTTGAATCAAGGCGATCATCTTCTGCTCGTATGAGAATTTCCTTTTGTCGTCATCTGTTAAGCTCTTGAGTGAAATTTCTTCTCCTTTGTCATTAACAGGTCTACTGTATCCAAACTCTAAGCAGAACCAACTCTCATAAGCATATGCCTTGGTCCAGTTCAAAAATCTTTCTTTCCACCAAGTGTAATCCTTTATATTCTCAAGTTTAGGTGGTTTCGAATAGGTTCCATAGAAGTTATCATGTTTTATGTTGTCATTGATCGTTTTTGTTATAGTTTGGGTGTGACCGTTGAAATCTCAGACGATTCGGATGTAAACGCGTTGTAGAACGTGTTGTAGAACTCTTCAGCCATGATGTTATCTCCTTGAATCACAGCACCTGTTAATCACCTGAATCAACAAACAAGCAAACACAATTAGTTTAAACAAAGTCAAACAATTTGAATCGGATGGGTATCCGATCGAGTGAGGTGCTGTGAGTTCGGGCTGTTGACCGAACGAGTGGCACTACAAGACAACTATGTTGTCCGATCGGCTGACTATGCTTTGAATATAGTGGGTTTTCCGATCGGCTAGCCTGTTCAATTGATGCACACTATACGACAATAACTTATCCTGACCGATTCAAAAAAATGAGGCTTTTGATCAGTCAACAATCACATGCATAATAACTACACCTCACATGTATACTCACATTTATTGAATACACAAATCACATGCACAATCAATAATGATGGCCGACAATCAATTCTAAATGAGGTGCTATTGGACCAATTCTACTTTAATCACATGCAATTCAGACAAACAATTCTTGGGCCGATAAATTTTAGTGGACAGAGAATTCACATGCAATAATGTTGTTGATTGGGCCGCTAATCTTTAATACAGTTTGTTTATTATAATCACCAATTGCATTTAATGTTTCACATAAATCAGACTGACAAAAGCATAACATGTTGACTAAATGACGTGAAATGAATGAGATGCTTTGAATTGAACAACCGACCGTGCAGTTGGGATGCTAGCCGATCGGCTGGCAAGTCAACAAAGTCAACAACTTTAAATGAAAGTCAACACAATATGCATCATTTAACTTCGGAAAATCTTTGTCATTTTGTACAAAGACTTTGTCAATTTTCACTTCAACTTTTTCATCATTTGCCGAAGTCATTTGTTTCTTAAAAGACCATGTTTGACCTTTTGGAGTCCCTCTTTTGTAATAATGTGATTCTTTTTGAACATTTTGATTCTGAACAACAGTTGGTTTCCAAAACTCGTTTGGTTTTGTTGCATCGACAGTTGTTTTCCAACTTTGTGTTGTTCTAAATCTGGGTGTGTGAGAATTCAAGGTCTGTCTAGAATTGAGTCTATTTGGATTTGATTTCCAAGTTTAATTCGAAGCAGACATATTTGTGTTGTACCTCCAAGTTTGTTTTCAATCAAATTTGGTTAACCTTTGTCTCACATCCTCAGATTTCTGTTTTTCAACGTCATCAGACTTCTTTTTCATCTCAACATCAACAGTTTTCAAATTTGGAAACTTGCATGCAAGATGTCCAGTTTGATTACACTTAAAACATGTTCTCTTTTAGACATCTTTGACTTGTTGTTGTTGTTTTTTCTGAGCATAGAACTCTTCATTAAACTGACGTCTAAATTGGAGTTCTTTCTCTTCTTCGGAACTTGTTCCGTGAACAAAATTCATTTTTGCCTGATAATTCGGCGTTTCATTTCTTTTCCAACTTTGTTTCTTCTTATAACCCAACCCAGCCTTCATGTTTTTCTTTTTGTAACCAGGTTTGTTATAACAAGTTTTGTGACACTTTCCAGCAAACTTTGGAATCTCAGACTTTTCAATCTCAACCATCTTGAAAACTTTGTCAATCTTTTCTGAAATCACATTCTGAATCGGGAATACAATATCTAAGAATAATTTGTCTGATCCAATCATGGTATAAACCAATCCTTTTGAATCATCATTCAAATTTTTCTCAGATGTTGAGTTTTCAGATATCCTTCATGAAAACTACCTTTATTTTCATCCTGTGATTCAGCTTTACCTGTATCAATCGACTCTTCTTTCAACACACTTTCAACGACCTTACCTACCACACCTCTGAATCACTTGAATCATCAGATTTGGAATAGGTTACGTCAATGTTATCTGGCAATTGATCGACCATGTTGAAAGCTTTTTCGACCTTCTCATCATTATAAAATGCGAACTTTTCCGGTGGTGGAACTTGATGAAACTCTGAGCCAATACCTTTCTTGTTTTGCTCAGAAACTTTACCATCCGGTTTTATGTTGAAAATTCTTTCAAGCACATATGATGATGCATGATAACTATGTAACTTGTTATTGTCCTGTTCTAAATCAGCTATTTGACGCTTTAGCTTAGCAACATCCTCAATGTAAGAATTGACAACTTGTTGCTTTATTGAATACTGTTGCTTAAGCGTATCAGTTGTTTCAGGACAGTATTTCAATCTGGATTGAACAAGTTTCATTTAACTTTTCACATTTTCATATGACTCTTTTGTAATGTGATATGCCAATTTTATTGAATCATATTCCTTTTTCATCTCTTGAAAAGCATTCTCTTTTTGATCACATTCTTCTGTCTTTTTCAAAACATTTTCTTTCAAAACTTCATTTTCTTTTTCTAACTTTTTACATTTTTCCGAAAGTTTTTCATCATTTTCTTTTAAAACCTTTTCGTTTTCTAACATTTCTTTGCATTTAATTTTGAAAACTTCTTCAATTTTAACAAATTCAAGATCTCTTGTTCTGAATTTTTCATCTTTTTCTGTACAAGCACTGCATGGTTCCATGCATTTCTTGCACTGTTCAACGATTTTGATTAGGATTTCAGAATCAGAATTTACCTCGGTGATTGGCACTTCGGCTTTCGCTTCCGTCTATGCCTGATCAGCTTCATCTTTCTTCTGATCCTCACAATCACCAGCATTATACACCATCATCATTCAAACTCTCATTCTTTACCTCTTCTTCTTTCTTCAATCTCTTCTTGAACAACCTGCTGTTTTTCAGTAACAACTTGTTTTTCAACAACATCTTTATTCACCACAACTTTTTCTTCAACCTTTTCTTTCACTTCCTCAACTTTCACAGATTCAACTTTAACTTCTTCAACTTCTTCAGCAACTTTCTTCAAATCGTTCACCATTTCATCAACATTTTTCTTCATTCTTTCCTCATCCCTCTTCCTCAGACTTGATGTCATCGCATCTCTGATAATTTTATCCAGCCTTTTCGCATATGTTTTATCTTTTTCAACATTTGAATAGTATTCTCCGGATCGAGGAATTACTAAAAGAACATCATCATGAACTATGTCCCTCCTGTGGACGACGGGTTCACCATCTCTGTTGACATAACACTCTCGCTTTTTATCCCATCTTTTATTTCTTACAGCATTTTCATACTCTTCCTGCATTTTCTCCATTCTGCACCCAACAATGAATATTTCTCTATCGGTTTTCTCACTCAAAATTTCTTCTTGAATTTTCTCCTTTATTTCAGCAACAAAGGCATGATGTTTGCTTTTTAATATGGTTCTGCCATGAGCTGTGAATCGATCATCAACATGATCTTCTTCTGGAAGAATCTCACTTCAATCATACCCTTCATCATCCTGGATTACTGCACATGCTCTTGACATCTCTTTGGGATTATTTTCGATCATTTTCGGCTCTTCTTTGCTATGGTGGTAAATCGCCTTTAGATAATAATCATCATTGAAAGGTTTTTCAGTTTCGTCAACTTCAGAGTTTTTGCATTCTCTTTTGAAATGACCTTTTTGCTTACATCTGAAGCAGGTCACTTTGGATTTGTCGAATCCCAGCTTTGTTGACGGACCACCTATTGACTGCTTCCCAGTAATCTCCATATAATATATCTCTGAGCTCTTCGAATACAACTTGCTAAACCCCAGCGTATGTCAATGAGTTCCATTTCTGCTGGGTCGATCTGGTCGTAGTCATCCTTGGTCAGTTCTGAGTTTCCTATTTTCCCAGACACTAGACCTTCGTATGACTCTAACACAGATGCTAGAAAACTCATTTGTTGTTTTGCTGCATTGATGCTCATAGCCGGAGAATTCTTTAATTTCAAAGCGATGTTGCAGAGAAATTCTTCAGATTCTTCAGGGCTTGCTTTTGAAGAAGACGAATGATATCCTGGATTGTAGCTTGATGAGCTTTTCTGTGGTGCTTTCGTCTTTTCAACGCTGAATCCGGTCTTTGGTGATTCACCAACTTTCACCGAAGGTGTGTTACCTTTGTAATAAATACTGACATTCTGTTGATGTGAAGAACTGCTCATCTTGCTTTGTTTCTGCAATTCAAGTTCATGACTTTCAATTTTTTCAATCAGAACATCAAGAGAAATTGTATCATATAATGCATCATTTTTTAGAATAAACACGAACGTTTGCCACTGATCAGCTCGTGGTAACGCTTCAATGATTTTATCTACAATTTCTTCTCGTGTTTTAAAAATCTCAAACCTTTCAAGTTCAATTTTTAAATGATAAAAACGTTCAATCATTTGCCTCACTGACTCTCCCTTTAAGCTATCAAACAAATCAAATTCCTTTTTTAGTAAAGCAATTTTGTTCTTTTTAATTTGTTTGCCTCCTTCGGCTTTAACCCTTAATGCTTCCCAAACCGATTTTGATGACCCATCATGATTTAACAAAGAAAATATATCATCTCGGATAGATTGTTGAATCAAGGCGATCATCTTCTGCTCGTATGAGAATTTCCTTTTGTCGTCATCTGTTAAGCTCTTGAGTGAAATTTCTTCTCCTTTGTCATTAACAGGTCTACTGTATCCAAACTCTAAGCAGAACCAACTCTCATAAGCATATGCCTTGGTCCAGTTCAAGAATCTTTCTTTCCACCAAGTGTAATCCTTTGTATTCTCAAGTTTAGGTGGTTTCGAATAGGTTCCATAGAAGTTATCATGTTTTATGTTGTCATTGATCGTTTTTGTTATAGTTTGGGTGTGACAGTTGAAATTTCAGACGATTCGGATGTAAACGCGTTGTAGAACGTGTTGTAGAACTCTTCAGCCATGATGTTATCTCCTTGAATCACAGCACCTGTTAATCACCTGAATCAACAAACAAGCAAACACAATTAGTTTAAACAAAGTCAAACAATTTGAATCGGATGGGTATCCGATCGAGTGAGGTGCTGTGAGTTCGGGCTGTTGACCGAACGAGTGGCACTACAAGACAACTATGTTGTCCGATCGGCTGACTATGCTTTGAATATAGTGGGTTGTCCGATCGGCTAGCCTGTTCAATTGATGCATACTATACGACAATAACTTATCCTGACCGATTCAAAAAAATGAGGCTTTTGATCAGTCAACAATCACATGCATAATAACTACACCTCACATGTATACTCACATTTATTGAATACACAAATCACATGCACAATCAATAATGATGGCCGACAATCAATTCTAAATGAGGTGCTATTGGACCAATTCTACTTTAATCACATGCAATTCAGACAAACAATTCTTGGGCCGATAAATTTTAGTGGACAGAGAATTCACATGCAATAATGTTGTTGATTGGGCCGCTAATCTTTAATACAGTTTGTTGATTATAATCACCAATTGCATTTAATGTTTCACATAAATCAGACTGACAAAAGCATAATATGTTGACTAAATGACGTGAAATGAATGAGATGCTTTGAATCGAACAACCGACCGTGCAGTTGGGATGCTAGCCGATCGGCTGGCAAGTCAACAAAGTCAACAACTTTAAATGAAATTCAGTGGTATGTTTTGGTTCGGTTAGCTAGCCGTTCGGTCACTTGTCCGATCGGTTAGGTCAACAAGTCAACCTCTTTATGAATTACAAAGTGTAATGCAATGAAGATTTTGGTTCGGTTAGCTAGCCGTTCGGTTACCTAGTCGATCGGCTGACATTCAATTTAACAGCAACAGTCAACATTTTCTTAACTTTTTGGAACAGAAAATTCAAGATTTCTTTCAAACGGCTTTGAATTAAGATCTGAAAATTTGTAGGCTTGTAGATCAGATAATTTTGCACAACATATCCAAAAATCAGCAATTTTGAATCGTTAAAACTCGTTTAATTTGACGATTTTCAGATAAAAACGTGAATAAGATGTAAAAGTGAAGAAATTTTGACAAATCTGTATGAATTTGACTCTGAATCTGCTGAATTCGTGTGCGAAATTGTGTGTTTGATCCGTGCAATCGAGCTCCACTTGTTAGGACCGGTTTTAACTCCGAGACAATTGCGTATGACACGTTCGACGTGCGGAATCCGTGAACATGCGTGACCGAACACACGAGAACGTACTAAATCTATGATTCTATTCAAAGATATGAAATCGTACAATCATGTGAATCACCTTTTGCACTTTCTCTCTCTAGATCCAAAGCTCTCCAAGTTGTAGAAGTTGCAAAAGTTTCCAAAAGTTCTAAATGAGAACCCTAATGGTTCTATTTATAGGCCAAGGCAATAAGGAATGTTTCCTTATTTACAAATATGCCACCTTGCCTTTTCTATTAAAAAATTACAATATAAGCCTAGATTTCTTTAGTTTCAGCTACGGTTTTAGATTGACGTAGGCGATAGACATTACTGCACCAACACAGCCAAAAACCAAACTTCCAGCAAGAAGCTAGAAGCGGCTGGCACAACTACAAACAACCAAAAGAAAATTATAAATCAAAGGACTTCCACATTTGCCAGTTTACATTCACATTTTTTGCCCTATTATAGATCCAAAAGTATCCTTGCGCTTTGACTTCCCCCAATATCTCTTCAACTTTTGCTGGACTGTTTGAAAAGACGGCTTTGTTTCTAGCTTTCCATATACTCCACATAGTCACAAGAATAACTACCTGGACCGCCTTCTTTTTCGTATCACTACCTGTGATGTGTTTACGCATCTCGAACAAATCCTTACAAGTAAAAGCGAAGATAGGAGGAATTTTACACCAGATACTTATATGGTTCCAAACAATCGCAGACGTGTAGCATGCTGTGAATATATGATCCACCGACTCAGCTGCATTCAAACACAAACTGCAAACATTCGGACCCATCAACACTCTTCTTTTCAATAACTCGTCCATAGTCGCGATCCTCTTAAGACTTGTTCTCCAAGCGAAAACATTAATCTTGATTGGGACCATGAATTCCAGTCTAAGGTGGTCACCGGAGTCAACAATCTATTTTTGTACATCGCCTTTTTTACCGCTGCCACAGTGAAGTCTGTCGAAGAATCACCCGCCCATATCCACTTGTCTTGAACTTCACTAGTTCTGATGTTGTGGAGGACATAACCCAGATACAAAAACTCAGCCCCTTCAACCCCTTCTTCTAAGCTCGACTTCCACTCCCAAGTGTAAGTGTTAGCCCCGTTTCACTCCTTACATCGGTCTGCCACTACACACCCCTTTTTCTTCTCTTTTCTAAACAGATTTGGGCAAGCTAAACTGAGAGGTTTATCGCCCACCCACGTATCGAGCCAAAACCTGATTGTTGACCCGTTCCCAATAACCCCTCTAATGGACCTAGCTAAATCCACGTTTGCGGACACAAGCTGATTCTCAACTCTAGATGTAGCCATAACATGTCATCCTTTGACTTTTATGGTCAACCAATGCAGTTTTATAAGATATAACTAACATATTAAGGTATAAACATCTTCAATGTTTTGAACCTTCCTGTTGCATTGAGATATTACCAACATTGTTCTCATTGTAAAGACAAATATATCAGGTCAAAATAGTTGGGTCCAAGTGTCCAACCAGGTTCACCAGCTACATTTGTCTTTATTCCGGCTGGTGGCGACAACAATGGCGGCAGGGGCGGGCTAAGATTCACCCATTGGAGGTAGAGTGGGTTTTACATAAAATAAACAAAAACTATTTTGTTTTTTTTTCAATTGCCAAAATTGCCCCTGAGCCTAACGGCCAACGTTAAAGGGGTGTTAAAAAGTGGGCCAAAATGGCAATTTTAAACCTTTTCAGGGGCCTCAGTGAAAAAAAAACACACTTTTCTGTCTAAAGTGGCAATAGTGCCCAAACCTCAGGGGCCATTTTGGCATTTTACTCTATTGATATATACTAAAACACCGACATATATATTCATCAACACATACATTAATAGGTAGTGCAATGGTGGTGCAAGAATAACAAATTAATAATACCAAAATGTACAACAAAACTGATAATATTATGGAAGTCTACAAGTACTTATTTTCCACTAGTTTTTTCCTTGTTTTAAATACTTTTCATGCACATTTATAATTGTTGAAAACTAAAAGACACTGAATGTCGATTTTTAGAACCGAAATACATTAAATGCTAATTCATGAATGTTGATTCTTGAAAAACCAAAATACACATTTTTTTTGAACGGCTAACTGCTTTCCACGTGTAAACCCACCCTTTCGGAGCTATATCCAAAGGCCGACTACGAATAGGTAACCCCCCCCCCCTCCCTGGACTCGAACCCGGGTAAAACCCCGGGCCAAGCCCAAAAAAAAAAAACAAAATACACTAAATATGATTTTTTAGAACAAAAGTACATTAATGTTATTTTTTGAGAACTGAAAAACATTAGATGTGGTTTTCAATAATTAAGATAAATTAAGTGTTCGTAGCTACAGAAATAGAATGCAGTACCCTAGGTGATATACTTTAAGGGATACTAAATGTACTACTTATAGACTAAAAGCATACTGTAACAACTTAATCAGGTAAATAATTTTTAGAGGGGAGAATTCAACCTTTAGTGTTAACTGTAGGTCGGGGTAACGAGAATGAGCAACCACAAAAGTAAATTCCCCATTCTTTGAAGGAACAGGAACTGCAGGAACTATGCAGCGGCCTTCACGAAAAACATATTTGACAGATTCACTGATATCCGTAAACTGTTATTTAATCACACAAGAGTATGTGATTGTCGAATCTCATCTTCATCATGAAAGTTTACATCCACTTCACCCTTGGAATTCACAACTTCAAACACCAGGTGTTCAAGTTGGGAACCAGCAAAACAGCTTTCGGGCATCTACAATAAAAATATAGCTGACATAAGTTTGATAAGCACACATTTCTTGTGTAGAACTATTAGGTTAGAAGATTTCAGACCTCTGACAAGATCCTCAGACGCCTTTTCTCGATCTGCCACTCCTTGCTAATAGGTGGTTTTCTCATTTGAACAAATAGACAGCGATACTATGCACGAAAGTTGACTTTTTATAATGAGAACCATAGCATTCTAATCTAAAAAGAACATATAAACAGATAAGCATTTTATGTATGATACCCCGCCCGCGTCTTCCAAAGCCTTCAGTAACTCTTAACAGGCCACCGAGAGCAATGCACCCACAAGCATCTACCTTCTTACAACTGTCCAACCAACAAAATCCTTCCACACTAAACTCCACCTTTTCATTTTCTTGTACATGATTCCCATATGCATCAAATAACTGTAACAGGATATTCAAGATTACATCAGCTTCGGTAAATCAGTTGATGTATTTATCAAAATTTATATATATAATATAAAACATCATAGAAATTGTATTGTGAAACAGAAATGGTGCATGTACCTCCAAATTCAAATCCTTAACTACAGTGCCTGGAATCAGTTGCTTCTCAAAGTTTTCTGGTTGCACTGTAAAATGTTGTACGGATCCAGGAAGAACTATGGAAATAAAGCATAGAACAAAAAAAAAGGCTTTAACAAGTGAAGTCCCAACAGTACTAAACAGATTTTTTTTTGGAAGGAGTGGATCAACCGGTTACCTTGGCCGCCTCTAGACGTACCCGCTCAGGTTCGAATCCGCCGGCCCGCAATGCGGTACCTCCCTGTCGGTCTGGCCTAAGCCCCGTGCAGGAACCCCACTGGCCCGGGATCGAACCCATGACCAGTGGGTAAACCTTCACACCTCTTACCAGCTGAGCTGGTAGTCATTGGCTAACAGTACTAAACAGATAATCCAACAAATTTAACCTTTGATGGGGATATCTAAGGGCATGTTTGGCTAAGCTTTTCTAACCCAATTTATTACTTATTGACTTAATCAAAAAGCTAAAAAGGAGTTTTAGTGTTTGGCAAACCTAAAAGTCCTTTTCAAAATAACTTTTTGAAAAGGTGATAAAGTCATCAAAAAGTCATTTTTAGAAGTTAGGGGCTTGTGACTTTTTGATCAGCTTATAACTTTTCAAAGACCAAATTACCAGATTACCCCTGATTTAACACTCCTTATATTTGTTGACTTATGAAAGAATATCCCTTTTAGTCATTTTATATCAATAAGCAAAGCCAAACACTTTTTAAAAAACAACTTATTGACTTATTCGTTTTTCCCACCCCATAAGCTAATCCAAACACTTTCTTAAAAGCTACTTTTCAAAAAGTCATAAGTTAATAAGTCCTTTTCACAAAAAGTCCTTTTAGGTAAAATAAGCTTAGCCAAACATGCCCTAAGTGTGAGTTGTCAAGGAGATAACACCATAACTTGGTCCAATATATACAACCCATGAAAGTCTTTTAATGATGTAGGTCCTACACGTCCAAAATAGATATTCTTTGCACTTAGCCAAATCATCCTTATCAGTGATAGTGATACTCTGTAACAAAGTACGAATTACCTCTTGACAAATTTGGTGTTGCTTTTCTTCAACTAGATCGGCCCATCGAAGAAATCCACATCCTTCTAGCTACAATCGGACGACATAAGGTGCAAAACAAATAAAACAATTCACAAATGTACAAATTACTTATAATGTAGACGCTTACACAACACAAACACCGGCCTTCGACCTAGAAAACTTGTACTCTGTATGCCCACCACAATCACAAATGATGTCAAACGGTTCCGTCCTCTTCGACTTCGCTTTTGAATGGTACACACTTGACATTGACGCACAGTGTCGGAGCCTTGGTGATGAAGTACAGGATGAACGAGGTTGAAGACAAGAGGAATTTGGGATAAAATTAGGGTTTTTAACGTAACAGGAAGTTATTTCACGATTTTGAAAACAGGGGGTAATGTTGATTCGGCCCCCAAACCTTAGGGTGTAAAACTGCAATTTACTCTTAACGAAATTACAAAGTTATATAGATGGATTAAATTAGGCCAGATGCAGCCGGAGGGTAAGACATGCACGAAGTCTGTAACATAACGAGATCCTTTGGGGTTCTTCACTAACTTGGAATTTAGAGAAACCATACGCGAGCGGGGTCTGCCTGCATAGCTTGCGTTGAGAGCGTTCCAGGTCTGTCGTGTCATTTCAGCAGATGAAACGAGAGGCTGAATCACATCAGAGCAGCTGCCGAGAAGGGTATTAATGATCAATTGATCTTGACCGAACTAGTTTAGGTAGTTTGGGTTCGGTTTGGACACTTTGCCGGTAACAATTTTTTTTGGTCGGCGGTTTGGAATGTAAGGTTAAATATATTATGTTTTAATATTTAATCTAGTTGCCATTATAATCATTTACATTATATAGCTCAAAATATATAACAACCTATTAAATAATTAGTTGGTAATTGTTGATGGACCATATTACCCTTATTAACTAATTAGGTTTTCTCTTGGATGCTTATATAAGAAGACTTATGTAGAGGTTCTAAGGTCAGACACTTAACCTAATTATCATAACATCAAAATCGGCCCTCTTCTCCTAAATCGATACCCTTTTCGGTTTCATCATCACCATCATTAGTTTGCACCCTAAGGATGAACCAGATCACACTAACAAAGATGTCGAACTCTATGGCTTCTTCTCTCACTGGATTCTCCTCTGCACTGTCTGCTGTAACAGGTATGTTTTCATGTTTTCCATCATGTCTAAAACAGAACTGATCAACATGTGGTATCAGAGCATATGCTGATTAATCAGTTCTGTTTTCGTATCCTTAATTCTGGGATACAAATCTGGAAAACAGAACTTTAGAAAAGTCTTATAAAATCATGGCTGTTTTCGAGTCCTTTTTTGCCGAATCACTGTTTTCGGAAAAAGAAGTATTAATATTTTTGGCTCAAAATCATAATGGGTTAATTTTATGTCCGAAATCTGTTAACGGGTAAAACTCAGATTTCGGATCCCAGAATTATGTTTTATTTTTTAGGGTTCATCACATGTTCTTAGGAAAATTCGAAAATTCCTTTATGTTTTGGAATGTAATTAGGATTAATGAGTGTTTTTTCCTATTTGATCCAATTTTATCCTCTAAGTTTATTCGAAAATTGTTAATTGATAATCAGATAAAATTTTTACGAAATATTTTGATAAAATTATATCATCACTAAAACAGGAAACCATATCTAAAAATCCCTAAGAATTCAAATTTTCAATTACGTTTTCATAACAACAGCTGTCTACAGGGGTTTGAGGTCATCATTAACGAGTCGAGACCAAGATTTCGACTCGAGACCACATGGTCTTGACTCGAAATCATAAGGGTTTCTTCAATCTTCACAAATCGAGACCATGGTTGCGACTCGAGACCAAGATTTCAACTCGAGACCACAAGGTCTCGACTCGAAATCCTAAGGGTTTTCAGTCCTTCATGACTCGAGATCATGGTTGCGACTCGAGACCAAGATTTTGACTCGAGACCATAAGGTTTCGAATCGAAATCATAAGGGTTCTCAAATCTTTACAACTCGAGACCATGATTCCAACTTGAGGCTAAGGTTGCGACTCAAGATCTCACTCGAGACCTCATAATTGAGTCGAAACCTTATAACCGAGTTGAGATCTTACTCAAAACCTAAGACTAACTCGATGTCTCAACCTCATTACTTTAGGCTGTTTAATTTGAACTAAAATTTGGCGCTAACAGGTGGTTTGCTATTAAATAATTGGGTTTTGTAAATACTTAGTTAATTAATCAGAATCAGATAATGTTTTATAAAACCAATATAGCTTAACTTGATTGAGCTTCTGATGTATCATTTCTGGCCAAAGCTGATTTAATACATCTACTTATCGTTCAAGTATTACGAAAGCTATGTTAAGTGTACATTACAAAAGTGAATGTCTTAATATCTTGCCAAAGTCGATTTAATTCTTTCATGTATAGCATACTTAACAAGTGCATAACTAAAGTGATTGTCTCATTTCTGGCCAAAGTTGATTTGTTACAATCACTTTGCACACATGCTTAAATGATTACACTTCTGGCCAAAGCTGATTTGTTTTTGTTTAAGTAGAATTTTAACTAAGTCTATTATTTTGATGTTAGCAATAGACAATATCACAGCTTCATAATTAAAATGGTCATTATTTATGTCTGCCTTAGTATAATATGCCCTTAGATCACATTAGGACTTCTTCCTTAGTATCATAACTTGCTCATCTTATTTCCACTATCAGCGCCCAATTGCGGGATTCCACCTTTGACAGGTGATAACTTTGCTGCGTGGAAGGATGCTCTCATGCTTACGCTTGGATTGCTAGATTTTGATTATGCTCTAAGAGAGAATAAGCCAGCGGACCTTACTCCTCAAAGCACGGCTGCTAAGCAGTTAACTCATGAAAAATGGACTAGGTGTAACCGCATGTCTCTCATGTTCATGAAGCAATCCATAAGCAATGCAATCAGAGGAGCCATTCCTGATTCTGAAAATGCTAAAACCTACTTGGCTTCCGTGGAGGCACAATTCAAGGGGACGTCTAAAGCACACGCTAGTACCCTTATTCTCAAGCTGGTGACAACTAAGTATGATGGGAGGAGCGACATTCGCGAGCACATCATGATGATGAATGACATGGCCAATAAGCTGAAGGGGCTGGAAATCGAAATCAGTGATGGTTCCCTTGTTCATTTCATCATTACTTCGTTTCCTTCGTCCTTTGAAGCATTCAAGATCAATTACAACACTCAGAAGGACAAATGGACGATGAGTGATCTGGTCGCTATGTGCGTACAGGAGGTACAGCGTATGAGGATGGATCGCACTACTGATGTTGCTAACTTCACCACTTCCAACTCTAAGAAAAGGAAGAACAATCATCAGAGGAAAGATGCTTCAAAAGTCCAGAGGCCCAATCCTAATACAAGTGCACCTTCTAGCTCTAAGAACTCCTTAGGTAGAATCCACTACAATTTCTATAAAAGGGCAGGACATATGCAGAAGGAATGCCCTGACTTTAAGGAGTGGCTGGCTAAGAAAGGTAACGATTATTTTATGATACTTGAGTCATATAATTTAAATGTTCCAGCTAATTCTTGGTCGTTTGATTCTCTGGTTCTATGGTTCATGTTCCCAATTCAACTCAGGGATTCCTTACAATCCGGAAGCTGGAAAGAAACCAAAGAACGCTTAAGGTTGGGGATGATCGAGAATTAGAAGTGAAGGCCATTGGAACATTACATTATTTATGAAAACTGGTTGGGGATGATCGAGTATTGAACTTTATGATACCTCATATGTTCCTGAGGTAACTCGGAACCTTGTATCAGGACCAAAGTTAGACAAAGTTAGACATGGACGGTTTTATTGTTTCCCATGGTCATCGCAAACTCTCTATCCTCTATGATTCTGTTCTTTATGGTACTAGTGTTCTGGATGGTGGTCTCTATAGATTAGAACTAGATGATGACTTTTCCAAATCTTTATTGTCATATAACATTAATGTATCACTCACAAAGATGAGAGAGAAATGAGACTTAGAGACTTTATCCACGTTGTGGCATTAACATTTAGGCCACATCTCAAGAGAACGATTAAATCGTCTGGTAAAGGATGAAGTCTTACCTCCTCTCGATTTCTCTGATTTTGGAACATGTGTCAAATGTCTTAAAGGTAAAATGACATTAGCGAATAAGAAAGGTGCCACTAGGAGCTCTAATTTATTAGAACTCATTCATACTGACATTGGTGGTCCCTACCAAATCGTTGGCATATCAGGACATACTTCATTTATCACTTTTATTGATGATTATTCTCGTTACATGTACTTGTATCTTATTAAGGAAAAGTCTGAATCTCTTAGAGCTTTTAAAGATTATAAGGCTGAAGTTGAAAAGCAATTAGATCGTCAGATTAAAGTTGTGAGATCAGATAGAGGCGGTGAATATTATGGAAGACATACTGATGTGGGTCAAGCTCCTGGTCCATTTTATGAGTTTTGTAAGGGCCAGGGGATTGTGAACCAATACACCATGCCAGGTACACCTCAGAAGAAAGGTGTCGCTGAAAAAAGAAACCATACCCTTATGAACATGGGTGCGTATTATTTAGCCAACACTAATTTACCATTATTCCTCTGGACTGAAGCGTTAAAAGCAGCTGTTAATATACTCAACAGAGTTCCTTCTAAGTCTGTCCCTAAAACTCCTTATGAACTTTGGATAGGAAGGAAACTGAGTCTTAAATATATGAAAGTATGGGGCTACATTGCTGAAGCAAAACTTTACAATCCTTTCCTAAGGAAACTTGACCCTAAAACAGTAACCTGTTTCTTTATCGGGTATCCTAATAATTCAAAGGGTTATCATTTTTATTGTCCTTCCCATGTCACTCGTATTGTTGAAACCAAGCGTGCTGCGTTCCTGGAGGATTTCAAGGTTAGTGGGAGCAGTACCAACCCTTACGAAGAATTGCAAGAAGTACAAGACGCGGGGGGAGAGACTCGTCGCTTACCATTACTCCGATTACTCCTCTTGTACCCAATGCAACTACTACACCAACTCCAAACTTATCTCTATAGTCAGAACCCATTATACCTCATGACGAAGGCACACCAAGCGCTCAAAACCAAGACAATGCTGAACCCGATAATCAACTCAGGAGGTCATCTAGGCAAAGAAGACCTACTAATTGGGGTGATTATGTTACCTACCTGACTGAAATGGATCCCGGAAAGCTCAATGATCCTATCTCTTACAATGAAGCCATTAATAGTGATCAGCTTCTGAGTGGAATAAAGCAATGACTGATGAGCTTGAATCCATGAAGAAAAATGACATTTGGGATTTGGTAGAATTACCCAACGGTGTCAAACCCGTAGGATGTAAATGGGTGTTCAAAACAAAACTGGATCCGAATGGGAACGTTGAACGCTAGAAAGCGAGATTGGTTGCAAAGGGCTACACTCAGAAAGAGGGAATTGATTATCAAGAGACATTTTCAGCTGTCTCTCGTAAAGATTCATTAAGGATCGTCATGGCCCTAGTAGCTCATTTTGATTTAGAGCTGCATCAGATGGACGTTAAAACCGCTTTCCTTAACAGAGACTTAGACGAAGATGTTTACATGAAACCACCTGAAGGTCACGAGCATCTAGTCTGTTAGTTGAAGAAATCCATTTACGGGTTAATACAAGCATCACATCAATGATACCTCAAGTTTGATGAAGTCATGAAGAAACAAGGTTTTATGAAGAATCAAGTGGATCAATGCACCTACCTCAAGATGAGTGGGAGCAACTTTACTATACTTGTCCTTTACGTAGATGATATTCTATTGGCAAGTAATAGTTTAGACATGTTGCATGAGTCGAAGCAATTACTCTCGCATAACTTCGACATGAAGGATCTCGGAGATGCTTCTTACGTCATTGGCATCGAATTCACCGAGATAGACACAAAGGGATCTTAGGTTTGTCTCAAAAGGCTTACATAGATCGTGTCCTTACACGTTATAACATGCAACAGTGCAAACCCTCCGTCGCTCCAGTAGTTAAGGGAGATGTTTTCGGTTCATTCCAGTGTCCGACAATAGAGGTTGAGAAGGAGCAAATGAGCCAGATACCTTACGCGTCAGTAGTTGGAAGCCTGATGTATGCTCAAGTCTGTACTCGCCCAAATATTGCTTATATTGATGGAATGCTAGGCCGTTATAAGACTAATCCTGGCCTAGATCACTGGAAAGCAGCTAAGAAGGTACTTCAATATCTGCAAGGGACGAAAGACTATAAACTGACTTATAGAAGAAGTAATCATTTAGAAGTGGTAGGCTATTCTGATTCTGACTTTGCCAAGTGCAAAGAGGACAAGAAATCCACTTCAGGCTATATCTTTATGTTAGCAGACGGACCTAACTCATGGAAGAGTCCTAAACAACAGTTGACCACAACTTCCATAATGATGGCAGAGTACATTGTTGTTTATAACGCAACTTGTCATGGAATGTTGCTTAGAAATCTAATCACTGGACTCAAAATCGTTAATTCAATTTCTAGACCATTGAAGCTTTATTGTGATAACTCAGCTGCCGTTAGTTTCTCGAACAGTAACAGTTCGACTGGAGCCGGTTTATATCTCGATACAAAATATCTATTCGTACGTGAACGAGTTGAGGAAAATAATGTTTGTATTAAGTATATTAGTACTAAAGATATGCTTGCAGATCCGATGACTAAAGGTCTCCCTCCTAAGGTTTACGTAGAACATGTTCGGAACATGGGATTTAGTAAAGACCTTATTTAAGCATATTGTACTAGCTTATGTTTTATGTTAATGAAATTTCCTTAGTTTTATTTTGTATATCTCTAAGAATATGTTCAACCGGTATAATGGCATAGAGACAAATAAAGTTACAAATCAAACAAAGGGCTTATGCGTATTTTGATCATGTCGATTAGGTTTTAAATTAAGGCTATAGTATGACTAATGGGGGTCCTGAGTCGCATAATGATTCAACGGCGGTATTTCCCTGCTATAGTTCTTGTTTAAGGCTAAAATGAGTGTTAACTCCTGATCAGGCTTATCTAATACTCATAGTAAATGATTACTCGGCTAAGTGGGATAATGTTAGATTAAATATATTATGTTTTAATATTTAATCTAGTAGCCATTATAATCATTTACATTATATAGATCAAAATATATTACAACCTATTAAATAATTAGTTGGTAATTGTTGATGGACCATATTACCCTTATTAACTAATTAGGTTTCCTCTTGGGTGCTTATATAAGGAGACTTATGTAGAGGTTCTAAGGTCAGACACATTACCTAATTATCATAACATCAAAATCGGCCCTCTTCTCCTAAATCGATACCCTTTTCGGTTTAATCATCACCATCATTAGTTTGCACCCTAAGCAGGAACCAGATCACACTGACAAAGATGTCGAACTCTATGGCTTCTTCTCTCACTGGATTCTCCTCTGCACTGTCTGCTATAACAGGTATGTTTTCATGTTTTCCATCATGTCTAAAACAGAACTGATCAACATGGAATTACCGACCATATGTTGGTCAAGTTGAAGTCCTATGAGAGTGGATAGAACTTTTTTAAGCCATGAAGGGAAATCATTAGAAGTGAGTTTAATTGGGAAGTGAGTTGCTGCTGTAAGGTGAATGATTTGTGTAGATGCCATGATAGTGTTACGAAGAAAGGAGGAGTACGTGTGAAGGATAGGAGAAAAAAACTCATGGGAGTAGGTTAAGCTCTTGATACCATATCAAATATAGAATTGAGTTATTGAAAAGGCTTACTTTCTTATTCACCACAAGGGTATTTAAATGAATTACAAACACTAATCATGGTGGAAATATGATACGGTTACACTAGGACATTGACTCTTTAAACTAATATATCTAGACTACCTAAAATAACAATTTTTGAATTGGAGATAAGCATACATACATTATTTATGTGTTGTTGATACCAAAGACTTCAGCATCATGCCATATATACCATCCATTGTGGATATCACTAGTGGGTTGGCGCAAAGTGATGGAGACAGTACGTTTCATACGCAGTATAAGTATATTAAGGATATTACCAAAATAAAAATTTACCATATATATTGTATTTATAGATATAATTGAGGTGGTTATTCACCTCCATATTCATAGCCTCAATAGCAGCAGCCCATATTCTCTCCTTTCCAATTGTAATTCTTGTAGTAATTGGCTTATTTAAAGCCTTGTAATTGTAAATCAAAATATAGCTTTTCACAATATTCATCTTCATCGAGACTTGATAGTCTTAACTAGTGTCACCACCCCCAAGAGCGACAACATGAGCTTCGGTATTTTTTTCATTTTTTCTAATTTAATCTAAAGGGATTTTCGATGAGAGTCACCATCTCAGGGGAAATTTCCAGAGGCCTCGTTATTTTTATCTAGATCATATTTGTTAAGTTTTTTTGATTAAAAATCCAATAGTTTTAACTTATAACGGTGGTGGGTATGCAACTCGAACAATGGCTGTGGATGTAACAAAACTAGAGCATAGAGGCGGAGGGTCGAATTGTCAAGAGGTTGGATAGATTTGATTAGGCAATATGATGAGGGAGCAATGATTTGGGTTTTAAAACTCACTATATAAGTGCTAAAATTAGTTATATTGTTTTGAATGGAAATCAACAAATCAGAAATACATTTTGAATTTGAGATTAGGTA
Source organism: Helianthus annuus (assembly GCF_002127325.2). NCBI lineage: Eukaryota > Viridiplantae > Streptophyta > Magnoliopsida > Asterales > Asteraceae > Helianthus > Helianthus annuus. The sequence continues at coordinate 48,329,585 of NC_035440.2, read as the reverse complement.
ATCATGGGTCACAAAAAAAAAAAAAAAAAAAAAAAAAAAAACCGTTTTGTATCTCTTATTTTATCTTTTTCTAATCTCTTTTATATTATATTCTTTTATATACTAATGTATATATTTACTACTTATTTGATATATACTAATGTATTTCAAAGTCACTAGTGGGATTAAAGCTAAAGCGCACACATACATAATATAAAAAGAAACATCACGTGGGTGTGTATCCTACGTCCAGGTGGGGTAACCATGGTTCTATTCAGAACAATATGTAACGTAAATCAATTGACAAACATTGACCTAAACATCAAAAATCTCAACACAAAACTTAAACAATATGTACCAAAAATCCGTTCACATACTTTAACCTTAAAACATCACAATTCTTCAATTTTCAACACAAAATTCGAACAATCAACCAGACAAAACAAAATGTAAAGTAAATCATTTGACAAATTTTAACCTAAACATCATAATTATTAAATTCTCAACACAAAACTATATTCAATCTCAACATTAAACTACTCAGATTAATATGTATCATAAATCCGTTCACAAACCTCAACACAAAAAGTTCAAAGACTCAACCTGAACAGCTTTGCAGGAGTTCAATTGATCTTAACATCATAATTCTTCAAAATTTAACACGAAATTCAAGCAATTAAACTACCTGAGCAGCTTTATACGAGTTCAAATCCTTACACATAACTAGATTCAGTCTCAACTTTAAACTACTCAAGTCTATATGTAATGTAACTCAGTTCATAAACTTTGAACCTAAACATCAAAATTCTCCAATTATTTCACAAACTTTAACAACCTAAACATCACAATTCTCCGAATCTCAACACAAAACTCAACCAATCTACTACCTGTGCAGCAATATACGAGCCCACCATCTACTCAGCAGCTTCCTTCTCCTCATCTCCAACTTTAAACTCCGCCAAATTCACCTACATTAAACCACTTCTATCTCAAATTATCTACTTTTTTTAAGAGCAAAAGCAAACTTTACAAAATAAATCCCAACAATATACTTTACCCCGCTTCTTGCTCTTTCTTGACCTAGATGAAGAAGCCGGTCCATCTTTCCTCTTATGCACTGCTGCCTCAGAAGTTCAACCTGAGAACTTGTAGGAGGATATAACGCCAATCGGCCTTTTTTCTTTGTAGTAATGATCGGTGTTCTAGAACCCTAAATAGAATACAAAAAACATATACGTTAACAACTAAACACAATATAATCTAACACTACTGAAAATAGGGCTTTTGCCACCACTTTCGGTAACAAAATGGTCACAATTACCATGTTGCCACCGTTTAGCAACCGAAAGTGCGGTGGCAAAAACACTCGTGTCAATTGCCCTGTTGCCACCAAATAGCTACCACTTTTATATTTTGCTACCGGATTTTTGCCACCACAAAAACCGTCAAAATAATTTGCGACCGCTCCTTGTTTGCCACATGACCAGGACTTTTTACTACCAAATTGCTACGGTTGTTTTGCCATGGTTTTAATACGATTTAGCCACCAATATTGCCACTATTTAGCCACCAATTTGCTACTATTTAGTTGTAGTATTGAACATTTACTACCAATTAGCCACCTCTTGCATTGAATATTTGCTACCATTTAGCAACCACATTGAATATATGCTACCACATCTGTTTCCCTATTTCCACGTTTCCCATTTTTTTCCTGTTGTTTTCATAACAATTACATTTCAATAAAATTGCAAAATTATATAAATACTCCAATAAAATTACGAAACCACAAAATTATATAAAACATTTCTATTATAGTTTTTCATGTTACAAAATCATATAAAACAATTTAATAATAAATACCAACTAAAATGTTAAATAACTGGAATTATCCTAATATGATAAACATCGAAACATTCAAAACTAAGTGTTTATAACATATCTTAGAACAATAGCTGTTAACGTAGCTTCAACTTGTGATATCCTATCGAGCATAGTATCTTTATCCACCTTATCTTTTTTTCTTTTTCAGCCGACGGCCCCGCAATAATTCTATTCAACTTTTCTTCTTCTTCATCCTTTTCCTCAACGAGCTCCTTGATAACCAAGTTTACCTTTTCAATTTACGAAACAACCAATAAAGAAAATCCAAGAGTCAGAATTAAAGAAAACTGATAACGGGTCAAGTTGGTTGAGGAAGAACAAAATCCAATCTTAGTTATACACTTCTAGTTTGTATAATGAGTTAAATAGCAAGTATCTATGTGTAGAGGCGGCTAAACAAGTGGGTCGGTTATCGGGTCAAGTAACATATCAAAACGGGTTTAGGTCCGTATGGGCCACTTCAAAACAGGGTCAAAATGGGTCGTGTCAACCCACTACTACATAGCTAACATTACTTATTATTAAAAATAATAATTTTGTTACTAATATAGTTAACGGTAAAATATGTTTTTCTATTACTTATTTTGCTTCCAAAATTATTTTCCTAGTCGTTGGCAATAGGCGCAGAGTATTTTTATAATTCGTAAAAGCTTTATACAGAAATACCTTAAATCGGAACACACCTGTCTTCAGTTTTCACAATGATCTTTTGTCATATCTCCTTGTTTCTCAAAAGACTTTCATTAAACTACAACCAAAAAAGAACAATATCAATAAGAAAACGTCCTTTCATCGGTTATACGGAGGTAAACACTTACATCATCCACCAACTCCTTTTCTTTGAGACTTTTATCCAGCTTGGCTTGCACCTTTTTCAATTTTTTATTTTTCTTTGGAGATTTGTTCACAGCATATGAAATATCCTTCTCATTTTGTTATTCAAGTTTTTTCTGGAGTAAAGATTCATAATACTGCAAAAAACAAATCTCTATATGAGCTGCTAAACAATAAAAATTTATGAAATAATGAATATACTGGAGATGCCAATCTTATCAGGTTGGCAGGTTGAATCATTGAACCCTAACACGACCCATATATTTATTCCAAACACATCAACCCTAACCTGGACACATTTATAAAACCGTGTAGCCCGGACAAAACCCATTCATTTTAAATGAGTCAAACCAGTTGATGGGTTTTACACGAGTCATAAGCGGGTTGGCGGTTTGTAATAAATGGGTTAAAATGGATTAACAGGTCGATATGTTCATATAAAACATGTCGACCTGTCAACCTGCTTATATGACCTGATTGATGGGTCATGTGGTCAACATGTTTAATTAAAAAGGTCATCCAGCCACAGCCTGCATAACCAAAGGTTTAGATGTGACAACTCAGAACCTGTTATTTTTGCTAAAGTGTTTTTATGTTTCAGGTCAAACCATAGTTGTCAAAAGTGCAAAAGGTGCGCGCCTAGGGTTAAATTCGGGTTCTAACCATATACTCTGAAACCAGTTTGAACACAGTCAAACCTGGCCGAAACCAGTCAACCCGGTTTTCAACCCAATCAGACCCAACCCTTTCCTCTCGAAAACGACTCCAACCCGACCCGGTTCTGACTACGTTGACCCAACCCGAACCGATTCAGGCTTAGAAGCGAATTGCGCACCTCCGGTATAACGTTCGTTGTCAGACTTTATTTATGTCGGTTGTCAGACTTTATTTACACTGCCTGCTACTGCAATCTCTTCTAATCCGATAAATATCACAACAAGAGCACAAAAAAGATATAAAAACAAAAATTAGAGCTTCATACAAGTGAGGAATATGCTGATGCCTTGAGAGTATCCCCTTCCTCATTTGTCTCATAAGCCATAGTACATATCGCACAACATAGCGCAGCTCTGCACCTTCAGAAGAGAAGACACGGTATATCACAACCATTAGTAAATATGTTACCGAAAATAACAAACTATGAAACCAAACTTCATTGGAATATGCACATGCCCAGTGTCATCTATATGAGAAATACCAAAACAAATCTTCCGTTGTCCGATAAAAATGGTAGCATTTCCTTTTTCATAAAATTTCAAGAAAATTTTACCTATTAATACAAGTGTGTCAACCGTGTCAGCTACACAGAATCACTTGAAATTATGCCATAAAAAGAATCAAACAACAGAATTCAAAGAGGCTGTGCCTAAGTCCAGCGATACTGATCCGATAAACAATATCCATAAACAAACACCGGAAGTATAACAGTATTTCATCTAGTTTCAAAATCCCAAATTGGAACCCTAATATCAGAAACACAAAATGAAGAATCTCGAATAAAAACGAAGCCCTAAATCGAGAATCACGCTGGTAATGGGACTTCATTCCCTATGTTTTCAAAACCTAAAATCGAAATCAAACAACACCGTAAAAACTAAAATCAGGGTTAAGATGAGAGATTCTTACTTGAATATATGGAGATGTTTATGAATCTACCATGGAAGACCACCAAATCGATCAGAGCAAATGTATGGAAGCAGGGTTCTTTGAATGGCTTGACGCAGGGGAGCGGGTGAGAAGCAGGGATTAAAATTTTGGAGGAGAGTTATTTGGCTGGAACCCTAATTAGTAGACTTTTGAAGCGTGCAGATCTATAAAAAAAATATGTCAATTTGAATTTTTATGTTGTCACCGATAACATGGTCACAGTTAACAAATACCTTTTTATTTTTCATGCTTTAGCGTATTTTTCCCACAAATTGCCACCGAAAATAAAAAGGTGGCAAAAATTGCAACCGCTTTGCAACCATATCATGATAAATACACTAATATTCTTTTCCGTGGCAAGTCGGTGGCTAAATTTACTACCATTTTTTTCGGTAGCAAATTTTGGTCACAATTGCCCAATTTTCTAGTAGTGTAAACATATAAACATACCATGTCCTGTTGCAGGCGGTTGTTGAAATTCTTGCTGAGGGTTGTTACGAAAAAAGTCCTAAAATCGGGCTTTTTAACCGGCTGCATAATGCAGTCAACAGGACTCCCGGGTGCATCGCAATGACAAGCTGAAGGAAGGTCTTTCCAGCCAACCAGGCTATCGGACTCAAGAGTCTCAAACCGATCGCTTAGATACTTGTTCACACACTTGGTTGTGTGTAAAGCAACTGTCCCTCCTAAAAAATTTCTTCAAAAGAGGGCGCGGGTCAACGGGTTTTTCAACCGCCCATTTTATAAACGTAGCATCACAGAGCATGTTCTGTTAATGCACTTTGGGTGATAAGTGCATGCCTTCCAATTTGTAGGGTCTTTATTGTTCATGTATTGAAACTTAGTCCTAGTTTTATCCTTGGACATTTTGTCCAAGTTTTAGGCTAGACTTTTGTCTGAGTTTTTTGTTTAGGACAAAAGTCAGAGTTTTGTGTAGTTTGTTTGTCCGGGCTTTCTAGTTTGTCTTGAAAGTCCAGGGTTTGCCTTGTATATATACCGTTGTGTGGAATAGACAAGGCGGCGATTCTATGTGAAATTCTGTGCACCTAACCCTAATCATTGTGTGTGTTTTGTCTGGCGGCTACTGTGTGTGAGTGACGTCATTCATCTTCCTCATCAAGAATACTCAGTGTATTCTTGATTTCTCTCGCAAATCTTTGCATTCTAGTGTTTCATCTACAGTGGTTGATCATCAGGATTAAACTACAACAATCAAAATTAAACAAATCGAATCAACAATAACCTGTAATTGTCACACCCCCAAAATCCACCTGCGGAGTATCACCGCTTGGGAGCGTGACTAACCAGGATCAAGCCATCAATCATATTGAACATAGCGTAAATAATTAAAGTAATTCATAAAACCCATTTCAATACAATTGATGTTCCAACAAAACATAGTTTAAGTAGCGGAAGCATGTAAGTAACCCAACATAGTTAATAGTTTTAAATGTCATAACAGTTCAACATAGAAATCATGATCCTTGTCCACAACGACCGCGCCTCCAGTGCAAGCTCCAAATGTACCTAAGGTCCTGTAAGGCATGCAGCAGAGATTCAACAACTAGTTGAGCGAGTTCACAGAAAGTAAGTACGTAATGGTAATTCGTAAGTTCACTAATGGGGGCTTCCCATGTATGTATGTATTAATAGTGGGGTTTCCCATGGTTATATTTATTACTAGTGGGGGATTCCCACGTTTATCCATACTAATGGGGGGCTTCCCATGATTGTAATTACTAGACTATTGGCAACCATGTGTTCTTCTTAATCCGAGAACAGGAATACGTACAAGGTCACGTAGGATTTACGTGAGTGCCCTTCCTCGAGGACAGTGGTAAGCGTGGGGTTTACGTAGGATTTACGTAAGTGTCCTTCCGACCCGGAAGACAGTAGTAGGTATGAGTTTACGTAGGTTTTACGTAAGTGTCCTCCCGACCCGGGAGACAATGGTAGATACTAGTTTACGTAGGTTTTACGTAAGTGTCCTGACTAATCTGAGGACGATGGTCTTTAGTCTAGCAATAGCGTAAGTACGAGTAATTATCCATTTCAAATATTCCAACCCAATTCCCAACCCGGGAATCCCATGCCTTGGCTGTGTGAACTCACCTTGGTTTGCTCGGTATGCTAAGTATGTGCTCAAAGTAAATCAATCACGTCCTAAAGTACGCATGTATACATAATCAGTTCATGTTCATGTAGTTCACGTATAAGCACAATTATTGATCACCAAGTAGTACACATCACTAACCAACATCATACAAGTCATGCATAGTGTTTAACAGCAGTTAGTCAATCCAGTTAACTTCTAACAGAGTTAAGTCGAGTTACTGTGCCAAGTACTCAAGTCGGCGAAACACAGATTGACGAAACATACTCTGTTTCGTCAATCACCCCTTGGCGAAACAAGATTCTGTTTCGTTGATACCCCTTGGCGAAACACATTCTGTTTCGCCGAGAGTTCTGTTTCGCCAAACAAGTCAGTTACGTCAAACATCAGTTACGTCAATCATGCCGATCAGTTACAAACATTAACACCGAACCCTAATTGCCGTCACACTAACATCGATCATACAGAGATCATATGGCACATAATTCATCATGAATTTATCATCGTAAATCATACGGTATTCATCAAATTAGACATAGTTCCCTTACATAACATCCGATTGACAAGAACATTAATTCCATTCGCATGCAATATTGTATCCGATTCATCATTATCAGTGAATCAATCAACATTCTATTTGGTTTGACATAAACAATCACCTTGATTAAACACTAAGCCAAAACATATAGATCACCCCCATCCATTATCCCCATTGACAACAACCCTAATCTATGCTCACGATTAACAAGGAGTCACACTAGTCATGAAATCACAGATCATCATGGTATTCATTAGCAAATCATAAACATGTAAGTGCTAGCAATAACTAACCGAAAACCAAGCGATTAATACGGACGGAACGAGTGAATTCTCAGATAATGGGGGCTGCCGACGTGCACAGGAGAGCTTCTAGGGTTCTAAGTTTTGCCAAAAGTGTGAAACAGAAATCGCTACAAGCTAATATACCCAAATTACCGTACTGGGCCGAACTGGGCCTTGGCGAAACTGGGCCGGCGAAACACTTGTTTCGTCGAGATGATATTGACGAAACAGATTTCCTGTTTCGTCGAGATTGGGTTGACGGATCAAGCTTCTGTTTTCGTCGAGATGATTCGTGAAAGTTACACAAGACTTAGCTAGCTCGAGTGTGTACTAACAGGTTCACATTATATCATTAACACAAAACATGCAATATTCACAATACGTTTCATTATAACATAACGTGCACAGTTACAAGTCAAACAAATCAAACAACTACACAGTCAAAGTCAACGCGTAATAAATGTGTAAGTGAAAGTCGAAAACTCGAGTTGTCACAGTAATAATCAAAAACTAAACAACTATCAGGATTAACCTACATACAACAATCAAAAGTAAACAAATCGAAACAACAAAAACCTGCAATATAATCAACACCTAAACAACAATCCGGATTAAACTACAACAATCAAAATTAAATAAATCGAATTAACAATAACCTGTAATAATCAAAACCTAAACGACTATCAGGATCCTACATACAACAATCAATCAAAAGTAAACAAATCGAAACAACAATAACGTGCAATAATCAACACCTAAACGACAAACAGGATTAAAATACAACAATCAAAATTAAACAAATCGAATCAACAATTACCTGCAATAATCAAAACCTAACGACTACCTGGATTAAACTACAACAATCAAAATTAAACAAATCGAATCAACACCTGAACGACTACAATAATAACCTAACTAGTACACAATTCTGATACAGGATTAAGCATTAAGCTAGAATAGAACAAACCTGACCACGAGAGAGAGAGAGATGAAAATGAGATAACTAGAGTGATGCGGTTTATAAACAAACTTATATACCCAGTGTTAGAACATTTTTCGGCGCTTGAGTTGTGGCCCCCATTTTTAAAATATCATATATATAAAATGTATGCGCTAATAACAAACAAAAAGAATAAGTGGGTGAACCAAATAAAACATAGTGACTCAACACTAAAAGATTACGCCATACATTACAAGAAAATCTTTCGTGCTTTTATTTGAACGACAATAATAATGATATAGATATCAAAAAAGGGAAGCTAGCAAAAGACCCGAAACATACCAAAAGACAAAACCAAACCAAACCAAACAGAACATTAAAATTAAATTTTGAAAACTGCTAAAAAAGATCCACTTATACCAAAAATTTTTGGTGCTAGAAGTAGAAAAGAAAATTAGGGCTAATAAGATAAGAAAGAACAACATGAAGAGGAAGAGGAAGAGGAAGAGGAAGAGAGAGGGAGGGAGGGAGAGAGAGAGAGAGAGAGTATAATGAGTTGTGGGTGGGTTTGGAGTATCTCAGAGGTTTGGCTATTTATTGAAGGTAAAAAATGAAAATTAAAGTTAGAAATAAAGAGAAAAAAGAAACACTGGTTACAAGATATTTAATTAATACAGTGATAGTGAACTAGTGAACTGGCGTATGTGCACATGTAGTCCTTCATGTTTTACATCATTCTTTCTAGACCCTGTAAGAAGATTTAAATTTAAAAAAATTAATAAATATTTGTTTTTTAGATAATCAAAGAACCAATAATTAATATGTTATCAAAAATAAACCAACAAAATAACTGAGATATAACTTTTTTTTTTCAAATACCCGTTTATTCTTTTCAGTTTAATAATATATTACCGTTACATAAAATTTTAAATATACCAATGAGACATATTCAGAATTTTTTTTTGCGGAGTCTCTTACAGAGCTCAAGGAATGGCAGGAATGTCAAGAAGTCATCATGGTGAGAATGTCAAATTATAAGGAATGTCAAGGACGGCGGCATAATAGGGTTCTTTCTAGCGGGTATTACTAGAGTAAGATCACTTCGTCTTTCCTCACCCTTGATCTTCCTTGATTTCATTATGAATTTAAGTTTAACAGATGATTTTTGGTTCTTTAGAAGCTTAGCACGATCTGATCTTGATGTTTAGACTGAAATAGAAGCTACATGCCCTCTTGAATCACCCTGCTGGCCATAAAACAAGTGAGTTGTTTCCTTTAAATCATTATATTTATGAATTAATGATGATAATCACGGGAATTTAGGTTCTCTAGCTTTTATTAGTTAAGTAAATTTTAAGCGTTTCATGTTGGATCGATTGAACAAAAATTAAGTGAAATTAAGTCTCTTTCCATTTTTTTTAAATTTTCATAGTTTATAGTTCATGGTTCAGAGATTCACTCTTGATTTATGATTATAGGGAAGGTGTATAGATTGGCATTATAAATTATCAAGATATCATTCAAAGGACTTGTGCTCGAGCTGAGGGGGATGCGAGATGGGATCGGGGGTATATCCAGGAGAGGGATTGAAGGGAGACAGTGAACTAGAGGAATCCAACTAGGTCTCATATTGCGTTGGATGTAGCTCCGGTGGAGATGGTCATCAAGGTCAGTGGGCGAACTTGCCTTCAGAGTTGCTGTTAGATATAATTGATAAGATCCAAGAGAGTGAGACTTTGTGGCCTGTGAGAACTGTTGTTTATTGTGCATCTGTTTGTAAGTCAAACCGAGCACTTGTTTTTATTATTTTTTTTAGTCAAATCGAACACTTGTTCATACCGTTTTAGTCATATTACGACTCTTATCATTGTTACTGACCTTTTTTATTGGGTTTATAGCAGGTTCCAGGTTGTTTTTGGAAAGGTAATACAACGCATGGACACTCTTAAAAAGATTGCGCTGTTGGGAACACCCGGAGGAAAACCTACTATGGAGGTAAAAATTACAAACTGTGATGAAATTAAAACCTCTGTGGATATAACGAACAACGTTAAAGGTATTGCATTTTTAGTCCATAAGACTCCAAAGTAGATTCACACAAATAATTTGATAATTAAGTTTAATTGTATGGTGAAGAAATGAGTAAGAAAAACCCTTGGGTGTTCTTGGATCTATCTATGAATGGAAGTCCTGCTGGAAGAATAGTAATAGAGGTTAGTTTGTATGTTCTATCGATCATTATATGCTGGTTGTATGTTTCTTCAACATGCATTATGGATTTGCAACTTTTTGCTGATATGGTGCCTAAAACAGTCAATAATTTTCAGGCACTCTGCACAGGTGTGTGTTGACTCTTAAAAAGACATACATCTACATTGTTGTTACCATATTATACGTGTAGGGGAAAAGGGGAAGAGCACTACTGGAACACCATTGGCTTTGGAAAGTTGAAAGACGGGATGCTTTCTCTGTTATGGCGGTGAAAAAGGCTACTATTTCTGATAGGGGAAGTAGCAACTTGCTCAAATTCGAGTGGAGCAAATGGGTGCCAATTTAAAGCAATATTATGGCTTGAAAGGAAACTTGGATAGACTGGCTACCAGAGTTAATCTGAGAAGAAGGAAAGTAGATATTCCTTTGGTTATGTGCCCTTTTTGCGACGAATATGAGGAAACGGTGGATCATTTGTTTACTGCTTATACGGTGGCAACTCGGGTGTGGGCGGCTATCGGTGCTTGGTGCAACATTCCCCCGATCTTCATGTTTGAGTTCAAAGATTTAATGGAGATTCATAATTCTACTCACGGGGGAAATAAAATGAAGAAGATTATTCATGGTTTGGTTATTATCTCTTGCTAGTGTATATGGAAAAGCAGAAACGAGTTGGTTTTTAAGCAGATCAATAGAAGTCCTCAAGATATTCTGATAGAGATTAAATCAAAAAATTTCGGGTGGGTTAAAAATAGATCTTCATGTAAATATATTGGTTGGAAGGAGTGGTGTAAATACCCTATCTATATGTGGTAATTTTGCCCTTTGCCCGGAAGGGAGAAGATGCATTGAGGAGAATATGACCAACGGGTAACTAGAGGGGGGTAAAACTAAAATGATCGAAAGATAGAAAGATACGGCGGAGGGTGCCAACCGGCGAACAAAGGTTGCCGCTGGTTGTCTAATCATTTGAGACCGACTATGTGCACATGAGCATACAATCTTAATTTGGGAGTGTTCATATTTCTGGTTTATTTCGAGGACCAAACTTTGGTTTTATAGACGACGAATGTATAGTGAAAACGATGTTTGGAAGGCATGGCTAGTTGGTTGTATCTTTTTTTGTGAGGTTGCTATCAATGTTAGGACATGTAGGTTTTGTTAAAAATTACAACCCCTGTCTTTTTTTTTATGCAGGGCCTGGCTAATTTGTTGTATCTTCTTTTGTGAGGTCGCTATCAACCTCAAGACATGTATGTTTTGTTTCGGAATATCACATGGTCATGAAATCAAACATGGTCAAAAAGAATTAATCTTACATTTGCGTTTAACACAGAAATAATCTTACATCTGCCTTTAACACAAAAATAATCTTACATTTGCGTATAACACATAAATAATCTTTCATTTAACATTTAAGATTAAAACAAATACGGATATGTATTAATCTTATCAAAAAAAAGTTATGTTGTTGTTTTCGAATATGTTTTTTCATTATATTTATAAATATAGAAATCTAATTATAGATACAAGTAGGATCACGAAAAAAGTTATTTTTTCTCCTAGAAACGTGACATAAAACTAAAAATCTACACATGGTATTAATTAATAAGTTACAATAAGTGTTTATTGTCTTCATAATGCAATATTGATGACCATTTTGATTGGTCTTCTTTTTATTCGGTAGGAAACAATGATTTGATAAGATATTTTTATATTCTTTTAGAAGCTTTGGCACTTGGCAGGACCTCTAACGGTGTTATGTTCAAGTATGGTTTTAAGCCTAATCAGGTATGGACCTTTAACGTTTAAAGTTTGATTTACAAATTTTATTGGTTTTTATATAAAAAACTATTGAAATCAGAAAGTTATTTTATATAATTTGTTTGAATTTAATTACTTGTATGAATAATATTTGTAAGTCAAACTTTAATTCTAATTTGTTTCCTATTTCTTAAATTTAGACTAAAATGATTTGCTTCCTGTTTAAAATGATTTGCACGTCAAATCAAATAAACATACCACTCAAAAGAGATTTATTTTATAACATAAAGATAGTAGACTTGACTTCCCTTTGCTTCCTATTTCTTTATCTATATATCTATATAATAACTATATAAAGCAAATGTGATGTACATAAATGTAATTTTGTCATGTGCACAAGTTTTGAAGTAACATATACAAATAAGCACAACACATTTGAGAAGGAGAGAATAGGAAATAACTCAACATTTTAAGACACTTTAGGGCTAAAATAGTAAATTTATCCATTAATTTTTAATAACAATTCCACCTTTACCCTTAATTTAATTTGGATTTAACGTTTTGAAACCCCTGAACTACCATCATTAGTTGTCACCATTTTTTTCAACCAAAGAGACAGAAAACAAAGGGACTCATCTATCTCTCCCTAAAAACATCACCATCGCTCTTCTTTCTCTCTGTAAAACTCCTCTCTCTCTCTCTCTAAAGCATCATCACCACTCCTCTTTCTCTTAGTGACATTGCATTTTGGTGGCGGCAGTTTGGTGGTGGCAGTGGCGGTTGTTGGTAGTGGTTGTGGAAGTGGAAGTGGAAGTTGTGGCTCGGTTGCCATGGTGGTTGTGTTGAATAGTGGTGGTGTCAGTGGCGGTTGGTTGTGGTGGTGATGGTGAAGGCAACAACAGTGGATTGAACACTGGCGACGGCGGCATAATAGGGTTCTTTCTGGCGGGTATTACCAGAGTAAGATCACTTCGTCTTTCCTCTCCACTGATCTTGCTTGATTTCATTATGAATTTAAGTTTAACAGATGATTTTTGGTTCTTTAGAAGCTTGGCACGATCTGATCTTGATGTTTAGACTGAAATCGAAGCTACACGCCCTCTGGAATCACCCTGTTGGCCATAAAACAAGTGAGTTGTTTCCTTTAAATCATTACATTTACGAATTAATGATGATAATCACGAGAATTTAGGTTCTCTAGCTTTTATTAGTTAAGTAAATTTTAGGCGTTTCATGCTGGATCGATTGAACAAAAATTAAGTGAAATTAAGTCTCTTTCCATTTTTTTAAATTTTCATAGTTTATAGTTCATGGTTCAGAGATTCACTCTTGATTTATGATTATAGGGAAGGTGTATAGATTGGCATGATAAATTATCAAGATATCATTCAAAGAACTTGTGCTCGAGCTGAGGGGGATGAGAGATGGGATCGGGAGTATATCGAGGAGAGGGATTGAAGGGAGGCAGTGAACTGGATGAATCCAACTAGGTCTCATATTGCGTTGGATGTAGCTCCGGTGGAGATGGTCATCAAGGTCAGTGCGCGAACTTGCCTTCAAAATTGCTGTTGGATATAACTGATAAGATCCAAGAGAGTGAGACTTTGTGGCCTGTGAGAACTGTTGTTTATTGTGCATCTGTTTGTAAGTCAAACCGAGCACTTATTTTTATTATTATTTTTAGTCAAATCGAACACTTGTTCATACCGTTTTAGTCATATTACGACTCTATCATTGTTACTAACCTTTTTATATTGGGTTTATAGCAGGTTCCAGGTTGTTTTTGGAAAGGTAATACTAGGCATGGACACTCTTAAAAAGATTGCGCTGTTGGGAACACCCGGAGGAAAACCTACTATGGAGGTAAAAATTACAAACTGTGATGAAATTAAAACCTCTGTGGATATAACTAACAACGTCAAATGTATTGCATTTTTAGTCCATAAGACTCCAAAGTAGATTCACACAAATAATTTGATAATTAAGTTTAATTGTATGGTGAAGAAATGAGTAAGAAAAACCCTTCGGTGTTCTTGGATCTATCTATGAATGGAAGTCCTGCTAGAAGAATAGTAATAGAGATTAGTTTGTATGTTCTATTGATCATTATGCTAGTTGTATGTTTCTTCAACATGCATTATAGATTTGCAACTTTTTGCTGATATGGTGCCTAAAACAGTCAATAATTTTCGAGCACTCTGCACAGGTGTGTGTTGACTCTTAAAAAGACGTACATCTACGTTGTTGTTACCATATTATAGGTGTAGGGGTAAAGGGGAAGAGCACCACTGGAACACCATTGCGTTACAAAGGAGTTAAATTCCATCGTATAACAAAAGGTTTTGCCGCTCAACTATGCTTATCTCACTCAAATAGCTAACACACTTGCAAATTCTGTTCAACTTGCTGCAAAATCATTGGGTTTTTTTTTTTTTTTCTTTTTTCTTTTTTTTTTTTTGTAAAGTGCAATAGGTCTTTTGATATAAGGATTTATTTAAAGATTTAACAAGTATACTTTGAGGTTGGCATTTTCATGGGCTTGAAGTATTAGGGTTGTAGACAAGCCGAGCTTGAGCTCGGCTCGTGAGTAATTCTACCAGCTCCGCTCGGCTTTCAAGTAGCTCACGAGTGGCTCGATTTGTTTACACCCCCATATTATACATGTGTTTATGTGTAATTCAAAGTTTATCTTTTCAATGAGTGGATGGTTTTTAGTTGTTGTCGGTGATTTCTTTGTTCCTTTCTTGCTTTTAGAAGTTGCGACCGTTTACCTTGTTTATTAACTCCGGCAACAGAACTGGTGTCTGGGTAATTCGGAGTCTTTTTCATTCTATGTTTTTAATATAATCAAGTTGTATTTGATGGCCATTAATCAAGTTATATGAAGGCTAGGGTTTGTTGTTTATGTATATATGATTGTGTATACGTTCATGTCTTCATCTCAATTACAATTGTGCTATCTGTTAATATACGAGTTTGATGTAGTACTTCACATTAAGCAGCCTCTAAATAATCCATGCCATATGGGGACTCAATGGGTTGAACCTAATATGTGTTTTCCTGTTGTATATATTGCCTCTTTGGTTTGTATTACCTGAGCAATTCATTATATTGAATTCAAATTCAATGAGCTCAAGGACCTTAGGCGGGCCACACTCGTAACTATGTTTTCAGTTGGTACATATCAAATTTGGTATTGTACATATGTTTTCAGTTGGTACATATTAAATTTGGCATTGCAAATATTTTTTTTAAACCTCTCTTCAGTTACATTATGCTTCTATTAATTAAGATTATATATTATGAATTTACGCCAAATATTGAAGTCATAAACGGTATTAATTCATCTAATTGGAATTTTAGTTTAACAATGGAAGTAACATATTGGCATGTAACTTACTGTTATTTCGTTCATATTGGCTACAATATTTTTCTTGATTTTCCGTTTTAGGCGCATGGCTGGTTGCTTATGTTTTGAATGAGACATGAGGAGAGAATGTGGCTAGCTTCAAGTCACCACCAGATATTTGCTTTTAGTTGGGGTATGTTTTATTCCTTCTATTGCGGTGACAACATTGACCCGTTTATTTATGAATGGGTCAATTTGGGTTTCCCTATTAAACGGATAAACCTTATGTGTAACTAATACCTGATATTTGTATTAGGTTGTACAACCTCTCACGACATCCTCACTTCACTAACCACTTGATTGTCTGATGTGTATCATGTTCCCGCCTCAACGCGCGGATTTCCTACTAGTTTTCCATTAAACCATGTCTATTATTGATTTATTTTAAATTTTTAACATAAAGACATTAGACTTGACTTCCCTTTGATTACTATTTCTTATTTTCCGTTAAACCATGTCTATTATTGATTTATTTTAATATGTTCATTACGCATTATGTATGAATCTTATGAAACTTAAGTATAAAGAAAAAACCCCTTTGAGTTTAGAAAACTCAATGAATGGACCACATGTTGACACGTGTTACACCATTTTTCAGTTTCCTAACATGTAACAGGTTTGTTAGGAGAGAAAAAGTTGATATGTTATACTTTTTTCGCTCGATTGTGTAGATGTAACATCACATGTTACACTTTTTTTTTCAATTTATGAAGTGTAACATTGTTGAACTTAATTGTTACATGTTTTTTAGAAAAAAAAATTAGTATAACAGACAAACATATTACATGTCAGTGTTTTAGTTAGAAAAATGAAAAACAAAATGTTGTTACGTGTACTTTTTTATCAGTTTTTACATGGTCAGTAAAGTTCTTTTATGTAGCATTCATTCTCAACCATAGATTTTTTCGATGAATAGTTAAGACTGAGTTTTAAAGTTTTATTAACTCAATAGAGTTTTCTCATTATCCTTTCCCTGAGTCGATAAAATTGACTATTAAAAATGTTTGTTTGGTTATTTATTTTTTAAATAAATAATTTTAAATCAATTACTATATTTATATTACTATTTTTAACAGGAAATTTTAAATCAATTACTATATTTATATTACAATGTATACTAATATTAATTATTAGGCCGGAGGGTGTGAGAGGCTCCATCGTGCCACCTCACTGCCTATAGCACCCTCCTCGGCGCCACCATCCACACCATGTAAATTAAACCGGTGCACCATTGATGGGGCTCCATCATGGTAACGAAGGAGAAGGGCTCTATCAGTTGGGGCCCATATCATTTCAGCCAATAATTTTATTTTTTAATTTTGTTTAATAGGGGGCTCCATCCCACACCATGCAAGTTAAAGGGGGGCGTGATAAAGTCCCATGACTGAGGTGGATCCTAGGTGGCGCTGATGTGCCTTGATAAAGCCCCTAGAGGACCCTAGTACTTGAACCCGATTGATCTATGTTGTACCCTTCATTGGTCCACATGGAACCTATTGACTCCTTTTTCTGATTTTTTTGAGAATAGATATAGGATGTATATGGTCTCCAACCATATAGTATTTGCACCCTATTCAAGAGACTCGAGTTTGAATCCCGCCCCTCCCCCTGTCAACTTACACGTGTTGCAAGCTCAAAAGGATTTCGGCAGAGCATAACAGTTTTCTGTCAACCCCGTTCTCCTTTTATGAAATCAAAGAAGCTGTCCTCGGGTGTAGCGATGACTGAGCCCCGGGTCCCGATGGTTTCAACTTTCGGTTTATCAAACACTTCTGGGATTTTTTTCGAGGAAGATCTTAGGGCTATTGATGGTCATTTCTATTCCTCGGGCAAGATTAACGTCGGATGCAGTTCGTCGTTTATTACTCTCGTCCCCAAGTCAGCTGATCCGGTTAGCTTGAATGGGTATAGACCTATTAATCTGGTGGGAGTCATTAGTAAATTCGTGTCTAAACTTCTGGCCAATCGGTTAAAGGTGGTGGTGGGATCTGTGATATCGAATTCTCAGTCAGCTTTTTTAACGGGAAGTTCATTCTGGATGGGCCCTTGGTGATAAATGAGGTTATCAATTGGTGCAAGAAGAACCGGAAGCAAGCTTTTATCCTGAAGATTGATTTTGAGAAAGCGTATGACAACGTCAACTGGAACTTTCTGTTGGATACTATGCTACAAATGGGGTATCCGCCCATGTGGATATCTTCGATTCGTGGCATTGTGTCTTCGGCTAGGTCTTTAGTGTTGGTCAATGGGTCCCCTACTTTCGAGTTTCAGTGCGGTAAAGGTCTGAGGCAAGGCGACCCCATCTCTCCGTTCTTGTTCCTTATGGTTATGGAAGTTTTAGCTTGTATGATTGATAGGGGGTAGAGGTGGGGGTGCTCAATGGGATCTGTACCCCTTATGATGGGCCGACTATTTCTCATCTCTTGTTTGCGGACGACGCAATTATCATCGGTGATTGGTCTAAAGTGAACTTAGAGAATGTGGTTCGTATTCTCAGATGTTTCCATATTTGCTCTGGGTTGAAGATAAACTTGACCAAGTGTAATATGTTTGGGCTGGGTGTCGAGTCGTCGGAGTTTGAGGGGATGGCATCGGTTATCGGATGTAGTGTAGGTGGGTTACCATTTAAGTATTTGGGGGTTGTTGTGGGGGCGAACATGAATAAAGTCTCCAACTGGAAGCCGGTGTTCGATGTTTTTGATGCTAGGCTTTCAAAATGGAAATCATCGTGTTTATCCATTGGCGGCAGAGTCGTTCTTATAAAATCTGTCCTACAAAGCCTGCCAGGGTATTTTTTTCTCTATTTATAGAGCTCCAGTGGCGGTAATTAAAGATCTGGAGGCGAAGATTAAAAAATTTTTGTGGGGGAATGTGGAGGGTAGAAGGTCAATGACTTGGGTCAATTGGGATCGTGTGGCGTTACCTAAGGCTAAAGGAGGGTTGGGGCTGGCAAAACTTATCTCGATAAACATATCTCTCTTGACCAAATGCAGATGGCGCTACAAGACGGAAAGCAACGCTCTGTGGAAAAGGGTGGTGGATGCTTTCCATTCTGTTTGGAAAACTGGGATTTTATCCTGTGTCGTAAAGGTTTGAGCGGTCCTTGGTCTAATATTGTTAAAGTCCTCTCGAGGACTATAATCGACGGGGTTCCGCTTCGGCGCTATTTTAAAGGAGCGATCGGGGATGGGTCAATCAGCTTCTGGTTGGATCCGTGGACTGGGGATGAGCTTCTGAAAGATTTGTGCCCTTTGTTATTTCCATTGGAGAGGAATAAGAGGTGCAAGGTGTGCCAAAGACTTCTCAACTTTTCAGCAGGTCTGGTGAAATGTTGGGATTGGAGCAGGCAACCGGCGTCGGGTCAGGAGGTTCTCGAGTTGGCTCGGCTATATGTTGTGCTGGACTCGGTTTCTCTCTCAGGTCAACGGGATAGGTGGATGTGGGTTGGGTCCGAAGATGGAAAGTTCAGTATGGGTGCGGTTAAAAGTCTGCCGGTGGCGGAAAGAGACGTCAGTGGGTTCTTTATCATGGATTGGTGTAAGCGGATCCCAGCGAAGTGCAGCATTTTTGCTTGGCGGGCAGAGATGGACAGGCTTCCTACTGCGGCTATGCTTACGAGAAGAGGCATAATTCTGGAGGACCCAAGCTGCCCTTTTTGTTCGGAATGTGAGGAAACTGTCGACCATCTCTTTACGGTCTGTAGCTTCGCGGTGGTTATCTGGCAGCACTTGTCAGCTTGGTGTAGGACTCCTAATTTGTACGCCTTTTCTTTTAAGGACATGTTGGAGTTCCAGCACCACTCGGGATTAACGGGCAAAAAGAAAGAGGTCCTGCACGGGTTGATTATAATTGGGTGTTGGTGCATATGGAGATCAAGGAATGGTATAAAGTTCAACAATAAAGTGGCTCGGATGGAAGATGTTATCTAGGAAGTTAAGTCTTGCGGTTTCCTTTGGGCTAAAAATAGAGCTAAGCTTGGTTCTTTGTCTTGGTCCGACTGGTGTAAATTTGTAATTATGTAACGTTTGTGTTTTTGTCTTTTCTATTTGGCTGCCCCGTTTTGTGGGTGGGTCGGTTTTTTAATGAAGTTTGCCTTTCAAAAAAAAACTTGCACATGTTAACTGCTGATGTCAGCTTATTTTAAGAATTTATTTTCCAAACTTCTTAGTTTTATCCGTAGTCTAGCATAGCACATTGATACTATCCGATGTAAATTTCTTTTATGGTTTTCTATTGATGTATAAACATGTTGATATCTTCTTGAGCATATTTCTTTTGGTTGCTATACCAAATGTTGTCGTGCTAAACCAAAATGATAGATACTAACTGAAACTCCGCTGCGTAGAGCGAGTATTTTTAGTACCAGTGGTGGAGCTTGACTAAAAGTTCCGGTGGGGCGGAAAGTCCGCTGCTTAGTGCGGGTATTTTTCTTATATCTATGTGTCGGGTTATATGTTCGGGTCGGATATTCGATTCGGGTTTGGTCAAACAATAATAACTCCAAATAAAACATAATCTTCATTCATTCAAATAAGACGTTATTACACATAAAAAACGCTAGATATTGTTTAGACAAAATAAGGACCAAATATTTATAATGATGGAGATAAATGTTAAGTACCTGGACGAATAATTACAACTCAGCCCAACCTTCTTTAAGATAAGTGGCAAGTACCTTTAAGACCTTTAAGATAAAAAGAACCCTCAACTTTGATTTATATATAAAGTAGTAACAAACTTTACTTAAAGTTTACAAACAATTATAAAAGTTACTAATAGCTCGTTCTTCACATTTTTTGAACTCACGAAAATAATTGACGGGGACGGACCTATATAATATTAAAATTTTCGGACAAAAAAAATCGAAAATATTACACTTCTAACCAAAACATTGGGGGGGGGGAGTGGTGGATGCACCCCGGTCCCTTAAAAGCTACGCCACTGTTTACTACATTACAAAACAACGCCTCTTGTAGTTTTGAATACCATTTCATATAAATCCATCTCTAAAATCGTTTCTAAATTTCATCTTGTTTCACTCTACTTTCTTTGGAGTTTGATTCATTTTAACGGATTATCTATAAATCCAATTAGTACATATATGTATATAGAAATCAATTACTAACCAACATAGATAATTTAACATTTACAGATTCATTTTCATCATTAGTTTGTTTTTTATAGGCCCTCTACTGACTTTGAAAATCATATTTGTAGGCTAATGAGGAAGGTGATGATGGTTCTACTTCTGTAATGTTACATTCATCTATTTGCTGACTTCCATATTTATACAATTTAGCGAGTTTTAAGAAAAAGTATAAAAGTGCTTGATTAAAAAATAGATATATAATAAATAACAAACCTTATCTCACTTTTACAAACACTACAACCCATTCATCAGTCTCCTCTCTCTCTCTCTCTCTCTCTCTCTCTCTCTCTCTCTCTCTCTCTCTCTCTCTCTCTCTTTAAGACTACCTCCAATGGGCCTGTTGGAGGCATGCCCTTTAAAATCCTTACTTGCCCTTAGCATTGTAAAACTTTATCCATAGGAGCCTGTAGCAAGCATGCCCATCTACAAAGGCATGGATTTTCTAGGTTATTGCATTTAGGATGGGCCCAAAGTAAAAAAAAAATAAGGGTTTTGTTTAAATATTGTGTGTAGTGGGTAGATGATGAGGTGGAAATTAAGAAGGGTATGGATATTTGTAGGGTTGAAGATGAAATGGGGGTTTTTAATGGTTTGTAAGGATATGATGTGGCGGTTGACGTGGCAGCTAAGGGTGCCTAAGGGCGCACGTAGCATTGGAGATAGTCTTAATACCACCAAGAACCACCCTAACCATCATACACCACCACCATACAACACCTATTCCTAGCAACCACAACCACCTCACCTGCAGCCTGTAACCATACACCACAATAAACCACCTCCGACCCCACCTCCGACAGTACCATCAGCACAATAAACCACCACCATACATCACCTCCGACACCACCATCACCCCTGTCACTACTGAAACCCTAAACCGACATCACCACCGTCACCCTCAAAGCCGCCACCACTGAAACCCTAAAATCACCACCACCGACGTGTTTGTTCATCAGAACTCAGTCACTCAACGTTCGAAACAACGTGTTTGTTCATCAGAACTCAGTCACTCAACGATCGATTCATATAAATTTAGCTACAAATCTTACATACAAAATGAAGATATCCAGTTTACTTTACTGGTGCGAATATTGTTATTGATGCTAGTTCTGGTGCAAAATGGTGAATCTGTGTGGCTAACTTTACCTGAATCGGGAATCTCTCTCGGGATTCCATTATGAAGTTGAAGCGGCTCCGACGAGGATCTGCAATAGTGATATGTTCAGGCCAGGATTTGTTCAGTCGAGGATCTGCCGGCGAGTATTCCGTTCTCAAATTGAAACGGCTCCGGCTAGGTCTCTTCACTGGTCTAAAATTTGGTTTGAAATTTTTTGCCAATGATAATTTTAAATGTTAGAAGTTAGGATTAAAAGTGGTTTTCATGGTGATTTTCAGATTTGTGGGTTTAAGTAGTTAACATGGTGTGTTGCTGTCACACCCTGACTTTTGCGAAAGCGTATGATGTGTGACAGGTTTAATATCATTGCATTCAATCATAATAAACAACTACATGATCAAAACGATGTTCATCTATTCATAAAATTTGAGTATTACAAATACCGGTTATTTAAGTTTTATAACACAACCTTCGACTAGGTTACAAACCAACCAAAGTGGATGACATCTAAACTTGAAGTCTACTTCTAGAAACATCACCCGCGCCCAAGATCCAACCTGTCACCTGAAATACATGTAATTTTGGAAAACATCAACAAAAGTTGAGCGAGTTCATGCGTTTTGTGTGAGTACTGGTAAACTTGAAAACCTTTGAGAGACTCCTTTGAAAACAGGTATGAAAAGCGTGTATGAACATACCAAATAAATGTTTTACAAGGACATTAAGGCATGTGAGGACATAGGGAGCACTCGTAATGAGTAGGCTTATACCCTTGTCGATTTTCCCTCGACTATGTCGATTTCCCTCGACTATGTCGATTTACCTTGACTATGTCGATTTCCCTCGACTATGTCGATTTCCCTCGACTATGTCGATTTCCCTCGACTGGGACACCGAAGCACTTAAGTGATCACATGAGGACCATGAGTGGGGCTCGGCCATACCCATTAGATCTAACATTCATCACTAACTAAGAATTAATGACATTTCAATATTAAGTCTATGCTCACATGATCTAATAATGCATTTCATAGGCATTTCATACCGTTTAAGCATTCGTAACATGTATTTCACCCCCGAGAGTTATAAAACCAAAAATAGTTAAGAAAAAAGGGGGAGCATGAATTCACTGGTTTGCGTCTTCGGTACTCGTAACTCAAATCTCCTTAGCAAACACGACTCCTTACAATGTACTAGGGTCTATTAGACGAACGGGTCGTGCCTTGACTTAGTATTTACGTTTTTGAGTTACGTTTCTTTTATGTCTCCAGTATCATTCCAAGTTATAATTCCTTGTTAAAATAGTAAATATTTTAACTTTAAATTATGTTTTATTTTGGAATAATTGTTAAACAATATTTGTGTATCAATACTTCTCAAGTATTTATTTTCGTATTTCCTTCCCAAGGATGGGGGTATCTCATACATGTATCTTTGTATTCTTGTATATTTGTTGTCACACCCCCAAAATCAACACGCGGAGTATCACCGCTTGGGAGCGTGACTGACCAGGATCAAGCCACCAATCATATTGAACATGCAATTAATATCAAGTAAAATAAAAGTAAACCATCCATTCAACACGACAGGTGTTCAAACAAAACCATAGTTTCAAAATGTAGCGGAAGCATAGTAAATAATCCAGTAGTAGTTAACAATTTTAAGTGTCATAATAGTTCAACAGAAAAGCCACGATCCTTGTCCACAACGACCCGCTTCTCCAGTGCAAGCTCCAAGTACCTAACGATCTGCAATGCATGTAACAGAATGATCAACAAACTAGTTGAGCGAGTTCACAGAAAGTAAACGCGTAATAGTAAGTTCGTTTGTAACAGGTGGCTCTACTGGGCCGATTGTATGTTCTATTGGTGGTGGTGTTCCACGTTGTATAACCACTAGACTACTCGTAACTATAGGTATCCTTCACAACCGAGGATAGTGATCAATATAAGTAAAGTATCCTGCACATCCGAGGATAGTGATCAGTGTATGTATCCTTCACAACCGAGGATAGTGATCAGTATAGGTATCCTTCACATCCGAGGATAGTGATCAGTATAAGTATCCTTCACATCCGAGGATAGTAATGTGGTAGTCCAGTCATAGTGTCAGTAGCATATCTATTCAAACTTATCCTTTCAATCCCATTCCCAACACCCCGGGAATCCCATGCCTTGGTAAGAGTGTGAACTCACCTTGGTTTGCTCGGTATGCTAGGTTATGCACTCACAAGTAATTAATCACGTCCTATTGTATGCACGTATAACAAATCAGTTCATGTTCACAATGATACGCATGCAATTTAATGTTCACATAACAGTCAGTTTGATATCGGCACAACACGTATTATTTCACACTTAATCATCAACTATCATTCGATTCACATTACCCATCCTTCGATACATTGCTCATCCTTCGGTCTAACAATTATCACAACTATCACAATTTTGTTTCGACACGTCTTTCGATACACAGTTATCATCTTACGATTCATGGTTATCTTTCGACACATCAGCTATGTTTCGACATAGTTATCCTTCGACACACAGGTTATGTTTCGGTCAACACACTATCTTTCGGTCAAAGCTATCCTTCGGTCAACACCACTATGGTTCGGTCAATGCTATCCTTCGGTCAACACCACTATGGTTCGAAGGACAAGCATCTTTCGGTCACAACAGCTATGTTTCGAATAACTAACATCTTTCGACAAATATCAGTTACGTTTACAATGTACTAGGGTCTATTAGACGAACGGGTCGTGCCTTGACTTAGTATTTACGTTTTTGAGTTACGTTTCTTTTATGTCTCCAGTATCATTCCAAGTTATAATTCCTTGTTAAAATAGTAAATATTTTAACTTTAAATTATGTTTTATTTTGGAATAATTGTTAAACAATATTTGTGTATCAATACTTCTCAAGTATTTATTTTCGTATTTCCTTCCCAAGGATGGGGGTATCTCATACATGTATCTTTGTATTCTTGTATATTTGTAATCCCAAAATAGTATATTTTCAAGTCCTACTTTACAAAATATATGTAACTTATTTTGTCCAAAAATAATGTATGTCAAGAAAATATATATTTTTCCCAAAAATCATATATCTTCTAAATATTCTAAGAAAATATATTTTTACTTCCAAAAATAATATATTTTCTCTTTGTCGAAAATATGATAAACTTTGTAATAATAACGAAAATCACATTTTCATTTCTTGTGTCCAAAATAATATTTACCAAAAATATATTTATGGCGGTAATTTCCAGAATATTTTGTAAGTTATGTTCTTGCGTTCAATTTCACAATATTAAGTGTGTAACTTATATATTTATTCCTTGTGATTTTTGGTATTATTTTGGATTGTAAATTCTTGGTATTTTGTTAAGTTATATTACTTTAATTCCTAAAATAACAGGACTATTACACCAAGTATACAAATAATCACACAATGTGTCCTTAATGTAAATATATATTCTAAATAGATATTTACCCATTTTTATTTATAAAAACCAACCTCCGATACTTGTATTTTTGTAACCAAAATCTATGGCAAAGTTTATATTGAAAACCATAGTTAAAACTCACTTGTAAATACTTGTTTAGAAAATATTTTTCTAAGTGTTTATATTTTTAGAAAATTTCGCCATAGTCCATGCTTTTTAAGCATATCATTTTCTTTCCAAAAATCATCATAAGCAATCAACAATCAACCTTAAACAACTTTCACTTACCAAGTGCCAAAATATTGCATTTTACATAATAGTCATGAA
Organism: Helianthus annuus; assembly: GCF_002127325.2. NCBI lineage: Eukaryota > Viridiplantae > Streptophyta > Magnoliopsida > Asterales > Asteraceae > Helianthus > Helianthus annuus. The sequence goes on along the minus strand of NC_035440.2, from coordinate 48,303,942 downwards.
CTTGAGTTTTCATAAAAACTTGTAGTAACTTGGTAGTATGTTTAGTACACTTAGTTACCCTTTAAAGTGTGTTTATTTCTTTAAAAATCTCATTCTTGAAAGATTTGAGTGTTTACAACTTGTTAGATGATTTTTCCAAAAATCATTCTTTTGAATTTTTCTTGTAAACAAAGTGTTCTTATACTTGTTTATCACCAAAAATAGTGTTTATTTAAGTAAGAACCAAGATCTTCTAAAAATCACATTTTGAACTTGGTTCTTTTGGAAAACCATTCATAAATCTTAGATCCATAAGATTACTAACTCACTTTGTTTATAATTTTTCAAGAAATCACTTTATTCTTCAAGTTCATGCTTAACACATGAGGATGATCATCTTGTTTTATCACATAACCATCCTCTTCCTTGCTAGATCATGTGTTTAATCACAATCTAGCAAGCTCCTTGTGATGATCAACATCATAATCTCATGTAAATAACAACCAAGTATCATTCATACACTAAACAACATAGTTTCATCATACAACAAGCTTTTGTTAGAGATTTATGATTAGGTTCTTTAGTGTTCATCATGTTCATCAATGTATAACATCTTTTAACCAATCAAAATTAGAAGTAACAAAGGGTTACAAGGGCCTTACTACTAGCACAAGGCTAGGGATGAACAAGAGAAGTAATGAGGTGGTTAATAGCACTTGCACGAGGTCCTTCAACTTCTGATGCTTCCACACTTCCTAACTTAGCTCCTTGCACCTCTAGATCACCTTGGTTTGTATGAGAAGTGGTTGAAAATGGTGGTGTTGTGGTTGGGCCGTAGGTTAGAGAAGGGAGAGGAAGGAGTTGTGTTGTGAAATGGTAAAGTGATGGTGATGGAGTGAATGTCTCATGGGTTTAAGTAAAGGTTTCCAACAAACAAATACCCATTGGTCTATATGTCTCAAAAGTACATAACATTTCTATTAACATATCAATTGAGATCTTGGAAGATTAGGAAAATCTTATGAGATTATGAAGATCAAGGTGTGGGGCCACACCCTTGATGCCGTAAATCATGAGGGGGGGGGGAGGGGTAAGTGTAAGTTTAAATGGTAAGTTAGATAAATAAATTAGATTTCAAGTATATTAGTTAGGTGTTTATGTGTATGATGTGTTTATAGTGTTTTGGGGTGTTCGGGGATCATAACTAGCTCAGAAACATTAAAACAATGTTTCTAGTATACTTTTGGTGTTTCGAGTGATGTCCGGTTGTTCGGTTAGATACCGGTTCATTAAAGTGTCAAACTATTCCGTTTAGTGTTCTTTATGTACCCCTTTGTGACACTTTTAATTCCCGACACTTAGGAAAGCATTCAGGACCATTTAGTCATATTTTTGCATGTAATAAACTTGTTAAAACGCTGAATTGGCTTATTTATGCAGAATTATACACTTTGGGTGAGTTTTAGGCACTTCCCGGCACTTAAACTATCACTTAGGCATGCAGTTTTGGGGTCCCTACTTCCCTACACACTATACTAGTGTAGTACTTAGTCTCTGGGCCTCAAAACACTGTCTGTTTATGTACTGAACTCCCGTCAGTATTTCTAGTTTGTCTGATAATGGTGCCAATTCTGTTCTGTGCATTATTAGAACTATATCGTGTTGCATGAAGTAATGATAAAAGTCTTGCAACATGAAATGCCATTGTATGTATATAACACTAATCAGAAATTCATTTGTCTTGTAAACTAGATCATGCACAGTGATTAAAGCATAGATTACTGTTCAATTAGTGTACGGAATGTACGGAAAAGTGACCCCGTTAAAAGAATTTCATCCCGAAATTCAAGCGATACCATCGGTCGCAGGGGAGTTGTGAATCAAATGTGGTCACTTAGGTTTAAAATTTGTCTTCAAGTTCCCATGTAACTCTGGGTCATGATATGAATTTCTAACGTACTCAAGTAAATCAACTATGTCTTCTCTGTGTTTTATGGACTCTCGGTCCGCAACCTTAACAGGTTCTATAGTAAATTGGAGTTTGTCGTTGACGTGTGTTGGACCCAGTTTGGCCTTAACAACTTCTTTTTACATAATATGGCAAGTGATTTCAGTATATGTGAAAAAGATGTGCGGAAATGGAAATCAGACATTCAAGAAACAAGACCCACAGAATTATCAAGTTTATATCACTTTGAAACAAAATAGTTTAACAAGGTGATTGTAAGATTATTATCTAATACAAATGAATCTTGAATTTTGTGGGTGAGAAGAGCAGTGGAGTTTGGGTGTTTATATACGGTTGTGTACATGAATAAACAATTGTTTATTCATGCAATAAGTCCTGCATAAAGTAGCAATTTGACATATTCATTGAATCCAACATTCAAGTTGCATTTGTAATCATGATAACCAATAATGTCATGCTTCGGTCATTGGTGGCAGGATAGAGTTGTGATTTTAGACAAGTGGGGTATTTATCAGAATTTCTGATAAACCACTTCATCAGAAATTCTGGTGAACATATCATCAGAAAGTCTGGTGATTAGAATCATCAGAAACTGATCAGATCCATCAGAAATGACCTTCTCTGATAATCCAAATCAACTCTTGATCAACTTGTGATTCTTTAAAGTAGATGCTTTGCATTTCGGTTGTCCCATCTGATCTTCTTCTTCTTGTTATGATCTTCAGGACTGTTATCTCTTCAGAGATCCAGTTGATTGAGATTTTCTTCAATACTTACAAATAAAGTTTCCTACCAGTTTCCCCCTAAGTATTGTAAGAAAATGAACTACCTCATGAATATAAAATTTCCAAACAGCGGAAACTTAATACCTGCAAATTTAAACCAGTTGCTGAAGTTTTGAAAAACAAATTACATAAAAGATGAAATTTAAATAAACAAGTTTCTTCAATTCAGCTTCATTCTCTTGTTTACATCCCCTATCTTTAACTGTTTCTTGTAGGAGATATACTTGTTGCAGCTGATGTACATGTCTTTGTACCATTCTCTTGCTTGGATCCATTCTTCAATCATTTGCTCAATTTCTTTCATGTGTTCCTCCAAATTCTTTCCTGTCTTCTAAAGATATTCTTGTCTTTTGTTCATAGTTTGCGTGATATACTTCAGAGTTTGGTTTGAGTACTTGCAGATATCAATGCTTCTAAACAGAGCTTTGTTTTTATCAATATCTCTGAAGATGACACCATAGTTTTTAATGTGAGTTTTGCTTGCAATGATGTCTCCAGATCTCGCTTCTTCCAATATTTCTGAGGGAACTTTTGTCTTTGGTGGTTTGATATACACCTTTTTGTTGTGTACATGCTCAAAATTGATGCATAGATCAAAATCTGAAAAGCTATTCTTTCAAATAGCAATATTCCAGCCTTTGATATGCCATTTAATGCTCTTCTGACCTCTTGGTTATTTTTTATTTCCTTTTAATAGTAATCCTTCATAAACATAATGTCTATAAGATGCAACTGGTCAGTTATCTCTTCATCAGTCACCATTTGTTCCTCCCCATTCTTTCTCAGAAGTGTGTATCTGTTTTGCACACGAGTTCCTCCAATATCATCAATTGTAACTTTCACTTCATTCACTTTTAAAACTTTCTTCACCAGATTCTCATTTTTGCAGTGAATGCTGCCTGGACTTCTTTTAATTCTTGTACCTCTTAAGGCAAGTCTGACAGGAGACAGTGATCTTGGCAGTTCATCTTCTTTTGTTAAGTAGTATTTCACCAGATTATACTCTGGGAATATCATTACATCTCTGGCAATTTCTTTGACCATGACAGATTGAGTTTCAGATATTTTTCTCTTAACAATCTTTGATTTTGTTGATGAATCACCTTCTTGTTCCCATTCATTCATTGTTTGTAAATTCATGTACTTACTTATGGCTGAGTCATCAGACAATGTTGGTTTTGGGACAGAGGCCAGCAATTTCAAATTTGTAATAACTTGAGGTTTTGTAGTTGCTAACCTTTTCACCATTTCATCTTTTGGAACATTTGGAGGTGGTCCCATCGTTGTAACTTCAGCTCTGATGATTGGTGTGGTTGATGATTGTTGTGGAGTTGACTTTGGAGTTTCTTGACGTAGTCTCTCAGCAGGAATTTCCTTCATGAATTCTTATGGATCCAATTTGGCTAATCTTGCAAAGTTGAATTGCATCTTCTCCATCAGTTGTTGCATTTCTCTTACCTGTTTTGAGTTGCTGGTCATGTTTTTCTGAACTTTGTTGAATTCAGTTTGAGTTTTCATTTGAATTTTAGCCCATTCCTTTGACAGCTTCTCAAGGGCATCTGTGATACTGTTGTTGCTTGCCCTTAATATGGTAACTTCCTCCAAGACTCTGTTTGAACTGCTTGACTCCCTCGATTCCACAGCCTTTGCAACTTGTGCTTTGATGTTTTCTATTTCTGTGAAAATCTTTTGAATTTCTGATTCAAAGATGTTGGATTCTGATGCCTTTTCTTTCATCTTTTGGAGAGTCTTTAGTGCTTCAGTGTTTTCTTCAGTTTTTTTCTTTACTGCTTCCACTGATTTTGACAAAGCCTTTATTTCAACCCTTTGACCTTGCAGTTCTGTCAGCAGTATATCAAGTTTTTCTTCTACTGGATTTCTTTTGCAGACTCTGTAAGCACTTTCCAGCACAGCTTCCAGATTTTCTTGATTCATGGGTGTTTGAGGGATATTTGGAACAGCAGATGTTCCTGCTAACATTCCAGCTGCAAACTCATTTGCTGCTGTTTTGGAAATGATAGGGTCACTTTTGGCTTTACCGGAATCTGATACAACCTTAAGTTTACCAGTATCATCTCCACCAATGGTGAGTGACATACTCTCATCCTGGATTTCCTTATATCCTTGAATCACATCAATATGTGATTATCCATAAGTTTTTAAGGCAAACACATTACCTTTTTCTAGATTTCCTTGATCAGTTTCCTGATCTCTATCTGTTGAGATCTCATTCTCTTCCTCATTTTCTGATTCGGAGTTGAGATTAAAAGCACTAGTAACCTCTTTATCAACATCAGTCTTTTCATGTTCTAAGTTGTAAGAAACATTAACTGAACTTTCTGATTTTGTTTGTTTTGAGTGAGTATCAACTAAAACAGTTCTTGTGAGAGATGTACCAGCAATATGAGATTCATTATGATGTATCACTTCTCATTCTCTTCCTCATTTTCTGATTCAGAGTTGAGATTAAAAGCACTAGTAACCTCTTTATCAACATCAGTCTTTTCATGTTCTAAGTTGTAAGAAACATTAACTGAACTTTCTGATTTTGTTTGTTTTGAGTGAGTATCAACTAAAACAGTTCTTGAGAGAGATGTACCATCAATATGAGATTCATTATGATGTATCACTTCAGTTGCTTCATAATGTTCTTCAGTATCTTCATGAGTTCCTCCAGCAATATGTGATTCTGCATAGTGTTCTTGTGATGTCTCTTATTGCATATCGAAATCTGGATGGATTCTTCCTTCATGAATTTGATCATCTTCAGCATCATCTGACTTGTTTTCTGGTGAATTGGTAATCATCAGAATTCCTTCTTCTCCTGCATCCTCTTTTTCTAATGATCTTGACTTTTGTGCTTCATCTCCTTCTAGTGATGAAGAGCAGTTGAAAACTTCTCTGCTGGCTCTTTCTGTTGTAGAGTCTGATTTGGTCAGAAGTGCTTCATGATGTATTCTATACTATGAATCTGGTGTAATGAGACATAACATGCTTTCTGGTAACTCAGGGATATCTTTGTCAGATTCCCATCCATGATTGGAACTCCAGGAATTCATGGTGTTTGATCTCCACATATTTTCCAAAATTGGAATTTCTATTTCTCTTGCAGCAAATGTTTCAGAAATGAAAATAGAAATTAACCTCGGATACGGCAGACGTGAGATTATTTTTCCAATTCTGGTGATGATTGACCTCTTGATCAGGTTGAAAATTTCTGACCCATAATCAACTTTGAACCCTGTTATGCTTGATTGATTTGATCAGTTCCTCCTATTTTTGAGGTGAGACATTTGTTCAATACTTCCATCATCACCTGCCATATGGCTGGCATTTCATTTCTTCTGATTGAACCAATTTTGTTAATCTTCTTGTTTTTGTAACCAAGCCCAATAATAAAGCTTAATAACTCTTCTCTGCTTGGTGCTTCAATATAATTATCAAGAATAGGTAGTTCGAGCCATTCTCTTACCCTTGCTGGGGTTAGTGTTACAAAAACATTTTCCCATATATGAGCAGAGATTTGGTTTTCTTCAAATTCATCAAAAGTGTGAACAAATTGTTGTAATAGTTTTTCTGGTACTTCTCTCTCTTTTGTTAGAGCTCCTGAGATTGGACAGTTCATGAGATACTCTATCAGAAGTTGACATCTTACATCATATTCTGAATGCTCTGTATTCATTAGCAGATTGTTTTCTTTCATTGGCAGAAATTCTATGTCTTCAATGAAAGATACATCATGTTGAACAATTGGGATGTTGAAGTTTACTTCGGCCATTTCTGAAGTTTGTGAATTAGGGTTTGGAATTCAGGGATTTTCTTCTTCTTTTTTTTGATTTTGAGTGAGGAACAGGGGAAGTTTTGGTTTGGAGTTTTTGTGAGAAAGGTGTGATTTTTTAATTTTCTGCTAAGTGAGAGTTAGATGGTGAAGGGTTTTAGTACAGAGTTGTTGGTTTATGGAGTTGAGGGGATATGGAACGTGTCATGTAGTGGCGGTTAAAGGATCATTAATTGTCTTTATTACCGTTAGATCGTGTGATCTGGGTTTTTGGTTCATAATATAACCGTTGGATCGTGGGTATCAAGACTTTAATGATGATTAATCGTGTAATCGTGGTTGTGCCCTTTCAACTTGTTCTTTTAATTTGCAGTTTCTTTAATCATTCCCTTCACTGAAGTGCTCATCTGAGTTCAGATTAGTGAAGACTATCGGTTGTATGACACCTTTTCACTTTTGTGGTCCCCACTCTTGTGAAGAGGTCCACTTAACTTTCTTCATCTGCATCCTTTCTTTCCTTGTAATTCAAAGTTCCATGTCATCAGACATTTAACAATTTCTGTTAAAAAAATATATGTATTTCCTTTGCTCTGACTTTTATTTGACCCTTTTGATATGGTCAACAAAAGTCAACAGAATATCTTAGATGTGTTTTCCCCCTAAACTTGTCACCCTTTTCACCAGATTACAAAGTAACACTTCAACACTTTTACTTCAACAACAGATTTGACCCCCCCCCCCTTTTTTTAAGATGAGAGGGAATGAGATAAATTTAGAAGACATGCACTTGTTTTTCTGGTAGCATCCTGGTCTTTTGGTCTTTTTCTGGTATTTTCTTGTTTTAATAGAAAATCTGTTTGTTTTACCAGATTTTGTTTTTGGTCATCAGAAAATTAGAATTTTGAGTCAAAATTTTATTTCTGGTGGTCATTTTTATTTAACCATTACCCAATTCATAAGAAAATCAATTAAAGCAAAACACGCAGCATATTATATATATTAACATACAACCTATCTACACACACAAGATCTAAACATGGGGAGTCCTAATCAATATCAATTCCATCTCCACGTTCTATCTCAAGAAGTACCCAAAGTTCAGTTACCAAACCAGAATTTCTATTTGTTGGTCTGAGTAAACTGATGTTTACATTCTGTTGAAGATTCAACTCTGCTCTGTGATAACCTGCAGGTATACCTCCAAAGCCTAGTTGACTTGTGATTATCTTCATTAGAAAACTAGGATACATCAAAAATGGCTTGCCTGACCACATGTTGCTTGCAAAGTCTCTCATTAAATAATAAGAGAAGTTGTAAGGAATGTTTAATGTGACGGCTCGACAAATTTCTAATAACTTATGGGATGCTTCATGATGATTTATGTCCTTCCTTGAGAAGCATGCACCCAGTTGAGTAATCAGAAACTGCCATGGCTTGATGAAGCCATTTTTGTTGATTGCTCTGGGATCATTTTCAGGATTGTACCCCATGTGCTCCAATGTTTCTTCAATCTCAGAGTTTGAAAACATCAGTACATTGTTGTCATCATTGAGTTGAAGAGCCATTCTGATGTTACTTTCAGTTATTCGGACTCTTTGATTGAGCACCTCACTTTCAATATATATTCTCTCTTTATCCTGACTTTCTGACAAAGTTGCGTTTTGCCAGAAGGTTTGAAGGATTTCCGAGAATATCATTATGTTGGCAGTGAGAGCATATCCTAGGTTACTTGCCATTAGCATGTTTACCACTGTTTGACACCCATCCCAGAGAGGACCCTCAAAGCTAGTTCTGAGTTTGAGGTTGTGGTATGGATGTTGAGTAAGTGGGAAACGATCAGCTCTAGTAGTAAGCATGTTGTGTTGTTTTTTTTTAAGTAAGTGTAGATTTGAATGTATGCAGAAGAAGATGAGGAAGTTTTTTGGTGAATCTATAAGTGATGGTGACAGACTTTGCTCAATGTGGTAAACGCATATAGTAAATTTAAGAACTGCCATAAATGGTATCTACCCACTAGATCTTGTCTACCACAATCTTGGTTATTTAATTGTTTATCAGGTGGCATAAAGAATAACCCAGATAGAACTCTCTTCATTAAATGGTTTAGGCGGCTATTTTTTAGTTTATCTATCATGATTACCTACTGTTGTCACTTTAGTGTATTTAATGAAGAAGAGAAAAATCTCTACACCCACTAACGACCCCTCAGAAAAACGTCTGTCAAATGACGTTTTCAACCACAGCAAATAAAGAAGAAAAAAATAAAATAAAAAATAAAGAAAACTAAGAATATGCAAAATTACAGATTATGAATTTGTCAATTTAAGGTATAGATAAAGGTGATGAAATGTATGAACTTGTTTAAATAACCATTCAATGATTTTGTTTTAAGAAGTTTTCTGATTAGGTACCAGAATTTCTGATGATTTATTAGATATTCTAATAATGTATCAGATTTTCTCATAATTTATCAGATTTTCTGGTGCTTCATCAGATATGCAATGCTTCTTCTTATACTCTTTTATTTAAACATGTTACAAATCATAATATTATTTTGAAAGACCTTTATCACAATTTTGACCATGATTTAGCAGATCATACCTTAAGCCTTTTAATCATAGTCTACTTTCTTCAATGGTCAAATTATCTTACGATCCTTCCATTCATTCCATTTCCAAAGTTCCCCATTTTACCCAGCTTTGAGACAAAGTTGCTTAGTAAGCTCCTATCCCCAGTCATGTGCTTGGAGCTTCCTGAGTCGCAGTACCAGATCTGCTGCACATGATGGTCCTGAAATGGAATGGTTAGAGGGTTTTTGGTACCCAGGCATGCTTGGGTACTCTTTCTGATGAAATTTTAATTTTATTATTTCTTTTTAATGACCTTTCATCAGAATTTCTGTTATATGCTGAGCCATTAACAGAATTTTTGTTTTTCTTTTGAAGATGTTGTTGAACAAGCTTCGGTATGTTAACACACATACAAGATTCATCAGAAATTTGTGATATAGTTTCTTGTGATGAAATGATGGGATAATTTTGAAAATATATGTGAACTGCCTCTGGAGCTTTTACAAATTCTTGATTTTGTTCACTTATTTTTGGTTCAAAGCTTGGCTTATCAAAGGAATATTCAGAACATGTTGATTTGCAAGTTTCAGAATCAGATTCTGATGTAAATTTATCAGAAATTTGTTGAGTTGCTTTTACAAAGACAGTGGGTTTCCTATTATTTGTTCTCACATAACCCAAACCCTTTCCTTTGTTCTTTGGAGTGGACTCAATGAAATTTATAAATTCTTTTGCTTCTTGAAAACCTCTTACATTAATTTCTTTATCATTGATTTTCTTGTAAAGATCTCTTCTTTCATTTTCATAGAACTCGATTTTAGCTCTTTGATCTAAACTTTGTTCTATAAGTAATTGGTTTTCAAGAATAATTTTATTCAAGGTCCTCTGCAACTCATCAGATTTTTTACCATCTGATTGATGTTTAACTTGCAAGTTTAAAAAATCTGACATGAGCTCATTTACCTTGTGTTCAAGATCAAGATTGTCTAAACTTACCTGTTGTCCTGAAGTTTCTGGTATGTCTTCAGAAAGTGCCATGACACAGAAGTTGGCCATTTCTTCTTCTTCATCAGAAGAGTCATCAGATAGCCATGTATCTCTCCCAGCAATTAAGCTGACTTGCTGCTGTTGCTTCTTAGCTTCCTCAAGCTTCTTTTCATAGTAAGCAACATCTTTCAGCTTCTTGGTCTTGCATTATGATGCATAATGACCATTTTGCTTGCACTTGTAGCACACCACCTCAGCCTTCCCTTTATCCTTAGATCTAACTTCTTCTTTAGATCTACCATCCATCCTCCCTCAATCACTCCTCTGGTATCTCTGGCCTCCTCCCCTTAACCTCTGCTCAAATGTTTTGGTGAGCAGTGCTATAGCTTCAGCAAAAGCTGAAAAATCTGATGATGTGTCAGAAGTTTCAAAACACTGGCTGTTTGATGGTTGTGGATCATTGGAAGTTGTTGGTCTTTGTGGGTTTGAGATAAGAGCTAAAGATCCCCCTCCTTGAATGGTTTCTTCAAATATTTCTTCCTCTCTGGGGATCAAGATGCTGTATAAGTCATGAAGACTCATGTTTCCTAGTTCTAAGGTTGAGGAAAAAGTCATTGTTAGACTCCTCCATTCTCTAGGCAAAGCATCAAGAAATTTTATGTTTCTCTCATCATTTGATTTAGTTATACCAAATTTCTTTAGCTCGTTTAAAAGTTTTGTGAACCTTTGATATGTGTCATTTAACTTTTCATTAGGTAAACTTTTAAACCTTTCATAAGATGAGACGTTGTTTGTTCTCCTGTTTCTTCTCATCCTTTCTCCTCCTTCACAAAGATTTTCCAACTGATCCCATATTTCCTTGGCTGATGCACAAGCATCAACTTGTGAAAATATGTCATTGGGGATGGCCATAATTAAGAGTGAGTTTGCTCTTTCATCCCCAGCCACCAGTTCCTTGTCTTCCTCACTCCAAAGTATTTCACTTTTAGGAGCTCGGGAGGCAGGGATTGCATGTAGTTGGTCAGTTGCTGGAATTGCTGGTATTTCGGTCATTGGTATATGTGGACCCCTTTCAATGGATTGAAACAGAGCTCGGTCATGACCATTAAGGAAATTGACCATCCTGATTTTCCATTGGGGGTATTCTGTTGGGAATCATGGTATCAGAAAAATAGCGGAATCGGTTTATATAATTTACCAAAAGCCGATTATATAAATTTGATTTATTAATCCGATTAATAAATATTCCCAATCAGGATCAAGGTTATAAGCGTATAAACAAATAAACTGAATAAACAACCATAGAGGGTTTTAGTAATCAACCTTTGACGACTACACCGGAATTGTAACACGCGGGTTACAACGAATCCTCGCTAGTAGGAAGTTCACAACCGAGCACAAGATACCTCTAGTAGAACCGGCCAAGAAGAAGGTGGTTATTCAAAAAGTCTCTTTGGGTTTCCACCTTAAAAATCCTTTTATTCTAAAAGGTGTCTCTTGGGTTTCCACATTAAACATCCTTTTATTAGAAAAAAAGTGTCTCTTGGGTTTCCACTATTATTATTTCACAAATAATAATCTACCTACTCGTGAACATATACGATTCGTGTACCAACGTGTAACTCTTCGGATCGTACCAAGTTAGTTACGTTGACTTTAATTAAGGTCGGACATACATATATCCAACAATCTCCCACTTGGACGATTTTAATTAAATGAGTCAACGTGTGCAGAGTTGGACGCCTAGCTGCATCGCACTACTCTTAACACGGCATGACACTTTACAGTCGTTAACTAGTTCTTTGCGTTCAAGTAACACTTTACTTAACCAAATACTATAGACCTGATAATTCTATCAATAAGTCCCTTCTGTATAGAACATTCATTGATCATAAGACATGGATCATTCATTCTTATATAGTGATCAACCATTCTCTATTCTCGTCTTTAATTCAAAGTGGTCTAACGAACTACTCTTAGTCCGAGCGTGGCCACGCGTTTATTCCAGTTTGAGTTTAACGAGGGCGCCAGAATGTCTAAACTTCTAATCCCATAGAAGTACAGAATTCCATCAGCACCATACAACTCCCACTTAACCTTGGATTTGTCACACCCCGAATTCCACGTGTCACCGGTGGGCCCGGTGTGGGGTACAGTGACGTAGTTGGCATCGTCATAGACAATCAACACAATATAATAATGCACAGCGGAAGCAGAATAGATACATTTCAACTTTAATTAAAATGACATAATAAACATCATAAGTAGTTGAAACGGATCCACAGGCGGATCAAATAAAAATAAGAATAAATTGTTCAACAGTTATTTGTCGTCAGAGCTTGCGAGACTATAGTGGACGCTCTTAGGAAACAGCCAGCCTATTTCGTATAGTACCTGCACTTAACCTTTTGGGAAAAATACGTCAGTTTACACTGGTAAATACAAATCGACTGACTCATTTTGAAAATGATTGAAAATTTATTTAAATGCACAAGGCATAAATATTTTTATTAACTTGGGATATTTATGCAATATAAACTTGTGAACGATTTACATGTACCCGTACTTATGGTGGCCCGGGATCTGCTGTCCGGGCTAAAGGTTAAATAACACACCACAGTAAAGAGTTATACACGCCGGGTGTACGCCTACACCCCGTGCTCTAGTCGTGGCCATCTCGTAAGATAATGCCAAGGATATCCGGGACACGGTCAATAACCCCCCAAAGCCTAAAGTAAGACAAGACTGTTTAAACGAGTCGCACAAGCTATTCAAGACTGTACACCCATAAGGTGCAGGACTTGTGCGCCCGATCAAGCGGTATTTTAAATACCGTACCCCAAGCCCGTATAGGGAAAATAAGTCAAAATGTATTTACCTGAGCAAGTTTAAGTCACAAATGATAAGTGTTGGTAGCTTTTACTGGGCCTCCTAATCTGGAACAAAGGTTTATAATAACCTATTAGATTTCTAACGGGTCTTTTATTTAAGCCTAAGCTTTGACCGGTTAGTTTAAGGACGATACGGTACAAGCGCACGATTAAGCGAAAGACCGGATAGAATGTGATTTAGACCCGACAAGTTTGAATACTTGTATAATATGGGTATACTAAATACATTCTGGATTTTGAGATAAAAATGATAACGTTTGACCCGTTTCGGTCAATTTACGCAAACTAGTTACGTAAACCGAACCGAACGCAAAAAGGGCGTTACGGGTAGCCGTAAGAGTCAAATGCAAGTTCCCTGAGATAATATGCTTTAAATATGATATAACATCAGTAATTTATGTTCTATATTGCCCGGAATAATTTTAAACTCAATTTATGCCTTATAAGGGCATTTTGGTCATTTAAAAGATTATAAAAGAGTCATGTTAGAAATCTGAGTTTCGGGTCTGGTTTATACAGTAAGTATACCCCATTTAACATATTATAACAGTAGGGTATGACCCATATACCAAACTTAACATTTAAAATCAAACTATGCACCGTAGGGGTATTTTAGTAAATTCACAAGGGCTAAAGATGCCAAAACTGGAAATCTGAGTTCATATACTTATACTTACTGTTATTATATGAAAATATGCTAATTACATCAGTAGATATAAGTCTTATATGTTTAAAATGAGTATAACGCTTACTATGCGCTAAAAATGCTTAAAATGCGATTTAACGCCGTTTCCGGGTTTTCAAATTAAATCTGGGATTTTTATATTTCCAGAATACTTAAAATAATTTATTCAACATATAAAATCAGTAGGAAAAGGTTTTGGGTCAAAAGAATGCATAGAACTCATTTTATGGCCTAAACGGTCAAAACCGACATAAACCGAAATAACTAAGCGATCTAAGATACGATCAGCCAAAAATTAAATAAAAATCATCAAAATTCCCAAAATAATATATAACATCAGTGGGTAAAAAGTTTTGTATCAAAACGTGGCCTGAAATGGGTTATACGCGAAAAGGGCCGTTTATGTAACTTAAGAACATAGTTTTACGCTAATGGCCATAACTCAAAATCTGGACCACCAACTGATCCGGAATTTTCGGTGCAAGTTTATATATTAGAAATAAAGATTTCTACTCTTTCACTTTTCCAAAAATCACGTTTTATCTCAAAAAGGGCAAAATAGTCAACTTTTAAGCATAATCGGAAACATGCAAATGAATCGGCTAAGCATAGACACAAACAACAAAATTCCAAGAAGTTTTACCAAAATAAAAATGGTCAAAAATACTCTCCAATACAGATCTCAAACATGCATGTACGGATCCGAATCGATAGTCTACGAAATAGTCGTTTTACAAGACTTTCGGTTCCGATTCGTATCTATACTAAAGATTTGTCGAGTTTATTATGATAAAACATATTCTTACATGTATTTTAAGTTGTTTATGATGATCAACAGATTGCATGTCCTTTACATTATCATTTAAGCTTATTTTTGCAAAAACCATTTCTATTGACTTTTTAAGAATGCCTTTGACTCGACAATTAGTATGCAATAAGTGGGAATCAGAGAATACCCTTTTGAGGGTTTGTTTCCCACATAAATACCAACATATATGTGGCTTTAATTTGAGAAATGACTGAGTAAAACTCGTTTAATCAGAAGGTCAAAGTATAAGAACAATCAGTTTGACTTTTAGCAATAATCAAAGCAAGAACGAATTAGAGACTGAATTAGAAGCTTACAAAGGTCCTATTGATGCTTAGTTAACACTAGGAGGTGGCCTTGTCGTTCAGATTAGCTCCAGAAGTCTTGAGAGAGTTCTTGAGAGTTGAGAGCTCTTTTTACTAAATGCAAATGCAAATGCAAATGCCAAGGGAAAGGATGAATTGATCTGATTTATGGAGGATACAGAGGTTATAGTGAGTTTTCAGTAGGCTAGGCATGCAAGACCATCTATTGGAGCAATTTAGAGGTGATCCCAGCTGTTCCCCATTTCAAAATACGGACCAGATTGCAATTTTTCGCGAAATTCTGTTACTGGTGGTCTCACGCGGCCCGCTTGGGCCTGTCCAGGCGGGTCGCCTGACCTGCTGATCAGCCAAACTATTTTCAAACTTGGCAGCTTTGGTCCCTGAACTTGCACGCGATGTTTCGGCCTCTTATCTTGACCCGTAAACCCCCAAACTTGGTTTTTAAGAACCTTGGGACATTTACCTACATGGTAATGTCCTCGGATAACTTTGCGCTCAACCGAAAAGCCATGAAATTCGACGTTGACGCTTTTAGCCCCTCAAGTACGGTTTTGGACATAACTTTCTCATACGTTATCGAAACTTCACGAAATTTTTACCACATATTCTCGTGAGTATATTTTAGCATTATAAAGCTTCGGGTCTGCCAAAAGTTCACTCAGAGGTATAAATTCAACATGTTGACACTTTTGGCCCCTATAGTTTGTAATTCCTCACTTTTGTGCAATTTCCGCTTCGTATGATCCATGAACCATCCGTTTAAGGTTATAAACATTATGTAGGGTTATCATAGAGTCTATTTATCCATTGTTGACACTTTGGACCCTTACGTCCCATAGTTTTCACTGTTTGTCACTTTTAGTCCCTCTAAAGTATATTTTCACATACCGGAACCTTATGACACGTGTCAAGACATTATTGGACGAAATTTTTCGAGGTGTTACATCCTCACCCCCTTAAAAGAAATCTCATCCCCGAGATTTACTGAAACAAATGAGGGTATTTCTCTTGCATCGTGGATTCCACTTCCCACGTGTATTCGGGACCTCTACGGGCATCCCATTTGACCCTAACAATAGGCACGTGCTTCCTTCGAAGCTTCTTTACCTGTCGATCCTCAATCGACAAAGGTTTTTCCACGAATTTCAGACTCTCATCTATGTGTATATCTGTATGCGGTATAACCAGTGATTCGTCAGCGAAACACTTCTTCAAATTATAGATGTGGAACACATTGTGAATAGCACAAAGCTCTTCAGGCAAGTTTAACTTATAAGCGACTGACCCGACACGTTCGATAATCTCGAAAAGTCCTATATACCTCGGGCTTAGCTTGCCTTTCTTTCCAAATCGCATCACACCCTTCCAGGGCGATACTTTAAGCAATACTTTATCACCTACATCGAAGTGAAAGTCTTTGCGCTTAGGATCCGCATAACTTTTCTGCCTATCCCTGGCAGCTTTCAAACGATCGCGAATCTGGACGATCTTGTCTGTCGTCTCAAAGACGATATCTGGTCCAGACAACTGGTGTAACACCTCGAAAAATTCCGTCCAATAATGGCTTGACACGTGTCATAAGGTTCCGGTATGTGAAAACATACTTTAGAGGGACTAAAAGTGACAAACAGTGAAAACTATGGAACGTAAGGGTCCAAAGTGTCAATAATGGATAAATAGGCTCTATGATAACCCTACATAATGTTCATAACCTTAAACGGATGGTTCATGGATCATACGACGCGGAAATTGCACAAAAGTGAGGAATTGCAAACTATAGGGGTCAAAAGTGTCAACATGTTTAATTTATACCTCTGAGTGAACTTTTGGCAGACCCGAAGCTTTATAATGCTAAGATATACTCACTAGAATATGTGGTAAAAATTTCATGAAGTTTCGTCAACGTATGAGAAAGTTATGGCCAAAACCGTACTTGAGGGACTAAAAGCGTCAACGTCGAATTTCATGGCTTTTCGGTTGAGCGCAAAGTTATCCGAGGACATTACCATGTTGGTAAATGTCCCAAGGTTCTTAAAAACTAAGTTTGGGGGTTTACGAGTCAAAATAAGCAGCCGAATCATCGCGTGCAAGTTCAGGGACCAAAGCTGCCAAGTTTGAAAATAGTTTGGCTGATCAGCAGGTCAGGCGACCCGCCTGGACAGGCCCAAGCGGGCCGCGTGAGACCACCAGTAACAGAATTTCGCGAAAATTGCAATCTGGTCCGAATTTTGAAATGGGGAACAGCTGGGATCACCTCTAAATTGCTCCAATAGATGGTCTTGCATGCCTAGCCTACTGAGAACTCACTATAACCTCTGTATCCTCCATAAATCAGATCAAAGTTCATTTTCTTGGGCATTTGCATTTAGTAACAAGAAGCTCTCAACTCTCAAGAACTCTCAAGGCACTTCTGGAGCAAATCTGAACGACAAGGCAGCATCCTAGTGTTAACTAAGCATCAATAGGACCTTTGTAAGCTTCTAATTCAGTCTCTAATTCGTTCTAGCATAGGTTAATTGCTAAAAGTCAAACTGTTGTTCTTATACTTTGACTTTCTGATTAAACGAGTTTTACTCAGTCATTTCTCAAATTGAAACCACATATATGTTGGTATTTATGTGGGAAACAAACCCTCAAAAGGGTATTCTCTGATTCCCACTTTATGCATGCTAATTGTCGAGTCAAACTTGTTTCTAAAAAGTCAACAGAAATGGTTTTTGTGAAAAATAGCTTAAATGATAATGTAAAGGACATGCAATCTATTTGATCATCATAAACAACTTATAATACATGTAAGAATATGTTTTATCATAATAAACTCGACAAATCTTTAGTATAGATACGAATCGGAACCGAAAGTCTTGTAAAACGACTATTTCGTAGACTATCGATTCGGATTCGTACATGCATGTTTGAGATCTGCATTGGAGAGTATTTTTGACCATTTTTATTTTGGTAAAACTTTCTGGAATTTTTGTTGTTTGAGTCTATGCTTAGCCGCTTCATTTGCATGTTTCCGATTATGCTTAAAAGTTGACTATTTTGCCCTTTTTGATATAAAACGTGATTTTTGGAAAAGTGAAAGAGTAGAAATCTTTATTTTTAATATATAAACTTCCACCGAAAATTTCGGATCAGTGGTGGTCCAGATTTTGAGTTATGGCCATTAGCGTAAAACTATATCTTAAAGTTACATAAACGGCCCTTTTCGTGTATAACCTATTTCTGGCCACGTTTTGATATAAAACTTTTTACCCACTGATGTTATATAATATTTTGGGATTTTAGATGATTTTTATTTAATTTTTGGCTGATCGTATCTTAGATCGCTTAGTTATTTCGGCTTATGTCGGTTTTGACCGTCTAAACCATAAAATGAGTTTTATGCATTCTTTTGACTCGAAACCTTTTCCTACTGATTTTATATGTTAAATAGATTATTTTAAGTATTCTGGAAATATAAAAATCCCAGATTTATTTTGAAAACCCGGAAACGGCGTTAAATCGCATTTTAAGCGTTTTTAGCGCATAGTAAGCGTTATACACATTTTAAACATATAGGACTTATACCTACTGATGTAATTAGCATATTTTCATATAATAACAGTAAGTATAAGTATATGAACTCAGATTTCCAGTTTTGGCATTTTTAGCCCTTGTGAAATTACTAGAATACCCCTACGGTGCATAGTTTGATTTTAAATGTTAAGTTTGGTATATGGGTCATACCCTACTAATATAATATATTAAATGAAGTATATTTGCTGTATAAACCAGACCCGAAACTCAGATTTCTAATATGACTCTTTATAATCTTTTAAATGACCAAAATGCCCTTATAAGGCATAAATTGAGTTTAAAATTATTCCGGGCAATATAGAACATAACTTACTGATATTATATCATATTTAAAGCATATTATCTCAGGAAACTTGCATTTGACTCTTTTGGCTACCCGTAACGCCCTTCTTGCGTTCGGTTCGGTTTACGTAACTAGTTTGCGTAAATTGACCGAAACGGGTCAAACGTTATCATTTTTATCTCAAAATCCAGAATGTATTCAGTATACCCATATTATACAAGTATTCAAACTTGTCGGGTCTAAATCACATTCTATCCGGTCTTTCGCTTAATCGTGCGCTTGTACCGTATCGTCCTTAAACTAACCGGTCAAGCTTAGGCTTAAATAAAAGACCCGTTAGAAATCTAATAGGTTATTATAAACCTTTGTTCCAGATTAGGAGGCCCAGTAAAAGCTACCACACTTACCGTTTGTGTTACATACTTGCTCAGGTAAATACATTTTGACTTATTTTCCCTATACGGGCTTGGGGTACGGTATTTAAAATACCGCTTGATCGGGCACACAAGTCCTGCACCTTATGGGTGTACAGTCTTGAATAGCTTGTGCGACTCGTTTAAACAGTCTTGTCTTACTTTAGGCTTTGGGGGGTTATTGACCGTGTCCCGGATATCCTTGGCATTATCTTACGAGATGGCCACGACCAGAGCACGGGGTGTAGGCGTACACCCGGCGTGTATAACTCTTTAATGTGGTGTGTCATTTAATCTTTAGCCCGGACAGCAGATCCCGGGCCACCATAAGTACGGGTACATGTAAATCGTTCACAAGTTTATATTGCATAAATATCCCAAGTTAATAAAAATATTTATGCCTTGTGCATTTAAATCAATTTTCAATCATTTTCAAAATGAGTCAGTCGATTTGTATTTACCAGTGTAAACTGACGTATTTTTCCCAAAAGGTTAAGTGCAGGTACTATACGAAATAGGCTGGCTGTTTCCTAAGAGCGTCCACTATAGTCTCGCAAGCTCGGACGACAAATAACTGTTGAACAATTTATTCTTATTTTTATTTGATCCGCCTGTGGATCCGTTTCAACTACTTATGATGTTTATTATGTCATTTTAATTAAAGTTGAAATGTATCTATTCTGCTTCCGCTGTGCATTATTATATTGTGTTAATTGTCTATGACGATGCCAACTACGTCACTGTACCCCACACCGGGCCCACCGGTGACACGTGGAAATAGGGGTGTGACAGGTTGGTATCAGAGCCAACGCTGAGTGAATTAAACACTAGTCTTTTGTGTTTGATCTCAGTTACACAATTGCACATTCCTCGATTTTCGAGTCTAGACAAAGAACTTAGGAAATGTTCAAAATTTCGTTTATTTTATCATTATTTTTATTATTAGCTTTGTCTTATATATTTGTTGTGCAACTTGTTTAATTTTTGACAGGATCATCATGCCGCCACGTATGCGAGGACGAGGAGGATTCGCCACATCACACGATCATGAGGCAGGACCCTCACACAGGCGAGCTCCATCAGCTTCGCACAACACCGCAGCCAACGATCTTTGGAGATCATTTTCCGAGCCAGCCAGGCACTCGGTATCTGCGAGCACTTCGCCATCACTACCCCAATCATTCGGGCCCCACTCGGAAAATGGGCCCCATGGTTCCCATGGATCTTATATACCTCTTCATCAGTCACCTCACCACTACCCAGCACCAGCTTATCAGGGCCTATACAACCCTGACGCTTTCTTGGATGAGCCGGTGGGTCATAACCCACTAGGACCGGAAGACCACTTCTCTGGTGGTCACGAGATGGAAGTTGACGAGGACACGGACCCTTCACTGCCACCGTCAGGTACGCCTAACCATCCCATCGAGATATCAAATGGGTCACCATTTAGGGGATCACCCTACAATGGTGTGGATAGCTTTCAGGAGATGTTTCGGCAGCACGATTGGTATTACACCCCCAGCCGCCACAACTCTCCGATGCTCCAGTCTCGTCATGGTTTGCCGGTGCACTCGCAGCACCACTCTCAGCAGCAGCAGCTTCAGCAGCCGCCCTTGCAGCAGGACCTATCTGAGGCCCTCTGGCGCGACGTGATCACTCCGTCGCCACCGCCACCACCAGTTTTGCCTCCTCCGCCTCAGAGGCCACGGAGGAATGCGCGTATGTCTACGCGAGGAGGGATTCGCATTGGTACCCCTCAGCACATTGGTAGCAGCCGCTACTCACCTCTTCATGAGGAGTCCGAGATGGGGGAGTCTCCGCATCCCGTTTCGGAGGTCACTTCTGCACTGATTCCGCCTCTGCCGCCGCAGAACTTCGGAGAGCTGATTCCGGCTTACGCCAGCGCAGCGCAGTTTAACCCGTTTGAGCCGACTTTCCCTCCCGGTTATGATTATACGGGAGATCCCTATTGGTTAGCCTCAGGCTACAACCCTCTCAACCAGGAGAGTACATTTGGAGGTCCCTTGGCTACGGGACCATCAGCTTTTGGTTTCCCACCGCAGGGCTATCAGCAGCCATCGCAGCCACAGCAGTACCAGCCACCACCGCCGGCACCTATGATGTCGCCGCCGCAGGTTCAGGAAATCCTAAAAGGAATAAACAATGTACGACGTGACCTGCAACATGAGATGCGAGCTGATCGCCGACGCAACGATGGCATGTTCAAGAAGATGTTTGATTTGCTCAAGGGTAAGAGTAAGAAGGATCGTTGAATCCTCTGTTGTTAGCTCTTTTACTCATGTCCCTGCGTGGACATCTATTCCGGTATTCTACCCCTGCGTGGGTATATATCCTTTATTCTACCCCTGCGTGGGTATGTTGTTCTGTTAACCCCTGCGTGGGTTTATTTTTTTTTGTTTGTTGTTGTTGTTATTTGTTTAGCCCCTGCGCGGGCATGTTATTCATGTTATTTGAATTAAAGTCCCGTTTAGGGCAAAGATGTACTAGTACTTTATTCAAAATTTGAAATGGTTAATTTGAATTTCTCATTTTATTTATGTGCATGAATTTAATATTTAAATAATGGAAAATATCAATTTTTTTATTTGATTTGCCATCTTATAAGAATCTTAGTAAGGTATAACCTAGCTTGAATGTCTTGTTAACAGGCCTGGCCATGATGGTAAAACCTGGTTGAAAAGATTCAACTCCCTGTTAACATCTGAAAACATGTTAACATTCCTGGCTAAGCGTGATCCGAAAAATCACACAAGCCACCCTTTTTAATAAATTATCTACAGATTATATCTGTATACAAGTCTATTAATGACTTGATACCTACGGGTTATGACTATGTCATATAGTGGCAGTTGTGGTTTATGACCCTCTGTCTAGTAAAGGATTATTTGTTTAATTATACAATTTATAATCCTATAAAAATCTAAATTTACAATTTAGTAGCTGTCCGTAGTGACTAGGCCTATGATGCCAATATATATATTTTCATTCCTTGATTGCTAATAAGAGCCTGAATGAAATTTATTAAATTAACTGTTAAGGTTCTTGATACCATGGTTAATAAATCGTCTAGAACGATAATACTGTTAGGTTCTAAATTAGACCTTGTCCTTTATTGTAGCTTAAAGCTACAATGGCAAAATCGAAGGAAACCAACAGTCATTCTGGAGAACACCCAGATAATACCAGGATTCACGTCACTGGTGAAGAATTGCAAGCACTGATAGATAACGCAGTTGCCAAAGCTATGGATAGGCAATTCAGGGAATCTAGCGGTACTCGGAGTAGAACCCGAACAGTAACGCACGTAAAGCCCAAGACTCATTCTGAGGCTCATAGTAAGCCACCTTCTAAAAAGAGTGAGCCGAAGAAGGATGAGGAGGATAATCACTCCTCCAACCACAGCAGTATTCCTAAGCAAGAAGTCAAGCTGAAGCATGATACGCACAGCAAGTCCTGTACGTACAAATATTTCGTATCTTGCAAACCCAGAGATTTTACTGGGGAAAAAGGAGCAGTAGATTGCATGACGTGGATCGATGAGATGGATACTGTGGTTGATATCAGCGGGTGTGCTGATAGGGACGTCGTGAAGTACGTGTCCCAGTCGTTCAAGGGAGATGCGTTAGCATGGTGGAAGTCCCTCCTACAAGCTGCCGGTAAGGCCACACTGTACGGTTTGTCATGGGAACAGTTTGTGGCCCTGATCAAGGAGAACTTCTGCCCGCAGCATGAGGTTGAGAGAATTGAATCGGATTTTGTATCTCTGGTTATGAAGAACCTCGATTGTCAAGCGTATCTTACTACGTTCAACACTTTATCTCGGTTGGTGCCTTATCTGGTGACCCCGGAGCCGCGAAGGATTGCTCGATTTATTGGGGGTCTGGCACCGGAGATAAAGGCAAGCGTCAAGGCTTCAAGGCCTACGACATTTAGATCCGTAGCTGATCTATCCCTCTCCCTCACTCAAGATGTAGTCAGATTGAGAGCTATGAAGAGCTCAGAGGAGAACAAAAGGAAACGTGAGGATGACACCTCACGAAGATCTGAGAAACGACACAAGGGAAACAACGACCATAGGAAAGGGTCGGGGTTCAAGAAAGGAGATCAGTCAGGTGAAAAACCCAGATGCAAGAACTGCAAAAGACACCATTTTGGGAAGTGTCGTTTGGAAGCAAAATCCCAGTCTTTCGAGAAACGTTGTGGGATCTGGAAGTCCACAGATCATAAAGCTGTGGATTGCAAGAAAATGAAGGATGCAACTTGTTTTGGTTGCAACGAGAAGGGGCACATTCGGCCAAACTGCCCAAAGAATGCGAAGAAAGCTGATGATGGGAAGAAGACTAATGCGAGAGTCTTCAGAATGGACGCTAAGGAAGCAGTTCTCGACGACAACGTCATTACAAGTACGTTTCTTGTAAATGATGTTTTTGCCAGAGTCTTGTTTGATTCAGGAGCTGATAAGTCGTTTGTAGATGATAAGTTTTGTAAATTGTTGAACCTTCCTGTTAAAACCTTAAGTGTGAAATATGAGGTGGAATTAGCCGATGGAACCATAGAAACCGCCTCGACTGTTCTAGATGGATGTGTTATATCCATTAGGAATCATTCTTTCCCGTTATCCTTGCTTCCCTTTAAGCTAGCTGGATTCGACATAGTGATAGGCATGGATTGGTTGTCGAGTAACCAAGCCCAGATTCTGTGCAATAGAAAGCAGGTGATAGTGAAGACTCCGTCTGGTGAGTCACTTACTATTCAAGGAGATACCCATCATGGATTGCCGGAGCAAGTGTCCATGCTCAAGGCATCCAGATGCATGCAGAAAGGATGTGTCATTTATATGGCACAAGTTACCATTGATGAGCCAAAGCCGAAGATTGAGGATATCCCTGTTATCTCGGAATATCCTGAGGTATTCACTGAAGAACTACCCGGTTTGCCACCGGATAGGCAAGTGGAGTTTCGGATAGACATCATTCCAGGCGCTGCACCTGTAGCAAGAGCACCATACAGATTGGCACCAACGGAGATGAAGGAATTGATGACGCAGTTGGATGATTTGTTAGCTAAAGGTTTTATTAGACCTAGCTCATCTCCTTGGGGAGCACCAATCTTGTTCGTTAAAAAGAAGGATGGGTCGATGCGTCTGTGCATCGATTACCGTGACCTTAACATGGTCACTATCAAGAATAGATATCCGTTAACCAGGATCGACGATCTGTTCAACCAGTTGCAAGGAGCAAGCTATTTCTCAAAGATTGACCTGAGGTCAGGTTATCATCAGTTGAAAGTCAAAGACGAAGATGTCCACAAGACAGCGTTTAGGACTCGTTATGGACATTACGAGTTCCTAGTGATGCCGTTTGGGCTCACTAACGCACCAGCCGCATTCATGGATCTCATGAATCGCGTCTGCAAGCCTTATTTAGATAAGTTCGTCATTGTCTTTATTGACGACATCCTTATCTACTTGAAGAGCCAAGCTGACCATGAGAAACACCTTCGTTGTATTCTCAAACTTCTGAATCAGGAGAAGCTTTATGCCAAATTTTCGAAGTGTGAATTTTGGCTTCGAGAAGTCCAGTTTCTTGGACATGTGGTAAGCGAGCGTGGTATCCAAGTAGATCCCGCTAAAGTAGAAGCAGTCATGAACTGGCAGGAGCCAAACACTCCTACCGAGATTCGCAGTTTCCTCGGATTGGCAGGATATTATAGGCGATTTATCGAGAACTTTTCAAGGATTGTTGTGCCCCTAACTTCGTTGACTCGTAAGAAGATTAAGTTTGATTGGGGCCCTAAGCAGCAGGAATCCTTCGACATTTTGAAGAAAAAGTTGAGCAATGCTCCAGTGTTGACATTGCCCGATGGTATTGAAGAATTTGTGGTGTATTGTGATGCATCGCACACTGGCATGGGCTGTGTACTCATGCAAAGAGGCAAAGTCATTGCCTACGATTCTCGACAGCTCAAGGTGCATGAGAAGAACTACACCACCCACGATTTGGAATTGGGTGCTGTTGTGTTTGCTTTGAAGCTATGGAGACATTACTTGTATGGAACCAAGTGTATAATTTATTCGGATCACAAGAGTCTTCAGCACTTGTTCAATCAGAAGGAATTGAACATGCGTCAAAGGCGATGGATGGAAACTTTAAATGATTATGACTGTGAAATAAGATACCATCCAGGCAAGGCAAATGTGGTTGCCGACGCCTTAAGCAGAAAGGAAAGGGTGGAACCGATCAGAATCAATGCCAAGCGCATTGAGATAAGGAATAATTTGAATGAAAGAGTGTTAGCTGCACAGAAGGAAGCTGTGCTGGAAGCTAACTATCCTGCGGAAAAGTTAGGAGTAACTGAGGAGCAGTTATCCTACGACAAAGATGGGATGCTACGACTAAACGGATGAATATGGGTTCCAGTTTATGGAGGACTTCGGGATGTTATCCTCCAGGAAGCCCACAGCTCTAAATATTCCGTTCATCCTGGAGCTGATAAGATGTACCAGGATTTGAAAGCAAACTACTGGTGGATTGGTTTGAAAAAGTCAGTAGCTGAGCATGTAGCTAAATGTTTGACTTGTGCGCAAGTCAAGGCTGAGCATCAGAAGCCGTCAGGTTTGCTTCAACAACCTGAAATTCCCAAGTGGAAATGGGAAATGGTGACAATGGATTTCATCACCAAGTTGCCGAAGACGAAAAAGGGAAATGATACCATATGGGTCATAGTAGATAGACTGACTAAGTTAGCTCATTTTCTACCCATCAAGGAGACGTATAGCTCCGATATGTTAGCTCAATTATACGTCGATAAGATTGTAGCGTTACATGGTATACCTATATCTATTATCTCCGATAGAGATACTAGATATACGTCGCATTTTTGGAAAAGTTTCCAACAATCGTTGGGCACTCGTTTGAATTTTAGTACGGCTTATCATCCTCAGACTGATGGTCAGAGTGAGCGTACTATTCAAACTTTGGAAGACATGCTTCGTGCATGTGCGATCGATTTGGGTGGTAGTTGGGATAAGAACCTACCACTGATTGAATTCTCCTACAACAATAGCTACCATTCCAGCATAAAGCCTGCGCCTTTTGAGGCCTTATACGGTAGAAAGTGTAGATCGCCCATTTGTTGGGTAGAAGTTGGAGACGTCCAACTGTCATGACCAGATATCGTTTTTGAGACGACGGACAAGATCGTGCAGATACGCGATCGTTTGAAAGCTGCCAGGGATAGGCAGAAAAGTTATGCGGATCCTAAGCGCAAAGATTTTCACTTCGATGTAGGTGATAAAGTGTTGCTTAAAGTATCGCCCTGGAAGGGTGTGATGCGATTTGGAAAGAAATGCAAGCTAAGCCCGAGATACATAGGACCTTTCGAGATTATCAAACGTGTCGGAGCAGTTGCTTATAAGTTAAACTTGCCTGAAGAGCTTAGCGCCATTCATAATGTGTTCCACATCTGTAATTTGAAGAAGTGTTTCGCTGACGAATCACTGGTTATACCGCATACAGATATACACATAGATGAGAGTCTGAAGTTTGTGGAAAAACCTTTGTCGATTGAGGATCGACAGGTGAAAAAGCTTCGAAGGAAGCACGTGCCTATTGTTAAGGTCAAATGGGATGCCCGTAGAGGTCCCGAATATACGTGGGAAGTGGAATCCACGATGCAAGAGAAATATCCTCATTTGTTTCAGTAAATCTCGAGGTCGAGATTTCTTTTAAGGGGGTGAGGATGTAACACCTCGAAAAATTCCGTCCAATAATGGCTTGACACGTGTCATAAGGTTCCGGTATGTGAAAACATACTTTAGAGGGACTAAAAGTGACAAACAGTGAAAACTATGGAACGTAAGGGTCCAAAGTGTCAATAATGGATAAATAGGCTCTATGATAACCCTACATAATGTTCATAACCTTAAACGGATGGTTCATGGATCATACGACGCGGAAATTGCACAAAAGTGAGGAATTGCAAACTATAGGGGTCAAAAGTGTCAACATGTTTAATTTATACCTCTGAGTGAACTTTTGGCAGACCCGAAGCTTTATAATGCTAAGATATACTCACTAGAATATGTGGTAAAAATTTCATGAAGTTTCGTCAACGTATGAGAAAGTTATGGCCAAAACCGTACTTGAGGGACTAAAAGCGTCAACGTCGAATTTCATGGCTTTTCGGTTGAGCGCAAAGTTATCCGAGGACATTACCATGTTGGTAAATGTCCCAAGGTTCTTAAAAACTAAGTTTGGGGGTTTACGAGTCAAAATAAGCAGCCGAATCATCGCGTGCAAGTTCAGGGACCAAAGCTGCCAAGTTTGAAAATAGTTTGGCTGATCAGCAGGTCAGGCGACCCGCCTGGACAGGCCCAAGCGGGCCGCGTGAGACCACCAGTAACAGAATTTCGCGAAAATTGCAATCTGGTCCGAATTTTGAAATGGGGAACAGCTGGGATCACCTCTAAATTGCTCCAATAGATGGTCTTGCATGCCTAGCCTACTGAGAACTCACTATAACCTCTGTATCCTCCATAAATCAGATCAAAGTTCATTTTCTTGGGCATTTGCATTTAGTAACAAGAAGCTCTCAACTCTCAAGAACTCTCAAGGCACTTCTGGAGCAAATCTGAACGACAAGGCAGCATCCTAGTGTTAACTAAGCATCAATAGGACCTTTGTAAGCTTCTAATTCAGTCTCTAATTCGTTCTAGCATAGGTTAATTGCTAAAAGTCAAACTGTTGTTCTTATACTTTGACTTTCTGATTAAACGAGTTTTACTCAGTCATTTCTCAAATTGAAACCACATATATGTTGGTATTTATGTGGGAAACAAACCCTCAAAAGGGTATTCTCTGATTCCCACTTTATGCATGCTAATTGTCGAGTCAAACTTGTTTCTAAAAAGTCAACAGAAATGGTTTTTGTGAAAAATAGCTTAAATGATAATGTAAAGGACATGCAATCTGTTTGATCATCATAAACAACTTATAATACATGTAAGAATATGTTTTATCATAATAAACTCGACAAATCTTTAGTATAGATACGAATCGGAACCGAAAGTCTTGTAAAACGACTATTTCGTAGACTATCGATTCGGATTCGTACATGCATGTTTGAGATCTGTATTGGAGAGTATTTTTGACCATTTTTATTTTGGTATAACTTTCTGGAATTTTTGTTGTTTGAGTCTATGCTTAGCCCCTTCATTTGCATGTTTCCGATTATGCTTAAAAGTTGACTATTTTGCACTTTTTGATATAAAACGTGATTTTTGGAAAAGTGAAAGAGTAGAAATCTTTATTTTTAATATATAAACTTGCACCGAAAATTTCGGATCAGTGGTGGTCCAGATTTTGAGTTATGGCCATTAGCGTAAAACTATATCTTAAAGTTACATAAACGGCCCTTTTCGTGTATAACCTATTTCTGGCCACGTTTTGATATAAAACTTTTTACCCACTGATGTTATATAATATTTTGGGATTTTAGATGATTTTTATTTAATTTTTGGCTGATCGTATCTTAGATCGCTTAGTTATTTCGGCTTATGTCGGTTTTGACCGTCTAAACCATAAAATGAGTTTTATGCATTCTTTTGACCCGAAACCTTTTCCTACTGATTTTATATGTTAAATAGATTATTTTAAGTATTCTGGTAATATAAAAATCCCAGATTTATTTTGAAAACCCGGAAACGGCGTTAAATCGCATTTTAAGCGTTTTTAGCGCATAGTAAGCGTTATACACATTTTAAACATATAGGACTTATACCTACTGATGTAATTAGCATATTTTCATATAATAACAGTAAGTATAAGTATATGAACTCAGATTTCCAGTTTTGGCATTTTTAGCCCTTGTGAAATTACTAGAATACCCCTACGGTGCATAGTTTGATTTTAAATGTTAAGTTTGGTATATGGGTCATACCCTACTGATATAATATATTAAATGAAGTATATTTGCTGTATAAACCAGACCCGAAACTCAGATTTCTAATATGACTCTTTATAATCTTTTAAATGACCAAAATGCCCTTATAAGGCATAAATTGAGTTTAAAATTATTCCGGGCAATATAGAACATAAGTTACTGATATTATATCATATTTAAAGCATATTATCTCAGGAAACTTGCATTTGACTCTTTTGGCTACCCGTAACGCCCTTCTTGCGTTCGGTTCGGTTTACGTAACTAGTTTGCGTAAATTGACCGAAACGGGACAAACGTTATCATTTTTATCTCAAAATCCAGAATGTATTTAGTATACCCATATTATACAAGTATTCAAACTTGTCGGGTCTAAATCACATTCTATCCGGTCTTTCGCTTAATCGTGCGCTTGTACCGTATCGTCCTTAAACTAACCAGTCAAGCTTAGGCTTAAATAAAAGACCCGTTAGAAATCTAATAGGTTATTATAAACCTTTGTTCCAGATTAGGAGGCCCAGTAAAAGCTACCACACTTACCGTTTGTGTTACATACTTGCTCAGGTAAATACATTTTGACTTATTTTCCCTATACGGGCTTGGGGTACGGTATTTAAAATACCGCTTGATCGGGCGCACAAGTCCTGCACCTTATGGGTGTACAGTCTTGAATAGCTTGTGCGACTCGTTTAAACAGTCTTGTCTTACTTTAGGCTTTGGGGGGTTATTGACCGTGTCCCGGATATCCTTGGCATTATCTTACGAGATGGCCACGACCAGAGCACGGGGTGTAGGCGTACACCCGGCGTGTATAACTCTTTAATGTGGTGTGTCATTTAATCTTTAGCCCGGATAGCAGATCCCGGGCCACCATAAGTACGAGTACATGTAAATCGTTCACAAGTTTATATTGCATAAATATCCCAAGTTAATAAAAATATTTATGCCTTGTGCATTTAAATCAATTTTCAATCATTTTCAAAATGAGTCAGTCGATTTGTATTTACCAGTGTAAACTGACGTATTTTTCCCAAAAGGTTAAGTGCAGGTACTATACGAAATAGGCTGGCTGTTTCCTAAGAGCGTCCACTATAGTCTCGCAAGCTCGGACGACAAATAACTGTTGAGCAATTTATTCTTATTTTTATTTGATCCGCCTGTGGATCCGTTTCAACTACTTATGATGTTTATTATGTCATTTTAATTAAAGTTGAAATGTATCTATTCTGCTTCCGCTGTGCATTATTATATTGTGTTGATTGTCTATGACGATGCCAACTACGTCACTGTACCCCACACCGGGCCCACCGGTGACACGTGGAAATAGGGGTGTGACAACTGGACATCCCCAACTTCTGCCCAACAAATGGGCGATCTACACTTTCTACCGTATAGGGCCTCAAAAGGAGCAGCTTTTATGCTGGAATGGTAGCTATTGTTGTAGGAGAATTCAATTAGTGGTAGGTTCTTATCCCAACTACCACCCAAGTCGATCGCACATGCACGAAGCATGTCTTCCAAAGTTTGAATAGTACGCTCACTCTGACCATCAGTCTGAGGATGATAAGCCGTACTAAAATTCAAACGAGTGCCCAACGATTGTTGGAAACTCTTCCAAAAATGCGACGTATATCTAGTATCTCTATCGGAGATAATAGATATAGGTATACCATGTAGCACTACAATCTTATCGACGTATAATTGGGCTAACATATCGGAGCTATACGTCTCCTTGATGGGTAGAAAATGAGCTGACTTAGTCAGTCTATCTACTATGACCCATATGGTATCATTTCCCTTTTTCGTCTTCGGCAACTTGGTGATGAAATCCATTGTCGCCATTTCCCATTTCCATTTGGGAATTTCAGGTTGTTGAAGCAAACCTGACGGCTTCTGATGCTCAGCCTTGACTTGCGCACAAGTCAAACATTTAGCTACATGCTCAGCTACTGACTTTTTCAAACCAATCCACCAGTAGTTTGCTTTCAAATCCTGGTACATCTTATCAGCTCCAGGATGAACGGAATATTTAGAGCTGTGGGCTTCCTGGAGGATAACGTCCCGAAGCCCTCCATAAATTGGAACCCATATTCGTCCGTTTAGTCGTAGCATTCCATCTTTGTCGTAGGATAACTGTTCCTCAGTTACTCCTAACTTCTCTGCAGGATAGTTAGCTTCCAACACAGCTTCCTTCTGTGCAGCTAACACCCTTTCATTCAAATTATTCCTTATCTCAATGCGCTTGGCATTGATTCTGATCGGTTTCACCCTTTCCTTTCTGCTTAAGGCGTCGGCAACTACATTTGCCTTGCCTGGATGGTATCTTATCTCACAGTCGTAATCATTTAAAGTTTCCATCCATCGCCTTTGTCGCATGTTCAATTCCTTCTGATTGAACAAGTGTTGAAGACTCTTGTGATCCGAATAAATTATACACTTGGTTCCGTACAAGTAATATCTCCATAGCTTCAAAGCAAATACAACAGCACCCAATTCCAAATCGTGGGTGGTGTAGTTCTTTTCATGCACCTTGAGCTGGCGAGAAGCGTAGGCAATGACCTTGCCTCTCTGCATGAGCACACAGCCCATACCAGTGTGTGATGCGTCACAATACACCACAAATTCCTCTATGCCATCGGGCAATGTCAACACTGGCGCGTTGCTCAACTTTTTCTTTAGGATATCGAAGGATTCCTGCTGCTTAGGGTCCCAATCGAACTTAATCTTCTTTCGAGTCAACGAAGTTAGGGGCGCAGCAATCCTTGAAAAGTTCTCGATAAATCGCCTATAATATCCTGCCAATCCGAGGAAACTGCGAATCTCGGTAGGAGTCTTCGGCTCCTGCCAGTTCATGACTGCTTCTACTTTAGCGGGATCTACTTGGATACCACGCTCACTTACTACATGTCCAAGGAATTGGACTTCTCGAAGCCAAAATTCACACTTCGAAAATTTGGCATAAAGCTTCTCTTGATGCAGAAGTTTGAGAATACAACGAAGGTGTTTCTCATGGTCAGCTTGGCTCTTCGAGTAGATAAGAATGTCATCAATAAAGACGATGACGAATTTATCTAGATAAGGCTTGCAGACGCGATTCATGAGATCCATGAATGCGGCTGGTGCGTTAGTGAGCCCAAACGGCATCAATAGGAACTTGTAATGTCCATAACGAGTCCTAAACGCGGTCTTGTGCACATCTTCATCCTTGACTTTTAACTGATGATAACCTGACCTCAGGTCAATCTTGGAGAAATAGCTTGCCCCTTGCAATTGATCGAACAGATCGTCGATCCTGGGTAACGGATATCTATTCTTAATAGTGACTTTATTAAGCTCACGATAATCGATGCACAGACGCATCGATCCATCCTTCTTTTTAACGAACAAGATTGGCGCTCCCCAAGGAGATGAGCTAGGCCTAATAAAACCTTTAGCTAATAAATCATCCAACTGCGTCCTCAACTCCTTCATCTCCGTTGGTGCCAATCTGTATGGTGCTCTTGCTACAGGCGCAGCGCCTGGAATGATGTCTATCCGAAACTCCACTTGCCTATCTGGTGGCAAACCGGGTAGTTCTTCAGGGAATACCTCAGGATATTCCGAGATAACAGGGATATCCTCAATCTTCGGTTTCGGCTCATCAATGGTAACTTGTGCCATATAAATGACACATCCCTTCTGCATGCATCTGGATGCCTTGAGCATGGACACTTGCTCCGGCAATCCATGCTGGGTGTCTCCTTGAATAGTGAGTGACTTACCAGACGGAGTCTTAACTATTACTTGCTTTCTATTGCACAGAATCTGGGCTTGGTTACTCGATAACCAATCCATGCCTATCACTATATCGAATCCAGCTAGCTTAAAGGGAAGCAAGGATAACGGGAAAGAATGATTCCTAATGGATATAACACATCCATCTAGAACAGTCGAGGCGGTTTCTATGGTTCCATCGGCTAATTCCACCTCATATTTCACGCTTAAGGTTTTAACAGGAAGGTTCAACAATTTACAAAACTTATCATCTACAAACGACTTATCAGCTCCTGAATCAAACAAGACTCTAGCAAAAACATCATTTACAAGAAACGTACCTGTAATGACGTTGTCATCAAGAACTGCCTCCTTGGCGTCCATTCTGAAGACTCTCGCATTAGTCTTCTTCCCGTCGTCAGCTTTCTTTGCATTCTTTGGGCAGTTTGGCCGAATGTGCCCTTTCTCGTTGCAACCAAAACAAGTTGCATCCTTCATTTTCTTGCAATCCACAGCTTTATGGTCTGTGGACTTGCAGATTCCACATCGTTTTTCTTGAGACTGGGATTTAGACTCCTGTCTGCATCTCCCAAAATGATGTCTCTTGCAGTTCTTGCATCTGGGTTTTTCACCCGACTGATCTCCTTTCTTGAACCCCGACCCTTTCCTATGGTCGTTGTTCCCTCTGTGTCGTTTCTCAGATCTTCGTGAGGTGTCATCCTCACGTTTCCTTTTGTTCTCCTCTGAGCTCTTCATAGCTCTCAGTCTGACTACATCTTGAGTGAGGGAGAGGGATAGATCAGCTACGGATCTAAATGTCGTAGGCCTTGAAGCCTTGACGCTTGCCTTTATCTCGGGTGCCAGACCCCCAATAAATCGAGCAATCCTTCGCGGCTCCGGGGTCACCAGATAAGGCACTAACCGAGATAAAGTGTTGAACGTAGTAAGATACGCTTGACAATCGAGGTTCTTCATAACCAGAGATACGAAATCCGATTCAATTCTTTCGACCTCATGCTGCGGGCAGAAATTCTCTTTGATCAGGGCCACAAACTGTTCCCATGACAAACCGTACAGTGTGGCCTTACCGGCAGCTTGTAGGAGTGACTTCCACCATGCTAACGCATCTCCCTTGAACGACTGGGACACGTACTTCACGACGTCCCTATCAGCACACCCGCTGATATCAACCACAGTATCCATCTCATCCAGCCATGTCATGCAGTCAACTGCTCCTTTTTCCCCAGTAAAATCTCTGGGTTTGCAAGAAACGAAATACTTGTACGTACAGGACTTGCTGTGCGTATCATGCTTCAGCTTGACTTCTTGCTTAGGAATACTGCTGTGGTTGGAGGAGTGATTATCATCCTCATCTTTCTTCGGCTCACTCTTTTTAGAAGGTGGCTTACTATGAGTCTCAGAATGAGTCTTGGGCTTTACGTGCGTTACTGTTCGGGTCCTACTCCGAGTACCGCTAGATTCTCTGAATTGCCTATCCATAGCTTTGGCAACAGCGTTATCTATCAGTGCTTGCAATTCTTCACCAGTGACGTGAATCCTGGTATTATCTGGGTGTTCTCCAGAATGACTGTTGATCTCCTCCGATTTGGCCATGTAGCTTTAAGCTAAATAAAAGGACAAGGTCTTATTTAGAAACCTAACAGTATTATCGTTCTAGACGATTTATTAACCATGGTATTAAGAACCATAATAGTTAATTTATTTAATTTCATTCAGGGCTTTTATTAGCAACTATATTATGGAATGAAATATATATATATTGGCACAATAGGCCTAGTCACTTCGGACAACTTACTAAATTATAAATTTAGATTTTTATAGGATTATAAATTGTATAATTAAACAAATAATCCTTTACTAGGCAGGGAGTCATAAACCACAACTGCCACTATATGACATAGTCATAACCCGTAAGTATCAAGTCATAAACAGACTTGTGTACAGATATAATCTGTAGATAATTTATTAAAAAGGGTGGCTTGTGTGATTCTACAGATCACGCTTGGCTAGGAATGTTAACATGTTTTCAGATGTTAACAGAGATTTGAATCTTTTCAACCAGGTTTTACCATATTGGCTAGGCCTGTAAATAAGGCATTCAAGCTAGGTTCTACCTTACTAAGATTCTTATTAAAATGGCAAATCAAATAAAAATTGATATTTTCCATTTATTTTAATTATTATATTCATGCACATAAATAAAATGGGAAATTCAAATTAACCATTTCAAATTTTAAATAAAGTACTAGTACATCTTTGCCCTAAACGGGACTTTAATTCAAATAACATGAATAACATGCCCGCGCAGGGGCTAAACAAATAACAACAACAACAAATAAAATAAAGCAAACCCACGCAGGGGTTAACAGAACAACATACCCACGCAGGGGTAGAATAAGAGAAATATACCCATGCAGGGGTAGAATACAGGAATAAATGTCCACGCAGGGACATGAGTAAAAGAGCTAACAACAAAGGATTTAATAATCCTTCTTACTCTTACCCTTAATCAAGTCAACCATTTTCTTGAACATACCGCGGTTGTGTCGGCGATCATTTTGCAACTCCCGTCGCACGTCGTGTATCCCTTGCAGGATTTCTTGGACTTGCGGTGGCGACATCATTGGCGCCAGCGGCGGTGGCTGATACTGCTGTGGCTGTGGAGGCGGCGGCTGCTGGTATCCCTGTGGTGGGAATCCAAAAGCTGATGGTCCCGTAGCCCAGGGACCTCCAAAATTACTCTCCTGATTGAGAGGGTTGTAGCCTGAAGCTAGCCAGTAGGGATCTCCCGTATAATCATAACCGGGAGGAAAAGTCGGCTCGAACGGGTTGAACTGCGCTGCGCTAGCATCCGCAGGAATGGGCTCTCCAAAGTTCTGCCGCGGTAGTGGCGCAATAGTCGCAGAAGTAACCTCTGAGACGGGATGCTGAGACTCCCCCGTCTCGGACTCCTCGTGGAGCGGCGAGTAGCGGCCGCTACCTGAATGTCGAGGGGTGGCAATGCGAATCCCTCCTCGCGTAGACATACGTGCGTTCCTCCTTGGCCTCTGAGGCAGAGGAGGCAAAACCGGTGGTGGTGGTGGCGACGGAGTAATCACGTCGCGCCAAAAGGCCTCAGATGGGTCCTGCTGCAAAGGCGGCTGCTGAAGCTGCTGCTGCTGAGAGTGGTGCTGCGAGTGCACCGGAGAACCATGGTGAGACTGGAGCATGGGAGAGTTGTGCTGGCTGGGGGTGTAATACCAATCATGCTGCCTGAACCTCTCCTCATAGCTATCAACACCATTGAATGGTGATCCCCTGTATGGTGACCCATCCGATATCTCAATGGGATGGTTAGGCGTGCCGGACGGTGGCAGGGAAGGGTCAGTGTCCTCGTCAACCTCCATCTCGTTACCACCAGAGAAGTGGTCTTCCGGTCCTAGTGGGTTATGACCCACTGGTTCGTCCAAGTAAGCATCAGGGTTGTATAGGCCCTGATAAGCTGGTGCTGGGTAGTGGTGAGGTGACTGGTGTAATGGAATGAAAGATCCATGGGAGTCATGGGGCCCAATTTCAGAATGTGGCCCAAATGAGTGGGGTAGGGATGGTGAGGTGCTCAAAGATACCGAGTGCCTGGCTGGCTCGGCGAATGATCTCCAAAGATCATGGGCTGCAGTGTTGTGCGAAGCTGATGGGGCTCGTCTGTGTGAGGGTCCTGCCTCGTGGTCATGTGATGTGGCGAATCCTCCTCGTCCTCTTCCTCAAACACGTGGCGGCATGATGAACCTGTCAAAAATCAAACAAGTTGCACAACAAAATATATAAGACAAAGCTAATAATAAAAATAAAGGTAAAATAAACGAAATGTCGAACATTTCCTAAGTTCTTTGTCTAGACTCGAAAATCGAGGAATGTGCAATTGTGTAATTGAGATTAAACACAAAGGACTAGTGTTTAATTCACTCAGCGTTGGCTCTGATACCAACCTGTCACACCCCGATTTCCACGTGTCACCGGTGGGCCCGGTGTGGGGTACAGTGACGTAGTTGGCATCGTCATAGACAATCAACACAATATAATAATGCACAGCGGAAGTAGAATAGATACATTTCAACTTTAATTAAAATGACATAATAAACATCATAAGTAGTTGAAACGGATCCACAGGCGGATCAAATAAAAATAAGAATAAATTGTTCAACAGTTATTTGTCGTCCGAGCTTGCGAGACTATAGTGGACGCTCTTAGGAAACAGCCAGCCTATTTCGTATAGTACCTGCACTTAACCTTTTGGGAAAAATACGTCAGTTTACACTGGTAAATACAAATCGACTGACTCATTTTGAAAATGATTGAAAATTTATTTAAATGCACAAGGCATAAATATTTTTATTAACTTGGGATATTTATGCAATATAAACTTGTGAAGGATTTACATGTACCCGTACTTATGGTGGCCCGGGATCTGCTGTCCGGGCTAAAGGTTAAATAACACACCACAGTAAAGAGTTATACACGCCGGGTGTACGCCTACACCCCGTGCTCTAGTCGTGGCCATCTCGTAAGATAATGCCAAGGATATCCGGGACACGGTCAATAACCCCCCATAGCCTAAAGTAAGACAAGACTGTTTAAACGAGTCGCACAAGCTATTCAAGACTGTACACCCATAAGGTGCAGGACTTGTGCGCCCGATCAAGCGGTATTTTAAATACCGTACCCCAAGCCCGTATAGGGAAAATAAGTCAAAATGTATTTACCTGAGCAAGTATAAGTCACAAATGATAAGTGTTGGTAGCTTTTACTGGGCCTCCTAATCTGGAACAAAGGTTTATAATAACCTATTAGATTTCTAACGGGTCTTTTGTTTAAGCCTAAGCTTTGACCGGTTAGTTTAAGGACGATACGGTACAAGCGCACGATTAAGCGAAAGACCGGATAGAATGTGATTTAGACCCGACAAGTTTGAATACTTGTATAATATGGGTATACTAAATAAATTCTGGATTTTGAGATAAAAATGATAACGTTTGACCCGTTTCGGTCAATTTACGCAAACTAGTTACGTAAACCGAACCGAACGCAAAAAGGGCGTTACGGGTAGCCAAAAGAGTCAAATGCAAGTTCCCTGAGATAATATGCTTTAAATATGATATAACATCAGTAAGTTATGTTCTATATTGCCCGGAATAATTTTAAACTCAAATTATGCCTTATAAGGGCATTTTGGTCATTTAAAAGATTATAAAAGAGTCATGTTAGAAATCTGAGTTTCGGGTCTGGTTTATACAGTAAGTATACCCCATTTAACATATTATAACAGTAGGGTATGACCCATATACCAAACTTAACATTTAAAATCAAACTATGCACCGTAGGGGTATTTTAGTAAATTCACAAGGGCTAAAGATGCCAAAACTGGAAATCTGAGTTCATATACTTATACTTACTGTTATTATATGAAAATATGCTAATTACATCAGTAGATATAAGTCTTATATGTTTAAAATGAGTATAACGCTTACTATGCGCTAAAAATGCTTAAAATGCGACTTAACGCCGTTTCCGGGTTTTCAAAATAAATCTGGGATTTTTATATTTCCAGAATACTTAAAATAATTTATTCAACATAGAAAATCAGTAGGAAAAGGTTTCGGGTCAAAAGAATGCATAGAACTCATTTTATGGCCTAAACGGTCAAAACCGACATAAAACGAAATAACTAAGCGATCTAAGATACGATCAGCCAAAAATTAAATAAAAATCATCAAAATTCCCAAAATAATATATAACATCAGTGGGTAAAAAGTTTTGTATCAAAACGTGGCCTGAAATGGGTTATACGCGAAAAGGGCCGTTTATGTAACTTAAGAACATAGTTTTACGCTAATGGCCATAACTCAAAATCTGGACCACCAACTGATCCGAAATTTTCGGTGCAAGTTTATATATTAGAAATAAAGATTTCTACTCTTTCCCTTTTCCAAAAATCACGTTTTATCTCAAAAAGGGCAAAATAGTCAACTTTTAAGCATAATCGGAAACATGCAAATGAATCGGCTAAGCATAGACACAAACAACAAAATTCCAGAAAGTTTTACCAAAACAAAAATGGTCAAAAATACTCTCCAATACAGATCTCAAACATGCATGTACGGATCCGAATCGATAGTCTACGAAATAGTCGTTTTACAAGACTTTCGGTTCCGATTCGTATCTATACTAAAGATTTGTCGAGTTTATTATGATAAAACATATTCTTACATGTATTTTAAGTTGTTTATGATGATCAACAGATTGCATGTCCTTTACATTATCATTTAAGCTTATTTTTGCAAAAACCATTTCTGTTGACTTTTTAAGAATGCCTTTGACTCGACAATTAGCATGCAATAAGTGGGAATCAGAGAATACCCTTTTGAGGGTTTGTTTCCCACATAAATACCAACATATATGTGGCTTTAATTTGAGAAATGACTGAGTAAAACTCGTTTAATCAGAAGGTCAAAGTATAAGAACAATCAGTTTGACTTTTAGCAATAATCAAAGCAAGAACGAATTAGAGACTGAATTAGAAGCTTACAAAGGTCCTATTGATGCTTAGTTAACACTAGGAGGTGGCCTTGTCGTTCAGATTAGCTCCAGAAGTCTTGAGAGAGTTCTTGAGAGTTGAGAGCTCTTGTTACTAAATGCAAATGCCAAGGGAAAGGATGAATTGATCTGATTTATGGAGGATACAGAGGTTATAGTGAGTTTTCAGTAGGCTAGGCATGCAAGACCATCTATTGGAGCAATTTAGAGGTGATCCCAGCTGTTCCCCATTTCAAAATTCGGACCAGATTGCAATTTTTCGCGAAATTCTGTTACTGGTGGTCTCACGCGGCCCGCTTGGGCCTGTCCAGGCGGGTCGCCTGACCTGCTGATCAGCCAAACTATTTTCAAACTTGGCAGCTTTGGTCCCTGAACTTGCACGCGATGTTTCGGCCTCTTATCTTGACCCGTAAACCCCCAAACTTGGTTTTTAAGAACCTTGGGACATTTACCTACATGGTAATGTCCTCGGATAACTTTGCGCTCAACCGAAAAGCCATGAAATTCGACGTTGACGCTTTTAGCCCCTCAAGTACGGTTTTGGCCATAACTTTCTCATACGTTATCGAAACTTCACGAAATTTTTACCACATATTCTCGT
Source organism: Helianthus annuus (assembly GCF_002127325.2). Lineage (NCBI taxonomy): Eukaryota > Viridiplantae > Streptophyta > Magnoliopsida > Asterales > Asteraceae > Helianthus > Helianthus annuus. The sequence goes on along the minus strand of NC_035440.2, from coordinate 48,263,981 downwards.
GAGTATATTTTAGCATTATAAAGCTTCGGGTCTGCCAAAAGTTCACTCATAGGTATAAATTCAACATGTTGACACTTTTGGCCCCTATAGTTTGTAATTCCTCACTTTTGTGCAATTTCCGCTTCGTATGATCCATGAACCATCCGTTTAAGGTTATAAACATTATGTAGGGTTATCATAGAGTCTATTTATCCATTGTTGACACTTTGGACCCTTACGTTCCATAGTTTTCACTGTTTGTCACTTTTAGTCCCTCTAAAGTATATTTTCACATACCGGAACCTTATGACACGTGTCAAGACATTATTGGACGAAATTTTTCGAGGTGTTACAGGATTCCTCCCAACGCTACCCGGATTACTACCCATGTTTCAGGACAGTGTTAGATAACATCAAAGATTGTCCTTGATCAATGTAGTTTAATATGTGCCTAAAGAAAAAGGACAGATTGAACATATCAATATCAAAACATGGAGATCGTTTTGAAGCGAGTCACATCCAATATCATTCCCTAGTGATATCTGTGAATTTTGATTCTCAAACTCTTGAGTTATTCATCTCATGAATACAATCATCTCAATTCACAATAGTCTTACATTCAAATTCATTCCCATGTAATTTGATCGACTACGGATATTTTAGAATACGCTTATTCAAGGATATAAACATACAAATAACGAACACAGTTACAAAATAATTAAACTTGCATTTAACCAATAAATCAAATAACTATTTCAATGTAACTGTTGTAGTTCAAAATTAAAACACCAATACTAACTACAGATCATGCCCACTGTCTAGCAAATCTAAGCCCTATTTTTCCAGCATGCTCCTCATGTTTAGCTTGAGGTAGAGGCTTAGTAAAGGGGTCAGCCAGATTTAGATCTCTATGAACTTTGCTTATTACGATGTCTCCACGCTCTATTATCTCTCTAATATAGTGGAATTTTCTGAGTATATGCCTTGTGGTTTGATGCGACCTTGGTTCTTTTGCAAGAGCAATGGCACCAGTATTGTCACACAGCATCTCGATTGGTTTCTTTATGCTAGGCATAACATCGAGATCAGTAATGAACTTCTTCATCCAGGCAGCCTCCTTAGCAGCATCCGATGCAGCATTGTATTCTGATTCACAGGTGGATTGAGCAACCACACTTTGCTTCGAGCTCTTCCAAGTAACAGCCCCACCATTCAGAATGAAAACATATCCAGTCTGTGATCTTGAATCGTCACGATCAGTCTGGAAACTTGCATCAGTATAACACTTAACTGATAGCTCCTCATCCAGTCCTCCATATATTAAGAACATGTCCTTAGTCCTTCTTAAGTACTTAAGAATGTTCTTCACTGCAGCCCAGTGGCTCTCTCCTGGATTCTGTTGATATCTACTCGTCATGCTAAGAGCATACGAGACATCAGGTCTGGTACATAACATGGCGTACATGATGGAACCGATAGCAGAAGCATATGGAACTCTTTCCATTTTCTTCTTTTCCTCTTCGGTCTTAGCACACTGCTCGCCATTAAGAATGGTTCCATGTGCCATGGGCAAGAGGCCCCTTTTTGAGTCTTGCATTGAGAAGCGTCGTATGACCTTATCAATATATGTACTTTGACTTAAACCTAATAACCGCTTTGACCTATCTCTATAAATCTTTATTCCTAGAATATAAGCGGCATCACCAAGATCTTTCATTGCGAAACATTTTCCCAACCAAGCCTTAACATCTTTTAGCATAGGGATATTGTTTCCAATGATTAGTATGTCATCTACATACAGAATTAGAAAAGTGATATAGCTCCCACTAGATTTCTTGTAAACACACGGTTCATCTTCGTTTTTAGTGAAGCCAAACTCTTTAATTTTCTGATCAAAACGAAGATTCTAGCTGCGAGATGCTTGCTTCAATCCATAGATGGATTTATTTAGCTTGCACACCTTATTAGGATTATTTGGATCGACAAAACCTTCAGGTTGAACCATATAGACATCTTCAAGTAAGTGTCCATTAAGGAACGCGGTCTTGACATCCATTTGCCATATCTCATAGTCATAATATGCAGCAATGGCAAGTAGAATTCTAATAGACTTAAGCATGGCTACTGGCGAAAAAGTTTCCTCATAATCAATTCCTTGAGTCTGAGTGAACCCTTTTGCTACAAGCCTTGCTTTGTAGGTTTGCACTTTTCCATCCATGTCGGTCTTCTTCTTGAAGATCCATTTGTTTCCTACAGTCCGACCTTCGGTAGGAAGATCAACCAAATCCCAGACTTGGTTATCATACATGGATTGTATCTCTGCATTCATGGCTTCTTGCCATTTCTTGGATTCTGAATCCAACATTGCAGCATTGTAAGTAGCAGGTTCAGCTTCATCAATCATGAAGATATCGTCATACCTTTCAGGGGCACGACGATCCCTAATACTTCTTCGAACACTTGGTGTTTCTGTTGTTTCTTGAGTCCTCTCAGGCTCAACTTAAACAACTAGATCAGTTACTTCTGGTTCTGTCTGAACAACTGGTTCAGTCACTTGTGATTCTCGAATTTCTTCAAGATCCACATGGTTTTCTCCAATCCCTCGTGCCAGAAGCTCTTCCTCCAAGAAAGTGCCTCTGCGTTTAGTGAAAATCTTATCTTCAGTGGGGTGGTAGAAAAGGTAACCGATCCTTTTAGCGTATCCTACGAAAACCACTTTTTCGCCTCTGGGATCTAGTTTATCCGAAGATTCTAGAGTGACATAAGCGTTACATCCCCAGACCTTGAGATAGGATACTTTTGGTTTCTTTCCATGCCATATCTCATAAGGCGTTTTGTCAACCTTCTTCATTGGAGCTATATTCACAAGTTTTGCGGCAGTTTCTAGAGCATAACTCCAAAAGGAGCGTGGGAGGGTTGTTCGACACATCATTGATCGAACCATATCTAATGGAGTTCGATTTCTCCGTTCAGACACACCATTATGTTGTGGTGTTCCAGGTGGAGTGAGCTGTGAAACTATTCCACAATCCTTTAGATGGTCGATAAACTCCTGACTAAGATATTCACCGCCTCGATCTGATCGAAGCATCTTAATAGTTCTATTTAGCTGATTCTCTACTTCGTTTTGGTACTCCTTGAACTTTTCAAATGTCTCATGTTTATGCTTCATAAGATAAACATAACCATATCTACTGAAATCATCAGTAAATGTAACAAAGTATATTTCTCCATGTCTTGACATTGTTCTGAATGGACCACATACATCTGTATGTACAAGTCCCAACAGATCATTAGCTCTTTCTCCAACATTTGAAAAAGGTGCTTTTGTTAACTTTCCACTTAAGCATGATTCGCATTTGCCAAACGTTTCCGAACCCTTAGAATCTAATACACTGGGGGGTCCAACCTTCCATGTGAGCAATGATCCCGATCCCTACCAGGATCTCGAAAGTTCTAATACACTGGGGGTCCAACCTTCCATGTTTTCTAAATCGCATCACGCCTTCTTAAGGTGAGGCTCACATTAAAGTCATACTTCCTATCTCAAATTCCTACAATTTATGCCGCTTGTCGGCGCAATCTTTCTGTTTTCTACGGGCTGTCTCGATATAATCACATATCTGAACGACCTTGCCTCTAATTTTTCCTGAACCAACTCGGGCCAGTAGATTGTTTATCTCCGGTCTCCGTTTAACACAACGGGGATCGACTTATTATGTTCCATCTAAAGCTTCACACGAAGCGATTTAAACAGCGGTGTGATAAATACTGTTGTAGGAAAACTCCACTAAGGTGTCACGGCCCTTGGTCCCGGTTTAACCCGGTCCAGAGCCGCGAGGCAGGAAATCCCGTGGTATCTGTTTAATTAATAGCGGAAGCTTTCTTAAACAGGATCTTTTTAATATTAAAACTGCTCGTTTAATATAATATAGGGATAAATCCCATAATTTACAATAAGGTGATTTAGCAGGGAAATCTTTATTTCTCAAAACATGTTTCTTTATTTATTTACATTGAGCCACTTCTCTAAGCTGATAGTGCTCCACGACACTTTTCTTAGCTCACAACAGATCACCTGAAACATGTTTGAAAAAGATTTTGTCAGCGGGGAAATACTGAGTGAATCATTCAGTTTACTAAAACGACTCGTTTGTTATAATTTACAGTATTAAGAGAGATTACAATGTTTCTGATATCAAACCAACTACCCACAGTATTTGTCACTCGACTCATTTCGGTGACTGTGGTCATATCACCATTGGCTGCCCCAATGAATGACGAATATCACTTAATTTTAGGTTCGCCCACCTAAAGTGATAACAACAGTAGTAATGTGCACAATACCCCACATACCGGCTGTAATTTGGTGATTACATAAACTTAATCACTGTAATTATAATTCTGAAAATAATTTGGAGTATTGTAAAACAGTTGATAAAAAGAGAATGACTCACATTGTAGATTTAACGAGCAGAATATAAGCCTACTGATTAGCCTTTTAACCTAATTTAATTAACAATGCACACACAAACGGGGTTAGTAACTAATTCAGCAGTTACGTCAATTCATGAGATTAAACCCTCACAACGATTAACAAAGTGCAATACTTAACAATTCAGCGGATTCACAACGAATGACAGAGTATAGTCCGAGTTCGAACAGCACTCAAACATTCAAGTCAAAATCACGATGAATAACAAAGTATAAACTCAATTTGAGCGGCACTTAAACAATCGTTGGATAGTTTCAATCGATCGGACGTTGAATCGTAATAGCGATCGAGTTATTACCCTGATTGCGGCAACGTTTCGAGATTAGTGTGTGTTGTGTAGTAATCGAACTATAACTCAGTGAATATTGTGAATTTTTCCGTCAAAGTAACACCAAAACTCAAGTGCCACTGCCCCCTATTTATAGCTGGAAAATGCTCCCCCTCGCGCCACGCGAAAGAGATATGTGTACCCGTCGCGTGGCGCGACGGGTCTACTTTCTAGCCTAGGTTGTTTCGTGTCCTACATAGCTTTGCTGAGTAAATGTACGAACAATTTTCAATTCTACAGCAAAATTAGAAGATAAATATCCACTAGGGTTTAACCCCCCTGAGTTTTAGGGGCCCTGATCCTGATTCCGATTGTTTCGAAAATTTTAGGGTTTATGCGGAATTACTTGGGTTTCTCAATTAGGGTTTCCTTAATAGATAATTAACACACTAATTATTAATTTTAGTGAGAGTTGTTACATAAGGGCAAGTGAGTAATCCATCTTTTCATGTGAGTTTATCACATAAGCACGTAACATGTCCATACAGTCTGCATCGTTCAGTAGCTCAATCCATCTTCGTTAATATTTAAGTTCTTACGATCAACGGTGTGCTGCAACCCTTGCGATTAGTAAAGGTCGTGCAGCGCTTTCTTACAGGTAATGACGTCATGTTTGTGGCGCGCAATTACTGTATCTAGATCAAGGTTTCTTCTCATGATCCTTTAATCAACGTGACGCGTATGCAATGTCGTGGTCTCGTTGCATCGACGCGCAATCGAGACTTTGTCGAGAAGCGTCACATAATTGCAATTCTAACTCCTTAGCTCTTGATTGCAGGGTTGGCATGAATCTCGTTCTCATCCACCATGTATCCTAAAGTTCTTACCTTACGAATTTGAAATCCGTTTTTCGATATCTTAGCACATAGTTGTTCTTTCTCTAATAGTCGCAAGATAAATTGCAGATGTTGCTAATGACCTTCCTTGGTCGTTGGGCACATAAGAATGTAGCCAATAAATATAATCATGATCTATCCAGGTACGGCTTACACACCTGATTCATGAGGTCGATGAATACTATCGATGCATGTGTTAAGCCAAATGGTATGACAAGGAACTCGTAATGCTTGAAGCGAGTCCTAAAGGTCGTTTTCGGGATATTTCCTTCTTGTATTCACAGTTGAGGACACCCTGTCCTCAAGTCGATCTTTGAGTGGTAACTAGGACCTTACGATTTGTCTGTTCATGTCATCAATCCTTGGTAAAGGATACCAATCCTTGATATCCAATTCTCTGGAATTTATGCAAAGTGGAAACTGTCAACTTTCTCCTTGTGTCCTTAACTAAGGATGTCATGTCCTTAATTCCCTCTGTTTAGTAGCTCTTGCAATTACATCGGAGGCTCATGCTTCGCGGACGAAGCTAGTCGGAATGGCGTCATTCGGTACTGGTGCCGCTCCTGGCACGAGGGTTATCCTAAACTCCTCTTGTCGTTGGGGGGGGCATTCCTGGCAAGTCCTCAGGAAAGGCTTCTGGAACTTCTTCCATCACAGGGATGTTCTCAGGCTCTGGCTCCTTGGTCTTCTTATTGGCAACATGAGCTAGAAAGGCTATGCAGTCTTCTCGGAGGCGGTTCTGTGTCTCTTCGACCAATGAGAGATGTCGCAGACCCACGGTCTTATGGGGCCTAATACCCTTGCACTTATCGCAAGAAGGTTGTGTACTTTAAGTGTTTCATCATTCGCAAGAGGGATGCTACTGATTTTCCTTATAACGAACGACTTCAGCTCTACACTTGGATATTCAATCCATGCTGACCATCATATCATGACTTCCCAAGTCAATGGTAACTGAAAGTTCCGGCCTTCTGAGTCCCAAAATATATTCCTTAATAGCTTCGTCTGCTTAAACTAGCCTTCTATATGTCCATTTCTAAAGAATACGGGACGTCTATTCTACTCGAAACTAGGCCAAGCAGTTTCTTAAGTTATATGAATACAAGGTTAAACTTGGTGCCAGTATTAATCAAAAATAGATGCATAAAGTTGGTTAATAGGGAACGTACCCGTAACCGCATCTGAATTCTGGCGTGCTTCACGAGCTCCGATCGTGAAGACCCTTCCTTGCTTGGTTCTTCCTAGGGCAATCTTTCCTAAAATGCCCTACTTCACCACACCTGTAGCACCCTGGAATTTTCCCATTATCTCTTCCGTCTGGATCCTTCGCCCAACAAGCATCCTTGCTGTGCCCTTCCTTTCCACACTTTCCACACCTAGGCCTCATACATCGACCTTCATGGTAAAAATTGCATTCCTCGCACCTCGGCTTAGTCCCCAAGTAAATTTTACCACCGGCCTTATTAGTGGCTCCATCAGCTTTCACTACAAGAAAACTGGGTTTTTAGTACGCGCAAAAGTGTCCTAAAATGCTATTTTATAGGACCTTTCATTTAATAGAACCAACGGTAAAAGCGTTTCATGTAAAGGGTCGTAATAAGTCCCGGAACTAAAAAACCGTCCTAACATCTCAAATAAGATTATGAAACCAATTTTATGGTCACGTAATATGACTTTGAACAACCAAAATAGTGTCCTAATAAAAACATATTAGGACACTTTTACGATGTTCTAACATTGCTTACATATACTTTTAATCTTTTGATACACTTACAAGCGTCCTTGGAAATTAATTGATAGGACCCTTATGATGTAACATTTTAGCTAATTTAGTACAAGGAAAAGGGTCCTAATATACCAAATAAGATTATGAAACCAATTTTATGGTCGCATAATATGTCTGTGGACAATTTAAATAGCGTCCTAATAAAAAACGTATTAGGACACTTTTACAATGTTCTAATATGTGATTACCTACTTTTAATCTTTTTATACACATACAAGCGTCCTTAAAAATTAATTTATAGGAACCTTATGATGTAACGTTATAGCTACTTTAACATCAAGAAAATGATCCAAATATCCAAAATAAGATTATAAAACCAATTTTATAGATAGACCATCAACATATAACATCCTAATAGTTATTGTATAACATCAACTAACTAATGAAAGAAATAAAACTTCATTATATTTCCAATAAGCATATTATATTTCAAATAAGCATATTATATTTCAAATAAGCATGTTCATAACAAAAACACTAACCATAACATAAATAAGTTATAACATTATCTAACATAAAATCTTAACATTTAACAAAAAAAAAATTAAAAGCAATTAAAGAAATAAGAAGCATAAAATCTTGAGTCATCATGCGTCCTCAATCCTCGTGAACTACCTACAAATAAATCATCCATATATAATCATTAAGTTCCATGATATTAAAATTATGTGTATCACAAGTTTAACAAATACATACCGAGATGAATGTATAGGACCATGCGATGGATGCACCAATACAATCTTGAATTGTAGAAAATAAACCATATGATCTTACCAAGTTTTCATCTTTTTTTATTGGTACTTTAACATTTACCTCACACCATTCTGATCCAATCTCTGTACCACCAACTATATCATTTGGGTCCAAGCTCTGGACCCTTCCTCTTGCTACAGTCTCGGTAGAGTTTAGAATGCTTTTGAGGAAAACTTCATCTCCGACCTAGATTTTAGTTTTCAACAAATATTTATTAAACTCTAGTCATAATAGTTCAAAAAATCATTTTAAAAAAAAATTTATAAAGTTTTACACTAGCAGGCTAACATTTTTATAGAAAAACTAAGGAAAATTGATTTTTAATAGTCCCACATTTACAATCTTGTAAATTATAATCCCACGTTTACTCTTGCTACATAATAATCCCACGTTTACAATCTTGTACACAATAATCCCACCTTTACTCTTGGTACATAATGCCTAATTCATATCATGATCAGTGCTTATAACTAGTAGACCTGGCAAACGGGTCAGGTCGGGTCATGGGTCAAAACGGGTCAATAATAAAAAAGGTTGTTTTGGTTCGGGTCGAAATGGGCCCGGTCAGAACGGGTTTCAGGTCAGGTCGGGTCATTTTTTTAGATATACTAAAATCTTACATTGATACATATTAGTACTAGGTTAAAACCCCGTGTATTACACGGGTTAAACAAATAAAAATATATAATTTATGTTTATTTCAAACACTAATCTAAACGAAATATAATAAAATGATGTCTGCATCGTTTCATTAAATAATGTTCATGCTATCATTGTTTCATTAAATAATGTTCAATTACAAGCATTGTTTTTTGAGAAAATCAGAACACTCGCATTTCTATCAAGACTTATGACTATACATTGTGTTAGATAAGCAATATATAGATGACGGGGTCAATTAATCTCAGACACCAGCAAAAAAAAGTAAGAATTTATTCGAAACCTTTAATGTGGTTAGATTCATCAACGGTGAGTATTCTCTTACTCATAAGAGTGTATCATGGCTAACAATTTCCTTGCACACCACCCCTTGGCCTTTATTCAAATTCAGCACCAGCTTCGATAAAAATCTCCCTATTATGACAAAAAATGCGCATTTTATTTTGTAACATGATTAAAATAGATGAACGAACATGTTATACCAAACAAAGTACAAGTGAATCAACAGCAAGTTCTTACCAACATGTAAACATATCTCCCGGATTCTCATGGTTATCTCTAACATGCTTAAACGAAAAGCTCATTCCATACCCAAAAAGGTTGCACACGAAAGGCTTGTCTTGAAAATAGGTAGTTTTATGTGTTGTCTTAGATTCGATCCCTATAATTTAATGAAGACTAAAGCTAAGAAAATGGATTTAAACCTACTTAGTGTAAATAATTGTAACTGTAATAAAAAGAATTAATAAAAAACTTGCAGATTTGCAAACATGTTTTAGATTGTTTTATAGTAAAAATAATATGTTTCTTACATTTGAGAATGTTAGGTTGCATCCATCAAAGCTGCATCACCAGGTAGGTCGAGCGCTGATGTGCCAACTTCAGAATCATCATATACACTGTCCATATTCTCATATAATCTTGTCAAACCAGCAATTTCTCCTACATGATTATGCTTTTTTCTAACTGCAACTTTAAGATTCTTATATATGTTATATATTTTCTTATTACAGCTTAAACCCAAAGTGTATCATAAACAGAGCATAAAACACGAAACCCTAGGTTTCCTAATCAATAAATTGTCCTATATTGAAGAATATAACTGAACAACAACATAAACACAATGAAACACTAATCACGGTTTAAAGAAAACAGATAAAGATTTCAAATAATTACAGATTTATATAACCATGATTCCATTCTCAGATTTCACATAAACATAGAAGCATTGAAATAATAATAATATACAAGTGTGAAGTTTCATAAACACGATTCGATAGCTGACTTGAGTGCCCATCTTTAGATTTGAGGACTTCCTTTTCTTGTTGCCTGATGACTCCACGTGAGTCTCTTTCTTGTTATCCTCAGATTCCGAAAATTTTCCCATGCGTAGAGCTTCTTCAGTAAGAGTGACACTCAAATCGATAGCCTCTGCGATGGTTGGGGGCTTTGAGGTAGTAACCATGCTCCTAATTTGAGGTGCAAGTCCCCAAATGAATTGCTCAATTCTCTTAAATTCCGGCTTGACTAAGTAGGGGACGACCCTAGACAAGTCGTGAAATTGCTGGACGTACTCAGAAATCTTCGGCCCGTCCATTTTCAAATTCCAGAACTCCACCTCAAGCTTCTGGATTTCAGCCCTAGAACAGTATTTCTTCTCCATCATTTCCTTGAGCTCGTCCCAGCTCAGTGCATAAGCAGCATCTGCACCAAGGGTCTGAACCTGAAGGTTCCACCAGGAGAGTGCGCCATCCAAAAACAACCCTGAGATAAAGGTAACACTCTGCTGGGGTGAACAGTTACTCATTCTTAGAACGGAGTCCGTCTTTTCTGCCCAACGAACAAATGCAACGGCACCTCCTGTGCCATCAAAATTCAATGGCTTGCAGTCCAGGAACTGTTTATAGGTGAAGCCAGTTGGAGGCTTATTTCGGGTAATGCCACCGCTGCGTTCAGAGTGGAGGGCTTCATGCTGCGCTATGGCTTGGGAAATGCGCTCATTGAGTTCGGCCTTAGTCAACGTAATGGTGTCTGTGTCACGTTTGGGCGGCATTTCCGTCTGTCAAAATGGTAGGGAGTAGGTTAGACAACATTCCATAATTGTCTACGGGGTACATATTACCTCAAGCAAACATGTAATCACCCAATATCACATGCATATATACTCAACAATGTACGAGTGAGGAAACAATTACTGATTTTTCATAATATGAAGGTAGTAGTGATTTTCCTCCTACGTTAGCTCTATTTGATCTTTAGCTTCACAAGACGGGTATACATTCCTAGGGATGGGGTTGTTCATGTAGGGGTGATAGAGAGTGTAACGTCACTGTATCTTTCCCGCGTGTTATCCATCTTCACTTGCTTAAATATCGGTTCTCAAACGTCTCGTTCACAAGTAGAAGTGTCAGACATGAAGTAGGCAAAGATGGGTTTCCTACTTTGTAAAGTGCTAAGGCAATGATCTAGGTGTTGTTCTACCAGATGAAGGTGTAAACACCTATAGATTATTTTTGGGGTGGTGATCATTAGCTCGACCCGCATAGTCCACCAGGATTTCCATGCACTACAAGTCGTTATTACATGGGCCCCCGTAATAATAAATTCTCTTGCACGGTCACCCCAACTTTCCCTCGTCCAAGCAGATGATCAACCAAAGAGGGGACACCACTGTCCTTATACCTCTGACACGGAAAGGACCATTGCGGTGCTCCACGCGCTAACACTCGTTATCGTTACGCGTGAATAGGCACGATGATTAAATGAAACAGGAACAAGGAGAATTCCCAGTAGTTGGAGGGGCACCTTCAAGATGAATACTTCATCTTCCTTGTCTGGTCATGTGTGTCGTCAATCTTGCTTCACAAAAGCCGCAGGGATCTCGTCCTGCTGATTAAGAAGTTGTTCAAGGTTGCCGCCTCTACCTCGCCGTCACCACCGTAGTCAGGCACCTTCACGATCGAGAGGGAAGAGCAGCCATCTCCTACGGAAGCAAGCTCAGAATCTTGTTTAGTAATCACTCTAGCCATGAGCTTTGCAATGAACGCGAGGTCGATAGCTTCATCGTGCGAGTAAGAACAATAATAGGATTCGTAGTCGAAGGTATCTTATTCACGTCAATAATTATTCCGTACACTTATTTGTATGTATATATCGATAAACAAATATGTTACATAGCATAAACAGGCAATTCGATGCATCATATCACATATAACTCTCGTTTATCCTTTGGGGGGTCATTTTGTCTTTGGCAAGTCTAACTCGTGTAGACTATGCCTTAGTTGGCACCTTATTTTGGGGTATTCCCTACTAATGTCCTTGCCTTGTCTCTTCTTTGAAAAATGTTTGACTCATGGATCTTGACGCTTACGTGAATGCAATGAAAAACCCTTTTTTTGTAAAAATGTTTTTGTGAGAGAGTTCTAGTGATTGTAGTCAAGACTCGAGAAGGAATCCTAGTTCACTACAATCGAGGCTCTAATACCAAACTGTCACACCCTGATTTTTGCGGAAGCGTATGATGTGTGACGGGTTTAATATCATTGCATTCAATCATAATAAACAACTACATGATCAAAACGTTGTTCATCCATTCATAAAATTTGAGTATTACAAATACCGGTTATTTAAGTTTTATAACACAACCTTCGACTAGGTTACAAACCAACAAAAGTGGATGACATCTAAACTTGAAGTCTACTTCTAGAAACAACACCTGTGCCCAAGATCCAACCTGTCACCTGAAATACATGTAATTTTGGAAAACATCAACAAAAGTTGAGCAAGTTCATGCGTTTTGTGTGAGTACTGGTAAACTTGAAAACCTTTGAGAGACTCCTTTGAAAACAGGTATGAAAAGCGTGTATGAACATACCAAATAAATGTTTTACAAGGACATTAAGGCATGTGAGGACATAGGGAGCACTCGTAATGAGTAGGCTTATACCCTTGTCGATTTTCCCTCGACTATGTCGATTTCCCTCGACTATGTCGATTTCCCTCCACTATGTCGATTTACCTCGACTATGTCGATTTCCCTCGACTGGGACACCGAAGCACTCAAGTGATCACATGAGGACCATGAGTGGGGCTCGGCCGTACCCGTTAGATCTAACCTTCATCCCTAATTAAGAATTAATGGCATTTCAATATTAAGTATATGCTCACATGATCTAATAATGCATTTCATAGGCATTTCATACCGTTTAAGCATTCGTAACATGTATTCCACCCCCGAGAGTTATAAAACCAAAAACAGTTAAGAGAAAAGGGGAGCATAAACTCACTGGTTTGTGTCTTCGGTACTCGTAACTCAAATCTCCTTAGCAAACACGACTCCCTACAATGTACTAGGGTCTATTAGACGAACGGGTTGTGCCTTGACTTAGTATTTACGTTTTTTAGTTACGTTTCTTTTATGTCTCCGGTATTATTCCAAGTTATAATTCCTTGTTAAAATAATAAATATTTTAACTTTAAATTATGTTTTATTTTGGAATAATTGTAAAACAATATTTTTGTATCAATACATCTCAAGTATTTATTTTAGTATTTCCTTCCCAAGGATGGGGGTATCTCATACATGTATCTTTGTATTCTTGTATTTGTAATCCCAAAATAGTATATTTTCAAGTCCTACTTTAGAAAATATATATTACTTATTTTGTCCAAAAATAATGTATTTCAATAAAATATATATTTTCCCAAAAATCATATATCTTCTAAATATTCTAAGAAAATATATTTTTACTTCCAAAAATAATATATTTTCTCTTTGTCGAAAATATGATATACTTTGTAATAATAACGAAAATCACATTTTCATTTCTTGTGTCCAAAATAATATTTACCAAAAATATATTTATGGCGGTAATTTCCGGAATATTTTGTAAGTTATGTTCTTGCGTTCAATTTCACAATATTAAGTGTGTAACTTATATATTTATTCCTTGTGATTTTTGGTATTATTTTGGATTGTAAATTCTTGGTATTTTGTTAAGTTATATTACTTTAATTCCTAAAATAACATAACTATTACACCAAGTATACAAATAATCACACAATATGTCCTTAATGTAAATATATATTCTAAATACATATTTACCCATTTTTATTTATAAAACCCAACCTCCGATACTTGTATTTTTGTAACCAAAATCTATGGCAAAGTTTATATTGAAAGCCATAGTTAAAACTCACTTGTAAATACTTGTTTAGAAAATATTTTTCTAAGTGTTTATATTTTTAGAAAATTTCACCATAGTTTCCCCTAAAAATGGAGGTGTCCATGCTTTTTAAGCATATCCTTTTCTTTTCAAAAATCATCATAAGCAATCAACAATCAACCTTAAACAACTTTCACTTATCAAGTGCCAAAATATTGCATTTTACATAATAGTCATGAACTTGAGTTTTCATAAAAACTTGTAGTAACTTGGTAGTATGTTTAGTAGACTTAGTTACCCTTTAAAGTGTGTTTATTTCTTTAAAAATCTCAGTGTTGAAAGATTTGAGTGTTTACAACTTGTTAGATGATTTTTCCAAAAATCATTCTTTTGAATTTTTCTTGTAAACAAAGTGTTCTTATACTTGTTTTATCACCAAAAATAGTGTTTATTTAAGTAAGAACCAAGATCTTCTAAAAATCACATTTTGAACTTGGTTCTATTGGAAAACAATTCATAAATCTTAGATCCATAATATTACTAACTCACTTTGTTTATTATTTTTCAAGAAATCACTTTATTCTTTAAGTTCATGCTTAACACATGAGGATGATCATCTTGTTTTATCACATAACCATCCTCTTCCTTGCTAGATCATATGTTTAATCACAATCTAGCAAGCTCCTTATGATGATCAACATCATAATCTCAAGTAAATAACAAGCAAGTATCATTCATACACTAAACAACATAGTTTCATCATATAACAAGCTTTTGTTAGAGATTTATGATTAGGTTCTTTAGTGTTCATCATGTTCATCAATGTATAACATCTTTTAACCAATCAAAATTAGAAGTAACAAAGGGTTACAAGGGCCTTACTACTAGCACAAGGCTAGAGATGAACAAGAGAAGTAATGAGGTGGTTAATAGCACTTGCATGAGGTCCTTCAACTTCCGATGCTTCCACACTTCCTAACTTAGCTCCTTGCACCTCTAGATCACCTTGGTTTGTATGAGAACTGGTTGAAAATGGTGGTGTTGTGGTTGGGCCGTAGGTTAGAGATGGGAGGGGAGGGAGTTGTGTTGTGAAATGGTAAAGTGATGGTGATGGAGTGAATGTCTCATGGGTTTAAGTAAAGGTTTCCAACAAACAAATACCCATTGGTCTGTATGTCTCAAAAGTACATAACATATCTCTTAACATATCAATTGAGATCTTGGAAGATTAGGAAAATCTTGTGAGATTATGAAGATCAAGGTGTGGGGCCACACCCTTTATGTCATAAATCATGAGGGGGGGGGGGTAAGTGTAAGTTTAAATGGTAAGTTAAATAAATAAGTTAGATTTCAAGTATATTAGTTAGGTGTTTATGTGTATGATGTGTTTATAGTGTTTTGGGGTGTTCGGGGATCATAACTAGCTCAGAAACATTAAAACAATACTTCTAGTATACTTTTGGTGTTTCGGGTAATGTCCGGTTGTTCGGTTAGATACCGGTTCGTTAAAGGGTCAAACTATTCCGTTTAGTGTTCTTTATGTACCCCTTTGTGACACTTTTAATTCCCGACACTTAGGAAAGCATTCAGGACCATTTAGTCATATTTTTGCATGTAATAAACTTGTTAAAATGTCGAATTTACTGATTTATGCAGAATTCTGCACTTTGGGTGAGTTTTAGGCACTTCCCAGCACTTAAACTATCACTTAGGGATGCAGTTTTGGGGTCCCTACTTCCCTACACACTATACTAGTGTAGTACTTAGTCTCTGGGCCTCAAAACACTGTTTGTTTATGTATTGAACTCCCGTCAGTATTTCTAGTTTGTCTGATAATGGTGCCAATTCTGTTATGTGCATTATTGGAATTATATCGTGTTGCATGAAGTAATGATAAAAGTCTTGCAAAATGAAATGCCATTGTATGTATATAACAGTAATCAGAAATTCATTTGTCTTGTAAACTAGATCATGCACAGTTATTAAAGCATAGATTACTGTTCAATTAGTGTACGGAATGTACAGAAAAGTGACAGTTGTCACAGTTGGGGATGAATGAAAAATATTTGGAGAAGGGTTGGATTTAATGAAGTTGCAGGTGGTGGTTATGGTGGAGGTAGGTAGTGATATGGTGGTTAAAGGTGGTGAAGGGATGAAGAAGAGGTGAGGGTGAGGGTGAGGGTGGAGCCTACAAAGTTTTTTTATATTAATTTGTTTTTATTATTTAGGTGGGGGCCCACTTAAGTTCGGTTTTATTATTTGGTTTTTAATTTTTATTTTTAACATAGAGGGTACGATGTTTGAGAATCAATTACATCACATATGACACGATGTAATGGAAGAGTGGTCGTATGTTCCTTGACATGATAGAGAGGTTTAAAAATCTCGGATATTGCACAGGTGATCATCGGAGTGGCAGTATAGGTATAAAGATCGTGTCAGATGGCAAGTTTGGAAATAATGATGGGGTGGTCGAAGTGGTCGAAGATGAAGATATTGGGTCAGAACTATGTAGATTCGGGTTTAATGGTCCTGGGCCAAGTTGTAAAGTGGGTATAGCTGGAGGTGAATTTGGGTCGTGGGTTGTGGGGTTGTGACAGTGGGCCAATCGGTTGAGTTGGGCTGAAAGATGGAGGTGATTGAGGGCTTGCGCTGGGAGGCGGTAAGTTGTGAGGAGTGGGGTTATTAGTGGGTATGAGATTTGGGCTGGGTATTTGGTTCATAGATAGGTTTGGATGTAGAGTTTTAATAGGTACAACTAGTAATATGACCCGCGCGCGTTGCGGCACGGTACTTCACAAATATCAAACGGATTAGTCCAAGCGTTATGTGATGTGTTAACCATATGAAAACGCACGTTTTGACGTATCATATTGAACTCAATGTATCCTATAGTTGCATTGCAATTGGATCAAAACGTAACATAAACAAATTTATATCGTGCAATAATAACGTATTATACGCGACTCGATTTATATCGTCAATCCAAAAACTCTGGAGGGGGTCAAAGTGGCATTTAGAAAGTTCATAAAAAATTAAGTGGTTAAAAATTGCATTTCCTAAACTTAAGGGTTTAGAAAGGGTAAAAATAAAATTTGATAAAGTTTTAGGATTAGAAGAAAACTATAACAAAGTTGGGGCTGTAAAGGAAACTACCACAAAGTTGGGGTGTCAAAAGCAAACTATATGTAAAATGGAGTAGTAGTTTAGGGACTAAATTTCCATTTTATGAAACTTTAAAGGTACCAAAGTTAAGGGGCTAAAATTGCAATATCGTATAAGTATGGGGGAGGGAGGCAAAGTCGGTGGGGTTTCCACCGACTTTAAATTCTAAGATATAGCTAGTAATTAGACCCGCGCGCGTCGCGGCGCAGGAACATTGCAAAATACCGAACACACGTGTATCAACGGAAAAGCTGACACGTGTAATCAAAAGACATTTTCATATCAAGGGCATAAATTCTACCCCTAGCGCGTGACAGTGGGGTCGAAATGTAGAACTGGAAGCGAACATAAAATAAGCCACAAAAACGTTTTATATTTAACCTGGCTTGTTTCCCTAAACATTTTACACCTAAGCGTAGACCAACTCAAATTTATACGGACGCATAAATTGCAATTTGCATAATACAACCCGCAGGCGATGCGCCGTGAGCACTTTACAAACATTGAATGAATTGATCCAAGTGTTATGTCATGCGCAAACCATATGAAAGTGCTTGTCTCGATGTACTCAATTCAACTCAATGTACTGTTGAATCAAAGCGTAAAGTAATTCGAATTTAGACAAAATAGTTCTTTAAAAAAGAATTTAGCGAAAGGAATTCATTTAAGAATACAATAGGTTAAAAAGGTATATTATGTATGGTAAAGGAGTAAAGTTGAAACATTAGAAATTTTAGATATTAAACCTTGAAGGTAGCAAAGCCAATCGACTAATATTGTAATGCGATGGAAATTTGGGCTGGAAAGTCAAGGACTAAAAACGCAATTTAGAAAAAGCAAAAGCAAGGGACCAAAAAAGAAATTTTATCAAAATATGGGAGGAAAAAAAAAGCAATGTCTTTATTTATATGAATAAATTATATTTGAACGTCAAAGTGCATGTGTATAGTTATTGCTTTCAAAGTATAAAAAAGCCAAAAGCCCAAAAGTAGAAGAGTTGTCGGTGGCTATGCCACCGACTTTCTGTTTTAAGATTTAGTAGAATAGAATAGGCATTGTGGTTTTATTTTTGTGATGTAAAGGTGAGGTAGGAACATTGGTTAATTGATTTAAGGGAGTATTGGTAGTCAAGGGTTCCGATGCAATGTCAAGAAAGGTTGACACTTCAAGATCATTAATATTTGAAGCATTTGTTGTGTGATATAGAGGAAAATGAGACTCGTCAAAGCGAGTGTGGCGGGTAATGTAAACGCGAGAGGTGCACGGGTCAAACACCTATACCCTTTGTATTTTGAAGAGTAGCCAATAAAAATGCAAGGTATACTTCTTAGCGACATTTTATTAGGAACATAATCACGAAGAAATGGAAAAACCCGACGACCAAAGGACTGAAATGTGGAATAATTCGGTTTTTGATAGTATAAACGGTTTATTATAAAAACGACAGTTGAAAAGGCATCAACCCAATAGTACGCGGGTAATTTAGTATGAAATAACATTGCCAAACTCGTTTCAACAATGGCCTATGTTTGCGTTCAACCATTTTCTTGTGGAGTATACGGGCACAACAACCGATGAAACGTGCCATTTTGTTCAAACAATTTGCGGACACGATGATTAGTAAATTCAATGACGCCATCCCTTTGAAATATTTTTATCTTTGATGAAAATTGGGTTCACACAAACGGTAAAAAAATGGATAGAGCCTCAAAAAAACGAATTTTGCCCGCAAAGGGTATAACCAAGTAAAGTGCGAATAATCATCAATAAATGCCACATAGTATAGTGAGGCAGATGTAGAAAGGACGCACGATGGTAGCATTGAGAGGCATAATGTCCAGACTTTCCACACAATTGACAAGCCGTTGGCAGAAACGGACGAGGCATACCTCCATGAGTTGACATGTTTCCACGAAAAAAGGAGCACGAAGTGGTCCGTAGTAGCTGATCTGGGCCAAAAAGGAGGGCGGCCAATCCGCTTGCCGAAGTTATTGGGCCTTGGGGACTTGGCCATGAATGCGACAGTGAAAAGTGAAAACATTGGGCACAGGAGGTTCATTCCTCAAATTTTTGACAAATAACTCATGGCTTTCGGCGCTAGCCACGGGATCAACAAAGCTGGGAATAGGGTGAACTGATCGAACATTGGTGGAAGAATTCTCAAATGCAATTCCAGGACCACATAAGAACCAGTGGAGTTGGTCCATTGAATCTACGGGGTGACCAATATCATCAAGCTTATCACAAATCGCCTTAAAAGCACGACGATATTCGGCAACAGTTCGGTCTCCCTTCTTTAGTTCTCGAAGATTATCTCTTGAATTTTGAACCCGCTCAATAGACATGTTACAAAAGGCCGCTTTGAGAGCGACCCAAATATCTCGGGCAGAAGATAAACCAATAGTAACTGATAACCCTTCTCTAGTCAACGAGGTATTGAGACTAATGATCGCTTGTTGTTCTTCTTGGTTAGAAAAGAAGGAATAACAAGGCTTGAGGAAAGACCGAAGAGAAAGGAAAGCGATCGGATTAGAATATGAAACGTAGGAAGGAGAAGATATCAAGTGAGGAAGATGAAGAATAGGAAACTCAACCACCAAAGGGTTTGGCTGATACCATGATTGAATGTTAAAGATCTTTTCTTGTTTGATTTAGCAGAGAGATACAAATACATATATATAGGCATAGATGTTACACTTTGGACACCTCAAGAATACAAAACTAGACAACACAAGTGTAAACTTTATATTATCTAACAAGTTTTTTTCAAGGGTCCATGGTGTTATTGGAAGGATGTCCTTGCAACTAACCACCAATTCACATTTAAGCGTTTCCATGTAAATACATATTTAACACTTATTAGTGTATATGCATATTTAACTTTATATTATTAAGGTTAACTAAGTGCATATATGTGTGGGGAATTATTGGTGCCGTCCAAGCATGGAGGACACTGTCTACTCGACATAGAAGGAATGTCATGGCCCATTAATACAATGCACTATGGATAGACGCAATTGTGCTGACATTGAAAAAAACATAAAGATTGACAAGATTGTGATGCCAATAAAGACTTCAACATCATGCCATTCATACCATCCATTGTGGATGATATCACTTTAATTTTAGTTTCATAAACATAGTTTTCATACGTAAGTATTTGTTTTTGTGAAATGTGTGGACACTGACTAATAGAAAGCGAAGGAAAAGTTTTTATAAGTTTTTCTAGAATTAATTGTGTCTAACATTTGTATTTGCTTAACAACTAGAAACATCTAAGCCTTTCATTGTATATTAGGGAGAAAGGACGTGTTCCAATAGAGAGTGGCAGACCCAGGAATTTTTTCCTGGGGTGCGGAAAAAAATTAAAGATTTTAGGCCTCTAGTTATATAAAAAAATCCGGTTCATAGTGGGTCGGATCGGGTTGGGTCATGTAAAAACCAGTAAGCATAAACAAACAAAGTTTTGCGGGCCAGATCAGATCAGGTTGGGTCAATTTCAGTTTTCAAACAATTAACCCCTATTTTTTAACTTCTATCACATTAACAAACAAAGTTTCAAGTAAAACAGAAAACAAAATAAAAAACCTTCATAAGTAAGTAAATTAACAACAAAAAAACCATCAAAGTTCAAATGCTACCTACTTCTATCTCTCCTAATCATTAAATAAAACAACAAAAAAAAAAACTTATCTAAGACATAACTTGGTCTTTAACTAGAAGAATCCGACAAAAAAAAGTGGTCCAACCCTTTTCCTCCTGAGAAATCACGTCGTAACTTCTCTAGCATGGTTCTTATCACATATAAATTTGCTCCGTAAGTTTATAAAACAACACTAAACACTTAAACAAAATAAACAATCATGTTCAACCAATACCATAGTCCATAATTTTCAATTTTAATCTTTAAACATTCAAGCCTTAGTTTCAAATGTATCATTTAAACAAATAAAGCTTAAAATAAAACAACAAAATCATTAAATACAAGTCTAAACAACTAAAAAAACATCACAAAAAGATCAAACCCTTATATATCTATATTTTCTCCTAATCACCACATAAAACAACAAAAAACAATCAATAAAAAAAGGATAAATCTTTGGGTTGGGTTAGGTTTGAGCTTGGCTAGTTGGGTTAATAAAATTAGATTGTAGATTGGGTTAAGTAAAGTGAATAAGTGGCTAAAAATAATTATACAAATTGTGTTATATACTTATATATTCTTAATAATCAGTGTTTAAATTTTTTTATAAATTCATAATATTTTTTTCTAAAGAGGGCGGTTTAAAATTTCAAGAGGTGCGGTTGAAAAAATCCAAGGGATGCTGTTGGGATTTTGGACAAAAATTAGCACTAAAAACCTTTTTTTTCAAATGGTGCGGCCGCCCACCCACCATCATGGGTAGGTCCGCCCCTGCCAATAGAGATTTTCTATTAAGGACAGTTTGTGTAGAATAAATAATAATTTAGCAAAGATGATATCATGATCGTTACGGGAAGGTTATAACAACCATTTTTATTTCAAAACAGAAAAAGTTTCATAGCAATACAAATACGAACATATTATTTTTAGGCATTTTTTTGTGAAGCTTAACATTTTACACCATGATACTTAGACGAGGTATGTCGGAATAGCTAATAAGGGCTTCTCTCTTGGGGTAGTTAATCCAAATTTTTCTTTCATGTCCAAGTCAGTTGGTGACATGCCATTTGGTAGCTCCCAATCAAACCAATGAACCATGTTGGAAACCACCAAGCCAATATTTAGTAATCCTAGATTCATTCCAGGACATCCTCTTCTTCCGATGCCAAATTGTATAAGCTTAAAATCGTGTCCCCGAAAATCAATTTCGTTGTCAAGAAACCTCTCGGGAAGAAACTCATCCCAATTGTCGGACCAAACTTTCGGGTCACGTCCAAATGCCCAATAATTTACAAGAACTCGTGTTTTCTTTGGTATAGTGTAACCATTGATCGCGATGTCCTCCATAGATTGATGAGGAACCAAGAGTGGAGCTACCGGATAAAGCCGAAAAGTTTCCTTAACTACCATGTGTAGGTATCTTAACCTTGTCAAATCAGATTCTTCAACCATCACTTTATCTCCAACCATAGTTTTCAACTCTTTTTGTAGCTCCTTCATTACTCTAGGATGTTTAATAAGAACAGATAGAATCCATTCAATGGATGTTTTGGCAGTGTCAATGGCACCGGCTACCATATCTAGTAATATGGCTTTCATGTTTGATCTATCAATTGTATAGGATAGATTATCATGGGTGTATGAATACTCTTGTTTTAGTGATAGCAATATGTCGATGAAGTCCATTTGATCACGGTTTGGAGACTCGGATGCTTGATTGCGCTTTTCATGTTCATCTATCAAAATCTCAAACATTTCATCAAGCTCCTTACTTAATGACTTAAAGCGTTTAGTCAAACCCTAAACATTTGCATCAAATAGTGGTGTTAAATTGGTCAAACACATAAACCCAAACATAACACGCTTATCTAACGGTTGACATGAACACAATCTGTTTATTCCATAGTATATTTCATATGGTACTCTAAAACTAAAAGTTTATATCAAATAATATAAATGTATCAACACAATTATGTCTAAACCATAAAACCTTTTTATAATTCTTATTTATGTTTTATCCTTATATTTTTGGCACAAAATAAACTATCAGTATAGCATGTTTTTTTAGTTTTATTTAAATAAACGGATTTAAGTGGTTAACTACATGTGCTTGTGGGTCAACCCGAAACTCTCAAAATAGTGGGTTAGATCATTAAATTCAAACCTACAAATTTCATGTTTGGTTGAATCATATCGTCTCATTCACAAACAAGATTATGTTAGGTGCTTGAAATTACCTGAAGATCAAACGGAGCCAACATAGGTACATAATCAGCTAAATTGAATATACCCGTTGCTTCCATGCTCTTATCAATAACAGTCTTGAAAACAAACCTCTCATCTTTTTTCTTGCCAAACAACATCCTACACACCATCCCTTCGATCACCCAACTTACTGTCTCACTCAAGTTCACCACCTTACGCGCCTTTGCCGCAGCTTTCATCTCCTCCACCATCAGCCCAATCTCCTCTCTTCTCATCCCAGCAAAACCATTAACTTTTGTAGCACTCAGCAACTCCACGGTGCAAAACTTTCTTACACTCCGCCAATACGGTCCGTATTCTGAAAAAGTCATGCCCTTGTTGTCATAAGATAGATACTTTGCAGCTTGGATTTGAGGACGAGAAGCAAAGACGATGTCATGGGTCCCCAGGAACAGTTTAGCGGCATCCGGTGACGAGACTATCACAAACTGAACCGAGCCAAGACGGACCGACATGATGGGACCGTACTTTTGGGATAGCTTATGTAGGGAACGGTGTGGGAGGCTTCCTAATAAGTGGAGGCTTCCGATGACTGGTAACGGAACCGGGCCAGGTGGTAGGTTTTTGTGGCGAAGATGGGTGGACCACCAACGCCAGAAAAAGATACCGGTGAGTACTAGAAGGATCACTGCAACTGTAGTAGGATACATAGTAGTGTTTTAGTAACTAATTGACCTGATACACATTTTGTAATATCTTAATTGCTATTTGTAAGCAACATTTTCTTGATATCTCCGTAACATATTATTAACGAAACCCACCTTTGTTTCTATCACATGTCTTTTCTTGTGACCTACATATTATTATATTATTACATGTGTTTTCTTTTGACCAACATATTTAATAAGAAAATTAATTGCCAATTATTATATTATTACATGTCTTTTCTTGTGACCAACATATTTAATAAGAAAATTAATTGCCAATCAGGTAATGGAAGAGTGGTTGGAGAAAACTTAGTGTTCCTTGTGACTCATGTTCGACTCTTACTCTCACCATTATTTTCTGCGGCATCCAGGTGAAAGCCGAATACGGGTGTCCCTGGTTCGTCTTGGATGGGAGACGAGGTTTTACCTGATTATTCCAATGTCGTGCCTTCGGGCAGGTGCAGGTCGGGTTTTCACGCATCTCGGAGAGCCAAGGGGCTAGCGGCGGTCGAGTGTAGGTCCACCCGGAGGATCGAGTAACCTCTATTCCCAGTTTTCCAACAAACCCGAGAGTGCGGAATCCAAACAGGTAAGTTAAACCAAGTTACGAACACGCAAGACACAAACATTTAACGATTAACACTCCATTGTATTAATGCGTATGAAACGGTTACAAATCAATGTTTACAAGATGCTCTCATAAACTCTCAGTGTGTGTGTGTTTACAGTGTTCACTCCGAAATCTATTCAGACTTCCCTTCCTTGTTTCTGTCTGTTTGTGGTGTATATATAGTAACACAGTGACGAAAACCAGTGGCTCACGAAAACACATGGACGAAATCAAGGTCCAGACGAAATCACTCCTGATTTCGTCCCATTTGGTTTTCACCAAAAAGGGTTTTCACCACCAAAGGGATTTCGCCTAAACAGTGTCTTCATCACATGGGATTTCGTCACTTTGTTGGGCTTGGGCCTTGACTTCAATGTTGGGCTTCAGGGACTTCATCACATGTATGTTGGGCTCAACTGATTTCACAACTTGGGCTTTGACATGATGAACCAATACGACAAACAGACAAACACTTAACACTATAAACTAGTTTAATATGCAAACTGCACACACGCAGTTGCATTTACATCATTCGATACAAAGTAGATCGCATACCGAGTCAAGACAGGAGGATGTCTTGACTACGGCCTTCACTTCGTAGCCGAGTCGAACCGATCCGAGCCGTATCCACATAATATGTATCAACAAACTCCCCCTGGATGCTGCTTGCGAGGTTCGTAATCTCGTTCTCCATCTCTTGATGGTTCATTCATTCTCGGAAAGGATCTTCAAAGACTTCACGTGTTGTAAGTAGACAGTGTATTAACAAACTCCCGTTTTCATTTAGGAAGTTTATCAATAAACTCCCCCTTGGATTATGCTTGTGAATCTTTTGATCTTCAATGTTTCAGACCCTTGTGGTGTTGGTGAATGATCAGCGGCAACTCGATCATCTTTATCATTTGAGTGCCTTCACGTCGTGTCTTCATTCCGAAGCTTATCATCGAACACGTTCTCTTTGCCTTTAGAATCTGCACATTCAAGAAAGCTAAACGCGTAATGAGAACAACTACTTGAAGTATAGTTAACTTAAACAAACGACACATATGAGACCAATTTTCAACTACCGTCCGACAGTTAGTTTGAAAAGTTAACAGATTTTTCAATTTTGATTATTAACTTTCAAAACTTGCAAACTCTGACCGTTTATGAAGATTCAGTCGTTTTGGTTTTCAATCAGATTTCAGAACGAAGACTTGAGTTCCAACATCGGTTAATCAAAACTAAAGCAGAAATAAAATCTTTTTGATTTTTTATAAAGTTTATATTAAAACACACCTAAAATCTTTTTCTCATTTTGAATATTTCAAACTTAAAGACTGAAGGCAGTAAATAAATATATACAGAGTTGCAGAAACTAAGAAAAGTAAATATATACAAACATTCTTTTTGCAAGTTTCGAGGGTAAGAGAATCATATCAGTGTACGGTCACGCCAAAACGCTCTTGTTGTTCTTTTTGTTAACATTTAGATAAACATCCTATAACGATTATCGGTATTGTTGTCCACATAAGCTCAACTTATCAGATGTAATCATGGCGAGGGGATACGTTAAGGTATGATTTATACTTACCGACCGGTGTTCATCCACATCACGACACATTCCCGTATCAAGGTATGCACGAGGATTCATCTTACTGGTGAGTATACCATTTATCATATGTTTTGCCGTATATGAAAATGTGAGAAACTCAATTATTTTGATTGAAAACAAGCCCTATGTGATAGAATCACTTATTGATGAGGAACTTGATTTTCAGATGCATGAGGGCACAGGAGCAAGTCCGTGAACAGGTCAGTACTTTCGTACAGCAAAGAGACGAACTTTACTCCCGGATAAATGTGATATATTATCACTTATTTTGTGGACATGTGATTGTTGATCACTTTTGAGGTCGTATGTAGTATGTACACGTATGTATGATATCATGGAAGATCTAGACTTCGTCTCCGTTTGTTTCGGTAAAAGAAACAACCATGATACCCAGATGATAAACAGCATAAAGACCACATATCTCAGAACCTCAGCAATCTCTCAAACGAAATTTCGGTACTAAGACCATATGCCAATGAGTGGTTCCCACCTGGTCTTTAGTCGATTTAAGTTTATATCACCCTGCACACTTTAAGATGATTGTGAGCCTATCGATACATCTTATATAAAGCTGCTTAACATTTTTCATTTTGCATTTCAGTTTAAAGAGGTTTAGAGAGACCACTAATATACTATGATATTCTCTTTTGCTCACCAGGAAACTCATTTTTGTTTTTCTATTGTTTTTGAGTTTTGAAATTTTTGATGTTTTTGAATTTTTCAAATTTTGGATTTACTCCCCCTAAAATTAACAAACTTACAATAATTACACAAAGATATTGTCACGGCCCCCGACCCGGTTTGACCCGTTTCCGGAGCCGCGAGACAGAAACCCCGTGATATTTGTTTAATTGAGTTTAGCAGCGGAAATTTTTAATATCAGGATCGTTGTAAAGCTAAAACTTTTCCCGATTATTTGTATTTCACAATTCGGGATAAAACCCCGATAATTTACAATACATAAGTTTAGTGATAAATTCTTATTTCAAAACATCTTTCGTTATTTTTATACTGAGCCACTATTTTAAGCTTGAAATGCTCCTCAGCACTTTTTCCTGATTTACAGCAGATTACCTGAAACATGTTTGAAAAAGATTTTGTCAGCGGGAAATACTGAGTGAATTATTCTAGTTACTGAAAACGACACATTTTATGATTATTCACAGTGTTAAGATCTTTTACGCATGTTTCTGATATCAACCAACTACCCACAGTATTTGTCACTTGACCGGATCTGTGACAGTGGTCATATCACCATTGGCTGCCCCAATGAATGACGTAAATCAATTAAATTAGGTTCGCCCACCTAAAATGATTTAAACTGTAGTAATGTGCATAATACCCCACATACTGGCTGTAATTTGGTGATTACATCAACTTAATCACTGGTATTATAATCTCGGAAAAATGAATTTGGAGTATTGTAAAATAGTTAACACTCACAAACGGTGAGAAAAGAGTTTATAAAAGAAGAATAACTCACATTGCAAATTTAGTATTGACAGAATATGATTTTAGCCCTGTTAACCTAATTTCAACAATAATGCACACAAAACAGAGTTAGTGATCAATACAGCAGTTACGATGATTTACGAGATCAAATTCTCACAATGAATGACCAAGTGCAATACTTCAACTCATTTATCGTATTAACGACAAACGACAAAGTATAATACTTCAACTCATTTATCGAATTATCGACAAACGACAAAGCATAACCCAATGTGGGCGGCACTTAGACATTCTTTGGATATATTGATCCCGGAAATGAATCATAATAGCGATCGAGTAATTACCCTGTTCCGCGGCAGCACCTCGATAACAGTGTGTGTTTAATTGTAGTATAATTGTGATAATTCGTCGTACAGAAAGCGTTTGGACGACGTTTCAACTTCCAATTTCAAGTCCCAAGGCCCTCTATTTATACTGAAAATTGGCTTCTCCCGCGTGTCGCGGCAGAATTCGGGGAACCTCCCGCGTATCGCCTGGGATGCCAATTTAGGGTAGGGTAGGTTTCGTGTCCAGTAGCTTGGGTGAGTTGACAGTTTTATAAAATTCAATTTAGACAACGTATAATAAGGATAATATCGATTAGGGTTTAACCCCGCCCTGAGTTTTAGGGCCCTGATCCTGATTCCGATTGTTTCGAAAATTTTAGGGTTAGTGCAGAATTACTTGAGTGTCTCAATTAGGGTTTCCTTATTGACTAATTATCATTCTAATTATTAATTTTAATGAGAGTTGTTACATCCTCCCCACCTTAGGAAAAATCTCGTCCTCGAGATTTACTGAAATAGATGAGGGTACTTGCGCTTCATTTCTGACTCTAATTCCCAAGTGTATTCTGGTCCTCTCTTGGAGTTCCATTTGACTTTCACCAGTATAAGTCGCTTGTGTTTGAGAAACTTGATTTTCCTATCTTCTATCTGTAAAGGTTTCTCTATGAATTTTAGCTTCTCATTGACCTCTATGTCTTGGAGAGGTACTACCAGAGATTCATCTAATAAACATTTCTTGAGATTGGATACATGAAATACATCATGTACTCCAGCTAGTTCTTCTGGTAATTGTAAACGATAAGCAACTGGTCCGATTCGTTGAATCACTAGAAATGGTCCAACATATCGGGGACTTAGTTTTCCTTTCTTACCAAATCTTACAATTCCTTTCCAAGGAGATACTTTCAGAAGTACTTTGTCTCCGATTTGGAATTCAAGTGGTTTGCGACGATTGTCTGCATAGCTCTTCTGGCGATCTCTGGCTGTTTTCAATCTTTCCTTGATTTGAGTTATCTTGTCAGTAGTTTCTTGTACAATTTCTGGTCCTGATAATTGACTTTCTCCTATTTCTGCCCAACATACAGGTGTTCTGCACTTGCGTCCATACAGTGCCTCGAATGGAGCGGCTTCAATGCTTGAATGATAACTATTGTTATAGGATAATTCAATTAATGGTAAATGGTTATCCCAATTACCTCCAAAGTCAATTACACATGCTCGGAGCATGTCTTCCAGAGTTTGGATCGTCCTTTTACTTTGTCCGTCTGTCTGTGGATGATACGCAGTACTGAGATTGAGTCGGGTTCCCATTGATTCTTGAAAACTTGTCCAAAATCGGGAAGTGAAACGACTATCTCTATCCGATACAATGGAGAGCGGGACTCCATGTAAGGATACTATTTCATCTACATACAGCTTGGCTAATCTTTCCATGCTAAAGGTTTCCTTTATTGGTAGGAAATGAGCTGATTTGGTTAATCGGTCCACGATTACCCAAATTGCATCATTACCTTTTCTGGTTTTGGGTAACTTAGTAACAAAGTCCATTGTTATGAGTTCCCATTTCCATACAGGCATTTCTAACTGTTGTAATAAACCTGAGGGTTTCTGATGTTCGGCTTTAACTTGTGAACAAGTTAAACACTTAGATACGTATTCAGCTATATCCTTTTTCATTCCTATCCACCAGAAATTCTTTCTTAAATCTTGGTACATCTTATTGTTTCCTGGGTGTACAGTATACCTAGATTTATGGGCTTCTTCTAAAATTTTCGATCTTAAATTTCCTTGTTTAGGTACCCAAATTCTGCTTTTGTGGAATTTCCAAATTCCATCAATTCCTTGTTCCAATTCTTTTAGATAACCTTTCATTCCTTCGGTGTCACACCCCAACCAATGGCGGAAACATCGGGATGAGACGAAGTGTGAAGATTGCTCGAGACATCATAACGCTAATAATTGTGACAAGTATTTAAATAATCATTTCATTTCATTTCTAAAGAATCTAGTACAAGGTTTTGAAACAAAGTATAACAACATGAATAATAAAATGATACAATACAAATACAATTCTTTCTAAGTGGGTATCTAAGCATCCTACTAGATTCCATGCATCGTCAACATCCACCTGTAACATGTTAAAATAAAGTTCAATGCAAAAGCAAAGGCGAGTATACAAGTTTGATACGTACATAGCAAAAGATAAGTTTTGAACAATTCATCATAGCAAGCATGTGATTCAAGATAAACGTTTAAACATGGCATGTGTCTAACATATCAAACCAAGGAAACGCAACTTGCTCATGACATAACCAAAGTTTCAGTAGAGGCGGGTCGTTAATCCTATAGCGCTACATATGTCAAGGTTTGGCTCGTACGAAGTTAATGATAAGTTCAGCACATAAGAATCACCCAAGTTTAAAGTATCAAGCCATCACGTATACAAGCATGTTATAGGAATGTTCATGTGTTTAAGCAAAATGTTCATGTGTAAGTTTGTTGATAGATAAAACATGTTACACCCCAAAAGTGATAAAAGTAAAAGGGGAATACGAGTATACTCACAAAGTTTGCATATGTTTTCCGATTATCCAATTGTTGACGAGTTGATGAGGTTAGAAAGTTGAATGTGTAGGGTTAAAGTTCATGTATGCTTAGAGTCGAGATTCGGTATTTAAAAACAACATAAAAGTAAGATATGAGAATAGCATGTGAAAGTAATCATCTTCAACCCATAACACTTGTATGACACTTGGTAACCACAAGGGTTATGATAATATTTTCATGAGTTGAACACCCATAAGAATCACAACAAGGTTTAGGTCTTAGGTGATGTTCTACTACTTTAACATATAAACATGAGTTCAACATTAAAGGTTCGAATGAGTGTATATATATATCTAGGTTAAGTACTACATATTATTTAGTCCAATAATTCAAGTAGGAGGTAGAAGATTAGAATCTTCATTTAGGCACCTCGTGTTATCATAGATGTCATGTATGGGGTAGGAAGGACATGCTTCCATTTAGGAACCCCTTGAATGTTCACCACTTCATTTGGTGTAACAACAACCAAGGAGGGTCACGAACTAGAATTTGCACACTAACATAAACAACCTAACTATTGAGAAATCATCAAATCATGTGAGGATTGTATGTAGGACAACCCAAGTTGTTCCATAATCACTCATGTATCAAAGGCTATGTTTGACATGATTTGTGGGTTGAAACCCTAAACAAAACACCAAGTTTATGAGGTTTAATCCTTTGATTTTAAATGTCTCAACCTTGTTTTTAAGCTTAACCAACCATGGGATAAGTTGTAAGCATTAGGACATAGGTATGAGATGTGTTGAACACAAGTTACATAGGTTTAAACAAGTTTTTGATGAACATAAAAACAAACAGAAAGTTTATGGACGATTTCGGGGCGTTTCCAGGTCTGATTTCTCCAATGAGAAGTCTAGGAATCGAACCCCATGATTATACAAGCAAGTAGGAAAAAGAATCGAGTGAATCGGATAAGAATTGAGTGAGTTATGCTCATTTTCGTGAAGGGGTGTCAATCTACTCGAACCCTTGCTTTCAGCTACGGTTTGGTGGATGTTTTGTGAGTTTTTAGGGTTGCAAAAGTGGTAGGGAGGCTGGTTATAAGTGGTATTTATAGGGGGAAGGATTAGGGTTTCAATGGGTTGGGCTTTGGAAGTGTTTAGAAGGGGTTACACCTTGAAACTAGCCCACAAAACCCAACTATATGGGGCTGAATTTTGCTGAATTGGGCTGCCATATTTCTTTATTTTTTTTATTTTTTTAAAACATTATAATGAGTAATTTAGTTAATTAAGTTGTGTAATAATATGCAACAATGTTTCCCCTAACTTGTAACAAGGTGAAATATGAAATAAAACATGATTTAACTAGGTAAAAAGTGTAATGTACAAGTTTTATTTACGAAACAAGTTCCGTATTTTACAACGATTACGATGAAAGAATGGTTATAAGAACACAAGATTTCCAAAGATAGAATTTCACGTAAGGTTTCTAAATGTAGGATGTTTGAAAACGCAGGGCGTTACAGTCTCCCCTCCTTTAGGAAATTTCGTCCCGAAATTTATTCAAGATGAAGGCTTGAAAGAGTTTTTGGCATAAAGGTGATCATTAAGAATTGAAACTTGGGAAGTTTGAAAGTTTTGAAAAGTACCAAATTTTGGAGAACGTCAAAGGTAGATTTGCAAGGGGAAGTTTTTAAGGATAGTATAAAAAAATCATACTTTCGTAAAACCTGTTTATTGAGAGGAACGAAAAGGTTTGTTACTTTAAATAAAGCAATAGAGGTATACTAAGTATAGTTTCACAAGAATCAAGAATAGGGAGGCTATTTTATAGGTAACGAGGTAAGTTAGGACTCAAATGTTTAAACAAGCTGGATTGCGAATGAGTTTTGTATAAAATAATACGAGTATAGAATGAACGAATGACTCTTAAAGAGTACAAGTATGTGAATAACATAAGTGTTGGATAGATGAACGTAGTGTGTTAAGGATGAAGTCTCGTCATGAATAATCGGATATAATGCGTTTGTGAGTTGCGTGAAGTTGTATTAGGTCCAAAAGGTCTGCAACACACTGAATTTCTCATGGCACGTTTTACGAAAGTTTGGTAACATGGTGAAAACACTTATATATAGGAAGTACCAGCGGCGTATCCACCATGTTTTAACCACATTACGTCCGTTTCGTTACTCGGGGTCATGTTCCGTTCCGTGTCTTACCATACACAGTAGTTCACTCTATGGTTCTCATATGCCTATCACTATAATCCCGTGTGCACCCGCGATTATACTGATCGTCGCATGATCCACATAGCTTGTACTAGTTATGTATGAATCAAGGTATACATGAATTTGAAAATAAGAATGTGTACGTAGAAGAATGTCGTATGTAAGCATGTTTATGTTTAAGCATGTATGGGACCCACGTAAGCGAATCCCTCGGATTACGCTCGCGTATAGGTACGAATGTACGAATCATGAGTAAGGATGAAAGTATGAGCATAAGTTCAAGTATGAATACGCATGTATGTATGAGCATAAACATAAAACGTGTAAGTTGTATGTGTACAAGTAGAAGCGTAAAACGTATAAGTAGTATGTGTATGAGTACAAGCATAAAACATATGAACATAGGTGTAGGTATGAAAAATAAATATTGCGTATATGGTGTACGTTGAGACATTGCGGAGAAAAAAAAAAGTTAAGTATGTAGATACGAACGATATAAATGATGTTATCGCGAGATATCGTCTAAAATGTGTATGATGATGTGCATGTATAGTTGTTTAAACAAAACGTTGAGTTTGTCGAATCAAAATTAGATTGAGCTTGGTTTGAAAGGTAGAATATAGTTTGTATATGTAAAGGAACATAAAGTACTCATTGGTCATGCTTAACGTATTTTGTAACGATTGAAATGCTACTTTTGTTTAAAAAAAAAGAAGTTCACGTATGTTGAAAATTGTCGGTCCCCATGAAGCCTTCTAGCCCACGTGTTTTGAAATTTGGATGACGAGTTAAGCGTTGTAGAGAAGGTTTTTTTTTTTTTTTTAAATAACGGGTTTGTTTCATTTGCATCAAAACATGAAATTTTGAACTTTGAAAGTTCTTGTGAAAACGTCGACCCTTAGAAAAGAAATTTAGTAAAAGAACTTAGTGATAGTTTAAAAATAATTTTAACAAAGGATTTATTGATGTTGGAAAGGGTATTTGGTAAAACGATCATATAACATCTATGAGGTCTTATAAGTAATTGAGAAAGGTTAGTTTGATTTCGATTAAGAGTGGAAGTCTCTAGTATGATGATATAATGTGAACGTGTTTCAGTTAATAAATCAGATGTGAAGTTCATGGGCAAGAGATTCATTAGACCAATTAAATTGATAGGTAGCATTTCGTAAGGTTTGGAAATTCGTGTAGTAAAACGGTAAAGACATGATTAAGAATCTCGTGTATATGATTTGAGTGAAAATGGATGGTAGAATAAGAAGTACGTTTGATAAACAATGTATTTTGAAATCGCTATAAGTAGGTATTTTGAATAATGATAAATGATTTAGGTATAAAACATGATCGGGTTTGCATAATAAAATATTTTGAAAGAGAAGTTTTGGGTAACGGTCACCTAAGTAAGTAATCACCCCTAACTCGTTGGTGAGGTCGTTTTAAGGGAAGAGGGGTGGAGTCAATCGTCAAGGTAAGGAAGTCACTCCAATCTCGATGATACCTCTCCACTAGTTGTTACAAGGAATATGAATTTAAATTATATGAAAATCATGCATATATAAATGTATCGAAAAGGTTCGATATGTTGTGCGTGTGAAAAGAGAAATCAAAGGTAAACTCGAGGTTGAAAGATTGCATCGTATAAAATGAACAATAGAAACACATGTTTGACCAAAGTTTGGAGTGTTCCAAACGGAACTTTGACTAACCAAAGTGGTCGAAAAGTCTTTTGAATTTGAGGAGCATGCTTTGGCCTAATAGGTAAAATACTCTCGCCGACAAGTCGGTTAACGGTATTTACCCTTCCGGTTACTACATGTCCCAAATCAATCGAAATTTCGAGACTTGGCGGGATTTATGAAAAAATCAAGGAGTGGAACTAGTCGACAAGGTGCGGGTTTCACCCCTATCTTGACGATTTCGTATCCTAAGTGTGGTTGGTACTCGTCGGGTCAAAATTTAAATTTCGACATGTTGACGAGGGTCCACTAGAATTTGAAATTTGAGATTTGCCATTTAGATGTTGATTTCACTCCTAGCTCAATGGCGATATCTCGTGTAAAAAAAGAATAGGTAGATTGAGAGTCGTTCACCAAATTGTGGGTTTCACGCCTATTTTGGTGAATTCGTCTCGAGTGTTTACGAATTTAGAATAGTCGAGTAAAATGCATGAGGGAAAGAGTATGTTAAAGGAATAAACAAACAAATTTAAACGCACAATGAAGCATATTAAGAATAGCACATAATGAATGGGACAATAAAACATGTATTAGCACATAATAAAGCAAATATAGCATGCCAAGTGTTAACACATAAGCGACATATATGCTTAAAAGATAAAAAAGGAATAAATAAGAACAAATAAGGTAGTATGCAAGTAGTTTCAAGCAAAACATAAGAATAAATCTCTAAAACTATAGACTAGGCTAAAGCATTCCTACTTTCCCTAATTCCCTATAGTTATGGCTCTGATACCAATCTGTCACACCCCAACCAATGGCGGAAACATCGGGATGAGACGAAGTGTGAAGATTGCTCGAGACATCATAACGCTAATAATTGTGACAAGTATTTAAATAATCATTTCATTTCATTTCTAAAGAATCAAGTACAAGGTTTTGAAACAAAGTATAACAACATGAATAATAAAATGATACAATACAAATACAATTCTTTCTAAGTGGGTATCTAAGCATCCTACTAGATTCCATGCATCGTCAACATCCACCTGTAACATGTTAAAATAAAGTTCAATGCAAAAGCAAAGGCGAGTATACAAGTTTGATACGTACATAGCAAAAGATAAGTTTTGAACAATTCCTCATAGCAAGCATGTGATTCAAGATAAACGTTTAAACATGGCATGTGTCTAACATATCAAACCAAGGAAACGCAACTTGCTCATGACATAACCAAAGTTTCAGTAGAGGCGGGTCGTTAATCCTATAGCGCTACATATGTCAAGGTTTGGCTCGTACGAAGTTAATGATAAGTTCAGCACATAAGAATCACCCAAGTTTAAAGTATCAAGCCATCACGTATACAAGCATGTTATAGGAATGTTCATGTGTTTAAGCAAAATGTTCATGTGTAAGTTTGTTGATAGATAAAACATGTTACACCCCAAAAGTGATAAAAGTAAAAGGGGAATACGAGTATACTCACAAAGTTTGCATATGTTTTCCGATTATCCAATTGTTGACGAGTTGATGAGGTTAGAAGGTTGAATGTGTAGGGTTAAAGTTCATGTATGCTTAGAGTCGAGATTCGGTATTTAAAAACAACATAAAAGTAAGATATGAGAATAGCATGTGAAAGTAATCATCTTCAACCCATAACACTTGTATGACACTTGGTAACCACAAGGGTTATGATAATATTTTCATGAGTTGAACACCCATAAGAATCACAACAAGGTTTAGGTCTTAGGTGATGTTCTACTACTTTAACATATAAACATGAGTTCAACATTAAAGGTTCGAATGAGTGTATATATATATCTAGGTTAAGTACTACATATTATTTAGTCCAATAATTCAAGTAGGAGGTAGAAGATTAGAATCTTCATTTAGGCACCTCGTGTTATCATAGATGTCATGTATGGGGTAGGAAGGACATGCTTCCATTTAGGAACCCCTTGAATGTTCACCACTTCACTTGGTGTAACAACAACCAAGGAGGGTCACGAACTAGAATTTGCACAATAACATAAACAACCTAACTATTGAGAAATCATCAAATCATGTGAGGATTGTATGTAGGACAACCCAAGTTGTTCCATAATCACTCATGTATCAAAGGCTATGTTTGACATGATTTGTGGGTTGAAACCCTAAACAAAACACCAAGTTTATGAGGTTTAATCCTCTGATTTTAAATGTCTCAACCTTGTTTTTAAGCTTAACCAACCATGGGATAAGTTGTAAGCATTAGGACATAGGTATGAGATGTGTTGAACACAAGTTACATAGGTTTAAACAAGTTTTTGATGAACATAAAAACAAACAGAAAGTTTATGGACGATTTCGGGGCGTTTCCAGGTCTGATTTCTCCAAGGAGAAGTCTAGGAATCGAACCCCATGATTATACAAGCAAGTAGGAAAAAGAATCGAGTGAATCGGATAAGAATTGAGTGAGTTATGCTCATTTTCGTGAAGGGGTGTCAATCTACTCGAACCCTTGCTTTCAGCTACGGTTTGGTGGATGTTTTGTGAGTTTTTAGGGTTGCAAAAGTGGTAGGGAGGCTGGTTATAAGTGGTATTTATAGGGGGAAGGATTAGGGTTTCAATGGGTTGGGCTTTGGAAGTGTTTAGAAGGGGTTACACCTTGAAACTAGCCCACAAAACCCAACTATATGGGGCTGAATTTTGCTGAATTGGGCTGCCATATTTCTTTATTTTTTTTATTTTTTTAAAACATTATAATGAGTAATTTAGTTAATTAAGTTGTGTAATAATATGCAACAATGTTTCCCCTAACTTGTAACAAGGTGAAATATGAAATAAAACATGATTTAACTAGGTAAAAAGTGTAATGTACAAGTTTTATTTACGAAACAAGTTCCGTATTTTACAACGATTACGATGAAAGAATGGTTATAAGAACACAAGATTTCCAAAGATAGAATTTCACGTAAGGTTTCTAAATGTAGGATGTTTGAAAACGCAGGGCGTTACATTCGGCATCGTCCTTGATTGCCGTTTTCTGGATTTCCTTCACTTGTTCCCTTAAATCTACTTGTAGATTAATTCTAAGAGCACGGACTCGCTTTTGCTTTTCATGGAACTTACGACTTAAGGCATCTGCTACTACGTTAGCCTTTCCTTTGTGATATTGAATATCACAGTCGTAATCACTCAAGACTTCCATCCATCTTCTTTGCCTCATGTTTAACTCTTTTTGCCCGAATATATACCTTAAACTCTTATGATCTGTATAAACAGTAAACTTACTTCCATACAGATAATGTCTCCAAATCTTAAGGGCAAAAACTATAGCTCCTAATTCTAAATCATGAGTCGTATAGTTTTCTTCATGCTTTTTCAATTGTCTAGAGGCATATGCAATTACTTTCTTGCGTTGCATCAACACACATCCGTATCCCAATTTTGAAGCATCACAGTATACTTCAAAATCTTCTGTTCCTTCTGGTAAGGCTAAGATTGGCGCATTGGTTAATTTCTGCTTTAAGATTCTAAAGGCTTCTTCTTGTTTTGGTCCCCACTCAAATTTAGTGGCTTTACAGGTTAGCTTAGTTAATGGTACAACTATCTTGGAAAAATCCTTAATGAACCGTCTATAATAACCGGCTAAACCTATTAAACTTCTAATTTCCATTGCAGTTTGTGGAACCTTCCAATTGGTAATTGCTTCGATCTTAGCAGGATCTACGTGTATCCCTTCGTGATTCACCATGTGTCCTAAGAATTGCACTTCTTGTAGCCAAAATTCACACTTTGAGAATTTAGCGTACAACTTTTCTTTTCTTAACAAAGTTAAGAGTGCATGTAAGTGCTGACAATGCTCGACTTGACTTTTGGAATAAATGAGTATATCGTCAATGAACACGATCACAAATTTATCCAAATATGGTTTACAAATTCTGTTCATCATGTCCATGAATGCAGCTGGGGCATTTGTTAATCCGAAGGGCATGACTGTAAACTCATAATGACCATACCTAGTTCTGAAAGCAGTTTTAGGTATGTCTTCCTCTTGAACCTTCAATTGATGATATCCGGATCTTAAGTCTATTTTAGAGAAATACCTAGCTCCTTGTAATTGATCGAAAAGATCATCAATCCTAGGTAAAGGGTATCGATTCTTAATTGTAACTTTATTCAGTTCTCTATAATCAATACACATTCTCATTGATCCATCTTTCTTTTTCACAAATAATACTGGTGCACCCCAAGGGGATGAACTAGGTTGTATAAATCCTTTGCTTAGTAATTCATCTAATTGCTTTTTCAATTCTAGCATTTCGGTAGGAGCTAGTCGATAAGGTGCTTTGGCTATCGGTGTAGTTCCTGGAATTAGATGAATCCTAAATTCTACTTCTCTATCTGGTGGTAATCCAGGTAAATCTTCTGGAAATACATCTGGGTATTCTGAGACTACAGGGATTTCCTTGAGTTCCTTACCTTTAGTACGAATGATTACGGAAATCATATATACTATTCCTTGGTTCCGTTCATAATTAGCAACTTTCATTACTGATATGAACTTCAATGGTTTCCGAGGTTTATCTCCTGAAATCTTAATTACCTCTCCAGTAGGTGCTTGAATTTCTATGGTGTTTTTATCACAAATGATTTGAGCATGGTTGGCTATTAACCAATCCATTCCTAACACAACATCAAACTCGGCTAATTTCATAGGCAATAGGTTTGCAACAAATTTATGACCTGAGAGTTCTATTTCTACTTTTTGCAAAACCTGATTAATTTCTATGGAATTCCCATCTGCAGTTTCGACTGTAAAAATTTGTCTAACGGTAGTTAATGGTAACTTAAGAGCTTGACAGAATGAAGTATTTATAAAACTTTGGTTTGCACCAGAGTCAAATAATACTTTTGCATAGACGTTATGAACTAAAAACGTACCGGCGATCACATCCGGAATGAGTTCTGCTTCTTGAGTAGTCAGTTGAAAAGCTCTGGCATTCTTTTTAGTAGTTCCTTCAACTGCCTTGGGTTTGTTGTCTACTGGGTTAACTAACTTAGGACATTCGGTTTTGAAATGACCAGCTTCTCCACAATGGTAACAAATTACAGATTTCTTCCTGCAATTTTCCTCACGATGTCCTGTTGTTTTGCAAAAATTGCAAATTCTATTGCATCTTCCAAAATGGTTCTTACGACAAATTTTGCAGAATGGCACAGTTGCAGATCGCCCTGTCCCTCTCTTCTTGAAATTACTACTATTACCTATCTTAAATCCTTGGGTAATTTTCTGAGCTAACTCTTTCTTCTTATCTTCGTCCCTTGTGCGTATCAGTTCATCAGTTAAGGTGTTAGCTAATTCTACTGCATCGTCAATAGTGCGAGGTCTCGCAGCTTTAACGATATTGCGAATTTCGCTAATTAATCCCCAAATATATCGAGAAATAAGTACTGGTTCTGGCGAAGCCAGGTTAGGTACCACTCTCGCATATTCGAAGAATGTCGAAGTATAACCATGACAATCTACCCCTGTCATTCGATGACTGAGGAACTTATTTGCCATTTGTTCCTTCTCGTCATACTTCCAGGCAATCTGTCCCCCTATCTCCCTAATTCTATTTCCTGCATCCATCAACTCTTCACCGAAATGGCGAAGTTCAGCCAGATTTTCATTGCTCATTGGTGGATTAGGTAGGGGTTCTGGGTCAAACTGTGGAAGGAACGAATAAGGGCTATTGACAATATTTTGAAATTGCCAATCGTTAGTCCACCATTCTTCCATTTCAACAGGTTGGTCATGGACTATTGGTTCAGTGATTGTTGATGCAAAATTCATAGGGATTGGGTTTTGGATAGGATAGGTAAAGATACCTGTGTTGGCAGGTTGCATAGTCTCATATTTTTTCCAGTAAAATATCTATCTGATCCTGAAAAGTAATTCTCTTGTTTTGATTAGAGCTCTCTCCGACTTCTACCTGAGTTGTTCTAGACCCTTGTCCTATTTCTATATCTATTTCTTGAGAATACTGATCAAACTGTTCCTCCATTTGCCTAGACTCGTCATTAGCTTCAGTTTCCTGTTCTTGCTGATTAGGGTTTTCTTGGATTATAATCGCCTTTCCTTTTTCTAAAGGTTTACTAGTTCTAGGAGGTTTTGTAACTGACTTTTTCTTACGTATACGGCTTCCCCATACATAATTTTTCTTTGGCCTTCTTTTTGGTTTGGTTACTGGTGGAGTAGGGAATTTTACAGGTTGGTCCACATCAGCAAAATATCCCGTAAATTCATGAGAAACTTCGATATTTACTGGGTAAAGATTGAGGTTCTGAAAAGCTTCAGATATCTCGTTCATGCTGTGTAGCATATATGCAACATGCACAAAATATCAAGTTAAAACTTTGGAACAAAGTTTAACAAATAAACATAGAAGTTTTATTGCACACTATTTGTATAAAATACAGAAAACACACTCAGATTTATTTTACTAAATTTTATTTATTTACTTATTGAGAAGTACTGCTTGCTAAATTTAGGGCTTTTAGAGATTTGCATGTTCTGCCACAGTGGCTAACATATACAAATTTGCCCATTTCTCATCGAGTTTATCTTCCCATGGGTGATTTCTTAATTAACTCCTGGGTTTCCTTTTTAATCCTCTTTTCTCGGATTTGCTCCTTACTTTTCTTAATAATCATATTCCTTTTTCTAAGAGAAAGCGGATTTTCATAATTCGCTTTTTGCACAAATATTCCTTCTTCAGGAATTGTAGGGAGTTTTGAAATTTTAGTTTTGGACGAACTTCCTTCTTCGTAAATTGATCTATCTAATTTAAGATAGATATCTTGTAACTTTTGCTTACCCATACTGTAATTAACAAATAATCAGTTAAAAGCACATAAACACATAATCACGTAATAGTAATCAGGAAAAATTAAGTATCGTTTAAATACTTAATTAGCTTAACTTAGTGGCTCTGATACCACCTTGTTTCTGTCACGGCCCCCGACCCGGTTTGACCCGTTTCCTGAGCCGCGAGACAGAAACCCCGTGATATTTGTTTAATTGAGTTTAGCAGCGGAAATTTTTAATATCAGGATCGTTGTAAAGCTAAAACTTTTCCCGATTATTTGTATTTCACAATTCGGGATAAAACCCCGATAATTTACAATACATAAGTTTAGTGATAAATTCTTATTTCAAAACATCTTTCGTTATTTTTATACTGAGCCACTATTTTAAGCTTGAAATGCTCCTCAGCACTTTTTCCTGATTTACAGCAGATTACCTGAAACATGTTTGAAAAAGATTTTGTCAGCGGGAAATACTGGGTGAATTGTTCTAGTTACTGAAAACAACACATTTTATGATTATTCACAGTGTTAAGATCTTTTACGCATGTTTCTGATATCAACCAACTACCCACAGTATTTGTCACTCGACCGGATCTGTGACAGTGGTCATATCACCATTGGCTGCCCCAATGAATGACGTAAATCAATTAAATTAGGTTCGCCCACCTAAAATGATTTAAACTGTAGTAATGTGCACAATACCCCACATACTGGCTGTAATTTGGTGATTACATCAACTTAATCATTGGTATTATAATCTCGGAAAAATGAATTTGGAGTATTGTAAAATAGTTAACACTCACAAACGGTGAGAAAAGAGTTTATAAAAGAAGAATAACTCACATTGAAAATTTAGTATTGACAGAATATGATTTTATCCCTGTTAACCTAATTTCAACAATAATGCACACAAAACAGAGTTAGTGATCAATACAGCAGTTACGATGATTTACGAGATCAAATTCTCACAATGAATGACCAAGTGCAATACTTCAACTCATTTATCGTATTAACGACAAACGACAAAGTATAATACTTCAACTCATTTATCGAATTATCGACAAACGAAAAAGCATAACCCAATGTGGGCGGCACTTAGACATTCTTTGGATATATTGATCCCGGAAATGAATCGTAATAGCGATCGAGTAATTACCCTGTTCCGCGGCAGCACCTCGATAACAGTGTGTGTTTAATTGTAGTATAATTGTGATAATTCGTCATACAGAAAGCGTTTGGACGACGTTTCAACTTCCAATTTCAAGTCCCAAGGCCCTCTATTTATACTGAAAATTGGCTTCTCCCGCGTGTCGCGGCAGAATTCGGGGAACCTCCCGCGTATCGCCTGGGATGCCAATTTAGGGTAGGGTAGGTTTCGTGTCCAGTAGCTTGGGTGAGTTGACAGTTTTATAAAATTCAATTTAGACAACGTATAATAAGGATAATATCGATTAGGGTTTAACCCCCCCCCCCTCCTGAGTTTTAGGGCCCTGATCCTGATTCCGATTGTTTCGAAAATTTTAGGGTTAGTGCAGAATTACTTGGGTGTCTCAATTAGGGTTTCCTTATTGACTAATTATCATTCTAATTATTAATTTTAATGAGAGTTGTTACAGATATTTACATTTTCCGATGTCGATTACTCTTGCTTGACTTTAATGCCATTTACCAATAATAAAAAGTCAAATCGTGATTTATCAAATGCTTTGGTAAAAAGGTCGGCACATTGGTCATCAGTATGGACCTTAACAACATCGATTAGCCTTTTATCAAAGCAATCACGTATGAAGTGATACTTAATTTCGATGTGTTTGGTCTTTGAATGCTGCACAGGATTTCTAGTGATAGATAAGGCAGCAGAATTATCGACTAAAATAGGAGTAGTTAGGAATTCAAAACCGTAATCACGCATTTGTTGTTGTATCCACAGGACTTGGGAGCAACAACTTGAGGCAGCAATGTATTCAGCTTCACAAGTTGATGCAGCGACACAAGTCTGCTTCTTGCACTGCCATGTTACGAGGCGATTTCCTAAAAACTGGCATCCAGCCGTTATGGATTTGCCGTCGATTTTGCATCCGCCAAAATCAGAATCACTGAAAGCGACTAAATCAAAGTTATCATCCTTAGGGTACCATAAACCGGTGTCTGGGCAACCCTTCAAATAACGAAAAATCCTTTTTACAGCTGCAAGATATGAGGCCTTCGGGTTCACTTGATATCTGACTAGCAGGCATGTTGGATACATTATATCTGGTCTTGATGCTGTGAGGTACATAAGGGATCCAATCATCGCGCGGTAGTATGTAGAGCTAACAACTTCACCCTTCAAGTCTGGATTAATTCCATGATTTTGCTGCAGTGGGGTACCAATGGGCGATGTGTCGGATATCTGGAATCGGTTCAGAATGTCTTGAACATACTTAGTCTGATGGATGAAAATCCCAGACTTCGTTTGTTGCACTTGCAAGCCCAAAAAGAAAGTCATCTCCCCCATAGCGCTCATCTCGAATTTATCCTGCATTACACACTCGAAAACCCTACACATAACATTGTTAGTAGAACCAAATATAATATCATCCACATATACCTGTACCAGTAGAAGATCTCCATCTTCTTCTTTTATGAAGAGAGTGCAATCGATAAGACCTCTGCGAAATCCATTCTCCAACAGGTAATTAGATAAGGTTACATACCAAGATCGCGGTGCTTGATGTAGACCATAGAGAGCTTTGTTCAGCAACCAAACCCGATCGGGATGGATAGGATCTTCAAAACCTGGAGGCTGTTCAACATACACCTCTTCTTCCACTAGACCATGTAAGAATGCACTTTTGACGTCCATCTGGTAAACCTTGAATCCTTTGAATGAAGCATAAGCCAGAAAGATCCGAATTGCTTCCAGACGTGCAACAGGTGCATACACTTCGTTGTAGTCTATACCTTCAATCTGACGAAAACCTTGAATGACCAATCTTGCTTTGTTGCGAATAACGATTCAATGGTCGTCCTTT
Organism: Helianthus annuus; assembly: GCF_002127325.2. NCBI lineage: Eukaryota > Viridiplantae > Streptophyta > Magnoliopsida > Asterales > Asteraceae > Helianthus > Helianthus annuus. The sequence goes on along the minus strand of NC_035440.2, from coordinate 48,219,970 downwards.
TTGCATTTATACACCCAACGGGTACCAATCTTCTTGTAAGCAGCAGGTTTCTCTACGAGCTTCTAGACACCAAGTTTCTGGAATTGTTGCAGTTCTTCTTGCATTGCTTCAACCCAAGAGTTATCTTTCAAAGCTTCTTTCCAAGTTCTTGGCTCTTCCTGTGAGACATAACACGGGAAAGACCAATCGTTTTGTTGACCAGATTCTCGAATCACCGCATACAAGCCTGCGTTGTTGTTGTTTCACAACATGTTCCTTGTTTGAATGCCACTCTGTACATTACCAATGATGTTTTGTTGAGGATGGGTATTGTGAATTCTTGTTTCTAGATTTTCCGGAACTGGAATATTTGTACCCAGATTGTTGAGATTGAGATCAACAACTAATTCAATACCCAGAACTGACGAAGAGGATGATGCAGTAGCTTCAGCTGTTATAGGGGCGTCCACTGGAGGTGTAGCCTCTGAAGTACCATGAACAGCTGATGTAGTAGCTTCTTGATCTGCTTCTAGAAATTCTTCATCCTCTGAAGATTCGTTCAGTTCGGTTGCATCATGAAAATCCTCATTGTCGAGAGCATTATTGTTCACTGAAGATGGTTCTTGATTGACAACAATTGGACGAACCAATGGTGAATCTGTTGCGTTGTCACTCTCGAAAAACATCCTTGCCGCAGCAGTTTCTTCAACTGCTTCAACATTGATCTAATTGAAAAAGTCATCATACTCAAACATCCATGGTTGACCTGGATTTTTGACTGGTAAAGTGTGCCTTTGTATTCTGACCTCAGACCATTCCTCAACCCTTTTAGTCTCTAGATTCCAGACTCTTAAGTTCAGGGTGGCATAACCAAGAAAGTGACCTTCAATAGCTTTTGCCCCAAACTTTCCATTAGGATCGATCATTGTGCAAGGAGCTCCAAACGGTTCAAGATATGACAAATCCGGTTTCTGTTTGTGAAGAAGCTCGAAGCAGGTCTTGTTGTGTCTTTTGACTGTAAGGACTCGGTTCAATGTATAACATGCAGAGGACACAGCTTCAGTCCAGAAGGGAATCGGCAACTGTGACTCTACTAACATCGTCCTAGCAGTCTCGATCAATGTACGGTTTTTACGTTCAGCGACGCCGTTCTGTTGAGGAGTGTAAGCCGCACTAAATTCGTGAAGAATACCTTTTGATGTGCAAAACTCCGCCATGGCATGATTCTTAAATTATGTACCATTGTCGCTGCGTATCCGTCTAACCTTCAACTTATACAAATTCTCAATCTGAATGATCAAGTTTTTGATAATACCGAAAGTTTCACTCTTGTGAGCCATGAACGCCACCCAAGAAAATCTTGAATAATCATCAGTTATCACGAGGCAGTATTGATCATTCCTGATACTTTTGTGCTTGACAGGACCGAACAAATCCATGTGCAAACGTTCAAGAGGAACTGCCACCGTGTTGATCTTCTTTGTCGGATGTGCTTCTTAGTTTGCTTTCCTTTTTGGCATGAAACACAGACGTCTTGAAGATGGAAATTTTTAAGAAGAACACCATTCATTAATTCATTCGACACCAAATGATTCATTTTTCGTAAGTGAATGTGACCCATACGTCTGTACCAAGAGATTGAGTCTTTTTCTGTGGCTTTGGTAATAAAACAAGTTGCTTGTGCAGTCGTTGTTATCGCTTGGCTCATATCAAGGACATATAAATCGTTTATCCTTGGAGCTGATAAGAGAATCCATTCTTTTGGAATCTTGAAGCCGGGTTTCAGCACATAACATCCATTTGCATCAAAGTGTACTGAAAACTGTTTATCACAGATTTGTGAAACGCTGAGCAGATTGTGATCAAGCTGTTGTACAAAGTTGATCTTGTCAAAACTTACAACCCCGTTGGATACAATCCCTTCTCCTGTTATATATCCGCCTTTATCTCCAGCAAAAGCAACATAACCTCCTCTAATAGATTTAACGTCGCAGAGAAGCTTCATGTCGCCTGTCATGTGCCTGGATGCCCCACTATCAACAATCCAATGACTGCTGAAAGTTCCTCCTGGAACACCCTGCACATGTACTCACATGATTAGTTGGAGATGGGGACCCAAGCCTTTGTGGTCTTGGGTCTTCCATTTTCATCAACGTAAGTTACTTGAACTTCTCGATGTTGTGGAAATTGTGATGTTCCCCCTGATTCAGTAACCGTTTTTGGTTTCCAGGTCTGTTTTATTTTACCAGTGTTATCCTTTAAAATTTTAACTTCATGATTGTCTGAAGTTTTTGAATTGTCTGGTTTGACAGAAATACATGTTTTGTTAACCACATCGGTTTTAATTGCCTTTTCAATGTTCTTGACCTATTGGCGTTTCTGTTTCTTTTCCCTTTCTTTTACAAGACGGGGATCTGGTTTTGGTGAAACAGATTGCTTTCGGTCATTTCGGTCACAGGGATCATCAACTTTGGCTTTTAACTTATGAAGATATGGACAATTGCGAATAATATATCCAAATGTACCACATGAAAAACATGATATTCGTTCTACAAACCCCGAAGTATCATGTGATTGTCTTGTCGATGAACTTTGTGATCCCGTGGTACTAGGTTTTGAACTGTTTGGTTCATTTCTTTTCAAAGAATTAACTTGAATGACATGATCTAAGTTAGATTTATTGGCAAATATTTCAAGTTTATCTGTTCCCTTCGATTTCACAAAGTTCACCCTTTTGTTCTTCTTTTGCGTCTGTTTTTTTTTTACCTTGAGTCGGTGATTTACCATTTGGTTTGGTATGATTTTGCTACTTTTTCACTGTTGGTAATTTCTGATTGCCACATTGTTTTCGAACGTCAGCCTTTGGGATAGGAGGACACTGTGTTACCACAACGTGTGATCCTGTCTTTCCCAAAAACTTACTTGTTGAATCCTCAAAAATTTTACTAATTAAAGATTGATTAACATTCTTAATAGGGAAATCTTTGTCAGAGTAGATTTTATCATCACCAACAAGAGTGTACAGCAAATTCACACTCTCAGACTCTTGTGAGGAAGTAGACGTGGACTCGGTCAGAACAGTCGTAGCAGGTTTTGCGGGAGGATCACATAGAATATGATTCTCGAGAGGTATGTCCTTTTCTTTAATTACCGCATCTGACTGTGCTAAGTCAGTATCATTAGATTCATCATCTGAAGAATCAACATCCTCAACAATAACTGGAGGATCCTGATTCTGTTCAGGAGAAGACACACTTGTATCTACTGATACATCCGAATCTGATGATACTTCCGGTTTGTATCCAAGTCCCATTGTAAACTCCTCAATGTTTAAGGAAACAGATGGCTCAAAATAAGTTCTATCCTCTTCATCAGGCATGGCATCATAATTGTGTCTCACAGGTGGTGGACATTTCTTATAGCCAATGCATGTGACATCAGTTTTCTTTTTCTGAACATCAATGATGTGATCCAACACATAACTAGAGCTCAAATAACTATTTAGCTTAAGATTGACCGCCTCACTTTCAGTTTTTACACAAGCCATCTCTTTTTGCATTATCTCGAGCCTATTGATGTAACAGTTAATGGTTGTTTGTTTTCTTGAAACCATTTTCGTTAGCTCGGATTTGTTTTCTCTTAAATTTTCAATCATTGTTTTATACTCATTTTCATGGTTTGTATAAAACATGTTGGCTTCTGTGCATTTGGCAAGATCCACGATCAACTTTTGGTTGTGGATAAATGTCACATCATACTTGGTTTGCAAAGCCTCATGTTTGCTTTGCAAATCAGACATCTTAGCATTTAAAGAAACATATTTGTTTTGCAAGTCCGAAAATTCAGTAATTAAAGCATCATGTTTGCCTTGCAACTCAGACATATTAGCATCTAAATCAACACATTTATCACTTAAGCTAGCACAATTATCACAAATAATGATAGTTGGTTCATCGACACATACCTGGCTTGATGAACTGCCGCCATTAGCCATAAAGGCTGATTGAAGAGAAGAAGAAGAAGAATAAGCAGCTTGATCCACCAGAATAGATCTTCTATCATTCCTTGCTGCAGCTTCTCCTAAAAATTCATCGATATCTTCATCGATTCTCCCACTAGATACATCACCAGAATAATCTTCGCCTGAGGTTGAGGTTTCCTCATCTGAACTCCTTGAATCACCAGAGCTCTCTTCATCTGAAGATTCACCACCACTAGCGGAAGATTCTCCACCACTGGTGTGCCTCAAATCTTTAGCAGTTTCAGCAAAACAAGCTGCTCCTCCCTGATCACCAATGCCTAATTGCATTGACCAGTCGCAACCTTCATCTATTTGCACCACAAGAGCTTGATTGGTGTTTGATGGTCCTGCTTGATTGTTTGCAGGGACCAAGGTGCGATTATCATTCCTGGCTTGATTCTAATTCGCTTGGTTACCTTAACCTCTGAAAGGATTCTGGTTCCCATGCTGAGCTGGCTTTGTGCATTCACGCTTGAAATGGCCACGTTCACCACAGTTAAAGCACTTAACAGACTGCTTATCAAACCCATACTTGGTGTCTTTCTTGCTTTCCAAGCTGGTTCTACCCGTCCGTTCCATGAAGTCTTTAGCCCACCTAACAGCACTAGTGAAAGCCCACTTGATGTCCATCATATCCATCTCCTCTTTATCTATCTGCTGGTAATCTTCTTGAGTCAGATTGATGTTCCCGATCTGACCTGCTATCAACCCACAATACGCGCTCACCAAAGTGTTCAATATCTCCATGTGATCCTTAGCTACTTCAACGCTAACTTTGGAGAAACTTGATGTGTCCAGTCGTACTGTATTAGATGGCTGACCAGCTGACGACGTGCTACCGTAACAGGCTTGCTGTTGCACAGGTAGTGAATTGCCATACAAATCTGTGGTTGGTGCAACAACCGTTGGTCTTGAGGAAGGTGGAAGTGGATTTCCATACAGATCTGTTGGTCCGGTAGATCGAACAGGTAATGGATTTCCGAACATATCAGTTGCTACCATAGATCGTTGGCTTGGCTGTTGGCTTGGCTGTTGTGGAGCTGGTTGTAGTAGATTTCCATACAAGTCTGTGGTTGGAGCTGGCTTAACAGGAACTTGTATCTGATTGCCATACAAATCTGTGCTTATGACAGACGCCGTTTGAAGTGGAGCATGTTGAGCAGGTTTTGCAGAAGTGCTAGAAGTTCCATAATACATATCAGGATTTTGTTGTACTGGAACCTTTTTCGCCTTTAGAGTTTCTTCCTGATCTTTATTCTCCAACATCTAAACGAAATCATGAATTGATGTTGTAGCTAATGTGCCATTGTACTTCAAAATTTCCAAGAAACCTTTCCATTGAAATGGCAGCGCATCGGCCAACTTTGTGACAACCTCTACAGGAGTTGTTACTACCCCATAATGATTCAACTCAGTCAACAAGTGATAAAATCGACTAGTCAAATCTCTTAAAGGTTCTCTTTCCATACAAGTGAAACCATCAAACTCTTTCTTGAGTAAGTCATGTCGTAACTTGCGTGACGCTTCATTTCCTTCACCTCTCGTCTTCAATGCGTCCCATAAGCGCTTTGTTTTCTTGAAGCTTACAAACTGATGATAGATTTCTTTGTTTAACGCTTGAGTTAGAATAGCAAAAGCCTTCTTTTCTAAATCATAAATATTCTTATCATTTGGAGAAAGATCTGCAAAAGACGCGGCTGTTGAAGCGGCAATATCAAGTGCTTGATCGAAGTCTGTAATGAATCGTAACCATAACTCCGTGTTTTGCCCAAGAATATACGTATGAAATCTGTCTTCCCATCCCGGATATTCATTCATGTGCATTAGCTTCGGTGGACGATTATTGCTTCCGGTTTCATTTTCGCTTAAAAGTAGACTTTGAATACTTTGATTTTGATTTGAAACAAATGCCCATTGAGTTGACGAAATTTGAGGTAACGACGATTGTGCAGGAGGTTCGGCCCATGAAGGAGATAATCCCGTGCTTCTATACTTACTTTCCGTATTAGACGGAGTACCCCACCAATCCGGATTCCTTTTGAATATTTAATGACGAATACCTGAATAAATCACACAAATCAAACAGTTAAGAATGTTCTAAAAAGCTTCGGTTAATAATATCAAAAGATATGTGTCTTCTATTAATAATATCAAAAGATATGTGACGAAATCAAAGGGTTTTCGTCGCTGAAGTGCTTGATTGACACTTCTGATTTCGTCGCTGAAATGCTTGATTGAGACTTCTGAATTCGTCGCTGAAATGTTTGACTGACACTTCTGATTTCGTCAGGAAAAGTGATTTCGTCAGGAAAAGTGATTTCGTCGCAGAAAGGTGATTTCGTCGCTGAAAGGTGATTTCGTCGCGAAAGGTGATTTCGTTGCTGAAAGGTGATTTGGTCGCTGAAAGGTGATTTCGTCGCGAGAGGTGATTTCGTCCAGAAATGCCAAAAGTGATTTCGTCGCTGATCTGTTTTCGTCGCTGATTGAAGAAAATAGCCTGATTTCGTTGAAATTGGGTTTTCGTCCGGCTGGTTTTCGTCCAGCTTGAAGTGTTTTCGTCCAGCTTATTTCGTTCACAATTTGGTACAGACAAGTTGATATTTTTCAAACCTTATCCTTATCTTCTGACAACAAAAACCATCTTTTTCAAACTCACCTTACTTTCTGTCATACCAAAGCTTCTTTTTCAACATAAAATGATCATTTGAATGACACAATTTTCAAACAATTGTTTTTATAATCAACAACAAACACAATAATTCAGACACGAATAAAGATCAAAACCATAGATAATTCAAGAATACTTTGAAGATGGACAAGAACAACTTGAATATTCTGGCCAAGTTTTCACCAGACAAATTTTCGAGTTCCAAATTTTTGCTAAACTTTCAATAAAAAACCCACAATAACATACAAGCGTGTAATATAACAAGGTTTTATATGAACTAATAAGCAAAACAACAAGATTTACACGATTTTAAAAACGTTTTTCCAGAAAATGTATGATTTTAAACTCCAAAATACAAGAAAAACACTTTAAAATCTTTCAAATCACAATAAAAACACTTGGTTTTAACAAGGAATCGAGCCAATGCTCTGATACCAATTGTAGGTCCACCCGGAGGATCGAGTAACCTCTATTCCCAGTTTTCCGACAAACCTGAGAGTGCGAATCCAAACGGGTAAGTTAAACCAAGTTACGAACACGCAAGACACAAAGATTCAACGATTAAACACTCCATTGTATTAATGCGTATGAAACGGTTACAAGTCAATGTTTACAAGATGCTCTCATAAACTCTCAGTGTGTGTGTGTTTACAGTGTTCGCTCCGAAGTCTATTCAGACTTCCCATCTTTGTTTCTGTCTGTTTGTGGTGTATATATAGTAACACAATGACGAAAACCAGTGGCTCACGAAAACACATGGACGAAATCAAGGTCCAGACGAAATCACTCCTGATTTCATCCCATTTGGTTTTCACCAAAAAGGGTTTTCACCACCGAAGGGATTTCGCCTAAACAGTGTCTTCATCACATGGGATTTCGTCACTTTGTTGGGCTTGGGCCTTGACTTCAATGTTGGGCATTAGGGACTTCATCACATGTATGTTGGACTCAACTGATTTCACCACCTGGGCTTTGACATGATGAGCCAATACAACAAACAGACAAACACTTAACACTATAAACTAGTCTAATATGCAAACTTCACACACGCAGTTGCATTTACATCGTTCGATATAAAGTAGATCGCATACCGAGTCAAGACAGGAGGATTTCTTGACTACGGCCTTCACTTCGTAGCCGAGTCGAACCGATCCGAGCCGTATCCACATAATATGTATCAACATCGAGTAGGCGACCTTGGCCACAACGTCCGGTGTCACGGTGGTTAGTGTAAGATGGTGTGAATATTGAATTGATATTATTGATATGTTAGGGGTACAATATATAGAGATCATAAGGAACCCTAGAAACCCAACCGAGCCCATGGGCTTATACTAATAAACCCTAGCCTAATAATACAATCCAATACTCCCCCGCAGTCAGAGCAGTAGAAAATCGAACGCTTAGACTGGGAAAAAAACAAACAAAAAAATAAAAATAAACTAGTCTCGATCTCGGTTCTTGTAGGTCAAAATTTCTGCCAAAAAAATCGCAAGTCGCTTTGTTTTGCCAAAATAAATAACAATCCTTATTCTTCAATACTTCACATAAATTGGTGTACGACTTCCACTGCTTTAGTTTCTTAGTTCCCGGAATAATAACACAACATAGGCAAGATCCCAATCAGCCATTGCAAGATGAACAAGGAAGAAAGGTTACAGAAGACAACCGGCAACCATGGTCGAGCGCGGTGTGTCTAAGAGAGATGTTGGAGGCTGGTGACCGTGGTCAGGCGCGACTTCAAAAAGAAGTAAGATCCGTAGATCATAGAAAGAGATCTGATCAAACAGTGGTTTGATAGGCTGAGATCGGTGGCAGCGGACTGTGGTCCGGTTAGAATAAAAGAAAGAAAAGAAACAAATAAACAACTGGCGACCCTGGTTGTGCGACGGTGTGTCAAACCGATTGCCGATGACCGTAGTAATGCGACGACTACGAAAAAAAAGTGAGATGGTGTGAAAATCGACGGCTAGGTTTGTATTTTTTGTGGTGGCGCAGAGGAGACTTGGTAAAAAAAACCTAAAGCTCTGATACCATGTAAGATGGTGTGAATACTGAATTGATATTATTGATATGTTAGGGTTACAATATATAAAGATCATAAGGAACCCTAGAAACCCAACCGAGCCCATAGGCTTATACTAATAAACCCTAGCCTAATAATACAATCCAATAGTTAGGACGTCGTTCAAAAAAAATAAGAAAATTAGTTGACTATAAATATTTATAACCATGAGACTCTAATGTAGCAAATATGCATTAAATGGCATTTATAACCATGAGAGTGTAATGTAGCAAAAATGCATTAAATGGCATCAATGATTTTTTAAATTTAAGTAGAGGAAAGTTATTCATAATTATGACTCTACCTCAATCTCACCGTTTCATCCTTAAATTGGTTCTTTGGTTGTAATGCTACATGGTATGGTGCCCATCCTTCCTTGGAGGATGATCCGCCACTTAGGCGCAACATCATAGTCCTCCCAAGGATGCTCCATCCTACAAAACTAGTGGAAATGGGAGGATGGTCCTAGATGATCCTACCCCACCACTTTTATATTTTTTATTTTTTTAATCTTCTACTTTTTTTTAACATTTAACAAATAAATTAACAAAATATTTTCATTAATATTAAAAAAAAACATTTCATAAACGTAAAAAAAACATAAACTTAAAAAACACATAGACTTAAAAATAAAAACATAGACTAAAATAATAAACTTAAAAAAAAACATAAACTTAAAAAAAATCCTAATATATTAAAAAAAGCTACTAGTCTCCGTCCTGCATATGGTTGTCTGTTTTGTTTTGAGCGTTATTCCAAATGTACTCCACCAAGTCTGCTTGTAGGTTATGATGTGTGTACTCGTTACGTAGAGCGAACATGTTCAAATCTTATTGTTCCCCACTAACTGGAACAGAATTTCCGGTAGACGCGTTTTCGTCGTACTCGCATATCGCTCTACTGACCTTGCCAGGCAACAGCTTCTAAAAAAAGCATGCCAGATTCAGAGATCCTGTGACGCAACAGCCTATAGAATAATGGTCAGATGTCCATGATCTCCCCTAGTATACTGACCTTGACAGGCAACTAGGCAGTTCTGCCACGGCCAGTGCATGCAATCAACGCTCCCGAGCATTCCTGGGAAACCATGTCTCTGTTCGTGTGCTTGATATAATTTTTGAACGTCGTTTGCGTTCGGTCTCCGCAGGTAACTCTTGCTATATAATTTGACAACCCATTCGCAAAAGTTGTGCAAACATAGACGTGCGGTTCTTTCGGACATCCTTAAATACTCATCTAATGCATCGGGTGCGTAACCGTATGCAAGTTGGCGAATGGCCGACGTACATTTTTGTAAATTAGTGAAACCCCTTTGCCCCCTAGCGTCGTATCGCAGTGTAAAAAACGGATCAAACTGGGCCATGTCACCTGCGATACGTAAAAAAAGTTGACGACTCATGCGGAACCGACGTCGAAACATCTCGTCCCCAGGTTCGTCGGCAAAATAATCGGCTACTAGTTTATCATGGGCAGCTATATATTTAAAAAGAAACATAAATGAAATTAATTATAAAATACATTTTCAAATCTATATAAAACATATGGAAAAATAGTAAAGTACCTTCTTGGTCTCGGTTTAATTTTGCTCGTCTAGTTAGCCGTTGGGACGACACTTCATCACCCGCCATGAAGACCTGAGCCGCGTTCATAATCTGTTGTCCATAAATGCATCATTCTCATCCGAAGATGATGAATACCACGTAGACGAAGAAGATGAAGAAATGGAAGAAATGGAAGATGGTAATTTTTGAGAGGGAGATGGGGTTGTAGTGGGTAAAAAATGGTATAAAAATTGTTGAGTTTTTATAAAAAGAGAATAAGGTTTATAAAATATGAGAGAGATATGAGATTGTAGTGGGTGAAAAGTTGTGAAAAATGGTGTAAAAGAGGTGAGTATTTATAAAAGTGGGAGTGAATTAGGTATAATTTTGAAAAATGGTCGTTATTTAATAAATGAAAAATCTTAATTCAAAATTTTTTTATTTAAACGGTCAAATGCATCGGTCCCCACAATTTTTGTCATTTAATAAATGAAAAATCTTAATTTGAATTTTTTTTTATTTAAACGGTCTAATGCATCGGTCCCCACAATTTTTGTCGTTTAATACCCCGTCTCTAACGTCTTCCTCTCGCCGGTGAGGACGAGGACGATCCAGGCGGCACCATGTGTTGTGCTGGTCCTCGAGGCCTTGGGGACGTACCCCATACCGCATAGCCTAAAATATCCCAAAGTTTCACCAAGCCATTAATTGGTCTTAAACGGCTCGCTTATCCATCTGTCAATATATATTACGAATCATCCCAAAAAAACCGAACACCATCATTCATCCCTCTCTCCCCTAGCGGCCTTCCTACCACAGGAAAACAGAGTTTTAGCGACGACAATTGTCGCCGCTAAAAGTGTTATTTGTCGCCGCTAAAAGTCAAAAAAAGTAAAAAAAAAATCCATTATATTGCTATTCCCAGTTTTACTGCTATTTCCAGTTTTCCAAATACATACCAAACCATTAATATATATATATATATATATATATATATATATATCTCGAACTCTCCACTATATATATATATATATATATATATATATATATAAAAGCATATCCAACGGGCAGTTTTGGTCATTTGCCATTGTACAACCATTTTAAGCACATTATACAACCATTTAAGCATAAATGTGTTGAAAAATTCTTTAACACGCGGCCATTAAGACAACACGGGTCATCAAAATTAGGGTTTCCTGGACAAAACCATCGCCGCTCCTCTCCTCATCTTCTCTGTTTCTCCCTGGCGAATCTAGGGTTTCACTAAGAAACCAGTCAATCCAACACCAGATCGACTTCTCTCTTCCTCATTATCATCACATGAGTTCCTCTCCGACACAAGATCGACTTCCTCATTAACATCACCACCATTTCCTCTCTTTCTCCAAGCGATTCTAGGGTTTCTTTACCAGTCGCTTCAAGATCTACGCTTCCTCAGTGATGAATCTCTCTAGATCCGACACCAGATTGACTGGTTTGACCGCTCGATACCTTTCTTTTTACCATATCTTTTTTTTTGTTATTTGAATCGGATTTGTGTAATATTTCAAATCTATCGTTTGGTTGTGGGTGGAAGATGATGAAGATGACACAGATCTGTGCTGGGTTCATCAATGATGGTGGTTGAGGGTGGAAGATGATGACGATGACACAGATCTACCGTTTGGTGGCCAGATTGGTAACGTTATTTTTAACCTGATCTACCGTTTTTTTGTTTTTTTTTTTTTGGTTTTTCTGTAGTTTATGTTTATACGCTGTTAGATTTTATGTGTTACAAGTTTTTTTAAACAGGTTTTCTACTGATTTGGGATGTATCTATGTTAGATCTGTGTAATACTTTTAGATCTGTGTTGGTTTTCTGTGTTTTTGATAATGTTTTGTGAACTGATAATGTGAATGGAGTGATAAAGTGGAGGTTTTTTTGTTTTTTTTTTTTTTGGTTTTTACTGCTCTCCTTTAAATTTTTTACTACTTAAGCTATCAGTTTTGCTTTTACAGTTGCTTTTACATTTGCAATTACCGCTGTAAAGCAAACAGTGACCGGTGAGTGGTAAAGGAGTTGTGTACTCCAGATTTTGTGTACTCCGGATTCATTTGACAAAGGAGTTGTGTACTCCGGATTTTGTGTTCTTAATCTGTCGGAACTGAAAGTGTTTGAGGCTGTGATGCAAAAGCTGAGCTTGTGTTCTTAATCTGTCTGAACTGAAAGTGTTGAGTCTATGATGCATAAGCTGAGCTTGTGTTCTTAATATGTCCGAATTGAAAGTGTTGAGGCTATGATGGATAAGTTGTGCCTGTGAGGTTACATATGTGTTTCTTGTGCTTAAAACACTTGTACATCATGCTTTAAAGGTTGTTTAAGTTTAGTGGCAAATTACACTTGTACATCATGCTTTATAGCGAGGTTACATAACACAATAGACTGTGATGATGATTGTATTTTGAGGGTACATAGAAGATCCGAGTAGCATCTTGGCGGGGCAATATCAAGGTTGCATAGTTCTCCTGCAACCGTGTGTTTGCAGCCATGGCTTTACCCGGTTTGTAGCTGTGTTCATCTCTCAATTGTATGCCTGAGTCTTCCAGATGTTTTGATAAGCAAATGAACAGGTGGTGTATCGAAATCAATCTTCCCCTTAGGCGATTGAACCCGCCGCAAGTCGAAACCGACAACGAATCAGGTAAAAACTCTAAACAGCTTTGCACTTGCATCAAATGATAACTTTTTTTAATAAACTTATTGTTTGATAGATTAGATCAGCAAGCAACTGATGGGGATGATGGGAGCGGATGAGAGAGAAAGCAGGGAGATGATGGGGGCGGATAAAATGAAAGATGATGGGGGCGGATAAAATGAAATGGCAAACCCTAAAATTGATTGTATAGTACACCGTGTTTTTCTTTTTAATCCAGAAGCGCTTTGAAGATTGTACATTATGCTTTAGAAGGTTGTAAATATTGAAATAGCTGTGATGCATAAGCTGGGCTTCAAACGCTATGATGGTTGCATGAGCATCAATTGTGATGTTCATTTGAAGGGTACTTACTTCTCCCTGACTTGATGATAGTCATTAGACTGTGATCATTGTTGTATTTTGAGGGTACATAGAAGATCCGAGTAGCATCTTGGCGGGGCAATATCCAGGTTGCATAGTTCTCACTCTGCAACCGTGTGTTGCAGCCATGGCTTTACCCGGTTCGTAGCTGTGTTCATCTCTCAATTACATGTCTGAGTCTTCCAGATGTTTTGATAAGCAAATGAGCAGGTGGTGTATCGAAATCAATCTTCCCCTTAGGTGATTGAACCCACTACAAGTCGAAACCGACAGTGAATCAGGTAAAAACTCTAAACAGCTTTGCACTTGCATCAAATGATAACTTTTTTTAATAAACTTTTTGAATAAACTTATTGTTTGGCAGATTAGATCAGCAGCAACTGATGGGGATGATTGGAGCAGATGAGAGAGAAAGCAGGGAGATTACTCCTCACCGCCTTTTTTATAGCTCAGCTGGTGAATTTATTTTTATTTATATAACAGTATTTATAACGAAAGTAAATGTGACGCTTTTAATCTTATAAAAGGTCATTTATTACGAAGATTGCTACGTTAATTGCTGTCTACGCGAATTGGGATTTCGCAAGAGTCCATGGAATCGGCTGGGGTTAGGCCGGTGTGATTTGGCTCTATAGCATAATCATCTATTTCCCGTTAGACATTTTCAAATTCATCATCCGTTACAGTTGAAGTAGCAAGGCTTGGGACAGTATGATCGAAAAAAGGGTAAGCCCGTTTTTTAAGCTGAGATAGTGTAGTTCTATTCAAGTCGGAAATTTATCTTTTTGTCATATTGTATTTGCCATTATAGCTTAATTAAAGTTGTAACTGTAGGTACATTTCCGGTGCATCCAGTGGAGGTGAAAGTTGATAACAACGGTATTCCTGTGCAAGTGCAAGGATTTCAATTCGGAAAAGCAAGTGGAATGGCCCCTCGCGCAAGGTGAACTTTACTCTCTAATACTTACTCAAATGTCATCACAAATATATTCCTTTTCTAATGTTTTGATTCATAATCATCTGTAAACAGAATTGCTGTTTATAAGGCTCTCTATGGGATGTTTGGAGGATTTGTTGCTGATGTCGTTGCTGCCATCGGTCAGGTTTGCAGTTTGCTTGGCAACTAAATGACAACTATACTATTCTCAAGTTGGAACAAAGGTATTAATAATGTCCAGCTTGCTAAAAAAAATCTATTTGTTATTTGCGATGACAGCTAAATGACAATTATATTATTCTCTTTAACATATATATTATATTATTTATGGTTTCTAAATGCAGTGGGAAAACTACCAGCAACTCAAGCAAACCCTGATGTTTTCTTTGCATTTTAGGGGGAAGCATTCCTCGGGAAGAAGATTAAGGATGTTGTTGTTACAGTTCCTGGTAAGTACATTGCAAGTTACCGGTTGTAGTTTATGTACCTATGAAACATATTTATTGATTACTTCATTGTTTGTGCAGCTTACTTCAATGATGCCCAAAGGCAGGCTACCAAGGATGCTGGTGTGATTGCTGGTTTGAATGTTGCTAGAATCATCAATGAACCTACGGCTGTTGCTATTGCATACAGTCTTGACAAGAAAGGTGGTGAGAAGAACATTCTTGTAATCTATACATGACCTTCTTGATGATGATGAAGCTTAGGATGAAACTGATGAACTAACAAGCCAGGTAATCTTCACAAGTATGTTCTGGTACGCGTCAAAATCTTGTCGACTGATTATAATTGCTTTAGATGTTATATTAAGCCAGAGTTATGATCCGGTACGCGTCAAATCTTGTCGACTGATTATAATTGGTTTACGCATTTGTATGCAACAAGATTACATTTTCTGCACCTTGCAGTATGGTTCACACTCAAAGAAACGACCTGACAATCTTGTGATCGGGTGAACATATGATCACCACATTTACGACCTCGTGAAGGTCAGAGTTGAAAATTTCAAAAGCATGTCATCATGCTCATACGATAAGAAAATAGCTCCGTTAGTAGGATCAAAACCTTTTTTTCTTTTATCGAAGAAGGATTTGAGAATGTCGAAGAACTCAAACACCTAAAGGAGGTTTTGCTTGATCTTTTCAGAGGACAGGTTGTGAGTAATTTAAATCTTAATGGATTAGATCACGTGTATGTTTGTACAGCCGTGTCGTCTAACAAAGTGTTGTTCACACATTGTGCTTTGAGGCTTAAAAAATCTAGCACAGTTGTTCCGCGCGTGGAGTTGGTTGAGGTGGGCCCCTCAATGGATTTGGTAGTTAGAAGACACCGGCTTCCCGATGAATTCCTAAAGAAAGGTCTTAAAGTTCCTCATGAGTTAATTAAGAAGGTTTAAATTATTTATTGTTTTTATTAGTATGGCAATTCATTTGGATGCTTGTACTTTGCAACTATTGTTTATTTTTTTTACTTGTAATACTTTCAAGAGAAACATGTTAGCAAAGATGCACTTGCAGGGAAAATGGGGAAGATTTACGTTCCAGATCAACACGTGAGTGAAAAAAGTAAATGAAAGTTTATTTTTTGCGTGTGTTAGGTACTTAGAATGAACATGCGAGTGACATTTTATGACCATTTTACCCCTATGACTAAAACTGTTTGTTTTAGATGTTATAGTGATAAAATGTAGAGGTCTGCTGACAGTAAACAGTAAATGAAAGTTTATTGTTTGTGTGTGATAGGTCCTTGGAATGAACACACGAGTGACATTAAATGACCATTTTACCCCTGATTGGAACCATGTGGGTATGCTCGGTTAATTGACATATTGTGTTTTGCATTGCAGGTTGGAAGTGCATCTTTACCGTTTACGCCAAAGGGAGTGAAAACGGAGCGTCGTGAAGTAAAGGCTAAAGGCGAAAAGACAACAAGCATGCTGAAAAGAAACAGAAGCAGAATGATGACGCTTCTGCTTGATAATGGTGTCTGTATCTTTACCTTTGAAACAATTTTATTTTTATTTATTCTGTCTTATTGTCATGATTTATGTTATAATTATATATATTGGGCTTCCTTTGGCATCAATTTTTGTAACTGTGAGATGGCAAAAAGTTGGCTAGGTCATGTTGTTTGGAAGTAGTCATGTTGCTCAATTTGAGCTTGTTAACCGTTAGTTATATACCTGTTGCTTGATAGTCAAATTGATCTTTTTTGTTATTACCATATTAAAAATATTAATAATTATATTTCTATTGATTAATTACACCAAATTTGCCATTCAAAAAAAAGTAATAAAGAAAAAAGCCCCCCACCTTAACAAAAAAAAAAAACCATGTTAGCGAATTGGATAATGACAACAAATTACAAACCTAAACCAAATACAAAAAAAAAAAGATTTGATCGAACTGACAAATCTACCCAAACCTCATGGACGATTTTGGTTTGTCGTCTTCGTATCCATCTATGTAAATTCTGTGTGGAATGACCGGCGAAGATTTGATTCACAAATTTTAGTTTTTAATATATGTTGTTTTATTTTTGTTTCTTGCCAATATAGCACCTTGTTGGGTTTGTATTTTGGTTTATTAATGAAGTTTGCATTACTATATATAATAATATATAATAATGTATAGCTTTTTTAATACTTTTATTATTTTAATATTATAATAATATTTATTTTCTTTATTTTTTTACTTTAATCTTTTTTTACTATTAGGGATTGGGATAAGCTTGGTGTCAACCGGTATCGAACCAGTACTGATATATAAAATACGGTTACGGTCCTGTTCGGTATCAGTACATGAAGGTAAAAATCGGCACTAATACAGAAAACGTCAAAAGTTGGTGCCGAATTGATATTGGAAATCTTTTGGTTTGGGAAATTCAGTGCTGCTACCCGGTACCATTATTAAAAAAGGGTTTTATTAATTTTTTTTGTTTACTAAAAGTCGTGAGGACGGAAGATGGATCTGCAATTTGGCACTCGACGGCTTCATACTAATGAATAAATGTGAGGTTCAATGTAAAGAAAGACTCGATTAATCTGACCCCATCCTAATTCGAATAAAACCATCCTAACTCGAATAAAATGACCGTTTTGCTTCGGACGTGCTCTATAAAATATTATTACAAATCGATTATAGAAAAGAAAGTTATAAGATAAATTTGGATCGCGGGAACTACACCAATTAAGGAGGAAACCCAATAAATATAGAAAAATCCCGTTGTGGGAATCGAACCTAGGACCTCACGGTCCCTAAGTCTTATCCCATTCCTAAGATGTCGCTTAATTCTAATACCATTGATTATGATGCCATTAAATAATGTAATGTATTGTTCATCACAATGTAAGTGCTTCACACAAAAGAAATTTAACCGGAAAACGAGAAAACTGATAAATTAACCGGAAAACGAGAATCGCCCGTACATAGCACTAAACTCACCAACCTAAGTGATATGTTTCCCGCCGCATCGCGCGGGTAAATGGCTAGTATATATATATATATATATATATATATATATATATATATATATATATATATATATATATATATATATATATATATATATATACACATATATATATATATATATATATATATATATATATATATATATATACACATATATATATATAGGAAAAGTGTAAAATACAATACGGTTTAACGTACATCACGTACGACAACGTGCGTGATTAATGTTTTCATCATACGTGATTAATGTTTTCCAACATGCGTGATTTGGGGTTTTTAGTTTATAACGTGCGTGATTTTCAAATGAATGTGCGTAATTATCTGTCGTACGTAATGTGCGTTAAGCCGTATTGTACGTTAACTGGAATATATATATATATATATATATATATATATATATATATATAGGGTCAGGATTTAGAGAAAACGGTGAAAAGTGTGAGAACGGTGAGAACGATTTTGGTGGTGACATGTGGCATTGATGCTAAATTACACTAAGGGGTAATATAGTCAAAAAACCCACTCACATGAACCGGGTGTTCAAATAAAACACAATAAAAACACCCAATTCAGAAAAACGCCATGAAAATACCTCGTGAAAAACGCCACAAAACACCCGGTTCAGAAAAACGCCATGAAAAAACACAGTTGAAAACGCCATGAAACACTCAGTTCAGAAAAAACGCCATGAAAATACGTAGTTAAAACGCCATAAAAACACCTAGTTTAGAAAAACGCCATGAAAATACCTAGTCTAAAACGCCATAAAACACCCAGTTCAGAAAAACGCCATAAAACTCAGTTAATTTTTTTTCGAAAAGTATATCAATAGTATACTCGTTGGAAAGATAAAAGAAAAAAAACGTTGAGTTTTATGGTTTAATTTTTTTCGAAAATATAATCACGTATAAAAAAGTTATTGTCGTTTAAATATGATGGGGGAAATGACATGTGATTAGCATGTGAACCTTTGTTTAGATCTTCCTATTTTACCCCTCCTGTAGTTCCAAGGCCTCTATTATTTACAAAAATGCCACCGCATCAATCTCAGCCACAAACCACTAAGATATTGTGGCTGAGAATCGTTCTCACCGTTCTCACACTTTGAGGTGTTCTCTCCTGATCCTGTTCCTATATATATATATATATATATATAGGGGGCTGCTAGAATGAGAACCACCCCGAGTTGTAAGAACCGCGAGAACTACACCCCACGGAGCGCCGTTCGCCGCGATTTTTTTTTTACAAGTAGATGTGTGCATTATAAACACGGCCGTAAAAAATCACGGCGAACGGCGCTCCGTGGGGTGTACTTTTTTACACCTCAAGTTTGGTGTTTTTTAATTTTTTTTCTTTTTTCTTTTTTTTTTTCACCAAACTTGAGGTGTAAAAAAGTACACCCCACGGAGCGCCGTTCGCCGTGATTTTTTACGGCCGTGTTTATAATGCACACATCTACTTGTAAAAAAAAATCGCGGCGAACGGCGCTCCGTGGGGTGTAGTTCTCGTGGTTCTTACAACTCGAGGTGGTTCTCATTCTAGCGGCTCCCTATATATATATATATATATATATATATATATATATATAGGGGAGCACTAAAATGATAACCACCTCCAGTTGTTAGAACCGTGAGAACCACTCTCAACCAATCAGATTATGCCAACTAAAAGGGTATTTTGGTCTTTTACCCCAAATGTCAAGTCCCCCCCCCCCTCTCTCTCTCTCTATTTAATGCTTGTTTCTCTCCTCCTTTTTTATTTCCTTTCATCTGTCTCTCTCCTAATTTCTTCAAAAAGCAGAGTCATCTTCTTCATCCCAACCCATTACTCACCACCATATTCATCACAACCCACAAACCCTCTCATCTCTTTTTATCCCACACCTGAACCCTCAACTCCCCTGTTACAGTATACACTCACACACCTGAACCTCTCCTTCTCGTTCTTCTTGATACAACGTCCGGTGCACCTCCAGCCGGTTGCCGGTCATTCATCTTAGCAGCCAAACTCGCCCACACACACACTCACCGAAAATTTCAAACAGAGAACAGAGAGAGAGGGCGGCGACTGTTCGAGCAAGGCGGCGCCGCCGCCACTACGTTGACGATGAGGATGATGATACGCGATAAAGACGATGATACGAGATGGCGAAGATGGTGATATTGAAGATGATGATTGTAACACCTCGCAAAATCATGTCCAATATAATAACGACACGTGTCATGAACTTTAAACGTGTAACGAATTGATTACGAGGGACTAAAGTTGACAAACAAAGAAAGTATGTGTGTAGAAGGATCCAAAGTTTCAACATTTGAAAATTTTGTCTTTCAACGACCCTACACGATGTTCATAGTCTTGAACGAAAGAATTGTGAAACATATGAAACCGTTTGTGGAAGAAAGTGAAAGATTACAAGACGCGAGGATTAAATGTGTCAACATGTTAAAGTAATACCTCTGAGTGACTTTTTAACAAACCCGGAGCTTTGTAACGATTAATTATACTCCCAAGAACAAGTGACGAAAATTTCACAAGGTTTCGATATCGTTTAAGATAAATACGCTAACTTTCGTGATTAAAGGGTTAAAAGCGTCAACAAGGAAAAACTTGTGTTTTCGGTTATCGTTTAACGAAACCGGACATAACAATGTTGGTTATACTCTAAGGATCATAAAAATATAATTTTTATGGGTTAAATGTGCTTAAAATGAAAGTTATGAGGTTTTAAAGGTCCAGGGGTCAATTCTGCCAAGTTTAAAACTTGTGTGACTGGTTACCCTTGTGGTGGCGCTGCGCCACAGCTAATCCCATCTACCGTCGTGCGACGCGACGGCTTAAACTGGGCAGAATCTCTGCACAGATGCAGGTTTCAGCATGTCTTCTTCTCCAAACCACCTATACACTCACTTAATTTGAATTCTATGGACTCTTTGCTGGTTTTCAAAACCACTAAACACTTGTGAGCATCATATTAACACCTGGGGACACTTGTAATGATCCAAGGTAGCCTCCATGCACTATATAAAGGCCCTTGATGCAGCCACAAACTTTGCTCATTCAAGTTTTCCTCCTCTCATTCTCTCTTGCTCTAGCTTTGGAGCGTCTCCGAAGAATCCTGGGTTTCTAGGAAGCTTTCTCAAGTCTAAATTTTCGTGCTAAGGACTCTTGTAAGTGTTCTTAGCTTCTGTAGTTAAGGTTTTATTAGATTAATGACCGAAAGTCAAAGTTAGCGTAATTACACTTTAACTTTTTGATTAATCACTAACGATCTAGCTGTTATTCGAATTGAAAGTGGCTATGTGTTGGTAATTATGTAGGTGTTAAACCCTTAAAAGGGAACCTTCTAATTATCACGTTATCTCAGTCAATGGTCGGGTCAAACTACTTAACAGAAAAGTCAAACGAGTCAGTTTTTGCAAAATAAATCATAACTGATAATGTAGAAGCTATAAAATACATTTTATCACTCAAATAACTTGGTAAATAATATAAGAACATGTTTAGGCATGTTCAACCCGACAACCCTGAGTATTAGCCTCGGTTCGCAACCGAAAGTCGCAAAAGTAGACTTTTGCCTTTGACTTTCAGTTCTGACCCGATTTAGCTTAGTTTAGTTATGCCTTAGGGTTCCTTTGGGACCATATTATATGTTAGTATAACTCTCTGAAGTTATACTACATGGTTCCTTAGAAATCATAGATATCGTGCATGTTCCGTTATTTGCTTAAAATTGACCATTATGCCCTTTTATCATTAAAACGAGATTTTTGAAAATGTGAGAGGACAAAAACCTTTATTACTGATATATTAGTATGTCCTAAAAATTTGATGTCCGTTTCTTGTCTGAAATAAGAGTTATGCAAGATATCGTAAAACAAAAGCTTTTTGTTAATTAAACAATATTTTTGGCATAAATCATATTTAAACTCAAATTTTGGCACCAAACTTTCTACCCACTGTTATGATATAATATCTAGGGATTTTTGGAAATTTTTGTCAAATTTTATACTGACCAGAACATAGAGTTCTTGCATGGACTCGGTAATTGACGATAACGCCCTTTTCATTAATAAAATGCGTTTTATGCATCATTTGCATGTCAAACCTTTTTCTACTGATTTTATACATTAAATAAGATATTTTAAACAGTTGAGACTGATCAATTTCTCAGAATTCTTTAAACAACCCGAATATCGTCAAATACCGACTTTTATGCGATTTAGGTGCATAGTATGGTTTAAAACCATATTTAGCACCTAAGACTTGTTGCCTACTGATTTTAAAAATATTTTTTATACTTTAACAGTAAGCTTAAGTCTTGAACTCAGATTTCCAAATTTGACCTTTAAAGCATATGTGAAATGACCAAAATGCCCCTACGGTGCATAGTTTGGCCATAAATTATAAAATTCACATATGTATGATATCTTACTGATGTAACTTGTTAAAATAAATATTTTTACTGATTGTTTTAGACCAGAACCTCAGAATGTTATTTAATCTCTTTTATAAACTCTAAAATGACCAAAATACCCTTACGGGGCTTAAATTGGTTTTAAATTCGTTTTGGGCATAATGGAAGATATCCTAGTGATATCATATCATATTTAAAGCATAATTAACTTGTGGAACTTGTACATGACTCTTTCAGTTACCCGTTACGCATATACGCGTTCTATATGGTTTGTGTAACTAGTTTGCATAAATTAGCCGAAACGGGTCAAACCTTATCACTTTTACTTCAAAATCCAGAATGTATTTAGTTTACCCATTTTATACAAGCCTTCATACTTGTGGGTCTAAATCACATTCTAATCCGGTCTTCGCTTAATCTTGCGTTTTTGAACCGTAAACCTTTCTTTAAAAACTAACCGGTCTAAGTTACTACTTAATAAAGACCCATTAGGAATCTAATAGGTTAATAAAACCTTCATTCCAGATTGAGAGCCATGGTAGAAGTACTTTCACTTGCTGATTAGATATACGGCTGAGTATAAATTACATTTTAGCTTAGGTAAATACTTTTAACTTATTTTCCCTTATACGGGCTTGGGATACGGTAAATTATTACCGCTTGGTCGGGTGTAGAAACCTTTTTAATCGGATATGATTAAATAGTATAATCCTGTTTTAATCAGTGTGGCTTGATAACATATAACATTGGGGGTTAACGACCGTGTCATGGATATCGTTGGCTCATTCAAAAAGAGTGAATGTCCACGACTTAAGCACGGGGTGTAGGCATACACCTGTCTGTTGCGTATGTAAAAGATATACTCACTCGTGAGGGAACTTCTTGTGAGTTTATATTTGTGGTGTGTCGATTAATCTTGTTCGGTTTTTATACCGGCCCTAAATGTTGGACAAACATGTAAATCTGATACAAGATTATTATTAATATAATTGTCCCAAGTTATAAAATGTTTATGCCTTGTGCATTTAAACCAATTTTCATAAATGTTTTCAAAAGAGTCGGTTAATTGTATTTACCAGTGTAAACTGACGTATTTTCCAAAAAGACTAAGTGACAGGTACTGTACGTAATAGGCTGGGAGCTCGGGGCGTTAATAGAGAATCTTGCAAGTTCTGAACGTCTAAAGTATATGAACAATATTTATGTTTATGTTTTATGATCCGCCTGTGGATCCATTATCGACCGTTTGTATGATATTTTATTATACTTTTGAAATTCGGTTTGTACTATTATTTTAGTCTTCCGCTGTGCATTAAACTATATACATTTGACTATGACGATATCAACTACGTCACGATACTCCCCACCGGGCCCACCGGTAATACGTGGAAATATCGGGGTGTGATAATGATGACTGTGGTTGACCGGTGACCAATGTCCGACGGCGGCGATAGTGACCGCCGGAGTTCCGGTAACGTTTCCAACTTCGCATCTTTCTTTCAAATTCTTTGTAGATCCACAATCTTTCAGCCATGTCGTTATCGTTTCAGGTGGTAGCGGTGATGCGGGGGTTATGGTTTTGACGGAAGTAGTCTTTGGTGGTTCGAGTTTAGGTTTGTTCCGGGTTCACTTCGATTTAGGCAGGTTCATCTCGGTTCCGTTCAGGCCCCGATTCCGGGTCAACTCAATTAACGTCATACTTGTTCGGTCAACTAAAGTCAACCGGTCAAAGATGGTCAAACTGCCGATCAACAGCAGTCAACGACGGTAAAAGCGAGACCCGGTAAAAGTTTAAACAGCGCAAAATCTTATTAGTTTTAAATTATTACCGTGTAAAACGAGCTCGAACCGAATAATTTGACGAATTATTAGTTAAAATTTACTAGGATTTACTAATTATTTCGTTTATATAAATTGATCATACGTACATATTTGTTGAGTAATTGTTGAATTTTGAAAAATAACGACAACTTGTGTTGTCGGGGCGTCCAAAAACAGAGGAAACTCTTTCCATTTTTTTGTAACATAAAACGTAAACTTTTTAACGTAAAACGTAAACTTTTTAACGTAAACTTTTTAACGTAAAACGTAAACTTTTTAACGTAAAACGTAAAACGTAAACGAAAAACGTAAACTTTTTAACGTAAAACGTAAATTTTTTAACGTAAAACGTAAACTTTTTAATGTAAAACGTAAACTTTTTAACGTAAAACGTAAAAAGTTTAACGTAAAACTTAAAACGTAAAAAGTTTAACGTAAAACGTAAAACGTAAACTTTTTTAACGTAAAATGTAAACTTTTATGAAAAAACTATTTAACGTAAAACGTAAAACTTTTTCTACGTAAATTGTAAAACGTACAAAAACCGTGTGATCAAACGCCGCCTAAACAAGGGGCGTGAATACGGGGCATAAAAACGCCGCGAAAAAAACGGGACGTAAAAAACGCCGCGTTAAAAGGGACGTAAAAAACGGCGCGTTAAAAAAACGACGCTTGAAAAACCCGAGCGTAAAAAACGGCGTGCAAAACGACGCGTTAAAAAATGATGCGTGAAAAAGCCGGGCGTAAAAACGGAGTGCAAAAACCGGCACGCAAAAAAATTGTTTTGTTAAAAAAATTTGAATTTAAAAATGCTTTTTAATAAAAAAATTATGTTTAAAAAATAAAAAGTAATATAATAAAACAAAAAAGTAATAAAAAATAATAAAGACAAAAAGATAAAAAAGAGTAATTTTACTAAACTAACATTTTGGATAAAAATGTTAAAAACATAATAAGACAAAATGTATTTAATATTAATTTTAGTTACTTTTAATAGTAAACTGCAATTTTACCCCATGTGGTTTGGGGTGATAGGCACCCTTACCCCCTAACGAAATAATTGCAATTTTACTCCTCAACGTTTGCTATTATGTCACAACCTTACCCCCCGGCCTCAAATTTGTTGACTGATCTGTTAATAAAAAAATTATGTTTAAAAAATAAAATGTAATATAATAAAACAAAAAAGTAATAAAAAAATAATAAAGACAAAAAGATAAAAAAGAGTAATTTTACTAAACTACCATTTTGGATTAAAATATTAAAAACATAATAAGACAAAATGTATTTAATATTCATTTTAGTTACTTTTAAGAGTAAACTGCAATTTTACCCCCTGTGGTTTGGGTGATTGGCACCCTTACCCCCCTAACGAAATAATTGCAATTTTATCCCTCAATGTTTGCTGTTATGTCGCAACCTTACCCCCTGGCCTCAAATTTGTTGATTGATCTGTTGACTATAACTTGAAATGACTATAATGCCTTTACATATTTACCCCCTGTGTTTTGTTCACTCTGTGATATTACCCCATGCCACCACTGCCACCGCCATTCACCACCACAACCACCACTGCCACCTCCAGCCACCACCACAACTTAATAATCCTTTCATATACAACACCACCACTACTTCCGTCACCGGAAACCTGCAACTCCGGTGTGCCACATCCGGAAAACTATAATAATTTTCAAAACTCTCATACTCTCCTTGCGCATAACAAATTATAGCTAGATTTGTTACTAATGAGCTTCAAAATTAAAATTAACAAATGACAGCTACAACAAACAGAATGTATATCAAAATCAACTTGAAATCCAAAAGTGCAAGTGCACATTCACTTTCTAAAATAATTACCTACATCATATATTCATCAGATACATATACATCATCAACATATACAAACATAATCTGATAATACAATTTAGTAAACAGCGGAATGTGCAAATCATCAAAATTAGGGTTTAAAAGGCTAAATACAACAACAATCATATATATATATATATATATATATATATATATATATTGGGGAATGCTAAAATGAGAACCACTTCGAGTTGTAAGAACCGTGAGAACTACACCGTAGGGGGCGCGGTGGACCAAATTTTTTTTTCATGGACGTAGATGCATGTATATAAACACCATTTGTAAAAAAAAAATTCAAAAAAAAATGTCGTGTGTGTAGTTTTGAGCGCCAAAAGTTTTTGTTTACGGGACCCGTAAATCTGGTCGGAAAATTTACGGGTCCTGTAAACACAAACTTGTGTTGCTCAAAACTACACCCACGACATTTTTTTTTGAATTTTCTTTTTTACAAATGTTGTTTTTATACATGCATCTACGTTTCTGAAAAAAAAAAATTTGGTCCACCAAGGCCCGGATCAAAAAGTTCTCGCGGTTCTTACAACTCGAGGTGGTTCTTATTTTAGCGCAATTCTATATATATATATATATGTATGTATATCTACCGATCTTCAATTTGCAAATGAAGTTGAAAAATATATCGATTGGATTCAAATTAAGGAGATTTAACCTCTTTAGAGTGGTGAAGACACTCGAGATAGTCTTCACGGAGAAGAGAGCAGTCTTTGGGTTCTCTACAACCAGACATACACTCGCTGAAATCCATCCAGAAGTCGTAGCACCTTCCCTTGTTCCCTGTTATCCCCCACCCAGACGCCATGATTCGATCCTGAGTTTGACCATACGTTTCAGTTTCTGAACCTATAATCACGGTTGTTGATGGTGGTCGCCCTCGCTTCATCTGATTGTGGGCCTCGCTTTGTTTTTGGGCCTCAAATTTAAAGGGATATTAAGTTGTGTTGGTGGCTGAAGGTGGCAGTGGTGGCAGGGGGTAATATCACAGAGTGAACAAAACACAGGGGGTAAATATGAAAGGGCATTATAGTCATTTCAAGTTATAGTCAACAGATCAGTCAACAAATTTGAGGTCGGGGGGTAAGGTTGCGATATAACAGCAAACGTTGGGGGGTAAAATTGAAATTATTTTCGTTAGGGGGGTAAGGGTGCCAATCACCCCAAACCACAGGGGGTAAAACTGTAGTTTACTCTACTTTTAATCTCATCCATCCATCTTGTTGATCTAGTGGCTAGAAAGTGGTTCTCTCGGTTCTTACAACTGGAGGTGGTTTTCATTTTTACGCTCCCCAATATATATATATATATATATATATATATATATATATATATATATATATATATATATATATATATATATATATATATATATATATATATATATATATATATATATATATAGGGAGCCGCTAAAATAAAAACCACTCCTAGTTGCAAGAAACGCGAGAACCACTTTCCACCAATCAGACTTTGCGACGTATACAATATTATTTTATAACCTAAAGGGTATTTTGGTCATTTACCTCATATGTCAAATCTCTCTATCTCTCTATCTCTCTTTCTCTCTCTGTCAGCATTTAATATCACTAGACTTTTGGATCACATCTCTCATCTCTCTTTCTCTTAAATCTATTAAAAATATAAAAGAACATAAAGGGTAAAAGGATAAAAGGAAACTGGGCAAATCCTGCTTCTCTCATCTTCTCTCAACCTCCCAACCAAACTAACAATCAACAGAAGACCATCTCCCTCTCTCCATCGTCAACAACAACGACAATCATGGGCTTCAAAGAAGAAACAACGACCTGCAATCTCTGCATCGCTTCACGAGACTGCAAAGAGAGAGAGAGAGAGAGAGATTCTATGAGAGAGAAGGTGGTGGGAGGTGGTTGGTCGGTGGCGGTGGTGGTTGCGATTTTTGGGTGCGTTCTGTCATCTCCATACCCGGACAATGGTGGGAGGTGGTTGGTCGGAGGCGGAAGGTGGTTGGTCGGCGGCGGTAGATGGGTGGTCGGAACCGGAGAAGGAGATCAGAGAGAGAAAGAAAAAAACGACGGATGCCAGTTAGGACAAAGACAGAGAGAGAGATTCGATGAGAGAGAAGGTGGTGGTGTTTGGACGATGACGGTAAAGGTGGGGGTACGTCGGAGCTCCGATCTGGTCGGCGATGGTAGTGGTGATGCGGGGGTTATGGTTTTGATGGAAGGTTGTGGGAGATCCGGTAACGATTCAACCTTCTCATCTTTCTTTCAAATTCTTTGTAGATCCACAACCTTTGGGCCATGTCGTTATCGTTTCAGATGGTAGTGGTGATGCGGGAGTTATGGTTTTGACGGAAGTAGTCTTTGGTGGTTCGAGTTTAGGTTTGTTTCGGGTTCACTTCGATTTAGGTAGGTTCATCTCGGTTCGGTTCAGACCCCGATTCCAGGTCAACTCAATTAACGTCATACTAGTTCGGTCAACTAAAGTCAACCTATCAACCAGTCAAAGATGGTCAAACTGCCGATCAACAGCAGTCAATGACGGTCAAAGCCAGACCCGGTAAAAGTTTAAACGACGCGAAATCTTATTAGTTTTAAATTATTACCGTGCAAAATGAGCTCGAACCGAATAATTTGACGAATTATTAGTTAAAATTTACTTGGATTTACTAATTATTTCATTTATATAAATTGATCATACGTACATATTTGTTGAGTAATTGTTGAACTTTGAAAAATAACGACAACTTGTGTTGTCGGGGCGTCCAAAAATAGAGGAAACTCTACCCATTTTTTTGTTGTAACGTAAAACGTAAACTTTTTAACGTAAAACGTAAATCTTTTACCATAAAACAAAAAAAGTAAACTTTTAAACGTAAAACGTAAACTTTTTAACGTAAAACGTAAACTTTTTAACATAAAACGTAAATTTTTAACATAAAACGTACACTTTTTAACGTAGAACGTAAACTTTTTAACGTAAAACGTAAACTTTTTAACGTAAAACGTACACTTTTTAACAGAAAACGTAAAACGTAAAAAGTTTAACGTAAAACGTAAAACGTAAAAAGTTTAACATAAAACGTAAAAAGTTTAAAAAGTTTAACGTAAAACGTAAAAGGTTTAAAAAGTTTAACGTAAAACATAAACTTTTTTAACGTAAAACGTAAACTTTTATGTAAAAACTATTTAATGTAAAATGTAAAAAACCGTGTTATAAAACGACGCCTAAAATAAGGGGCGTGAATACGGGGCATAAAAACGCCGCGAAAAAAACGGGACGTAAAAAACGCCGCGTTAAAACGGGACATAAAAAATGGCGCGTCAAAAAAACGACACTTGAAATAGCCGAGCGTAAAAAACGGCGTGCAAAAACGACGCGTTAAAAAACGATGCGTGAAAAGGCGGGCGTAAAAACGGCGTGCAATAGCCGGCGCGCAAAAAAAAAATTGTTTTGTTAAAAAAATTTGAATTCAAAAATGCTTTTAATAAAAAAATTTTGTTTAAAAAATAAAAAATAATATAATAAAACAAAAAAGTAATAAAAAATAATAAAGACAAAAAGACAAAAAAGAGTAATTTACTAAACTACCCTTTTGTATTAAAATATTAAAGACATAATAAGACAAAATGTATTTAATATTAATATTAGTTACTTTTAATCTCATTCATCCATCTTGTTGTTGATCTACTGGCTAGAAAGTGGTTCTCTCGGTTCTTACAACTGGAGGTGGTTCTCATTTTAGCGGTGCCCTATATATATATATATATATGTAGGATCGTGTACTGACCCGAACGAGTCAATCGGAGGTGTTCTAATCCGTTTCAGGTGCGGAAAACAAGAAACGAACTTGAAAAACAGCTTGTTCTACTAAATATCGCCTTGTATATTGATTTCACAGCTATTACAAGTCAAACGGCATTTCGGCAGCAGTTCGGTACCGAAAACAAGATCTCTACAAATGATTTCGCTCAGACAGTATTTATAGGGGAAGGGGTTTCGCTAAAAATGTCATAAAACCATTTGGAGCGAAATCAACCATTTGGAGCGAAATCAACATTTGGAGCGAAATCAACATGCTGATTTCCCACGAAATGACCAACTCTGATTTCCCACCAAATGACCAACTTCTGATTTCCCACGAAATGACCATTCTTCTGATTTCCCACGAAATGACATGTCCATTTCGTGTGAAATCAACTTTCGTGTGAAATCAACTTTCGTGTGAAATCATTACTACAACTCTATATACCCGTACAAGGTGCCCTGATCTAACATTCTAAAACTAAGACTCGATACAAGACGAAGTCGACAGATGTATGCACCAACAGACTCCCCCTCAGATGTTGACGAGTCTTAAGTGTCGAGTCTTCGCATCTTCAGTCTTGATCAGTCTTCGGGCATCCAGAATCTCTATCTATCTCTTGCATCTTCAAATTCTTTCTCTAAGAGACTCCCCCTCAAAACATGCTAGGATCAAAGTCTGACTTTTACAGCATCAGAATGGCAACCTGGCTTTACATAGTCCTCAGGTATTGGAACCTGGCTCTTATCCAGCTCAGGAAATCCTACACATTCTCTACCCAAAACATAAGATTCACAAGAATAAGATATTTAACAATTTATCAAATTGCATGCACCAACACTGACTCTTCTACAATCAATATACAATCAGATATTAACAATGATCGTTTAACAAATTTCTTTTCTCTGAAAAACTTTTTCAATCAGATTCTCCCAAACCTGTTCATCATGTTCAGCACTTGGAATTTTGAAAGTCAGCTCCTCAATATCAGTTGTCGAAAATCTTTTTGGATTTTTTAAAAATTTATGCCAAAACACACTGAAAATCTTTTTGGAATTTTAAGAAATAACCGAAATGAAATGCAGTAAAGAAATATTTACATACAATATTTTTTCGAGTTTGTGTAAGAGGATCATATCAGTTTATGAGACAAATCAACAACACCGTTAAGCTTTAAACATTTTAAGTTTTAAACGATTCACTTAGATTGTCAGTATACTGATCCACTTAAATTTTCACACAAAGTTCAACTGTTTTGAGATACGAGATTAATGTCTTAAACACTTAAACTTATTCACGTGTCCCACCTCAGAATATACTCCCATATCCAAATCCCAATATTCAGTCTTACAGGTGAGTATACCTAGATGATATCTGTAAGGGATTAGGTGCGAAAACGTGAGAGCTCAGGTCAGAACTTCCGTTCAGCAGAGAGATGACGGCTCGACTTTTGGTGGGTCCCCTTTAGAGGATC
Organism: Helianthus annuus; assembly: GCF_002127325.2. NCBI lineage: Eukaryota > Viridiplantae > Streptophyta > Magnoliopsida > Asterales > Asteraceae > Helianthus > Helianthus annuus. Next base: position 48,188,850 of record NC_035440.2, on the reverse strand, counting down.
TTTTTTACAACAGCAATGACTATCAATTTTATTATTTCATCGATTTGCTGAGGGCGGCGTTTTTTCAAGCATTTGCAGAAAGTATTATCCGGGGACTAGGTCAGTACTTCCATACAGCAGAAGTCCCGTGATAATACCCCAGATATCACTAAGCATAAAGACCTAGTATCTCAGAAAGAGGGACCTTTCAAACAAGATTTCGGGGGTTACCCATATATCCGAGAGATGTTACCCACGAATTAAGCAAGTTTGAAATTTAGGTTTATATCTCGTCACAGTCTATTAAATGAGCAAAAACCTACTGACACATCATCAGTGAGACCGTTTATCACTATTTTAACTCTCCAATTCTTTAGCATGTCGTGATCGTCCACTGATGTACTATCATTTCCTCTTTTATACAACAAAACTCATTTTTCATTTTATCATGTTTTTGGCTTTTTCAAATTTTTTAATGTTTTTGGATTTTCTGTGAAATTTTTACTCCCCCTAAAACGCAAACACATTAAAGAAAAATTGAAAACAAACTAAACTCTTGACCCACTTGAAGAAAAAATTCAAAACAAACTGTACAATTAAAGTGACAACTGATATCAAATCACTTCAAATCGCCATCCATTTGGCATAAACAATCAGAACTCCCTCTCACAACAAACCATTTTCTCATTTAGATTTCAAGACACTTAAGTTTATTTTAATCAAAATGATTTTCCGGAAAATGAGTTTGTTTTTACCACTTGTAGGTTTAGCACTTGTTAAGTACGGGGATGTGGTTCATCATTTTGTTCATCTATTTATCATGTATAGTAAATCAAGTACAACTTAATGTCCCTGATTTACCATTTGCAATTAAGCAACCTCTGTACCACTTGAAGAAAACACACTACCAATTGTAGGAATATCACATCTACACAACCATTTTACCAATCAGGGTGCCGATTCCTGCTTCACACTTACCAACCTGGAAGCTCCGGCATAGTCCTTCAACCTGTAAATTTTAACACTATCAAAAACTTTCATACAACCTCTTTAAACATGAAAGATGCCGATTCCTGATCCACGATTACAAACTTGGGATCTCCGGCAAGTCAGGTGTTTAATCAAACATAACATCCACCCAAGCCTGACCAGCCTTGGGTGATTTTGGAACACATCTGTCCCACCAACACTTTGATTTATAAAACTCTTTAGCATCCTTAACTTTCTTATCAACCATTTTCCCGAAAATGTGCTTGACATTCCCGTTGAAAGCTTTCTCAACATCAAATTCTCCCTTATCAACGAAGAATTGATTTGAGATCTCAACTTTTCCCACTTTCTTCATTAAATTTTCCTTTGACAATTTAGGAAAATTTTCATCGTTCACTTCTGGAACGGAAATCACAACACTTTTCTCAACCGATGACTCCTCTGATTTTATGGAATCAGATTCATTGTCAGAACTACTTTCTGTTTTAACAACCCACTTTTGTTTGTTCAAATCACCTCTTCTTTTGTAAAAACGTTTTGAACTTTCACCCTTTTCAGAACTTAAATTTTCAAACAAATTACCATTTTTCACCAATTGTTCTTTTCTATCAACACAAATCTTTTTCAAATTTGAGTTAGAAGAAACTCCCTATTTTTGGTAATTGGTCTTAGAACAATTCCAAGCTATGTGACCAATTTCTTGACATTTGAAACAGGTTCTTCTGTCAACTCTCTTAGCAGACTTTCTCACATTCTTCTTCACTTCAGCAAGAAACTCTTGATTTGACTGCTTCCAGAATGGTTTCTTCTGTTCATCCTCTGAGCTTCCTCCTGAAACAAATTTTGTTTTTGGCTTATGAGTTTTCTGATTTTTATAATTTTCTGACGAACTAAAACCAAGACCTTTCTTTTTGAGATTACCATTATGGTTTGGTTTTTTTTGGAAATTATAACCACAACCGTAACCCATTTTCTTGTTTACTCTTTGTTGAATCCTTGAAGTGTAAGGTTTATGTTTTGCAGAAAGATTTAAATCTTTTATTTCAGAAATATTAATTTCTGTTAATTGAAAACCTTTTTGATCATTTCAGTTTTAACACTTCTTATTGGGAATTCTTCATCAGAAAATAATTTGTCCGAATTATTCAAGGTATAGGCAACCTTAAACATTTCATCATTCAAATTATTCTTTGATAACAAGAATTCTTTATTATAAACCCTTTTAACTGGTAAACTCGGACTCTTCTCAGACGAACTCGAAATATCTGACTTAGACTCCGACTTTGACTCTTCATCCATATCCAACACCTGATCGACAACTCTCTTAACTAACTCAGACTCATGATCAGTGTCAGACTCTGTGAATGTGACATCAATATTGTCTGGTAATTCATCAGTGAGTTCAGACTTTAATTTGATGTTTAGGGCCTTGTCAACTTGTTCCTCGTTTGGTTTCCTGGGGGAATAACTCTCAAAGATAGGAGGCGGACATCTGTTATACTTGACACTTTGTGGCTTACCAGTGTCCTCTTCCTTTTCTTTCTTCTTCTTGAAAGCTTTAAGACCAGGAACAGTAGGATAAACCCGATCAATCAGATAATCACAAGTAGTATAACTCAAAAGTAATCGGTTAATCCTTTCACTCTCAATTTTCTCAAGTTCCAGCTCCTTCTTCAGTTTAGCACAATCTTCAATGTAATCATTTATGACGCTTTGTTTTGTCATCAAAGTTGCACTCATTTTGTCATTTGCTTTCTCGATTTCAGCATTTGTTCTTTTCAACCCATCAACTGTCCTGTTCAGTACATCGTATGACTCTTTCACGTACTTCACATCAGACAGTAAATCTTCCTTAATCTTCTCTAAATCAGCAATCTTTTTATCTTTTTCTTCACAAACTTTGCAAGACTCTGTACATTTCTCACAAGGCTTCGTGACTTCAACTTCCTTTTCAACTATCTTTTCAACTTCGACAGTCTTTTCAACTTCAACAATCTTCTCGACTTCAACAATCTTCTCTATTTCGACAATCTTTTCAACAATTTTCTCAACTTCCACTAGTTTCTCGACTTCAACAATTTTCTCCACTACTTTATCTATCTCAACAATCTTTTCTATTACATTCTCAGTGATTGCTTCAACTTTAGTTTCTACAGCTTCAGTCTTCTCCTTTTCATCAGCGAGTAGCTTTGCTGCTTCTAGCTCTCTCTGCAATCGAGCAATCTTCTTCTGATTCAGCATCTCAACTTTATCTGCATAGAAAAAATTAAAACTGTCAGGATCAATGCTTTTTCTACATTTGTTAAGATATTCTTCCTCATCATCCGTATCAACATCACTTCCAAGATCTGGAAATATCAGAATTCTTTTCTGACAATCCTCATTTTGGTTCAGAATTCTGGTAACAAGTGCCACATCAGGTTTAGTTCCACTAGGTATATACTTGTCCCAGCTAAACCGCTGTGCAACAACCTCATCACTTTGATCTATTATCCCAAAATAAGCTTTCCTATTAGCTTCTTCAATCATTGTCCCATGAGCAGTTTTCTGTTCCTTTTGTTGACGTTGTTGATCGATCTGATGAAAGATTGATTTCTAATAATAATTGCTCTTTTCTTGACATCCAGTTGATTCTTGGTTTTTACACTCCCGTTTAAAGTGACCTTTTCCTTTACATCGGAAACAAGTAACCTTTGACTTGTCAAAACCAAGTGGAGAGGTGGCCATCCCTCAAAATTCATCTCTGCCAGTAATCTGTTGAAATTTTTCACCTCTCCTGCATGCACTAGCCAAACACCATTTCACATCCATCAGCTCAAGCTCTTCTGCATCGATTTGGTCGTAATCTTCTTTTGTGAGCATTGGATTACCAATTCTTCCAGCAATCAAACTTTCATACGACTCTAACATAGCAACAAGAGATGCCATATGTTGCTTAGCCACTTCAGGAGATAAATTCTGACCATTCTGAATAGTTAAAGTAACATTGCACTACAGGTTAGCATGATTTTGCTTTTGAGGACTAGGTGTGTTGCTGTTTGGATCAAAGCTTGAGAATGATGAAGTATATCCACTACTTTGAGTTGTAGTACTTGCATTTGGACTTGCAGAACCATCAGCACTAAATGCAGTACTAATTTTTGGACTTTGACTTGGAGTGGCCTCAAACTTGTTCCCTCTGTAGTACAGACTGACATCTTGCTTGGCATTTGGATTTGTCATGATAGCAGTCTTTTGAATATCCAGCTCCTATTCCTCAATCTTCTGGATAAACTGTGCCAAGTTCATACTCTCAGTCTTCCTCATGAGTTTCACAATCATCAGATAAGTTCCCCACTTCTGTTGGGGTAAAGCTTCTGCTAATTTATCAGCCCACTCATCATCATCTTTCTGAATATCCAATCTTCCCATTTCTAGAACCAGATGATAGTATCTATCTATGGTTTGCTTCGTGGTTTCATGATCAAATGCAGTAAACATGTCAAACGATTTCTTCAATAAGGCCTTTTTGTTTTTGATCATATCAGCACTCCCTCTGAATTTCTGAATTAATGCCTCCCAGATTGATCTAGCAGTTCCGTTATGTTGAAGTAAGAAAAAGATGTCTTCTTTAACTGCTTGCTGTAAAATGCTGATCATCATCTTTACACAGGTAATCTGGAGCAAAATCAAGGGTTTTGGGCGAAATTAGGGGTGTTCAAAAAACTCGTGGCTCGCAGCTCGCTCGAAACTCGCTCGAAAAAAGCTCGAAGAAAGCTCGGCTCGAAATTGGCTCGGTTTTTAACGAGCCAGCTCGGCTCGGCTGGGTTTGTAAACGAGCCGAGCTCGAGCTTGGTCTGGCTCGGCTCGTGAGCTCGCGAGCTGGCTCGATAAGGTTTACATCCTTCATTTTTTTTGTCCCACATCGCTTAGAAAATAAAAACTAAGGGAGTATTTCCCCTATAAAAGAAGGTATAGACAATGTACAAAGTGAATTAACTATTTATAATTGCCTATTTAGCCATATGGTTAAATTAAATAGCAATTATGGCCCTTAGTCTATGAAGAAATTCATTTTTAAGGGCTTTTTAAGTAGAAAATTGTGCGGTTTTTTGTTATTTCGAGCTAGATCGAGCCGAGCCGAGCTAGCTCGAATTCTTATCGAGTCGAGCTCGAGCCTCAAATCTCAGCTCGATTTGAAATTCGAGCTCGAGCCGAGCCAGCTCGAATCGAGTTCGAGCCGAGCTCGAGCTGGGTCTAGCTCGGCTCGACTCGGCTCGTTTACAGCCCTAGGCGAAATCAATGATTTTGGGGCGAAATCAAGGCTTTGGGGCGAAATCAGGGGTCTTGGAGCGAAATCAGGGGTCTTTGGGGCGAAATTAGGGGTCTTGGGGCGAAATCAGGGGTCTTTGGGGTGAAATTGGGGCTTTTGGGGCGAAATCAGGGCATTTGGGGCGAAATCAGGTTAAGTCAGTTCGAGCGAAATCAACTAGGAGGTCCATTTTTGCTATTTTTAGGTTGAATTTTGACGTGAAACTTTCAAGGGTTTGTCTATGTCCAATTTCAAACATTCTGTGAAAATTTGGTCCGATTCTGACCGTGAAATCTTCCTGGACAGATAAAAGAAGGTGTAGAAAATAGAAAATGATGTTGTTTTGGCAAGAACTCCTCGTCCTGAGCTCTGATACCACTTGTAGGATCGCGTGCTGACCCGAACGAGTCAATCGGAGGTGTTCTAATCCGTTTCAAGTGCGGAAAACAAGAAACGAACTTGAAAAACAACTTGTTCTACTAAATATTGCCTTATATATTGATTTCACAGCTATTACAAGTCAAACGGCACTTCGGCAGCAGTTCGGTACCGGAAACAAGATCTCTACAAATGATTTCGCTAAGACAGTATTTATAGGGGAAGGGGTTTCGCTCCAAATGTCATAAAACCATTTGGAGCGAAATCAACCATTTGGAGCGAAATCAACATGCTGATTTCCCACGAAATGACCAACTCTAATTTCCCACCAAATGACCAACTTCTGATTTCCCACGAAATGACCAATCTTCTGATTTCCCACGAAATGACATGTCCATTTCGTGTGAAATCAACTTTCGTGTGAAATCATTACTACAACTCTATATACCCGTACAATGTGCCCTGATCTAACATTCAAAGACTAAGACTCGATACAAGACCAAGTCGACAGATGTATGCACCAACAATATATATATATATATATATATATATATATATATATATATATATATATATATATATATATATATATATAGGGGACCGCTAAAATGAGAACCACCTCCAGTTGTAAGAACCGTGAGAACTACACCGTACGGGGCGAGGTGGGCCAAAAATTTTTTTCATAAACGTAGATGCGTGTATTATAAACACATTTGTAAAAAAAAATTAAAAAAATGTCGTGTGTGTAGTTTTGAACACCACAAGTTTGGGCTTACGGGTACCGTAAATTATTTAATATTTACGGTACCCGTAAGCCCAAACTTGTGGTGCTCAAAACTACATATACGACATTTTTTTTTTTGAATTTTTTTATAAATGTGTTTATAATACACGCATCTACGTTTATGAAAAAAATTTTGGTCCAGCTCGCCCCGGATCAAGTAGTTCTCACGGTTCTTACAACTGGAGGTGGTTCTTATTTTAGCGGATTTCTATATATATATATATATATATATATATAGGACAAAGATCCGTTAGGAACCACCCTTTATTGCGAGAACCGCGAGAACCAATGTGAACACAACCAAAAATGCCTAAAATAGCTAAAAAAACACACAAAATTTTTTTTTAATATTTTTTATAAAAAAATCGCTACTTTTAGTAAAAATTTTATTTTTTTTTTTTTTGCTACTAAAAGTAGCGATTTTAACATAAAAAATATTAAAAAAAAATTTAGATTTTTTTTTTTGATTTTTTTAGATTTTTTTTAGGTTTTTTGGGGGTTTAGTTTTTAGCATTTTAGCTTGGGAGGGGTGGGGGTTTAGTTTTTAGCATTTTAGCTTGGGGGGGGGTAGTTTTTTTAAGGTTTTTTGGGGGTTTTAGTTTTTAGCATTAGCTTGGGAGGGGAGGTGGGGGGTTTAGGGTTTTTTTTTTGGGGGGGGGTGGGGGTTAGGTTTTTTTTAGGGTTTTTTTAGCTATTTTAGGTTGTGTTCACATTGGTTCTCGCGGTTCTCGCAATAAAGGTGGTTCTCGCATGAACCTTACCCTATATATATATATATATGAGGAGTTGGGTAGAAAATGGGTTTTTTCCTAGAAAGTCTAGGAAGCAATAAGAATGTGACATGTGGCATGGAGGGATTTTAACTAAAAAGGCACTTGTGTAATTTGACATTTTATTTTATTTTTGGAATTTTATCTCTCATTAACTAACAATGCATAAGATTATGGAAACTGTTTCTCCATGATTTTCTCAATGATGGTTTCGAAACATAGTAAGATGTGAACCTTCTTGGTAATAATTTTATCTGTATATTCAAAAAAAAAGTTGCAGATTAATACAGTTGTGTTTTAGAAGGAGGATTTCTTGACGTTGTGTTTTACCATTCATGCTGGTAATGATCGAGGATTTCTTGACATTGTGTTTTAACAGCAAGCATTCACGCTGGTAACGCTGGATGATTTCTTGACACTGTGTTTTAACAGCAAGCAGATTAATACAGTTGTGTTTTAGCATTCATGTTGGTAATGCTGGAGGATTTCTTGACGCTGTGTTTTACCATCCATGCTGGTAATGCTGGAGGATTTCTTGACATTGTGTTTTAACAGCAAGCAGATTGATACAGTTATGTTTAAGCATTCGTGTTGGTAATGCTGGAGGATTTCTTGACGCTGTTTTTTACCATCCATGCTGGTAATGCTGGAGGATTTCTTGACATTGTGTTTTAACAGCAAGCAGATTAATACTGTTGTGTTTTAGCATTCATGCTGGTAATGCTGGAGGATTTCTTGACGCTGTGTTTTACCATTCATGTTTGTACGATGTGTGACATTTGTCACGATGTGTTTTCTTGATGTTATGTTTCTTCATGAAGGATAGAAGGAAGAGAGAGAAAGAGAGAAAGGGAGTGAGAGAGAGAGAGAGAGAGAGAGAGAGAATCGCAAGAAATGTGAGGTAATTTATGGAATGACAGTTATTTCCATATTTAAAACGTGCTAAATGACATATCTACCCCTGATTAATTAAATAATCATATTTTTAAGAAACATATATTACCAAAATGCCACCAAGATGATCTCAACCATTAAACACACTCATTGGATGGCCCGGATCGCTTCCTAGACTTTCTAGGAAAAACACACTTTCCGCAGGATCCCCACTCTATATATATATATATATATATATATATATACACTTCCATATCTATACTATATTATAATGCATGAGAGAGGGCCCAAAATGTTTAAAAATTATATGTATATTTTATATAAAAACTTTTTATAGAACTAGTATATACAAATTAACTTTTCAGCTCAATGGAAACAACACTTGTTTATGGATACGTTCGCTCCAAGTTCGAATCCCATTAGCTGTAGGTTTTTCGTTTGTTTTTTCTTGGGTTGCTCCATGTTTTTTTTGGGTCTCAAGGTGTTGATTTAGGCATTTAGCATATTATATTAACAAGGCTAAAGGCCCTCGTAAAGCTTATTTTTTAGCCTTTAGTTTTGAATTTTCAAAGCCTCTATCGATTTATAAATTTTTTTTTCTCATTTAACCATTTATATAAAAAAAACTTTACATGTTATCTTGTTTAAATTTATAAATTTTCACATTTAAATTTGGGCTTCCTATGATTTGTAAGTTCTTTTTTTTCTCATTTAACCATTTAATTTCTATAGAAAAAGTTTACATGTTTTGTTGTTTAAATTTGTAAGTTTTTTTTCTCATTTAACCATTTACATAGATCATTTAAAGGGTCTAGATTTATGAACCAAACACGTTGAAACCCAACAGTTTAGAAGCCCAACTATTTTTGACAATCAAATTCAGAAGCCTAGCTGTTTTAATATGTAATGGATTAATGAGTTGGGTCTAATCAATAAATGAACATAATCGATTAATAACTAGGGCCCAAATTTTTTATCTCGCACAGGGCCAATTTCTTTTTTTTTTTTTTTTTTTGTGATTTTCGAAGACAACCCTCGATATCCTCTTACGAAACTTGGGAAGGACTGATGTATGTTTGATATGTAATTATGTTTTTGTTGTTCCTTTTGGGCACTAGCATCTTGCTAGTTCGCAGCGTTTTAATGAAAGTTGTCGTTCCTAAAAAATAAAATAAAAGGGGGCATCACACACTAAGACAGGGGACTGTTATTGCCGCTTGGGATTGGCATAAAGAGTTCGATGCAGTAGGATGCGTATGGGATTTTCGGGCGTTGTTTATAGCTGAGAAAAAAGGCACAAGCACGCAAGATTAGTGATGCGGATGCGAGACTAGTTCACTTGTGATCTTCTACAGTCGTAGGGTTAGTGTTAGATATTTTCATTTCTTGTTTTAACCTAGGTATATGGGATTGAGTCTGCAACCATTTAAGTTTTGATTGGATTCAATTGTGGTTTTTCGTTTTAAAGATATAAATGTGTTGGAACTTTGTTTTCATATAATTGAATTGGTATTGTGTGAACAGGACCCTTAAGTTCGATTCCACATCTACAACTTGATTAATCATACACGTAGTCACACTTAATGGCTTCCCACTAGGTTAGCTAGATCAATTGTGTTTTATCATACCTGAACCCCTGGTTCACTCTTTTCTTATATTTGTTTCGGATCAGTTCCAATTTTCATTGGTTATAGTTGATAAATCAAAAACAGAAGTTAGCTTTAATTTAAGTTTTAGAATAAATTATAAGACAAAACATGTAAAACTGACCGCGTGCTCCTCGTGGATACGATACCCTCTTTACTCTAGCTACCTAGGTTATTTAGGTTCTTGCATGGCCCCAACAATGACAGGTCATCGGTGGTACCAGTAAGCTATGCGATATTGGCATAGAGATCTTCTCAGTAGTATGAACTTCAGTACCTCAACAATGTCCATAATATTCAGTATCAATGATAATGATGAATCTTAGCAACAACAAACATCTTCATTCTTTACTATGTACATCAGCATTAAATTGTTAGCAACAATAACATGTGAATACCTGGTGAGCATCAACCTTATCTATACTCAAGGAAATGAGATTAAAAAAATCAACACATACATTAATGTAGTTATTTTGTAACAAAAAGCACTTCATAATTTCGTGATGGATAGAAGAAACATTGACACAAAGTAACAAACTTAAAAGCATTTTTACATTACATGCTACATCTAATTTCCTTGAACTAGCTGTTGATTCAGTTCTGTTTAAACATAATGGAAAAACATGAAAACATACCTTTGATTGCATCAGTACAGCCAACAGAGAATACAGATGTAGATGCAGAAATAGTGTTTGACATAGTTGTCAGTTTTGGTCTGGTTCCTCCTTAGGGTGCAATCTAATGATGGTGACTAAGAAAACCGAAAAGGGTATCGGCCGTAGGAGAGGGAGGTCGAACATTATGATGTTATGGCTAATAGGGTATCTGATTGTGTAACTGTCTAACCCCTTAACCTCCATATAATTCTCCTTATATAAGCATCCAGGAGGAAACCCTAATTAGTTAATAAGGGTAATTGGGCCCATCAACAATTACCAACTAATTATTTAATAGGATTGTTATATATTTTGATCCATATAATGTAAATGATTATGATGGCTATAGATTAAATATTATTACATAATATATTTAATCTTACATTCTCCCACTTAGCCGAATAATCATTTACTATGAGTATTAGATAAGCCTGATCAGGAGTTAATACTCATTTTAGCCTTAAACAAGTACTATAGCAGAAAAATACAGCCGTTGAATCATTATGCGACTCAGGACCCCCATTAATCATACTATAGCCTTAATTTAAAACCTAATCATCATGATCAAAATACGCGTAAGCCCTTTGTTTGATTTGTAACTATATTTGTCTATATGCCATTATGCTAGCTTGACATATTCTTATAGACATACAAAATCAAACTGATGAGGAAAATTAACTAATACTTAGTCATTCATAGTACGATATGCAATTGCGCATGACTATTAATTAATACCCGTCTATGAGCTCTCTTAATAAGACTTATGGGTAATAGCCCTTCAGTTATAGGATCCTTAAGCATATCATGAATGTATTCGATACAAAACTTAGTTTCCTCAATTCGTTCATAAACGAATAATTAATTGCGTATCGAAACTTAATGCAGCACCTCTTGAACTTACTGTTCAAGGAGTTATGGTAGCTGACTTTATCACACTAATTCTTCAAAACATTAATTATATGAAGTTAATAATGTCACACCCCCAAATTACCACCTAGGGTATGTCCCTATTGGAGGTGCAATGATCCAACTAAGAGCCACCAATCATATCAAACACAAGTAATAATGTATTAAAATACCCAATTGAAAATAATGTATCGTTTGTAAACTTAACCAAAACCAAAGTAATGAGCGGAAGCATAAATGTATAAGTGTGTAAATGTATCAAAACCAAATCAATGTAATTGTTCATCATGACCACAACCACTCCAGCAGCATCAGACGGCAAGTTCCCCAAGTTCCTTCAATGATTACCTACAAGCATGTAACAAGTGTGTCAGACTACGCTGGTGAGTTCAAGGTTTGTGTTTGTTACCATGTTGTGTTATCAATACTGTGAGTAAAACTGTTTGTAAGACGATAGGTTGTTTATTATTGTGATGATTGATGTTTCGATGTTGTTATTACTCGATTACCGAATGGCCATATGATATGTAATTGCCAACCCCAATGCCTCTATCAAAGCATTGGTCATGTTTTAAGGTAATTAGTTCACGCCCGTTCTCCTCGAACGTCGTGAGGGTGCCAAACCTAATAGCGCTATCAACTAATAACCCCCGTTGCCCTACAAGCAACGTACCGGTAGATATAGTGGTCTTACAATGATAGAAAACTGAGTACGATACCCAACATCTCATTACACATGAATTCCTCTTTGGAACGTTACCCGTTATCCCTTCCCTGGGATCCATGCTTGATAAAGAGCAATGAATTCACCTTAGGTTTGCTCGGTTTAGACAAGCGACTTGTTAATCTATTCAATACTCGCGACCTAGGAGAGTGTTTGGTGTTTATCAGTTTCACAATTCATTTTCAAGTATCATCACATAAGTCACGTATAAGAAATGCATATGATCATTCAATTCTTTAATGTCTTTAAAGTCAAACAGTACATTGAATCACACGATAATTCCCACAAGCATAAACAGTATATATGTCCGGTCCTTGTATCACTTACCATTTACTCATTTAGTTCACACATTCTCATAGTTTAGTATATACACATTAGTGGGCTCGATTATCACACACAACCCACTCCATCCGGTTATTTATTTAAGTGGGACGGCCCAAGTTTCATGGCCCATGTTCAACACCTCATACACGGCTAATCAATCTGTCAAGCACACTCTTTGCATCAATTCACATTCCCTAACTTGACCATACGTTAATACACTACAGTTGTGGACATGCATCGATTTCCTTGATTTAGTGACTATTATGGGCTTAATTAAATCAGCATATAATCTTATCACCATGCTATTCAACACATTAAATCAACTAATGCATATCACTTTCAATTCACAGCATAACATCAGGTAGGATAAGTATTCAACAGTGGTTCTTTCATGCGTATGAGTCATTGCGGTTTCGCTCGATAATACCCGACACAACGTTCTAAGGCAGTCTAGTAATGCGATCTGGAAGATGGCATAACTATGAGGCCATGAGTCATCACGATAGGGTTCTATATACTTGGTTGGGCTCGGTTCCGTTCATAACAATTAAGCAGTCAAATCATATACTTTACACAATTAACATTACAGTTCATGCATGACCATACGTAACCCTAGTTCGTTTCTAACCCTACTCGACATCTGACTGGCATATAAGCACACATATAACATATAACAAACAAATGAAGGGTAATAACCTATGATTCAGTCGACCAAGATGCACCCAAACCGGAGAGTGGAAGCTTCCGTACTGCCGTCCCTTTTACGAGTTCCCTAGGTTGCGTATAAACGAGGTCTTAGTCACAGAATCACAGTCGCATAAGCAACAAAGATCGAGGGTGATAATACTAACCGAGTGATCTATGCTCCGAAGGAGAGCCTGCTATGTCGTCGCCACTCAGAACAAGGAAGTAGGGTTTGGTGTGTGCATTATCAGTTACGTACACAGGGGTATAAAGATGAGGGTTTTGGGCCGGTGGCTTACTTAGCAAAACGAGAGTTATATGGGCCGGCTCCCTTTACTAAACATATTATTGAATTGGTATTGGATTGGATCAAGACTTAGGTGCGGACCTATGTCGTGAGTGGTCCTGACTCGCTTACCCGACCCACTAACTAAGGCCCATAAGGTCCGATTGGCCCATACACAAGTTAAATCTAAATAGTCGGGTACGCGAGGTCCAATAAACGATTTCAAGTACACACTTCGCGTTACACACTTCGCACACATAGCATTACCAACACACATGTAAGTAAATGAATTTGCACGATCGCGAAATAAAATAATTAAATACCGAGATACGCGTCAAAGGTTGTGGAATCTAAGTCATACTAACCTCAGAATTACGGGTTGTCACATCATCCCCAACTTGAAGGAGATTTCGTCCCGAAATTTGACAAGCAGCCGCTGGGGAGAGAGATGGGGAGATCAAGATTGTTGTGGGTTCTGCTCGGTTGTGACATCATCCCCAACTTGAAGAGGAATCTCGCCCCGAGATTCACCAGTTTTGCTTGACTCTGCTTTGTCTTTGGGAAAGAGGTGAGGGTACTTTAGTTTCATCTGATCCTCGCGCTCCCACGTGAACTCTGGTCCACGTCTTGAGTTCCAACGAACCCTAACGATGGGAATACGACTGTGTTTACGCACTTTGACCTCACGGTCCATGATCTCGATGGGTTCTTCAACAAACTGTAACTTGTCGTCGATCTTTAACTCTTGAAAAGGTACCACTAATGGGTCGTCAGCATAACACTTCTTTAACTGTGATACGTGAAATACGTCGTGAACATTACCCAGCTCAGTAGGTAACTCCAACCTATAAGCCACCTTACCGATACGCTCAAGAACTTTAAACGGCCCAACATAACGTGGGTTCAGCTTGCCACGTTTCCCAAAGCGTACAACCCCTTTCCACGGTGATACTTTCAGCATGACCCGGTCACTCACTTCAAACACTACCTCTTTGGCACGCTTGTCCGCATAGGCCTTCTGGCGGTCACGAGCAGCTGCCATACGTTCTCTGATTTTCACGATCATATCTGATGTTTCGAGTACCATCTCAGGACCTGTGATCTGACTATCACCCACCTCAGCCCAGCAGAGAGGTGAACGACACTTCCTCCCATACAGTGCCTCAAATGGTGCCGCTTTGATACTGGTGTGGTAGCTGTTGTTGTAGGAAAACTCTACCAACGGCAAGTGCTTCTCCCATCCTTTCCCAAAATCAATCACACATGCCCGCAGCATATCCTCTAGCGTCTGAATAGTGCGTTCACTCTGACCATCCGTTTGTGGGTGGTAGGCCGTGCTCATATCGAGACGTGAACCGAACGACTTATGCATAGCCTGCCATAACTCCGAAGTAAAACGAGGATCTCGATCAGAAATAATAGAAGTCGGCACCCCGTGCCTAGAAACCACCTCTTTAAGGTACACTGCTGCGAGCTGCGAATATTTATCTGTCTCCTTGATCGCTAGGAAGTGTGCTGACTTGGTGAGACGGTCGACAATCACCCATATAGTATCGTTCCCAGCCTGTGTTCTAGGTAACCCCGTAACAAAATCCATAGCGATCTGTTCCCACTTCCACATGGGTATCTCTGGCTGCTGAAGTAGACCCGAAGGTTTCTGGTATTCTGCCTTGACTCTAGCACAGGTCAAACACTTACCCACGTAGGTGGCAATAATAGCTTTCATGTTCGGCCACCAATACAAGACCTTTTTACATCTTATCGGACCCTGGGTGAATAGAATATCGTGACTTGTGTGCTTCTTCCATCACAAGTTCTCGAAGATCACCAAATGAATGAACCCATATTCGTTCCATGAAGTAGTAGATATCGTCAGACCGTTGCTCGAACTTCTTCTTGTGTAGACCTCGTAATCCTTCAGCTTCGATATTCTCTTCCTTTAATGCTTCAATCTAAGCTGAACGAATCCGAGCAGGTAAATCAGAGTGAATGGTAAGCTGTAGGGCACGAATACGCTTCGGCTTTGGTTCCTTGCGACTAAGAGCATCCGCTACAACGTTAGCTTTACCCGGGTGGTACTTGATGGCACACTCGTAATCATTGAACAACTCCACCCAACGACGCTGACGCATATTCAATTCTTTCTGGTCGAAGATATGCTGAAGGCTCTTGTGATCAGTATAGATGGTACACTTGGTACCGTACAGGTAATGCCTCCAAATCTTCAACGCAAAGACTACGGCTCCTAACTCCAAGTCATGTGTCGTATAGTTTCTCTCGTGTACTTTCAACTGTCGAGAGGCATAAGCTATCACCTTGTTGCGCTGCATCAGCACGCAACCAAGACCCTGAATTGACGCGTCACAGTGCACTTCAAAATCTTCGGTACCCTCTGGTAGAGACAGAATCGGCGCGCTACACAATTTCTGTTTCAACTGCTGGAAGGCATTCTCCTGTTTTGCTCCCCATGAATACACCACTTTCTTTTGTGTCAAGGATGTGAGAGGCTGTGCAATCTTCGAAAAATCCCGAATAAAACGACGATAATACCCCGCTAGACCAAGAAATTGCCGTACTTCAGAAGGGTTCGTTGGTGCCGCCCAATTTTAATAGCATCGACCTTGGCAGGATCCACATGTATACCCGTCTCATTAACGATATGACCCAGAAAATGTACTTCCCGCATCCAGAATTCACACTTAGAAAATTTCGCGTACAGCTGCTCCCTCCTCAGGAGCTCTAGGATAAGACGTAGGTGTCGCGCATGATCCTCTTTGTTCTTGGAATAAATTAGGATGTCGTCGATAAAAACGATAATGAAGTCGTCGAGGTATGGCTTGCACACGTGGTTCATGAGATCCATGAAGACCGCTGGTGCGTTAGTCAACCCAAATGGCATGACCAACAACTCATAATGACCGTACCGCGTTCGAAATGCCGTTTTGGGAACATCTTCCTCTCTAACCCGCACCTGATGATAACCCGACCTTAAGTCGATTTTGGAGTAGAAACTTGACCCTTGCAGCTGGTCAAACAGGTCATCGATGCGTGGTAAAGGATAACGGTTCTTGACTGTCGCTTTATTGAGTTCACGGTAATCTATACACAGGCGGAAAGACCCGTCCTTCTTTTTCACAAACAGAACTGGGGCTCCCCAAGGTGAAGAGCTGGGTCGGATAAAACCCCTGTCTAAAAGCTCCTGAAGTTGATTTGATAATTCCTGCAACTCCCCTGGTGCCAGACGGTAGGGAGCACGAGCAATCGGTGCTGCTCCTGGGTGGAGATCAATCTGGAATTCCACCTGACGATGTGGAGGTAAACCAGGGAGTTCTTCAGGAAAAACATCAGGGAACTCTCGAACAATAGGAAGGTCTTCGAGTTTCCTTTCGTTAGTCTGAGAATCAGTAACAAGGGCTAGAATAACAGGATAGCCCTTACGAATATACTCCTGAGCCTTCATTGATGAAACAATACTAACCGGGATCCCACTGCGGTGACCCTGAACCGATAAAATTTCCCCGTTAAGGAGAGGTACACGAACAATCTTCTCCTTATAGAGAATCTCCGCCCGATTTTTGGACAGCCAATCCATGCCGATCACCATGTCGAAACTTCCAAGAGTAATGGGGAGTAGGTCAATGTCGAATACCTGACCCAGAAGATCGAGTTTACACCCAACCAGAACATGCGATGCTTCAATTGTTTTACCGTTTGCTATCTCTACTACGTGTTTCGATACAAGGGGTGTAGGACTTAATCCTAGTTGACGACTAAACTTCAAAGACACATAACTCCAATCGGCACCAGAGTCGAACAAAATAGAAGCATATACACCGTTTACCGAAAACGTACCAGTAACCACGTTGCCGTCATCCCGTGCTTCCCCAGCTCCTAACACAAACCCGCGCCCCCGCGCAACATTGCCCCCACTGCTTCCAGCATTGTTGTTCCCGTTGCTATTACCCCCAGTATTCTGTTTCAATTGTGGACAGTCTCGTTTGAAATGGCCGTCAGCCCCACAATGATAACACCCTTTTCTAAACCCTTGACCCTGCTGAGATTGCTGCCCCTGCTGTCTCTGATTCGGCTGAGTCTGCTGCTGCTGCTGTTTTGGCTGAGGAGCCCTACAATCCTTTGCCTCATGGCCTACCTTGTCACATCTGCGACAAACCCGAGCACACTGCCCATAATGATGGAACCCACACTTGCTACACTGAGGCTTCTTTCCCACATAAGAGTTCTGACTTTGATTCACAGAGGATGACTGGCTAAAGCTGCGAGTACTGCCAGTGTCTGCCTTCTTTTGGGACTGAACCGAGTTGGACGCCTTGTCCATATCGCTCCACTTACGTTTACTATCAGTGGTAGGAGTAGTGGCTGTGGTAGCAGTAGCTTTAGAGATACGCGGTGGCAGCAAGTTGCTTTCCACCTCTTGATCAACAATCTTGTGAGTCAGCCGAACAATCTGAGTTAAGTTATTAAGGTTTGCAGCAGTAACCAAACCCTTCACTCGTGGAGGTAACCCCTTGATAAATAGTTCAATTCTTCGAGACATAGGTCGAGACAAATTCGGACACAAGTCAGCCAGCTCATACGATCGCTTCACATATGCCTCAACCTCAGATCCCACCAGTTTTAAATCGTAGTACTCGTTTTCTAGCTTCTGTATCTCATCGCGAGGGCAGTACTCCTCCCTCATTAATTCCTTGAAGTCATCCCAAGTAGTAGCGTTTGCTGCATCGATACCCAGCAGCTGAACCTGGGCATTCCACCAGGTTAAGGCACCATCCTCAAGTGTGCCTGTCGCATATTTCACGCGGTCCCCCACGGGGCAGTTGCACATAGCGAACACGGACTCTGCTTTCTCGAACCACCTCAATAGTCCCACAGCCCCTTCTGTCCCGCTGAAGGTCTGTGGCTTGCAATCCATAAACATCTTGAACGTACAGGCAGGCTGGTTGTTCGGGTGCGCTGGGTGAAAGAAAATACAACACGAGGGTAAGAGTTGTGCACACGATACAGGATTAAAAGTATTTGGTATAGTTCATACCAGCTTGGTAGGCTGCCAGAGCCTCAGCCACACGTGTGTTTATCAGATTTGTTAACTCAGCCTGAGTCATGTTGATGCCACCACGTCCGTGTCCTCGTCCACTCATGTTTCTATAGATATATGGAAATGAACTAGTTTAGGAGTCGAAAACGAGGAAAGTGTTCAGTTTTATCACGTTAGGAACGGTTATCTACCATATTCATACACAAACAGGGAAGAACCCCTCTTACACTCGTTAAGCCTCATTGGGATTTGCATGCACCACGCGTTATTATCATGTGTGCACCCATGATAATAAGGCGGTTTGCATGTTCCTCTCGATGCTTCTTAACTTATGTTTGAAGTTTCTCCCACCCCAATCCACAAATAATCACTCTCAACAAGATTAGGATTTACTAGATGCAAGTGTTATGTTACACTATCAATGTGTCATGAAGGCTACCATGCATGCTATGAATATAATTACGTTTACTAGGTATATAATGCGTAAACTAACGAGGAACGAACCTTGCAATCTGAAGCTGAGTGTCATGGTCATCGTTGGATCAATTCGGTTATAGTCTGGTTTTATGAAATCATTTTGAAACCGAGTTCTCTATAACCAGTGGCTCTGATACCAAACTGTCACACCCCCAAATTACCACCTAGGGTATGTCCCTATTGGAGGTGCAACGATCCAACTAAGAGCCACCAATCATATCAAACACAAGTAATAATGTATTAAAATACCCAATTGAAAATAATGTATCGTTTGTAAACTTAACCAAAACCAAAGTAATGAGCGGAAGCATAAATGTATAAGTGTGTAAATGTATCAAAACCAAATCAATGTAATTGTTCATCATGACCACAACCACTCCAGCAGCATCAGACGGCAAGTTCCCCAAGTTCCTTCAATGATTACCTACAAGCATGTAACAAGTGTGTCAGACTACGCTGGTGAGTTCAAGGTTTGTGTTTGTTACCATGTTGTGTTATCAATACTGTGAGTAAAACTGTTTGCAAGACGATAGGTTGTTTATTATTGTGATGATTGATGTTTCGATGTTGTTATTACTCGATTACCGAATGGCCATATGATATGTAATTGCCAACCCCAATGCCTCTATCAAAGCATTGGTCATGTTTTAAGGTAATTAGTTCACGCCCGTTCTCCTCGAACGTCGTGAGGGTGCCAAACCTAATAGCGCTATCAACTAATAACCCCCGTTGCCCTACAAGCAACGTACCGGTAGATATAGTGGTCTTACAATGATAGAAAACTGAGTACGATACCCAACATCTCATTACACATGCATTCCTCTTTGGAACGTTACCCGTTATCCCTTCCCTGGGATCCATGCTTGATAAAGAGCAATGAACTCACCTTAGGTTTGCTCGGTTTAGACAAGCGACTTGTTAATTTATTCAATACTCGCGACCTAGGAGAGTGTTTGGTGTTTATCAGTTTCACAATTCATTTTCAAGTATCATCACATAAGTCACGTATAAGAAATGCATATGATCATTCAATTCTTTAATGTCTTTAAAGTCAAACAGTACATTGAATCACACGATAATTCCCACAAGCATAAACAGTATATATGTCCGGTCCTTGTATCACTTACCATTTACTCATTTAGTTCACACATTCTCATAGTTTAGTATATACACATTAGTGGGCTCGATTATCACACACAACCCACTCCATCCGGTTATTTATTTAAGTGGGACGGCCCAAGTTTCATGGCCCATGTTCAACACCTCATACACGGCTAATCAATCTGTCAAGCACACTCTTTGCATCAATTCACATTCCCTAACTTGACCATATGTTAATACACTACAGTTGTGGACATGCATCGATTTCCTTGATTTAGTGACTATTATGGGCTTAATTAAATCAGCATATAATCTTATCACCATGCTATTCAACACATTAAATCAACTAATGCATATCACTTTCAATTCACAGCATAACATCAGGTAGGATAAGTATTCAACAGTGGTTCTTTCATGCGTATGAGTCATTGCGGTTTCGCTCGATAATACCCGACACAACGTTCTAAGGCAGTCTAGTAATGCGATCTGGAAGATGGCATAACTATGAGGCCATGAGTCATCACGATAGGGTTCTATATACTTGGTTGGGCTCGGTTCCGTTCATAACAATTAAGCAGTCAAATCATATACTTTACACAATTAACATTACAGTTCATGCATGACCATACGTAACCCTAGTTCGTTTCTAACCCTACTCGACATCTGACTGGCATATAAGCACACATATAACATATAACAAACAAATGAAGGGTAATAACCTATGATTCAGTCGACCAAGATGCACCCAAACCGGAGAGTGGAAGCTTCCGTACTGCCGTCCCTTTTACGAGTTCCCTAGGTTGCGTATAAACGAGGTCTTAGTCACAGAATCACAGTCGCATAAGCAGCAAAGATCGAGGGTGATAATACTAACCGAGTGATCTATGCTCCGAAGGAGAGCCTGCTATGCCGTCGCCACTCAGAACAAGGAAGTAGGGTTTGGTGTGTGCATTATCAGTTACGTACACAGGGGTATAAAGATGAGGGTTTTGGGTCGGTGGCTTACTTAGCAAAACGAGAGTTATATGGGCCGGCTCCCTTTACTAAACATATTATTGAATTGGTATTGGATTGGATCAAGACTTAGGTGCGGACCTATGTCGTGAGTGGTCCTGACTCGCTTACCCGACCCACTAACTAAGGCCCATAAGGTCCGATTGGCCCATACACAAGTTAAATCTAAATAGTCGGGTACGCGAGGTCCAATAAACGATTTCAAGTACACACTTCGCGTTACACACTTCGCACACATAGCATTACCAACACACACGTAAGTAAATGAATTTGCACGATCGCGAAATAAAATAATTAAATACCGAGATACGCGTCAAAGGTTGTGGAATCTAAGTCATACTAACCTCAGAATTACGGGTTGTCACAAATAAACTTATGAGTCCACTGATAATTTCCAACAACATTTAGTGACTATATTATGTCGTTATAACTTAGGTTGTTTACATCAGTGCATTATGACTCCTCCATGAAACAGGTTTTGTCTGCTGACATAAATATATACCCGAAATTACATTTTATAATCTTTGAATATCACAAAGTTAGAGTAATAAACCGGTTTTAATTCTCACTTCTTCTTTAAATTGTAGTCTCTCGTTTCTTTTAAAGATATTGTAATACTCCATTAGATGCTACACATTAATCTAGACATATCTAGTGTGTTGCAATGTGAGTAATATCTAAACGAGTATAGACTTAAACTTACATAAGGCTTCCAATTTATGAAGCGTAAGGAAATAATCTCATTTATCCTATTATCCTCTAAAGGAGAGCAGTATTTTGTTACATATGTAAGAACCCATTTAACGTTAAACTTATAGAACGAAACTATTGTCCCATTGGGTCTATCTCGGTACGTTATGATATCTATTACATAAGAGACATCTCTGAGATCTATTATATCAAAGTTTGTGTTAACAATGCTTTGACTTATGTAACATATACTTGTCAAAAGAATATTATCTATATAGACAAGTTTATTTTAGTTGCTCCCACTCATCTTGAGGTAGGTACATTAATCCACTTGATTCTTGATGAAAATAATTACGTTAGCTTTTCATCACATTATGATGTTTGCATTAACCCATACATGGATATTATTGGCTTACAAATAAAGTGTTCTTTAACCTTCAGTTTGAAACTTTAGGTTGTTATCTAATGAATATGTAAATGTGTCAGCCATTTGTCATGGAAAATTATTTATAATGTTCATCTAATGTAGCTTTAAACTATTATAAGCTACTAGAACAGTGGTGATCCTCAAAGAAATCTTTTGTTAGATATGTAATAAAGATTCTTTAATAATTTATCTCTTCCTGAGTATAAACTTTGACAATCAATCAAGCTTCTTAGTGTCTTAACGCATATATTAGGATTTGGTTTAGTTATGAACACTCGAAGGTAATTCAATCAAATCCCAAACGTTACACGAACACATAAAATCAGTTTTACTAGAAAACAATTTTATTTCATTCAGATGATTGATTTACGCTAATGGCTTGATTTTAAGAGATAGGATCATTAAACATTTCCAAAATCCATTTCAACTTCATTAGGGAGGGTATGTAATCATCAAAGTTAGTAGGCTTTTAAACCTAGATGACCTCTTGAGTTGATTATTGGGTTCATTAGAAGTTTCAGTTTTGTGGATTAGCTCTTGGTTAGGTTGCTATCATTTTCATTCTAAGTTGTAAGGGTTGGTGCAGTATGGTATACAAGAGGTGTAATCGGAGTTAAATTCAGAGTGAAATTTAATGACACTCTTCCCCCCGCCTCTTGTATTCCTTGCAAATCATGATAAGGACTTTGACTGCTCCCACCGAGCTTAGAAATTTTTAGGAACTCAGCATGCGCAGGGTCAATATGTAACGACCAACAAATTCTAATAGAGAAACAAGTTAATGACGTTAGTCTTTGTAGTTTCTCTTGTTGAGGATTATGTTATTTTAGGTAAGAAATCTAAGTGCGCGCACAATTAGGCAATAATGAAACTTTTGTAAGAGTAGCATTAGATTTAAGGAGATAAGGTTTGATAGAACAATGTCGTGATGGAGCGATGTCTTGTACAAGAGGTGTAAATTTAAAAGATTCACTCCCCCACCTCTTGCAACTATTGCAAGTTATTATTAAGACACTTAATGCTCCCACTGATCTTTAATATCTCTAGAATGCTACAAGAGAAGTTTCAATGAGCTACGTGACGTAAGAACCTATCACATATATGTTAGACTTTATTTGATTTCTTTAACGTCCAGATGTCATAAGAAACTTAGGGACATTTTTAATAGAAATCTTATAAAGTATATGTATGAATAAATTTCTTCTAAGACCGTGGGCCATATGTGACAAAATTTAGATACAAGTTGATAGTCTGTTAAATGATAAATGAATTATGTCTGAATATTCCATTTGGAATAAGTTCCACGAATATCAATGAATGACTTATGATGGACCCATGCTTATTCCTTAAGCCAAGGCATATTTTAGGGCTTTAACGTCATGATTTAAAATCACTTAAAATGAGATTAGATGAAAAAATCATCCTCATTAACTATGTCATGATTTCTCATGAATTTTGGTTCTAATGGATGAAATTTATAAGTCTCATTTACCTTTTGTCAAATTCTCATTATCATGATGACAAAAGTTGTGAAAAAGTAAGGTATCATCTAGTTTCATCTTAGTAATGTTTCTATCCAGGTATTTAGAACAAATAAGAGGAGAGCTTAAGATAAGTGTGACTTTATGTTGACTATGCAAACCTCACAACCTTCATAACATTGCTTAATTATGATACTATATTCTGATTAATCTCCAGAATATATATAAGGTATCGAAAAGCGTTGTTGGAAGACTCTTCATTATGGTTCTTATAGTCTTAACATTTAATTTTGTCACTAACTCTCATGTTAGTTAGTTATTTGTCAAGTTCTGGTAAGAAAACGTATGGAACTAGAGTCAACTAATCATGTGTTAATTGGAATATTAAAATTATCAGACTTAAATATCATTAGTAATTTACTATCTAATTAATTTATCCAACTGTTCTTTAGAATAATGGATAGTCTCGTTGCTTATGCCTAGTCTAATGACATAATTATGCAGTGAGATTTTCCCTTGAAGAACCTTAACATTGGGATTAGCACTTGTAATTTGTCTATGGACCTTAGAACAATCCTCTTTTAAAGTTTTAGTGGTTGTAAGGTGAATAAAATCTTATTTTCTAGTTTCAAACATTTATTTCTATGTACATATGTTGCTTATCAACACACTCGTTATACTTTGGTACTTGTGAGTGTTATAGCTGATTTATAATGCATCAAATTGTACAAATGAAAACTTAGTATGTAATGTACTGGAAAATGTACTTATTTCCATGCGTAAGCCCTTAACTTTATGGGTCATGGTATTGTACATTATAATATGTTCACATATACCACTTAACCTTATAATTTATAATTTTAAATGAAGACATGCGCCTTAGGAGTTCTTGTGATTATTCCACAATTATAGATTAGTCTTAGGAAAAACTTAATCTGGAATAACTTTAGTGATAGCAATTATGTTAGAGAGTTTTTGATTATCATAAGAGACATCATGTTCGATTTATCCTAATCATCATGCTCTACTTTTCTTCTGTAGTGCTTTATCAGAAGAGAGCAATAGAATTATCGTGTCTTAAGAGATAATCAAGGATTTAACTTAAGAGCTAATTCTTATAGAAACTTTAAATAAAGCAAAACATTTTAGGCTTAGGAATTAGAGTGGATGAGATATTGATTTATAGAAGAAAATTATAGTGAGTAAAAAATATGGGTACTAAGTATAAGGCAGACAAAAGATCACAAAAATTAATTGAGGATCATTAATATAAGGATCATTATGTGAAGAGGTTGTGATATGTCTATTACTAACATCAAAATAATAGACTACTTAAAGTTCTACTTAAACGAAGACAAAACAGCTTTGGCCAGAAATGTAATCATTTAAGCATGTGTGCAAAGTGGTTGTAACAAATCAGCTTTGGCCAGAAATTGAGACAATCACTTTAGTTATGCACTTGTTAAGTATGCCATCTATGAATGAATTAAATCAGCTTTGGCCAGATATTAAAACATTCATGCTTATGATGCATACTTAACATAGCTTACGTAATACTTGAACGATAAGTAGATGTATCAAGTCAGCTTTGGCCAGAAATGATATATCAAAAACTCATTCAAGTTAAGCCATTTTGGTTTTGTAAAACATTATTTGATCCTCATTAATTAACTAATTAATTACAAAAACCAATCATTTAATAGCAAACCACCCGTTAGCGCGGATCGAACTCCGCGGTGAGTTCACATTAAACAGCATAAAATAATGAGGTTTCGAGTCAAGTCTCGACTGAGTTATGAGATCTCGAGTCAGTTATGAGGTCTCGAGTCGTAACCTTGTTGTCTCGAGTCAAAACCATGGTCTCGACTACTATATCTTATGAGATCTCGAGTCATGATGAGGTCTCGAGTCGCAACCACGGTCTCGAGTCGCAACCTTATGGTCTCGAGTTATGACGTTATGGTCTCGAGTCGAGACCTTTGTCTCGAGTTGTAGACCTTTGAGCCCTTATGATTTCGAGTCGAGACCTAATGGTCTCGAGTCGAGATCTGTTGGTCTCGATTTGTGAAGGTTTAGGGACCTGATGATTTTAAGTCGAGACCTTATGGTCTCGAGTCGAGACCTTATGGTCTCGAGTCGAGACTGATGGTCTCGAGTCGTAATCTGATGATCTCGAAGCTTCCTATTAACAGCTGTGAATGTGAAAGCATAACTGAAAATTCGAATTCTAAGGGATTATGAGATATTATTTCCTGTTTTAAGATGATCTAATTTTATCAGCATATTTCGAAAATTATAACGGTTTATCTAATAACAGTTTTCGAATAAACTTAAAAAATAAAATTGGATCAAACATGGAAAAAACACTCATTAATCCTAAAACATTCCAAAACATAATAGAATTTTCGAATTTTCCTAAGAACATGATGAACCCTAAAAAAACATAAAACATAATTCTGGAACCCAAAACCTGAATTTTAATAGTTTTTCTAAACAGATTTCGGTCAAAACATAACCCAGTTGAAATCGAGTGAACATATAATTAATCTTTTTTCCCGAAAACAGAGATCTCGAGTCGATCTTCATGACTCGAAACCGGCTGTCACCGTTTTAAAGTTACAAAAAATCCGTTTTCCAAGTTTCAATCCCAGAATTATGGATACGAAAAACAGAACTGACTAATCAACATATGCTTTGATACCACACGTTGATTCAGTTCTGTTTAAACATAATGGAAAAACATGAAAACATACCTTTGATTGCATCAATACAGCCAGCAGAGAATACAGATGTAGATGCAGCAATAGTATTTGACATAGTTGTCAGTTTTGGTCTGGTTCCTCCTTATGGTGCAATCTAATGATGGTGACTAAGAAAACCGAAAAGGGTATCGGCCGTAGGAGAGGGAGGTCGAACATTATGATGTTATGGCTAATAGGGTATCTGATTGTGTAACTGTCTAACCCTTAACCTCCATATAATTCTCCTTATATAAGCATCCAGGAGGAAACCCTAATTAGTTAATAAGGGTAATTGGGCCCATCAACAATTACCAACTAATTATTTAATAGGATTGTTATATATTTTGATCCATATAATGTAAATGATTATGATGGCTATAGATTAAATATTATTACATAATATATTTAATCTTACACTAGCTGCTTAAAGAAGCATAGTTGTTGATCAAAGCTAAAGCATTGCTAGTTAAGTGTGCAACATTCACAATCTTTCCTCTCACAACACTTTTCATTTTGGTGTCATTCTTGAACCCTTCGGTGCATGTGTCCTCATCCGTCATTGCTGAACTGACCCATGTTTGTATGTCACTCATAACTAGCCTTGGATTTTTGGAACCTGGTCGAATCATCTCGTCAAGTGATTTTTGCAACTCGTAAACCGAGTCACTTAGCAACTCAATGCAGTCTTTCATGGCTGCAACCTCTAGAGGAGCCATGCCGTGCACTTTTGACAGTTTAACCATGGATGAAGAGGTGGTGCGGGTAGTGTCAAGGGTCACAGATAGTGCAGTTTGGGCTAGTAGCTTAGGGCTTGTTTGGATTGCACCAGCTCGCGTTAACAGTGAGTTGAAGCACAGAGTTGGGTAAGTTGTCAAACCACATGACGTTCTTATGAATTCAACATTGGTTATTTCAAGAGCTGAGATTAAAGTGATGGAGGAAGTGAAGAGAAGTATTATTATGAGGATGTTCTTCGATAAAGAATTGATCGGGTATAACCCTTCCATATTGTGTGTGTGAATTGTGAAGAAGTTTGAAGCTAATGAGGTTGTTTATGAATGTGGAGCAAATTCATTCCATATTTATAGGAAATTGAATTAATGCAGATATTTGACAAAATACCTTGCTAGTTGCTCCTCACAACACGTAATATATATTATGCAACCAATAGAGAGTATTTGTTAGATATTATATATTATGCAACCAATAGATGGTATTTGTTAGATATAATTGGAATTTGGATATATATGATCGACATGATACAAATAATGGGCGTATGTTGGCAGTATACCTATTATCTTCGATATTTTAAGCAATCCTATGTGAGGTAATTGTCAAATTGGACGTATTTGCACCAGTGGGGTCTAGAAAGCAGAAACGTATTCAACTTTCCGGGCCACTCTCTATACATATATGTAGATATTTATGGAAGCAAATTCAGCAAAAACGTAATGCTTTTAAATTATCTAGTAGACTGGTAGATATATTACATGCAAGAACGTAAGTGAATTTATATATTTTTTTTCTTGACGTAGTTAATTAACAAGTCATATACACTATAATATTTTTTTTTTCTCTTGACCTAATTATCCTTAGAAAACTACATAGTAAAAATATGAAGTTAGAAAATATATGATAAAAATCCAGTGTCATTACATATAATTTTTCTATACGAGCTTTCATTTTCTAAAAGTTATGCAGTCAATAGAAACATTCCTAAGCAACTATTATTTGATGTAACATCCAAACAGTGACGAAGTTTGAGATTTCCGACCGAGGGTCGAAAACGTATATACCAAAAAAATTCTATAAAAACAGGGGGTCGAAAACGTATATACCCAAAAATTTCTATATGAAAACTACATCTCCACTACTTGGCGAAAAGTTCGGGGGATCGGCCGCCCCTTCACTGCAATCAAACGGGGCAATATTTATACCAATATCCGGTTACACAAATAAAATTTACATACTTCGATGAAAAAAACATCTATCAACACTTGTGTCTGTAAATTGACGATAACCACGATATATGATAAAACAATAAAAATTAAAAAAATTAAAAAGTGTTTCTTTGTTTCCATTATCAATTTTATAATAGTAAATAGACATTGGCAACTCTTTTACCTGCTTTCAAATAATCAGGAGTTCAAACTTTTTTTTATTATAATCAAAATCATATATGGATATAGTTCGAACAACCTTAGTTTCTTTATAATGTTAAATTCAAAAGAAATTATCACATGAACTTAGAGTACCCATACACGTAAGTAATCGGAATGTTACCTCATTAAAACGATTCTCACACTCTTTGATTTGCATATCTAGCATCGTGTTGATACAATCAAATTCATAATAATGGAGATATGTGATGCTAGTTCTTTGTCTTCTACTTTTTAATTCGGTCAATGTAATTGTCATTCATGTTGATCGTTTCAATGTCATGCTTCTTACAAATAGCTAGGGATTAAAGTTGTCGAGCAGATGATGGAAACAACACAACCTAAGGCAACAACGGTACCTACTAGAGAAGAAGGATCGATGTGTTATCGGTGTTCCTTGTTGTCATTAAACTATCATCTGTAGGCGGTCAAGGTCTGAACCATTATGGATGCAAACGGGATATGGGAAGCTATTGAACCCCCGCAAATGGGACTACGCTGGAACCAAGGAAGTCCAAGATGGCCATCGTGTTTCCCGTTTCAAGCCATACCGCAAGGACCTTGTGCTACAACTTCTAAGTTGCACCAATGCCAAGTAAATTTGGGATGCACTAAAGACAAGGATCTAGTGGTGGATCAGGTAAGAAAACACGACTTCAAACTTTCAGGAGAGAGTTTGAAGGATTAAAGATGAAAGCGGGAGACTCGGTTGACATCTTTGCAAGAAAATTAAGTGCGATGGTGTCAAAGGTAAGAAGTTTTGGATCAGCTATCGAAGATGAAACATTGAGGAGGAAGCTACTTGATTTAATGCCAAAATTCTTTCTTTATATAGTAACATTGATAAGTAATGTTACGAGTTGAACCAATAGCGGATTCAGGAAAATTTTACAGGGGGTTTTTTTTTATAGACTTTCACTAATTCTTACTATTTTTTTTCCAAATCATACAATGTTTCTACTAATTGTTTCTATTTTTTCTAAACTGAGTGGATTCCTGGTAACCCCTAAAATATCATGACAATTAAGTTTTTTTTTTTTGTATGGTAAATTTCTTTTAATATCTATTGTCAGTGTGACTTGAATTTAAGATCTTTCTTTTAAAGACGCTGCCTTTGCTAATGGACCGTTAGTCCGTAACCCCATTATTTATCATGAGACTTAATTACTGAAAAGGATCTTATATGTTCTAAGAATAATATTGCGTACAAGCGTGTGCTTCAGGTTTTTTGGCGAAATATCTTCCAAGTTGCTCTTAACAACGTGAAATTATGCAACCTTTAGCCATGCTATATTGAATAATATGGCCCAGACTTTGAATTTTGTTATGTTAGTATTATTAATGAATAATATGGCCCAGACTTTGTATTTTGTTATTTTGAAAAATATATTCAAGTGGAAATTCATTATTTCGACTTAATAATACTCATTTCCATAATAGTGTGTGACCTTAGTCATTTACTATAAATTTTTCATAAAGTTGATTTCCAAAAAACATTTTTCTAAACAGGTATATAATCATGATATGCTGCTTTTAGCTACCAAGTATCACGTTGAAGGGTGATGCATCTTTAACCCTAGATACTTCTCGTGATGTTTAAAAAGTTGTATAATCACACTTCAGATTTGAATGAGATGAACATACACGTATGGATGGATTTGAACGAAATGAACAGGATTAATTAAAGACACAACTAGAGGGTACATGAAAAGGTTGATAGGAAACCGGTCACTCAAATTGTAAAAACATATATATAATTTTGTATGAAATATTAGATAACAAACTTTTGGGTTGCTTTTTTTTAATTTTTTTGACTTGTTTTTGTTTAAATTTTTTTACTAATTTTAATATTTTTTTACCTTCAATGCTAGTTTAATTTTTGGAATGAAAACATATAAAATAGTGTAAATTTTATTATTTTACACTAAAAATTAAAACTAAGTAATACTAAACATGTGTATTTTTATGCACGTTTACCCTTGTATAGGTTATGCAAGTTACATAAGTTGTAATCTTAAACATGCTTATAAAAATAAGCATGTTTACTCCCCTTACGATTGCCACGCATCTAGCCTGAATTTTAAATTAGTTAGTTATGGTAGTAGTATGTACATGTCCTAATCTAATCCATGGTTTCCCTGTTCATTAAATTCTATTAGGTTATGTGTTATAAAGTAACTAGAAAAGTAACCCGCCGCGATGCGGCGGGGCTAGATTTATATTTCCATTAAGTTGATACATTTTTGCCACAATCCTTTGCGCAACTTATGTAACTAACATTTCTCCCTTTCAAATGTCGCAAAAAGTTCCCAAGTAGCCTTTGATCCATCAACATATTCGATATCTGCAGAGTTCACATTTACAAATTACAATGCAAAACCTCATACTATTACCATGAGAATATTACAAGCCTCACCCTACATATACGTGTTAAAGTGACAATTTGAACCCACTTGGGGTACATCTAGGTTATGTTTAACCTCTAGCGTCCAATTTTAAAAAAGGAAGTTAAACCAAAATAGTCAATTAGGTCGAAAGTCAACCAAAGTGTATTTTTAATAAACACGACCTCATAAATCGCTTTATGTGAAAATCAATAGAATAAAAACTGTAACAATAGAGTTTTAGTGGTTTTAAACAAAAAAGAAAACATAAATGTTGAGTTTTACGTGTTACCGACCCGCCCGTTTTGTCATCATGTTGTTTGGTTACGTGTATCATATTCAAGTGATAGCACAACACAATGGGTGTATTCGCTATTTACGATAGTGAGATAAATGACCTTATTTCCAAAGAACATTTTGGTGATGTAGGAAATCGCCTTGATAAATTTCAGCTCCAGAAATTGGGGTGTGAGTTTCAACTTATTTGCTTCAGCCTCTTTCATAGTCCTACACTCAAAAGGAGTATCATTCTAACTTAAAACACTGGTACAAGAAATTAATAGAGTAACTCACTGGTAATATTTGGCATCAGCTAAGCTTTTTTCTCGAGCAATGTACATGGCATTCTCAATTTCTTTTTGCATTCTCAAACTGTCTTTTTCCATCAACTTTTGTTCCATTACAATTTTGCTGACATAAGCATTCTTCTCGGCTTTTGTAATAGCTATCTTCTTTTGTGTTTCTGCTTCCTTCTCAGCAACCCTCTGCCTTTTTACTGCTACCAACACCTATACACACACACATCATGATCATTACAAAAATATATTATGGTATTGGTCAAAGTTCACCAGGTTTCCTTATTTTGTATATTGAAAGGTAGACAATTGATCTACCTTGGTGCGTTCTTCTTCCATCTGTTCAAAATTCCGCCTTACCCTCTCAGGGATTCTAGGCTTTGTGACACGGACACTAATAATTTCAATGCTTGGTGCATAACGTGTACAATCAGCTTGAAGGGCATCTTTCATTGTTTCATCAATCTGAAATTTTACATTTTGCGCTTTATAAATGCAAACGTTTGCAACAATCACAATGCCGAAAAGGGCAAGCCTATAAAGCTAACATTATAAATGCATTTATGTCAATACCTGATCAAACATGTCGATATAAACTTCTTGAAGGGAGTGAACACTGCAGAATTGATTGATCTAGTGATGGATTTTGTCGCATATCCCGTAAGGCCGTAATTGAGAAGGGTCTCATAAACAGCTTCCTTTTTTAGGAGGTTAACAACCTGTAGACAAATATAATCATTATATAAAGGGAGAATTGCAAATATCCCCCTCTATAGCTTTTAAATTGCATATTTACCCAACCTAAAAAAACAATTGCATATATCCCCTTCTTTAATTATATTTCACAAAATTCCAAAATTGTCCTTTCAAAATTTTCAAAACCCTAACAAAAATCACACTGCAGGAGAGACAATATAAAAAAAACACGCAACAAAGGGGAGATAACTGTTCGGTTTCAGCCGGCGTTGATTACAGTCGGCGTTGGGGAGATGACTGTTCGGTTTCAGCCGGCGTTGGTTTCAGCCGGCATTGATTACAGTTGGCTTCGGTTTCAGCCGGCGTTGATTACAGCCGGCGTTGGTTCGCCATTAGTTTTGATTTGTGTGTTAAAATTAATTATATAGTGAATTCCTACAGACCTACTAAGGGATTTAACCAAAGCGAATTTAGTAGCAGCATTCTTCATTAAATCCTAAAATTCCCATCTGTCTCTTAGTAGTATCTAAACTAAATCCCCTTTGGTTTTTATTTAAACATTTGATAAATCTTTAACTGCACACAATTTTTTTTGGTAGAATATTAAAAAATTGTTGTGATTCTGTAATTGGCTATGGTAATTCTGGCCGTGGAATCTCCATTATGACTGTTAAAACTGAACATTACACATTGCCTCCCAAAGATATAGATAACATACAAAGAACTCTGTCCCTAAATTGAAACAATTAGGCATCAATTTAACACAAAATATCTGGGATGAATTTTCAAATACAAACAAACACTGGCATCACTAAAACAAACCCTAAGAGTTCCATAACCGAGCAAATGTTTCTTTATAAGTAACAAATAATAGAATGTATCAAGCAAGCAACATAGTGTTGTGATTGTGTAAGCATATGATATGAAGTATTCAAGTCAATATGTGTGGGTGTGTTTACCATGGAGACGATGACAATTAAGGTAAAGAGGACGGCGACAATAGCGGTGCAGTCTACATTTCCTTGTTGGCGAAGTGGTTCTGGCGGCGGTTGCTACGGCAGTGGTGGTTTTGTTCCGGCGGTGGTCGCTGCGACTTCCGTTCACCGGAGCTTGGTCGGAACTTGACCGGATTCATGCCGGAATTATTTATTACCGGAAAAGGTCTGAAAGGACACATCAAGAGCCAGCCGATCTAACTGAAATTGTAACATGATAAAAGACTTACCGGATCTTTGCCGGAGACTCGTCATACTTCACTGGAACGCACTCCTCATCGATGATTCTTTGTGTGTCGCTCATGTAGGTGGTAGTTGAAAAGCGCCTCCGTGCGCGACTGGTAAACCACCGTAAACGATGGTCCTTCCACCGTTTCTCTCTCTCAACGAATCTGCATCTCTATCTTATGATTCTCTATCTTCTAGAAATATAAAACTTCCAAAAGAAGGTTTAGTGTACAACCAATATAAGCAAATGTACAGGTTATTTATGCATACAAAACAAATAAAGCAAGAGTTACAAGTACCTATTGCACAAGTATGTTGTAAATTAGAGGTATATATAATGCCCCGGTGAGGTGGCATATGAAGGGACTTGAAACCCCGGCTCGAGAGACGTGAAAGGCCACCTTTGTTGTTTTCATAACGAGCATGAGATGATGAATGTTGGTGAGTCTGAAGCTTTTCAACCAATCAGATTTCATCTCTACTTTTTTTTCTTTTTCTTTAATTTATTTAACTAAAATAATATTTTTAATGTGTGATGGGTAGTAAAAACTTTCAAAGACATTACACACTAAAAGTGAAAAAACAAAGTGAGTGAGAGCTCGTGCATACGTGGCATTAATGTTGTAGTCATTTTTTGATGTGCCAGTAACAATTTATAAAACGATAACACATGGTATTGGGGTATATGAGAGGCCATGGCTTTAATCTCTTTTAGGGAATAAAACGTACTTTAGAATTATGGCCTTTTACGTAGTATGGTGTTGGTGAACTCTTTTATGCCTCACGATTTCAAGAATTTGCAACACTAGTCGATAAATCAAACAAGCAAATGAAATTGGTTTGTTACGTGAATACAAGCTAGACTAACTCATATACAAATGAATGACGATTCATTCTTTCGTTCGTTCAGATGATTGGGATGTAGGATGGAAACAAAATAGTTTGATTTACCGTCTGATCGAAGACATTATGGATCTATTATAAGAATTACGTTTTTTCAATAAAAAAGTGATTAATCAATTACAATTTAATTATGAAATATGGTAGTTTATCTATATGTATTTTTCAAGGCACAAGTATAAAACCTTATCGAACACCTTATTGAATCCAAAGGAAGTCAAGAGTCAATACGTCTCTATAACAGGTAATGACATTTAATTCTACTATTACTCTGAACAAATTAAATATAAAACATATAAAAAACAATTCACAATGGTAAATGTTTTGGCATAATCTTTTGTATAGAATGATGTAGTTTATAAAAGTTGTTATAAAGTTAACATGTCCAACACTATAATGTGATTCTAGATTTAAAACAATTTGCATAAAGTGTGAAAACACCATATAAAAGTTCTGCATTATTATTCTACATTTAAGCTTGAGTTATGATTTATGATTAGACGATTACAAAATACAAACAAATAATTAATGAAAACATCCGAAGTTGTACTTATGTGTTTAAGAATGTGTACACGAGACCAAATTCTTTGCCTA
Source organism: Helianthus annuus (assembly GCF_002127325.2). Classification (NCBI taxonomy): domain Eukaryota; kingdom Viridiplantae; phylum Streptophyta; class Magnoliopsida; order Asterales; family Asteraceae; genus Helianthus; species Helianthus annuus. Next base: position 48,154,023 of record NC_035440.2, on the reverse strand, counting down.
CAAACAATAATTAATGAAAAGATCCGAAGTTGTACTTATGTGTTTAATAATGTGTACACGAGACCAAATTATTTGCCAATATATCTAGATCTTATCTTGCAATTATGCAATCTTTAACCTTACTATATTGCTTGATATGAGGCGAGTTTTGGATTTTGTGTTTTATTATATATTATATAATTAAATGAAGTGGGCTTCTCATTGAATCTCAATGTGTTGAAATAATTTTATCCATCATATGTGTCTAGGATATTAGTGACACGGTTTAATATTTTGAATTCCGAAAGCGGACTCTAGCAACGATCACTATTATCCGTGCATATTTAGTCTATTAGTGTCAGTCCAAATTATTTTGGGCGATTGGTCAAAATCAAACATTTCGAATGTGGTTCGAATTCTTCGTATTTTTCATGCTTGCTTGGGGCTCAAAATCAATATGTCAAAAACAAACATCTTCGCTATTGGAGTGGGTTCGGCGGAGATTAGTGAAACGGCTAATCTCATTGGATGTAATACGGCCAGTTTCCATTTAAATACCTCTGTTTATTAGTTGGTGCGAACATGAATCGTGTTTCTAGTTGGAAACCGGTATATGACATATTTGATGCAAGACTTGCGAAATGGAAGGCATCTTTATTATCTATTGGTGGGAGGATTACGTTTATAAAATCGGTTTTGGAAAGTTTGCCCAACTATTATTTTTCCTTATATAAGGTTCCAGTTCAAGTCGTTAAGGATCTCGAATCGAAAATAAGGAATTTTCTTTGGAGTGATGATGCTTCGATTAAGAAACTTCATTGGGTTGCATGGGATATGGTGACGCTTCCTAAGGAGAGCGGAGGAATCGGGATCAGTAAGCTAAAAAATATTAACACGTCTCTTCTAGCTAAGTGTGGATGGAGGTTTTTATCCGACAAAAATAAACTTTGGACAAAGGTAATAGAAGCTATTCATGTGACGAGATCGGGATGTGATTTTATTCCGACAAGAAAATCGATGGGAGGAGTATGGTGCAACATAGCGGGTTTGCTATCGAAAATTCAAGTTGACGGAATCCAGTTAAGGAGATTTTTTAAAAGCTCGGTAGGTAACGGTTTGAATACGGCTTTTTGGCTTGATCCTTGGATTATTAATGAGCCTCTGAAAGATAGATTTCCGGAACATTTCAAACTTGAGCTGGATAAGAAATGTAGGGTGGCTGATCGGATTAAGCACCTAGATAACGGTCGGTTTTTGGAGTGGCAGTGGAGTAGATCCATATCAGTAGGTCTAGAGGTTAATGAGTTATTGGATTTATGCAGCTTGTTATATAATTTTGAGCCGAAAGAAGATAGCGACAATTGGAGCTGGATTGGGTCAGCTGATGAAGAGTTTAGCGTGGCAGCCGTAAAAAAACTCTTAAACAAAAACAGGTCTGATCCGGTAGTTCATGTTCATGATTGGTGCAGATGGCTTCCCTTAAAGTGTAACGTTTTTATTTGGAGATCCGAGTTGAACAGGATTGCGACGACGGAGGCTTAAATAAAAAAGAAATATTGAAGTGACGGATCCATCATGCTTGTTCTGCGGCAAGTGGAAGAGACGGTGGAACATTTATTTTTCTCTTGTTATGTTGCTGCGACTCTATGGGGGCATATTTGTAACTGGTGCAGGATCCCAAATTTCTTTATATTTTGTTCAAAGATCTTATCGAGGTTCATGAGCATGTCGGGTTGAGGGAGCAGCAGAAAGAAGTTTTGAAAGGGTTGGTTAGACTAGGGTGTTGGAGTTTATGGAGGGCAAGAAATGGCATCAGGTTCAACAACAATCCTATGAAGATCGATAATATTATCGCTTAGATCAAATCGGTGGGATTTTTATGGTATAAAAGTAGATCAAAGAATAGGAACATTAATTGGGAGGATTGGTGTAAGTTTGTAAATATGTAGTTGTGTTTCGACAGCCTCGTTTTGAGGTGTGTCTACGTTTTTAATGAAGTTAACTTTTCAAAAAAAAATATGCGCGGATATAAACAAAAATTGTGCTGGTTTTTTAGCGATGGATACGCGACAAATCTTGACACAAAAACTGAAAAATTAATTGAGATCAGTCGGTGATCCGTCATTAAAAGTGTAATTTTTTTAGTTTCTAGCTCCACAAGTCAGGGCCGTCTCCGAAAATAAAAAAAAATATTTGGCCCTGTTCGAGATAAAAAATTTGGGCCCTGTTCGCAAATATTCATACAATATAAACTCATCAATCATTCAATCAAATATAAATACTAAAAATTCATATTACTACGATAATTGTTATGAAATAGATAAAACAAATTAAGCAGACCCTTATTTTTGTTTATTACACTTGGGCTTGTTAATTGGGTTTTAAAATTGGGCAATTTTTATTAACTTTTAAGCAGGCCCTTATTTAAAATACTTTGGGTGTTTTAAGTAGGCTCTTATTTATAAAAACATTCAGATTTTTTTAAATATATATATATATATATATGGACACATGGCGCTCTATGGATGATTTCAATTGTATTTTCCCACCTAAATAAATAGATATTATGACTATTAATTAATTTAAGGTCATCTATAAGTTAGTTGAATTATCTTTTTATTTTTTACTCTTTTGTTTTTCCTATCTATTTATCCTATATGCACTAAATTAGGAAGTGATAATTGTTATGTGGCAATTGCAATCGTTGAGAGGTGAGCTTTTGATAAACCAAATTTATGGAATTTGAAAACTCAATGGACGAGGATAAATTTAATTGGTTTAAAAGGTTTTCTAAGATTATTAAAGAATTATTTGAAATTTATAATAATAATAATAATAATAATAATAATAATAATAATAATAATAATAATAATAATAATAAGTTGGTACACTAACATATGGACTTTGGAATTAACATTGATATGCAAATCATAACTATTTCAGTAATAATAAAATAAGCATAAATAATCTTTTTAATGTAAAAATATAAATGAAAATACAAGTAATAATAAAATACATAAATGATAACCTAACAAAAAGTATATTTTAATAAAAAATATATATGTCTTGACGACTATATATGTTAATCGATTACATTATATTCAACTCGGTCAATACACGTAATTTTAAAAAATATAACTCTCTTTTATTTACTTAGTGTATAAAATTATATGTATTCAAAATTATATCGTATGCATTCAATTTACAACATTTATGTACAAATACTTAGTATTGTTATAACTAAATTTTCAATTAATTTAATTATCTTTTATAATTATTTAATTTACAATATTTATGTACAAATAATTATATAGTAGTTATGGGTAAGGTTATTGTAAAAAAGGTTAAAAGTGTGAGAAATGTGAGAAATATTGTGGAGATGACATGTGTCCTAAATCTAAATTAATTCAAAAGGGTAAACAAGTAATTTTATCATTAATTCAATTAATTAAAAACTTCTCATAACCGCCACCTTAATTATAGGAACTTGATTTTTTTTAAAAGATCTCTATAAGCATCATTCAGCAAGTATAGAACACCATTCAGTAAGTATATAACATCATTCAGCAAGTATATAACACCATTGAGTAAGTATATAACACCATTCATGGACTAAACATCTGATCGAAACATATTTTTTTCTTTATATAAGTATAGCAATATGGTACTCATATTAAAGATAAAAAAACGCTCGTGTTATTATGGTGTAATTTTTTTTAAAAGTTACGTATAAAAAGTTATTGACGTTTAAAAAAGAGGGGGGGAAGTTACATGTGTATTATTGTTAGTTTCTTAATTCAAAAATGTTAAATTTACCTATATACCCTTAATCTAGAAAATTAATATATTTAATAGTAAACATTATTTACAATTTTGCCATTATGATCTCAATCATTAGATCATAATCTAATGGTGTAGATTCTTTCTTACCTTTCTCACAAAAAAACATTTTTTTATAGGAACCTTTACGTATATATATATATATATATATATATATATATATATATATATATATATATATAGGGAGCCGCTAGAATGAGAACCACCCCGAGTTGTAAGAACCGCGAGAACCACACCATCCGGGGCGCCTTTTACCATGATTTTTTTTTTTACAACTAGATGTGTAAATTATAAACACATCCGTAAAAAAAAATTTAAACGCCCCCCCCCCCCCCGAGGGGGTAGTTTTTTACACCACAAGTTTGGTGAAAAAAAAAAAGAAAAAAGAAAAAAAATAAAAACACCAAACTTGTGGTGTAAAAAACTACCCCCTTAGGGGGGGGGGGAGGGGGGGCGTTTAAATATTTTTTTTTTTTACGGATGTGTTTATAATTTACACATCTAGTTGTAAAAAAAAAAATCGTGGTAAACGGCGACCCGGATGGTGTGGTTCTCGTGGTTTTTACAACTCGGGGTGGTTCTCATTCTAGCAGCCCCCTATATATATATATATATATATATATATATATATATATATATATATATATATATATATATATATATATATAATTTAAAATTAATTTTCAGGCTCTTTATTGATTTGGGCCTATTCGCATGCCCATCCTGCACCCTTAGTTAGCCGGCCCTGCCACAAGTAAAAATAATATATTTCTTGTTTTTTAAATTCCATCAATAACACTGCAGCTAAAACATTTGCTGATGATTGTCGCTAAAGTGTGTTGACCGACACTTCGATTTTGAGAGATTACCATATCACCCACCTTCAACTAGTCTTTTATCCGTAGATGAAAGTTATTCTTATTGTAGTGTAGTTTCCATCCCATTCATCTACACAACTAGCAAGTTCCATTCAAGGACATCACTCTTGACAGCTAACTTCTAAGAGACTTGGGGCTTGTTTGGTAACTTCTGAATGATTAAGTGCTGAATCAGTAAGAGGTTTGAACCATTAAGTGCTGAACTAGTAAGAGGTCTGAACCATTAAGAGTCAGTATATGCTTAACCCTTCAGAGGCAAATGTCTAATCAATTCAGATTAGAGGTCTTAACCATTCAGACTATGTATAATAGTTAACCATTTAGAGACAAATGTCTGAATCTTTCAGACATCTACTCACGAAACATATAGTCTGAACCATTAAGTGCTGAACCAGTAAGAGGTAACCATTAAGAGCATCATTAAGAGGTAAACAAACAACCCCTTTGTATATAAGAAAATGTTCAAATGTAACACCTATCTATATATGATGAATGAGTAAGCCGTCACAACGGGGACATTTTTTTTGTGTTTTCAACCGTTTCCAGTCACAAGAGGGATTGTTGGAAAACCAGTGGAAAAATGATGTTCATTGTATTTGAACACATATAGTTGTATGTAAATGTGAGATATAAAATTTAAAATTTGTAAGTATCCGAAAGGAGAGATTCACAACTAGCGAAAATGTGTCCCACATAGAAGCCAAGTGAAGGGCTGAGATGCTTGGCAAGCTTATTCAATTGGGGTTTACTCTCACACCTATGTCTATACATTGGGCTGTTATTTCTTGTTCGAATGGCTTAGAAAATTCGAACTTGTGTATGCCATAAAGTTTTTATAAATCGGCATCTCTTTTGGTGTTTGATGAATGAGCCCAAAGCAAGATGGTGCACAGTTGGATGGTCTAGAGTTGGTTCCTTGGTTCAAAGTTGGTTAACTAAACAAATATATTTAAGAACAGACAAAAGCAACGTAATTAAATAATTATATTATACATATAGGTCATTCTCACGTGTTGTGACGGTTTTGTTCAAAATAAAATTTATATCAAAATGTGGATATATATAAGGGTAAAGTGTAAAATACAATATCCCTTAACGTACAGTACGTACGATATAGTGAAATCGCATGTTATAAAATAGCATGGATGAAATCGCATGTGATAATTTTGATGAAATCGCATGTTGGTTTTTTGTAACAATTTTGCATGTGATAATTTTGATAAAATCGCATGTTTGTTTTTTGTAACAATTTCGCATGTGGTAATTTTGATGAAATCGCACATTACAAAATTAACATGCGAAATTGTTACAAAAAAAACAACATGCGATTTCAATGTAGGATAAAGATCTGACGGCTGAGATTATCGCGTACGTAATGTACGATAAGGGCATTTGTACGTTAACCTAACCCTATATATAAGAGTGTCGCAATGGTATAATAAGAATTTTATAAAACATCTATGAAAAAGTGACAATATATGTTATATCGATTGAAAACCCTTAAAACAAATGCTGACATCAGTTTTGATAATCTAATAGCAGTATCGATATTACCTGGTTGGTATCAGTTCATTTTGGAGGAAATGGCACCCATCTAGTAACTCATTTGAACATATGAACCCAACCAATACGAAGATATAACACCACCTTAACCCACTCAAACCCTAAAGAGAGGGGACACCTTTTTATTTAACCCCTCTCCCTATTTCAACCGACCATCCAATAGCATTCCATCTAGCAACGGGTTCGTGAACTCATGATTCAACCCGCATAGACAATTCGGGAGTTGCGACGGTGTTCCAGTGGAACCTGTCCCAGCCCGCGTGACCATTGAGCTTACTCCCGGGAACCCTTATTGGTATGGTACCCACAATCGATATATGATAAAAAAAATACAATATTTTGAACTTTATTTATGAAAAAGAAAAAACTATTTACAATAATTTTATTGAATGAAAGTTGTCTGGTGTTATCCCACAAATAAAGTAGTATAACCCAAAAAACAAAATCTAAGTTACATCCTTTTGCATTGGATGGACCATTTGTTTGATAAAATATGCCATAAACGACATATGACAGATAATCAACAAATGCACTAATTTAGTTATTTTGTGATAAAAAGTACTTCATTTCGTGTTGGATGGAAGAAACATAGATACAAAGACAACAACATAAAATTATGCATTTTTATATTACATGCTACGCATCTAATTTCCTTGAACTACCTGCTCATAGTCATAGAAGCGTAGCTATTAATCAAAGCCAAAGCATTGCTAGTTAAGCGTGCCACATTCACAATCTTTCCTCTCACAACACTTTTCATTTTGGGGTCATTCTTGAACCCTTCGGTGCACGTGTCCTCATCCGTCATTGCCGAACTGACCCATGTTTGTATGTCGCTCATCACTAGTCTTGAATCCTTGGAACCTGGTCGAATCATCTCGTCAAGTGATTTTTTCAATTCATAAACCGAGTCACTCAGCAACTCAATGCAGTCTTTCATGGCTGCAACCTCTAGAGGCGTCATGCCGTGCACTTTTGACAGTTTAACCATGGATGAAGAGGTGGTGCGGGTGGTGTCAAGGGTCACAGATAGAGCGGTTTGGGCTAGTAGCTTAGGGCTTGTTTGGATTGCACCAGCTCGCGTTGACAGTGAGTTGAAGCACAATGTTGGATAAGTTGTCAAACCACATGATGTTCTTATGAATTCAACATTTGTTTTCTCAAAGGCTAAGATAAAATTGATGGAGGAAGTAAAGAGAAGTATTATTATGAGGGAGTATGAACCTTCCATATTGTGTGTTTGAAGACTGAAGAGAACTATTAATGTGAAGCTAATGAGGTTGGTTATGAAAGTGGAGCAAATTCATCCACATTTATAGGAATGTGGTAATTAATTTTTTTAATTAAAAGTATAAATAATCTAACATATAATAAAAGACTCCAAATAATGCCACATGTCATTCTCTTCTTTAACCTCATAAAATTTATTTATATTTGTTTAATAAATTTCTTTTAATATTAATATTAATTAATAACCAATATATAGATATCACTTATTTTTATTCTTATCTTTATCTAAAATTAATAAATAACTTCAATTTTGCAATTTAGACCCTTTGTTTTTACTTTTAACCCAAAGTTTTTCATCTTTTGCAATTTAATCCCAACTCTTTTTTATTTTCAACTTTGGTCCACCATACTTTTCATCTTTCCCAAGCTTTTCGTTTCGTTCTAAATTTTGTGAGTTAACACACCGCAACGTGCGCGCGGAGTTCAACATTTTTCCGTATATTTTTTTCCTGTTTGACTGACCCGTCGCGTCACATCTACTTTTCTGCGTTTGACAAGTTCGTCCAACAAGCGGGTCCTAGATGAACTTAGTTATTTTTTTCTATGTTTTACGTTTCGGTTTAATTTCTCAGCAACGAGCGTGCGTGATTCAAAGATTTTACGTCTGCTTTTCGATCGGCGTTATTTTTTTTCCTGTTTTTATTTATTTTGTTTTTACGAGCTTTTCTGGTGTTGGTGATCGTTGACAATGGTATAGTATTACTACTACTTAACACAGTTTTATGACAACCGCTGCAACGCAGGGGCTTAATACTAGTAATTAATAAAATGATCTCAAGCTCTGATTATTTTTTGTATAAGATAATGTGAGGTGTGACAAAATACCTTGCAAGTGGCTCTTCAACAAAGTGCAATCATACAACCTTTAGCCATCTTATTGGAATTTCGATCTGATCGACATAATTCAATGGATGGGCTTGTCTTCAATAATATTGGATATGATCCACATTCTAGAGACGTATACGAAAATTGCATAATTAATGTGTTCTAAGTGGAACCACCCGGTGGTCAATTAAATAACGGAAACTCACCAAATCATCCATTTTGATGAAAACAAAATTACCAAAATAGTCATCGACTTTTAAATCTCTTAATTAATTAAGGCGGGATGTGTGTCATTTGGCGTGACAGATTTTCATCTATCACTACAAATTTCATTTTGGCTTGGCAGATTTTATCACCTTAGCTCAACATATTTAAAATGGCACACACCATATTAGATTCCATTGACGCAACAGATCAACATGACATAGCAGATCCTTTTTCTTGGGGGCACCAAACTTTTTTTAGTGATTTAGTCCACCAAAATGCATCAGCTATGATAATTGACGCATCAATACAAGACAAGTAAGTTTTTCTCTCTTTTTTAAGATGAATAGGTTGGCTCGACGATGAAGATTAAAGTGAATTAGAGTGTGAGGTTTAATCGATTTACGTCTATCTGTGAATCTTGATCTAACCTTCCTTTGATTTTCCTGTTTCATCCATTCGCGGCCTGTTCGTCTTCCGGTTTGTAGTTGTAGAAAGTTAGTGGATCCAGATTTTGATTGCTTAGTAGGTCTGTTATTGATTGCGACTATCGTGATAGTTTAGCTAGGGCGATACGAATCCTATTAACCTTTTAAAAATCTGGTATTCACCTAAAGCCGGGGGAGTATGGCGGGTTATGGTATTTATGAAGGGGAGATTCCATGGTCAGAAGTACAATACCGGAAGAACAAGAGGGCCCCTCCCGATGGCGTAGAGATGACGTTTCTGGTTCAAAATCTACCTAATCGGGTCTCAAAAACTCTGCTTTGGAGAGCATTTCAGCCACACGGATTCATAACTGATGCATATGTTGCTCGGAAGAAGGACTCAAGTGGAAATTATTTTGGATTCGTTCGGTACGTGGTTGCGGAAAAGGTGGACCTTGTTCTACAGGCAATGAACACAGTAAGGATTTTCGAAGCTAAGTTAAATGTTTCATTGGCTAAATATGATAAGAACCATAATAGGTTTATCTATACATCTGATATGAGGGGAGGAAGGAAACAATGGCAGGCGAAATAATCGGCTCCTATAAACGATAATACAAGTTTTAACAATAATCAAGCTAATACTGCTGGACCGTCAAACCCAGCGTTCGTTCGGGAGGGACAATCCTTTCTGGATTTGTTCCAAGGCAAGACTGTGAATAACGACCAGGGTTCGAAATCAATCACAGTGGATGGAAATGGTTCGGTATATGCTTTGCATTGTATTGTATTGGAAGATCCATATTAGGAATGGCAAAGGATATTGCGGCTCTTAACAATGTCAATCAGATCCTAGAAGCTGGTGGACTAAAGGAATTTGGACTATCTTACGTAAGTGGTTGAGTGTTTTGCTCACATTGCACAGTAGGCAAGATGCCAATCAAACAATGGTTGACTTAGAAAGGGTGCTAGCCAGCGTCTTTTCAAAATACTATGTCTGGAACGGTGAGGATTTACCACTAGAGCGAATTGTGTCTATACGAATCTCTGGTGTCCCATTCGTGTTAAGAGACAACGTGTTGTTTGAGCGGATTGGGTCGTTATTCGGAAAAATCTGTGACACCTATGTCACTTCAACCATCAAACAAATGCCAAACCAATGAAATATTGTATTTCATACTTGGGATTTGTAAAAATATGTGCATCGTTTGCACATATCAATTCTTGTTCGATTTCAAGCTTTAAATCGCTTTCTGGAGGGTTATACGCGCGCTGATGCGTAAATATAACCAGTTTAATGCAACGAACACTCGGGAATAGTGAAATAGGCTTAACATACCTTAGATAACCTTGACATAACTTAGAAATAAGTTTTGGATGGTTTGGTATGTTGAAATCAAGTTTGTTCGATCGCAGGGACTAATTGTGTCAAACTGCGAAACTATACCGATTTGTATAGTAACGAAAATTCCGTAACTTGATCATAAGTTAAAGATACCCTAAATATCCTTTACACAGCTTAGAAATAGGCTTTGAGGGGTTCGATATGTTAAAATAAACTTTATTGATCAATAGGGACTAAAAGCGTCAAAAAGTGCATAAGTTTGCATTTTCGCGCATATCTTACTTCTGAGTATATCCAGGCATCCAAAAATTTATGTAAGCATTAAAATATTTTATTTTAGTGTTTGGCATGATAAAATTTCATTCGTCGCTTAATTTGGATAGTTTTTGCGTTCGTTACGACTTCCGTCGTAATTAACCGAACAACGCAACCGTACGGCCAAACGAACCGACATCCGAGATATTTTTTGAGCATTTTTTGAGTTCCCTATACTTTAACATCATTTTAGAGCCTTGAAATGAGGTTAATGGGGCTTAAACGTATCAAAAACACCTCAAAATGCATGTTTCTTAAGTTCAGGGGCCATTCTGTCATTTCTGAATAGATTGGCTAGGTGGGCCGCGTAGCCTAATGGCTATGCTTACGTGGGCCGTGTGAACCTACCAGATGTGTAGAAAGTTGTAAACAGCTTGATCCAGCTGTTCCCATGTGTTGCAAATGGTTTTTGAGCATTCTATGGGCTGGTATTAAGGTCCCCTAGTATTGAAATACAATGGGCACACATGGAGGGTTGAGATTCAAGCTCGTTTATCGAGGAACGATCCTAATGGTTGTGATTTTCCTATAAATACCCACCATAGTTTCACTTCCTCCTCATTCAAATCTGATCTAAGATGCTCTAACTTGAAGCCTTTGCTTCATACCTGAGCTACTTGGATCAAGATTTGCTTGCAGGGACCCTTTGTAAGTATTCCTTCGTTCTTTTCTTTCGTTTTTAGCTTAAAAGTCAAACTGTGTTTGACTTTCTGCATTGACCAGTTTATGGTCAATGCGAAGTTCGTTTAAACTTCATAACGTTAGCATAATCACGATGGTTATAGTCCATACTGACTATACCTACTGATTACCACGTTATCTAGGCTCAGTGACGAGTCGTAGTTTCGGCCAAAATGCGTATTCTTGCGTATTTTGTAACCAAACTACATAGGTATCAAAACCGTTTGTTTTGATATCAAAACCTATTTTCTAACTTAACTAAACATGTTTTAGCATGTTTAGCTCGTCACTTTTAGATTAGTGCTTAGATAGAGTCGTAAGTCAAGCGGTCTAAACAACCGCTTAGACTTCCGAACTAGACCCGTTTGGTCGATCATTAGGATCCGACCAAACATGATTAGTGACCATAGTTGTATAGGGAATAACCTTCCGAGGTTATACCTTATGGTCACTTCGTTTAGTTAGTCATATGATAGGTAGTTTATATGCCTTAGGAAAATTACCAAAATACTCTTTTTATGCATAATTGATATTTAAGCATATGTAACCCAAAATTTTGTCACTTAACTGATTATGCAACCTAATTAAACATATTTAGGCATATAATACTTGTCATAGGATTAGTTAGGCGGTCCGAACGCGTTTTACGCAAACGACGCGTTAAAGTAGCGTAAGCTACCTAAATGGGTCGTGATGGGTCGTAAGCACTTAAGATAGGTTTCATTTTAGTATGTAGGCCTTGTTAAACCATATCATATGAGTTCCCACGCTCATTTGGTTCACGAGACCTCATACTATCCGATCTCCCGATTTAGGTCCGGTTATTTATGTAGTTACCTATATTAGGTGCCGTTTGATCTCCGTGCTCCCTCTAGCTTGCTTGGTAGTTGTTCAAGACTTCTAAGCACTCTCAAGTGAGTACATAGTCCCCTCTTTTACTGTTTTCAACTGTTTTGAGGTGAAACATGTGTACCTATTTGTTATGTTCTTGTTTTCAAAAGTATAATTGATTATACATACTAGTACTTATCTTTATACAAACTGAATGATTATTTATGGTTTAAACTCTAGTTTTTCTTAAAGATTATAAAATTAATGTTTGGAATAGTACTTATTTTGTTCACCAGACCGGTTGGTAGTATGATATAGCGCTATAGGATTTGACACCCCATTCCTGTTGTCATGGAATGTCTGAAACCAATTTATTTCTCCATCCAAATAGGGATTGCCTTTATGGCATTCCTATAGTCTCAAAGGTGTATTTTGATGCACTAGGTCTGAATGAATTCATAAATCACATTTTTTTGTATATTTAGTTATACTCCCAAAAATATAGTTTGATATGCTCTCATATGTGATATTGTACAAAACCAACATATCTTTTGTTAAAAATCCAAAACATAGTTTAATATGTTATTTTAAAAATCTAAAACATAGTTTATTATGTTATTTGTAAAACCAAAACATAGCTTAATATGTTATTTATAAATTCAAAGTATACTTTTGATATACTACTGAAAATTTATCTATTTTAACAACTAAAGTATATTTAAGATACTATTTATTCAACGACTGGTTTTTGGATTAGTGTTTAGATAACGGGACGGGTGTAATGTGATGAAAACATGGTAGATACGCCGCTGGTACTTCTTATATATAAGTGTTTTCATCACATTGCATACCGTGGCGTTATTTAGTGCACTTGGCTTAACGATTTTGGAACTGAAATATATTTTAGTATATTACTTATTCGACTTTCTTAAAACCAAAGTATATTCTTATATATACTATAAACCTTTTTATCAAAATATTGTTTTTCAAACGATATATATATATATATATATATATATATATATATATAAAAACTCATCTTTTTACCTACCTGTTTATTTATTACATCTTTCTTTTATATTATCTGTTTTCTTATCGATTTTATATGGTTTACAAAACAAAAACATTTTTACAAGGATCATGACTAACTTTTTTTAAACATTTTTCTTTAAGCTTATAAGTCGTGAATCCTAAAATCAATAAAACCTATGTATCTCACAGGTATTTTTATGTTGACGTACCTATTTTTACACATGTTTCAGGTGCTGTTATGTGATGATTGTTGATGCATGATATACATAGGATGGACTCGTACCTTAGCGACTTTAAAATTTGAAAGATAATAGTTGTACTTATTTGATTGTATTAGAACAATGAGTTCATTAATTCAATAAAATGAAATTATTTATTCCATGATTGTGAAACAATGATTCTGTTACAATACTCCTTGATGTTTCCGCCACGTTTTGTCGTTTTACGTGGTCGGGGTGTGACAGAAAAGTTGGTATCAGAGCCAATGGTTATAGGGAATTAGGTTATTAGTAATGCTTTGACCTAGACTATAACCTTCCTAGGACCCTAACACAAGTTATCTTGTGTTTAGTTTTAAAACAATACCGTCGCCTATCTTTAGGTGACAACCACAATAAGAACACAAATTTCGTTCCCGCTTTAAAAACTAATCATCTGTTCTAGGATGATTCATTATAAGGTTTTGAACCCTTTAAGTTTTCAAAATCTCGTCAGAGTTGGTCTAAATAATGTGAACACGTGCAAACTGGAAGGGTGGGTGCCTGTACCCTGAGCTTTCTGTCTAAGGCTAGAGTGTTCGTATAAATCCGCAATATCGGACCAGTCACTCTTACCTGAGAACTCATGGGGTGAGTGTCCACTTAAGGCGAGCATGTCTTCGCGATACATTATTTTTGACCTATTTACTTTGATTAATCACCGTGCATCGTTTGTTGCTTTGTGGTAACAAACAAATGACCACCATCTTTGCTTCATCAATTTTGTTTCATCTCATTCTTTTTGTCTAATCCTCTCACTTGTTTTCCTTCCTGTTTCCCCTTTTAGAATGCCTCATCGACGCGAAAATCCGCTTCCAAATGCCGAAATGGCACATATTATGGCACAACATATGGCTGTTGTACTCCCAGATACTATTGCTCAAGTGAATCAAGCCAACAATAACCAGAATGCTCTATGCAATTTCAAAAGCTTCAATTCAGCTAACCCACTCAAGTTTAGTGGTTCTGAAGGAGCAACTGGGCTCCTACAGTGGTTCGAGAGCATTGAAAGTATGTTTCGTCACGTTCAGTGTCCTGAAAATCAGAAAGTCGAGTTTGCTTCCTGTGTGCTTCCTGGTTTTTGGATTAGTGTTTAGATAACAGGACGGGTGTAATGTGATGAAAACATGGTAGATACGCCGCTGGTACTTCTTATATATAAGTGTTTTCATCACATTGCATACCGTGGCGTTATTTAGTGCACTTGGGTTAACGATTTTGGAACTGAAATATATTTTAATATATTACTTATTCGACTTTCTTAAAACTAAAGTATATTCTTATATATACTATAAACCTTTTTATCAAAATATTGTTTTTCAAACGATATATATATATAAACTCATTTTTTACCTACCTGTTTATTTATTACATCTTTCTTTTATATTATCTATTTTCTTATCGATTTTATATGGTTTACAAAACAAAAACATTTTTACAAGGATCATGACTAACTTTTCTTAAACATTTTTCTTTAAACTTATAAGTCATGAATCCTAAAATCAATAAAACCTATGTATCTCACAGGCATTTTTATGCTGACGTACCTATTTTTACACATATTTCAGGTACTGTTATGTGATGATTGTTGATGCATGCTATACATAGGATGGACTCGTGCCTTAGCGACTTTAAAATTTGAAAGATAATAGTTGTACTTATTTAATTGTATTAGAACAACGAGTTCATTAATTCAATAGAACGAAATTATTTATTCCATGGTTGTGAAACAATGATTCTGTTACAACACTCCCCGACGTTTCCGCCACGTTTTGTCGTTTTACATGGTCGGGGTGTAACAAAATCGGTTAGCCATCAGAATTTCCATGGCAATCACATGATAATTCGGATGGTGTGGTTACTATCGTAACATCTTAGGGGTCACGTATTGAGGAAACAGTGATTGTGAACCGGAAAAACCGTAAGATAGTCGTATGGGCCTCGGAACTTCCAGGTTGTTGGTCATCGGAGCTTGACGTCGAAAAACCTGAGTAGTTGTCTGAATGGGAGCCAAATGATGATGAGAGCCAAAAAGACGATGACGTGGTGGAGGAGGGAGAAATTACACCGACTCCGGAGGTTGAGGCACCACAATCGGTGCCGGACAATGAAAAGTCGCCGGTAAACGAAAATTCAACGCCTAAAGTCGAAGAGTTTATGGAACATGTTATGACGCCATATAACAATTATGATTCCCAAATGCATGAGCTGCATGGGGATAGGAATTCGGCGGACCAAGTTCCAAGGACAAATTATGAGAACGAGGACCCCAACCCTCTTGCTGGCACTTTCCAAACTGGTGGGCCAAACCTAATTAATTTGGAGACTAATCAGAAATAGCCCAATACCCCTGGTTTTAACATGGATCCAACAAATACTTTAGGCAAACGGCCCAGAGCATTTAGAAGCCCACCTTCTTCGGGGTCTATGCAGGGCCCACCTAGTCGCTCTTTTTGTCAAATGCGGAGACTGGTGAAGTATCTATCGGCCTAAACACCCCTGCTAACGTTAATGGATCTGAACGATGTACTGAAGACTCAGAAGAAATTATGTAAGTGGTTCAGCGAAGCCCCCGGAGGTCATCGGCGCAGCCGTTGGGGTCGAATTTTAATCTGGATCCAGGTACACATATTCCTGTTTTCTCTTTTCTCTGATCCTGCATCAGCAGTTAACTCTCGAATTAATTTAGAACTGGAAGCAGAAATTACTAAGATGGTTGATTCTAAGGTGGGTATTAATTTAGAGGGATTTGAAGAGGAAACCAAGAAGTTGATTGAGGATGAAGGTGTTAACAACGGTTTTCAATTAGTTGTCTATCTATAAATCTTAGGGGGTGAGGAACCCTCAAAAGGTGGACTGGGTCAGGGGCTTGAAAACCAATTACAACATTCATTTTCTATCTATCCAGGAAACCAAGCTGAGTAATTCCTCTAATTTCATGGTCAACTATTTTTGGGGACGATCTATTTTTCATTAAGCTGCGGTGGACTCTCATGGTTGATCCAATGAGAAGTGGTCCGATCCTTGGTCTTCAAAACAAGACACCATTAGGACTCGTTACAGGAATGGGGTTATTCCTGTAATCACCCTCCAACGTGAGACTAAGTATTCATTGGTGGGAGTAAAGAGAATGAGTAGAGAGAATAATGTGTCGTACCTTTGTAATGAACTCCTCTATTTATACTTATGGGTAGTTTCTAGGGTTTCCCCATATTTTGGGAAGTCAGTTAGGCGACCCCTACCTTATCGGAGATGTATATGCACGAAGATATATGGGAATATCTTCCTTATTTATGACTTTCAAATGGTTAGTATTTGACCCGAGGCTTGAAATCTAGAAAATTTTTAATCCGGATGTCGGATTTTAACTCCATGTGATGGAGAATCAAATTACGATCACGTAGGAAGAAACGTGACTCAAATCGGATAAATAACGAGCAAGTTATAACTGTTTTCGTAAAAGTTAAGATTGCTGGGAAATGCAGGTTTCAAAACAAAACCTGCTGGAGAACTGTAATCCTCGCGCCACGTGACGGAGGCCAAAAATTGGGGCGCGACACGCGACAGGTGTTGGGAATCCTATCGCGACACGCGACGACCCCCGGAATTGAAATTTCCTTGTTTTTGTTTGTTTGACTCATGGGACTTGTTGAAACTTCTTATAAAACTATCAAAACTAACATTTATGTTTGTTTTGACTATAGGTGAATGTTATAGGCATCCCGATGAAGATCAAGCGAAGAACAAAAGCCGAACACACATCTAAATGAAGCTTCCGTGTTAAACCTTGTTTTGTTTAGTTAAGAGTGAATTATGTAAACACTCATGACTAAGTTTTTGAATGATTTGAACATGTTTTAATACTTAAGATGTAAAGGTTTTATTAAGTGGCATTTTTATGTAAAATGTTTACTTTAATGATTTAGTAATGTTAAAATTACTAAGGGTCATACAAGTTTGAATGACCGAATCGGGTCATTCCTCCACACTAGTTAATAACCATTTTAATGTAGTTGTAAATATGTATTCCTTTACGACAATATTCCCGGTTTCCTCCCAATACCACGAAACCATGTCGAAGTTGTTCGGATTTGGTTCGTAATCATAAAAAATAGCAAAAAGATAAAATAAAATAAAATAATCAATTGTGTTTGACCCATTCGATTTTAAACAAAACTTTTATCGAAATATAGAAAAAAATAAATACGACGCAATTTTATAAAGCATAATATCGTAATAAAAAATGGAAAGGTAAATAGTCTCGATTTAACATATAAAAACTAATTTTGAGGTTGCTTTGATAGCCTATGCGTTTTTCTTCAATTACTATTTACATAACCACTCATATGACTCAGAGAGTATGATCAAATACAAACTACATTTCATATACAAACTGTAAGAATCATTTAGAAAGTGTCATGTGTCATCCAACCAATCATATAGAAATGGTAAAATGATAACTTGAATAATATCAATTATCTCAAATTCCTTATAATTATGCTAACAAGCAATTTATTCTTCATTTGGATCTTTTTTTTGTTTTCAATGTGCTGATTTCATTTCACATATGTGCTAAAATCAATTCTCTTGATTAATTTTCATGTGCTAATATAATTCAAAAGTGTTACTTTTATGTATGTATTGTTTTAGTATGTGCTAATTTAACTTTTTTTAAGTGCTAGGATCTGTTCTTATGGTTTGTAGGATAAATAAGGTTTGTACCGGAACCAGCCCACTGACTCTGTTTAGGATTGTTGTCACGTGAACTTAATTTTTAAATTATTTTGTGTTATTTTTTACCTCTCTTTGTTCGTTTTGCAACTGATATTTAAATTATGCCTTTAGTTCTTTTTTTCGACCGTTAGAATTTACAAGATTCTTAATTATTCTTTCATGATTTAAACAACTAAACAACAACTCTAAATTCGATTAAAGGATTCTGAGTAATGTTATATGACATTCTCTCATTCAATCTAATATAAAATTAAGACAAATTTGTTAAAAAAATGAATTCCACAACACAACATAATGATAATTATTGGTGAAGTCTTAGCAGAAAGGAGGTGACAAGCAAAATCAATCATATAAGATAATATTTCCACTCATTAATTCATTACATTTGCAGTTTGCCACACATTCACTCATTGCTACAAGGGAACCAAAACAAAATTATGCATTTATACATATGCTACATTAATTAAATTGTCTCTTTCTTACCTACTTAGAGAAGCATAACTGTTGATCAAAGCCAAAGCATTGCTGGTTAAGTGTGCAGCCTTCACAATCTTTCCTCTCACAACACTTTCCATTTTCAGGTCATTCTTGAACCCTTCGGTGCACGTGTCCTCATCCGTCATCGCGGAACTGACCCATGTCTGTATGTCTCTCATCACCAACCTTGAATCTTTGGAACCTGGTCGCCTCATCTCGTGAAGTGACCTTTGCAACTCGTACATAGAGTCACTCAATAACTCAAGGCAATCTTTCATGGCTGCAACCTCTAGAGGAGCCATGCCGTGCACTTTCGACAATTTAACCATGGATGAAGAGGTGGTGCGGGTGGTGTCAAGGGCCACAGATAGAGCGGTTTGGGCTAGTAGCTTAGGGCTTGTTTGGATTGCACCAGCTCGTGCTGAGAGTGACTTGAAGCAAAGTGTTGGATAAGTTGTTAAACCACATGATGTTCTTATGAACTCAACATTTGTTTTCTCAAGGGCCGAGATTAAACAGATTGCCGAAGTTAAGAGAAGTAATATTATAAGGGAGTATGAACTTTCCATATTGTGTGTGTGAAGACTGAAGAGAATTATTAGTGTGAAGCCAATGAGGTTGGTTATGAAAGTGGAGCAAATTCATTCCACATTTATAGGGAACTGAATGTTGTACATGTTGCAAGTGGATATTCACAAGCTGCAATAATTATACATCCATCAGCCACCCTTTATTGATCAGGAGAATTCGGATTTTCGTATCCGACATAATTGAGTTAAGAAGGCTTATCTTTAATTATTGAGTCTGCGAGGTATTCATTGGAGACACTGGGGTCTTCAAATAGGACAACAATTGCGATGTGGAATCACCCGGGCCTAATGAAACTATTCAACTTTCCAAACCACTTGCTAGTTGCCACTCTACTACTCTCTTACACACACATTCTAACAAACATGCAGATTTTTGTGTATACCAATTTTGCCAAAGCGTTACGGTTTTTATTATCTAGTAGATCTTTTGATCGAGATCACATTTCAAGAAGGAATCTAAGTGAAATTTGTGTTGGCAGTTACGTATCCCACCCCCTTTCGAGCATCCACAATGCTTTAAACTCACAAACCGTCACCTCAGCAGTCACATATCACTATATCAGATTCCAAACATCATTCAAAAACATCCATTTTTCTCACAAGTAATAAAAATTCAAACACCTGTTATAAAAATTAGAAAATATATAATGTGTATGTGAGAGAGAGGGGTCCAAATTCCGAACGGCCACGTTTAGTTCCAGATTGATGCATAGTAGTTCTAATATATTTAGATCACTAAATCTCTCAACTTAGTAGTTTGAATCATTTTCTTTGGGGCCAAGGTTGGATTAACCATTTTACAAGGTAGTTAAAACGATTAGTTGTACCGACTATTTGTTTCATGTGTATTGCAATCCCTATAAACACATTTGGAATCATGAAAAGTTATTTAACATTTTAAACATATATGCCCTTAACCTTTGGTGTATGATTCTGACTACTTACTGTTTGTTTAGCTAGAAGTATCCTTTGATTTTATATTTGAATGGTTCAAGTCACACTCACATGCATGCTTTCTATAAAAGTTTCTTCAAATAAATTTTATCCTTTTGCACTGATGTTGAGATTGGGCCCTGACTGCCCCAATCTTTTTTTGTACTAGTGATTTCCGAAAATATCCCATATTATGTATTCAATTACATTCATGTAGTTTCTCATACAAAGCACTTCGCGGAGCTTCTCTCCTACTACTTTCATTATTTTCTACTAACAATCAACAAATGCATTATGTGGTTCTCGAGGTTTTCTACTAACAATGAACAAATGCATTATGTTGATTATTTTCTACTAACAATGAAAATATGTTATGTTTTTTTTTCTAGCTAATGATCTTTTTGGCCTGTTACTAAATATGCCATACAGCAAAGGGCTTGTAGTTTCTAATGTTGTTTTGGTGTCCTTCTATGTGGTGAAAGTTCAAGTATTATGGGAGAAAAGGGGGTAGATTTTAGAAGTAGGTATAAAAATAAAATAAAAATCCCCATACACGTTTAGTAGTTTATTCCTGATTTAGCATCTACTTTACCGCTTCACCAAATAGGATATTAAATTGGTATGACTTCAACTACGATATAGAATTTGCATTCTCGTATATATCCCAATTTTAAATCCTAAGATCGAACTCTTTTATCTCCAAAACTAGGGCTCAAAGATGTATTGCCAAGGGGTAAGATGAAGGATTACCTCTACTAGAAAAGTATAGTTTTCCTATGTAATTTTGCAACACATTTCCCAATAAAAAAAAAAACCCTAAGGTAGTGTTTGGTATGCAAGAATGAGAGAGGAATAGAATGGACTATGATGAGAGAATGAAAAAAAATATGTTTGGTTGATCAAGGTAATGGAATCATCCATTAGATATGGCATCTCATTCCCTCAAATTCATTCCACAAATGCCACCACCACCCACCGCCGCCACCTTATGCCATCGACCACCGGCGCCGCCACCCGTCGTGCCACCGCCGACCACCGCCACCCTCCGCCACCAAACACCGGCCCCACCGCCACCACCCGTTGCCGCAACCACCCCCTCCGCCGTCGAACATCGACACCAACGCCACTATCAACCACCAAACACCACCGACCACCGCCACCACAACCCACCATCGTCGCCACCCTCCGCCACCTAACACCAGCGCCACCACCACTAACACCGCCCACATGCCGCCACCACCCTTCGCCACAACATCGGGACCACTTCCGACCATCGCCACCCTCTGCCACCGAACACCAACATCACTACCGCCACAACCTACCATCGCCATTGCCACCACCGCCGCCATCGACTACCGCCACCCATCGCCAATTTTATTCCTTCTTCTTTTCCTGCCCACCAAACACTACAAGGTAATGATTCATTCCATTCCCACATGGTAACCAAACAAGACCATGGAATGGAATGATCCATCTCATTCCTTTGTCTATTCCATTCACTCGTCCATTCCATTCACTCGTCCATTCCATTGCCCCATACCAAACAGACCCTAAGGCTGGTGGGTATGGAATGGAGCCACTATGGGATCTATTGCGCCACCTCAACGTCATGATTACACCACGTAGACATAGGGCTCCATTGCTTCTTCTCAATAATACTCATTTAATGAAATAAAGTCATCTTATTAAAAAAGGAAAAAAACAAAATAATAAAACAAAAAATGTGATTGGTTGAAAACATGGGCCCCACCACTTTCTCTCAATTGCAGTTCGCTATTGAATTGGTGAGAGGTCAATGACGCCCCCTCAATGGCGCCCATGTAATGTGCTAAAAGTGGTCTAATTAAATTAACTAAAATCAAACCCTAAACTAGACTCTCTAAGTTTTAAATTTATAACGAAGACTCTTTAAACCTAGACCACACAACCGGCAATTGTACCGGTCAATGTAGTATAGCCTAAGTAAGTCCGAGTGTCGGACCCACGAGACTCTACTGACTATGTATACTAAACTCTAACTAGACTGACTCTAACCTAACTGTACTTAATTGTTTTGTTGTTTGGGGGGGGGGGGGTTCTAACAAACTACTAAATTAACTAAATTAACTAAAGCTGAAGGGATGATATTCACACTCCTCGAGATATTTCACTTTGCACCCCTTCACTTCTCCCAGCTGTACAATCTGTTATAACCACTTAACAACACGTTAACAACTAGACCCACTGGCCTAACAGATAGAAATAACTAAACCCACATGAACGAAATGGCCCAAGTTTATTATTTCAACAAACACCATGTTTGACTAATTATTTTTATTGGATTTTTGGATTTAATTGTGGATTAAATAATTAAAGTAAACAACTTTGGTTCTTATAATCTTTTGTATATGCGTATTTAATCTTGTTCTTTGAATGATTATTATCCCTCATGTGGCTAGTTGAATGTCTTTGAAATAATAGTTGCTTGCTAGGTCGATTACTGTGTCTTTGATTATTAGATGGTTTGCTAGACGTAGTGATCCATAGGGGTATAATTGTAATTTGAAGATGGTTAAGTATTCTAACAATCTCGATAGCTGAGAGGTGAGAGGTTGTCGGTTTGTCTTTAGTGTTAGATTGCAAGGGTTAGATACTTTGTGAGAAGATCCCCTAGTTTCCCTTTCACTATTTGCTTATTGAGTCTAATCAAAAAACCATAGTTACCATTGACTTTGTGTGTTGCGAGGTAGATTGTCGAATAAGGGTACTTTATTATTCCATTAGGAAAGCCTGCGAGGAATCCTCTAAACCGGTATTAGAACAACTTAATAGGTTGCCATAGGTGTCTTCTCGAGAAGGGTTGAAGGTCCTGTTTGGTTATCCTTTAAGTTTAGCATCTTACGATCCCGGTTTCCACATTAGTTCTATAACCGATAGAGTTGTCTTACATGTGTAGGATTCTGACCTAGGTAGTGTGTTCCCCGTCATTTGAATTCGTCCTTAGTATTAGTTTATGTCCCCTTCAGCTTTAGTTAATTTAGTTAATTTAGTAGTTTGTTAGAACTCCCCCCCCCCCAATTTCTCTTTGTGTAAACTAGGGTTCTGGGCGATTTGTATTGTGCAGTTCAGTGTATTGTTTGTATTCTCTCATGTGCTGAGAGATTATCATAGCTACTTGGTAGATGATCATCAATTGATGATTATCCAGATTCGTCTTGTATTTCTGCTTTGGTTGGATCTTACTTTTGTAAGATCGTTTGGGATCTTGGGGGGTAAACGTTTTGGTTTGGGTTAATAAGAGTTTTGTCACCTTTGTTTTGTCGCTATATCTTTTTTCCATTGTTCTTATTTTTCTGCCTTCATGTTCTTGTCAAACAGCCAAAGACTACAATGATTTTTCAACTTTAATCAAGCTAATGCAATTCCTCATGGGTCTTGATGATGTATATCAACCTGTGAGGACAAATTTGTTGACAAGAGAACCATTTCCTTCTGTCAAGACTGCTTATGCTTTGATATCTAGAGAAGAGTTACATAGACTCTCTAGTAGTGGGTCAAAGGGTCACTCTGTATCATTTGTTGCTAAGTCTAATGAGTCTAATCAAAACTTTAACTCTAGAAGGAGAAACTTTAGGGGACCTAACCCAAATTTAAAGTGTACTAATTGTAACATGTTAGGTCATATTGTTGATCATTGTTTTGAGTTAATTGGTTATCCACCTGGTATGAAGAAGAGAACTAGTGGGTCTTTTGTTAGAAATAATAATAATAATAATAATAATAATAATAATAATAATAAAATCTGGTCCTTCTAGTTCTGTTGTGTCTACGTTACCGCTTACTCCTGAACAGATTTCAAAGTTAATAAGCTTAGTGGGTGATAAGTCCGAGGGAGATAAGGTGAAGTCTAATATAGGAGGTATGTCTTCATGTGTGTCAGAATTTGTTAGTTGTTCTAGTTGTGTGAGTTTCAATGATGATTATAGTTTGGTTGTAGATTCAGGTGCTAATCAACACATGATTAAAAATGATAAAGATATGTTTAATTGTGTTGATGTTTCTGAATGTGGATTAAAGGTTGGTCACCCTAATGGAACTAGTGTTAGTGTGTTAAAAATTGGGGAGTTGAGGTTAATGAATAATGTTGTGTTAAAAGATGTGTTTTATGTTCCTGAATATAGTGTGAACTTGTTATCTATGCATAAGTTAGCCAAGGATAATGCTATAACTGTCTTGTTTAATGAAAATAATTGTATGTTACAGGATTTGCAATCAAAGAAAATTCTGATGATTGGTAGGCAAGATAATGGGCTGTATTTTGTAGGTTGAGATGTTAATTCTGTTAATATGTGCTTTAATAGTGTTGTTAGGTCTAATTTGTGGCACAGTAGGTTAGGCCACCCTTCAGATCAGGTTCTGGCTATTTTAAAAGACAGTCTAGGAGTTAATTCTGTTGAACATGGTCTGTGTGAAATTTGTCATAGGTCTAAACAAGTTCGTGTTCCTTTTCCTCTAAGTGAACATAAATCTAAGGAAGTAGGAGATCTAGTTCACTTGGATTTATGGTCCTTATAAAGTATCTAGCTATGAAGGGTACAAGTATTTTCTGACTGTTGTTGATGATTTCTCTAGGTCTGTTTGGTGTTACCTTCTTAGAAATAAAATGGAAGTGAAAATTTAAAGGTTTTTTATGAAATAATTGTAACTCAGTTTAAAAAGAAGGTAAAATTGTTTAGAAGTGACAATGGTACTGAATTTGTGAATAATCAAATGAGTTTATTTTGTAAAACAAAAGGTATTATTTATCAAACGTCTTGTTCATATACCCCACAACAAAATGGGGTTGTTGAACGAAAACATAGGCATCTTTTAAACATAGCCAGAGCATTGATGTTTTAAGGTGGCCTAGTGGCCTACCACTGAGGTTTTAGAGTGATTGTGTGCTAACTACTGCTTATATTATTAACAGGCTACCATCTTTTGTTTTAATTGGAAAAATTCCATATGAACTAATGTTTGGTTTTAAGCCCTCATTGTCCCATTTAAGAAATTTTGGGTGTCTTTGTTTTAGTACGATCTTAAATGATCCTGACAAGTTTACTTATCTTGCTTATAAGTGTGTTTTCTTAGGATACTCAAATGTAAAAAAAGGGTATAAACTTTGGAGTTTAGATGAAAAAAAGGTTTTTTTATCTAGGGATGTTAAATTTTATAAACATGTATACCCTTTTAAGTCTAAACAGATTAAAGATAATGTTGTTTTTGATAAAAGTTTAAATCTGTTAAATTTTTTTGATCAATATGAGAAAAATACACCTGAAATTTCTTCTACTCCCGATGATGAAGAGGGTATAACTGGTGTTTTCACTTCGTCAAGCCTCCGGCGATCGGAGATAGAGAGAAAGAGATTGGAGAGAGATGGTGATGGGTGGCTTCTAAAGAGACTAGTTCGAAGATTAACACAGGGACTCAAAAAGTAATTTACCCTAAATTAAAATTAAAATATCTTTATAGGTAAATTACCAAAATATCCTTACTTTCATATGGCAAGTTATCAAAATACCCTTCTATTCGACCAATCCGGTGGTTGCAAGATAGGAGCCTTCACCAACTGTTCCTTCAACACACGAAACGCTTGCAAACATTCGTCTGTAAATACGTATATGAGAACCATATGACAAAACGCGGCATCAGATTCATAATTGATGGAGAAAGGTCTGGTGGCAAGAAAAGCTGCTTCTAGGAGGTTGTCAAGAAAAATATTATTCCGGGAAAATTAATACAAAATTTAGTATAAGAATACTTAACAATTACAAGAAGATACGTATTCTCGTACGTATAAATACACACCGGGCTACGCGGCCCGCTTAAGGGGCGGCCCAGATCTTACGCGGCCCGTATGAGGGTCTGGCCCAGCTTGTCAGAAGTTTCTTAGGGCATACCGGATTTTATAGGCGATTTATCAAAGACTTTTCTAAAATCTCAAGGCCTCTATAGATTTAAATAGCTTCAAACATTGTCTAACAACATCCACAAACCAAACACAGGTATCAAATACAAATCATCATAACTTTGTTTCAAGTTTGATAACTTGAGTCAGTCCATTTTAGCATTTCAACACTTGTCGTACTGTACTGTTTTTGATAAAATTAGAGGGCGGACTTTCAAAATCTAACATTCTACACTACAAAAATAATTCAAAACTGTCAGTGATGATTAGCAGTCAGTTCCCTCTACATCTGCCACTCCTGGACCAAGTAACTTAGAGTCTAGTGTAGAAAGTAGTGGTAGGGAGGAGTCTAGTCGAGCAGAGGACACTGCTGTGTCAGATGCTGAGATCAGCCCATCTGAGGGAAACCTTGTTGGTCTTAGGAGATCTTCAAGGAATATTTATGTTCCAAAAAAGTTCCAAGATTATGTTTTGTCCAATAGTGTAAAATACGACATAAACAAAGTTGTTAATTATGCTTGTTTGTCTGCTGGTACAGTTTGTTTTATTAGTAGTTTAAATAAAACTGTTGAGCCTAGTAGTTACAGTGAAGCTTCGAAAGATCCTAAGTGGATCGAAGCTATGAATTTAGAAATGGAAGCTTTGCTAAGAAATAAAACCTGGGAACTTGTTGATTTACCTGCTGATAGAAAACCCATAGGATGTAAGTGGATTTATAAAGTTAAATATAAAGAAAATGGTGAAACAGAAAGATACAAAGCGAGGCTAGTAGCTAAAGGGTATAATCAATGGGAAGGGTTGGATTTTGGTGAAACATTTTCACCAGTGGTGAAAATGGTAACTGTGAGGTGCGTTTTAAGTCTAGCTGTAAAAAGTGGTTGGACCTTGTTTCAGCTCGATGTTAACAATGCTTTCCTGTATGGTTCAATATCTAAGAATGTGTACATGTCTCTTCCTGAAGGTTATTATTCTAAAAATGAGACCAAGGTTTGCAAACTAATTAAATCGTTATATGGGTTAAAACAAGCGCCTAGAAAATGGAATGAAAAACTAACTGATTTCTTATTAATGTAGGTTTTGTGCAAAGTTGTTGTGATCATTCTTTGTATACTTTGTCAAAAAATTATGTGTTTATTGTTCTTCTTGTATACGTTGATGATATAGTGATTACTGGAAATAATGATGGTGAAATAAGTAGAATTAAACAACTTCTTCGTGATAACTTTCAAATTAAAGACTTAGGTATACTTAGGTACTTTCTAAGATTGGAAGTGGTTTATAATGATGAAGGTATATGTCTAAAGGGGAAGGTTCATTTGAGAAGAAAATTTAATTGAGAAGAAAATTTAATTGAGAAGAAAAAGAACAAATGGTAATTTTGTAAAACATTAAATAGTTTTCTCACTTATCTCATTTATTATCATTTTTGAATAATTAATTAGTCATAAAGACTATTATCCTCCACACTAACTTTTTTTGCCTACACAAATCAAAAGTTATCCTAAATATTTCCAAATTCATCCTACACATTGAAATTTATCATACACAACTCGTAATTTATCCTACACTTTAAATTATTTATTTTATTTTATTGAAAGAATATATATTTTGAAGATAACTTACAAATTATTTAATGTAGTTAGCTATTAAAGAGGAAGAGTACAAATTAATGACCTATGTAGATTTACCAATGTACCCTTATAGTAACATTAAATACTTCTATTAAATGAATTAAAATAAATCATTCTTATTGGTTGAAATTTCTTCTTTTTTCTTCTTACAAAAAATTTCTTCTCATTTGAACTGTCCATTATGTCTGAATCAAAGGAAGTATTGTTTAGATTTATTGACTGAATTTGGTTACCTAGGGTGTAAACCCGTTAACACTCCAATCGAGTTAAGTCATGTTATTAATAAAAAGGTTAGTGTAGAAAAGGGTCATTTAGAGGATATTACCAGTTTTCAAAAATTAATAGGTAAACTTATTTACTTGTCGTTAACCCGTCCTGATTCAGTATTTGAGTCAATTCATGCATAAACCTTTAGTTGTTCATCTTAAGATTGCCTTAAGACTTTAGAGAAACTTAAAGAAGTCCTGGAAAAGGTATCAAGTTTAAAAAAGGTAGCAATTTAGAATTGACTTGTTATGTTGATTCGGACTGGGCAAAATGTCCAGATTCGAGAAAGTCAGTTACTGGTTTTTTGCATTTTTTTAGGAGATTGTCTTGTTTCTTGGTAAAGCAAGAAACAAAGCACAGTTTCTCGATCAACAGGAGAGGCTGAGTACAGAGCGAAGTGCTCAGCCACCTGTGAGTTAGTCTGGATTGCTAATGTACTTAATGAGTTACATGTTGTAACAACCCTCGGTAAAACTAACACCCTCATAATAGTTCTGACCCCCTAGTATATCTTAAAATGTCCCAATATGTCTTATATTACACCCGTATGTGAAAACCGAGCTCGAGATAGATCATAACATATAAAATGAATTAAAAACAATAAATATTAAGCTGAGGCGGGCCGCGTAGACCCACCCCAACCATTCACGCAGGCGGTATCAGGGTTGAACCTGGTATCGTTGATTTCTTTAGTTCAAGCGGGTCGCGTAAGAGTTTATGTTAGTTAACGCGGGCCGCGTGAGATCATGAAACGCAGAGGCATCCTGAGCTGACACGTGTCGACATCGTGGCGGGTCTACAAGCTGACCCAGCTAAGCTACTCTGTTGACCAAGGTTAACGTGGGCCGCGTAACCCTGGCCTATGCTTTACGCGGGCCGCGTGGAGACCAGATTTCTGCACTATATAAGAAGGCCATCGGGTTTCACTTTCCGTCGTTCACGATTTCATTCTCAATCTCACTTTCTGAATTAGAGGCATTATAGTCGGGTATTATACCCCTAAAATAGCGAGGTTCTGCTACGATTTAAGTATTATAACCCCTGGAGACGTATTAGATACTCTGCACGATTGATCTAGGGTTCCGTAACAGCTGTCGTGGTTCTGCCCGACGTAGTCGTTGGAATGCTGTCTCGGGGAGGGTATTACTAATGTTAAAATGGGTTATTGTACTAACACACGTGCATTTGTGTAATTTATAGATTATTCCCAGGAAATCCTTACGAAAAACCTAAAACAGCAATGTGAGTTGATCCACTTTTTGTAAACCTTTTGTTAATTGTTTTTACAAAACCTTAAATACCTTTCCATGCGAATAACAGTTATTGAGTATTTGTAAGAATACAATTATCGTGGGTATGTTGGGGTTTTGTATACAAAATTTGTTACCACCTGGTCAAGGAGTAACATTTCCACAAGTCAGGTCTGACAGTACCAACGGGTGATAATTGATATAACTTGGAAACAAATGTAATTGCGGGATCGCCCTCAATACTGTTCACTGTGACTTTTTATTTAAACTTGATTAAACTGGGATTCACTCACCAGTATTTCCCACTGACAAAATGTTTTTAAAACGCGTTTCAGGTAACAAAATGTGAAAGCCAAATAGAAGCCAGCTGGACAGCACTGGAGGCTTGGAAAAGTGGCAATAAAGTTACCTAAAAACAATATAGATGTTTTGTTAAATAAAATAGGATTTATTCCTATAAAAGTGTCTACACTGAAAACTTGGGTTTTACCCATGTGTTTAATGTTATAAAATGTGGTGGTTTACTCTGATAATATATTTCCTAACTACGGTCCAAATGAAAATTTCCGCTGCCAAATTGGATAATAACACGATACCACCGAAACTGGCTCGCGGCCGCCTGTTCCCAGGAAGTAGGGATCGGGGGTTGTGACAGAAGGTGGTATCAAAGCTATGCCACTGATTCAGCCATAGAAGTGTTCTGCTGACATCAAAATTCAAAGTGTTAGGAAATAAATTACGGAAATACGTGCATAATTGTACTTTCTTGTTATGTGTTATCTGACTATCTGTTAGTTTACAGTATGAGCGACCAAGGACCATCTGACGCGTATCGTCAATTGTCTGGTTCGCCTAGGAGCGAAGGCACCTCCTCTTCTCAACCTGCCCTCTCAGGGTACTCTGCTGATACGGAAGAAGGAATCTTTGTGTTTAAGGTTCAGTCTGAAGAGCCATTTCCTTAGAAAAAGAGGGGATGGTTCAGTAGGGGAGCACATGAGCGTAGAAAGAGTATGAAAAAGTTGCAGGAACAGCGAGTGTTAGCCGCAGCTAAAAGAGAAACCGATGCCTATGCCCAGGATATGCTTAATAGGGGTATAGCTAATATCCATATTTTAGCAACCACTGCAGCTGACCCAAACCTAGAGCAAATGCTAGCACCTCAACCACAACCACCAATTCCTGATCAACCCATAGAAATAGAAAACCTTGGAAATCAAGTAGAAATGCATGATTTCAACCCGGAGGAGATACCTAGGGTACCTACACCAAATCCCCTAGACCCAAACGATTACGACCCCTGGTGGGACGATGTTAGGGACTATGTGCAACAAAACCCGATACAGGAAAATGTGCCAATACCCAACTTAGGAGCCTACCCAGGGTTAGATCCTCAAGATCCCTATAACGTTAGTGATGCATACATTAGGGAGATCTTAGAGAATCCCTACCCATACCAGGCCCCTATCCCTCCATACCAGGAACCCGCACCCCAGATTCCAAACCCAGTCCTAGAACCTGCACCCCCAATGAGTGTAGAAAACGTAGAAGAACTTAGGACATTCGGTGAGGAAATTTTAGAAAGCAGTGAGAGAATGCGACAGGTGGGAGAGCGTCTCGTATGGAAATACGACGAGCGCAATATGGATTTTTGGATGAATCCATATCCGTGAATGTGATGGGAGGAACGGTAGTAATAATAATATAATATAATATAATAATAGTATATGTGTGTATGTGTCAGAAAAAAAACTACGGATGCATACTAACAGTATTGTAGCTTTACATTTCAGTCGGTATTGTAATTTTAATTTCTGTACTGGTGTGTAATAGATGCATAATATATGAATAGAGTAAAAGTCGCAATGCTCGACGCTTTTGACCAAAAGTGTGTGTCATGTGATTGGCTATATTCAAATATTATTTGTGATATTAATATTTGGTAAATGTTTAAAATTCAGATGGACAGCGAAGTGAATCAAGAAAACCAGAATGATAATATTCAGAACAACAACCACTCAAATAACAATAATCTGAATAACGAGAATCCGAACAACAATGAATATCAAATGGATAATAGTGTCGTTCAGCATATAGTGGCACAAGGAATTATAGATGCAATGCCATTTATTATTCAAACGATTCAAGAAGCGAATAATAAAAGTAAGCATAGTAGTAAGCGACCAACTGAACCTGAAAACAGCGTGACATGGACCCGTACTTCAAGCGCCCATTCCCAAAAGAAGAAGAACCATGCCATATGGTTGTTCTTACAAAGAATTCTGGTCCTGCAAACCAATAGAATTCTCGGGCAATGAAGGACCCATTGCAACTCTACGCTGGATAGAGAAAACTGAGGCGGTTCTGAAAATAAGCAAATGTGCTGAAGAGGATAGGATAATGTTTGCTTCTAATTTATTTAAGAATGCAGCTCTAGAATGGTGGAACACTATCCTCCAGTCAAGAGGAAGTGATAAAGTTTATAGCATGGAATGGGAGGAGTTCAAAAATATGGTAGAAAGGAAGTTCTGCCCTCCCAATGAAAAGGAACAGATAGCAAATAAGTTTCTGAACCTTAGAATGACCGGGGTAGATAGTAAGGGTTATACTACCACATTCTTTGAATATGCTAGGATAGTACCAACCCTTGCATCACCTGAACCGGTATTAATCTCCCGTTACATCTTGGGATTAATTGGAGAGATTAGACATGTAGTCAAGGCAGCTAGACCCCAAACCATAGAAGAAGCCGTAGAACTAGCTAATACCTTGACAGATGAGTTAATCCGAACTAGAGAAGAAGACCAGAAGAGAAACCTATCCCAAAGGCTTACTCAAGAATTCCGTTCTGGGAATTCCAACCGTAGGAATGGAGGTTCTACCTCTGCACCATATTGCAAGATCTGCAAGAAGAAGCATTCTGGAAAATGCTCTACTTATTGCAATTACGGCAAGGCACCAGGACACAAGGAAGTAGATTGCAGGAGGAAAACTAGTAATGGATTATGCTTCAACTGTGGAGAAAAAGGTCACATCAAGCCAAATTGTCCGAAATTGGCTCCAGCTGCAAACAACAAGAATCCTAAAAATGTTAGAGCATTCATTCTAACTGCAGACGAAGCCAAGATGGTTCCAGACGTCATAGCTGGTACGTTTTTAGTTAATGATATTTTTGCTAAAGTATTATTTGACTCTAGTGCAAACCAAAGTTTTATTAATACTTCGTTTTGCAAACTTCTAAATCAATCATTAATTAAACTACCACAAGAATGTCTAGTAGAGACCGCAAATGGGGAAACCATTAGGATTTCTGAAATCTTGCAGGGAGCAAGAATAGAAATTTTTAATCAAAAGTTTATTGCAAACCTTTACCCAATAAATCTAGCAGGATTCGATGTTGTGTTAGGAATGGATTGGTTAATAGCCAATAAAGCCAGTATTTTATGTGATCAAAAGTCAATTCAAGTAAAATCACCAACGGGTGAAAAGATCACAATAAGAGGAGATAAACCATCTAGATCCACTAAATCCATCTCTGTGATGAAAACTGCAAGTTATATAAGAAAAGGATCTATAGTGTATTTGATTTCTATAATCACTAACACCAAAGGAAAAGAACTAAAAGACATTCCAGTAGTGTCCCAGTTTTCAGATGTCTTTCCAGAAGAATTGCCAGGGCTACCGCCAGATAGGGAAGTTGAATTCAGAATCCATCTGCTACTAGGGACAGCACCGATTGCCAAAGCACCTTACCGTTTGGCACCCGCTGAAATGCAGGAACTGGAGAAACAATTAGACGAATTGTTGAAGAAAGGATTCATACAGCCAAGTTCATCGTCTTGGGGAGCACCGATTTTGTTTGTTAAAAAGAAGGACGGATCAATGCGTATGTGCATTGACTACCGTGAATTGAATAAAATCACAATTAAGAATTGGTATCCATTACCGAGAATAGATGATCTGTTCGATCAACTTCAAGGATCTCGATTTTTCTCTAAAATCGATTTAAGATCAGGATATCATCAATTAAAGGTACAGGAAGAGGACATTCCTAAAACCGCATTTAGAACAAGGTATGGTCATTATGATTTACTATCATGTCATTTGGTTTAACCAATGCCCCAGCCGCATTTATGGACATGATGAACCGAATATGTAAGCCATATTTGGATAAATTCATAATTGTCTTCATAGATGATATTCTAATTTACTCTAAAAGTAAAGAGGAGCATGCAAAGCACTTGCACTTACTTTTAAGTTTATTGAGAAAGGAAAAGCTTTATGCTAAGTTTTCAAAGTGCGAGTTTTGGTTAGAACAGGTACAATTTCTTGGACATTTAGTTAACCATGAAGGAATCCATGTGGATCCAACAAAGATCGAGGCAATTACTAAATGGAAAACCCCTGAGTCACCAACCAAGGTTAGAAGTTTCTTAGGAATGGCCGGTTATTATAGAAGATTTATCCGAGATTTTTCTAGAATAGCCATTCCCTTAACCAAGTTAACCTGTAAATCTGTTAAGTTTGAATGGGGACCAAAACAAGAAGAAGCATTTAAAATCCTTAAGCAAAGACTAACCCACACACCCATATTAGCGTTACCAGAAGGAACTGAAGACTTTGTAGTCTATTGTGACGCTTCTAAATTAGGTTACGGATGTGTGTTAATACAACGTCAAAAGGTTATAGCTTACGCATCTAGACAGCTTAAGAACCATGAAGAAAATTATTCAACCCATGATTTGGAATTAGGAGCTATAATTTTTGCCCTTAAGATTTGGAGACATTATCTTTATGGTAGTAAGTTTACCGTATTCATAGACCATAAGAGTTTAAGATATGTTTTCGGGCAAAAAGAGTTGAATATGAGACAAAGACGTTGGATGGAAATGCTTAGTGATTATGATTGTGATATCCAGTGTCATGTCGGGAAAGCCAATGTAGTGGCTGATGCTTTAAGTCGAAAGTATCACGAAAAGCCAAAAAGGGTACGTTCTCTTAAATTAAATCTACAAGTAGATTTAAACGATCAGATTAGAAAAGCACAAGAATCAGTAATCAAGGAAGATACTGAAAAATTAAAAGGAATGATTAAGGAATTAGAACAAGGAACAGATGGAATTTGGAGATTCCATAAAAAGAGAATATGGATACCTAAATTAGGAAACCTACGTCACCGTATATTAGAAGAAGCTCATAAATCTAAATATACGCTGCATCCAGGAAATAATAAGATGTACCAGGATTTAAGGAAAAATTTCTGGAGGATAGGAATGAAAAAGGATATAGCAGCTTATGTTTCTAAATGTTTAACTTGCTCACAAGTTAAAGCTGAACATCAGAAACCCTCAGGTTTGTTACAGCAATTAGAAATACCAGTGTAGAAATGGGAATTGATAACAATGGATTTTGTTACCAAGTTACCCAAAACAAGAAAAGGTAATGACACAATCTGGGTGATTGTAGATAGACTAACCAAGTCAGCTCATTTCCTACCGATAACGGAAACTTTTAGCATGGAACAATTAGCCAAATTGTATGTAAATGAAATTGTTTCATTACATGGAATACCTTTATCAATTGTTTCTGATAGGGATAGCCGTTTGACCTCTCATTTTTGGACAAGTTTCCAAAAAGCAATGGGAACCAAGTTGAATCTAAGCACAGCTTATCATCCTCAATCGGACGGGCAAAGTGAAAGGACAATTCAGACAATGGAAGACATGCTTAGAGCTTGTGTAATTGATTTCGGAGGTAATTGGGATGATCACTTACCTTTAATAGAATTTTCTTATAACAACAGTTATCACACAAGTATCAATGCTGCACCATTCGAAGCACTTTATGGACGAAAGTGCAGAACCCCAGTTTGTTGGGCAGAAATTGGGGAAAAGCAACTATCTGGACCTGAGATAGTACAAGAAACAACCGATAAGATCATTCAAGTCAAGGAACGAATAAAAGCAGCACGTGATCGACAAAAGAGCTATGCTGACAACAGACGTAAGCCGTTAGAATTCCAGGTAGGTGATAAGGTATTGTTAAAAGTCTCTCCTTGGAAAGGAGTGGTAAGATTCATCAAAAGAGGAAAGCTAAGTCCCATGTATATTGGACCTTTTGAAATTATTAGAAGAATAGGACCTGTAGCCTATCAGCTACAACTGCCAGAGGAAATGGCAGGAATACATGAGGTATTTCATGTATCTAATCTCAAGAAATGCTTATCCGACGAATCACTGATAGTACCTCTTAAGGATATAGAAGTAAATGAACAACTTAAATTTGTAGAGAGGCCTCTACAGATTGAAGACAGGAAGATTAAAAATCTTAAGCATAAAAGATTAGTTCTGGTCAAAGTGAAGTGGGACTCCAAAAGAGGACCTGAGTACACATGGGAACTTGAATCAGAAATGCAACGGAAATATCCACACTTGTTCCAGTAGATCTCGAGGACGAGCTCTAAAACAAGGTGGGGAGGATGTAACAACCCTCGATAAAACCAACACCCTCATAATAGTTCCGACACCCTAGTATATCTTAAAATGTCCCAATATGTCTTATATTACACCCGTATGTGAAAACCGAGCTCGAGATAGATCATAACATATAAAATAAATTAAAAACAATAAATATTAAGCTAAGGCGGGCCGCGTAGACCCACCCCAACCATTCACGTGGGCGGTATCAGGGTTGAACCTGGTATCGTTGATTTCTTTAGTTCAAGCGGGCCGCGTAAGAGTTTATGTTAGTTAACGCGGGCCGCGTGAGATCATGAAACGCGGAGGCATCCTGAGCTGACGCGTGTCACATTATGGCGGGTTT
This sequence comes from Helianthus annuus, assembly GCF_002127325.2. Taxonomy (NCBI): domain Eukaryota; kingdom Viridiplantae; phylum Streptophyta; class Magnoliopsida; order Asterales; family Asteraceae; genus Helianthus; species Helianthus annuus. The sequence goes on along the minus strand of NC_035440.2, from coordinate 48,117,925 downwards.
ACAAGCTGACCCAGCTAAGCTACTATGTTGACCAAGGTTGACGCAGGCCGCCAAACCCTGTCTTGTGCTATACGCGGGCTGCGTGGAGACCAGATTTCAGCACTATATAAGAAGGCCATCGGGTTTCACTTTCTGTCGTTCACAATTTCATTCTCAATCTCACTTTCTGAATTAGAGGCATTATAGTCGGGTATTATACCCCTAAAATAGCGAGGTTCTGCTACGATGTAAGTATTATAACCCCTGGAGACGTATTAGATACTCTGCCTGATTGATCTAGGGTTCCGTAACGGCTGTCGTGGTTCTGCCCGACGTAGTCGTTGGAATGCCGTCTCGGGGAGGGTATTACTAATGTTAAAATGGGTTATTGTACTAACACACGTGCATTTGTGTAATTTATAGATTATTCCCAGGAAATCCTTACGAAAAACTTAAAACAGCAATGTGAGTTGATCCACTTTTTGTAAACCTTTTGTTAATTGTTTTTACAAAACCTTAAATACCTTTCCATGCGAATAACAGTTATTGAGTATTTGTAAGAATACAATTATCGTGGGTATGTTGGGGTTTTGTATACAAAATTTGTTACCACCTGGTCAAGGAGTAACATTTCCACAAGTCAGGTCTGACAGTACCAACGGGTGATAATTGATATAACTTGGAAACAAATGTAATTGCGGGATCGCCCTCAATACTGTTCACTGTGACTTTTTATTTAAACTTGATTAAACTGGGATTCACTCACCAGTATTTCCCACTGACAAAATGTTTTTAAAACGCGTTTCAGGTAACAAAATGTGAAAGCCAAATAGAAGCTAGCTGGACAGCACTGAAGGCTTGGAAAAGTGGCAATAAAGTTACCTAAAAACAAAATAGATGTTTTGTTAAATAAAATAGGATTTATTCCTATAAAAGTGTGTATACTGAAAACTTGGGTTTTACCCATGTGTTTAGTGTTATAAAATGTGGTGGTTTACTCTGATAATATATTTCCTAACTACGGTCCTAATCAAAATTTCCGCTGCCAAATTGGATAATAACACGATACCACCGAAACTGGCTCGCGGCCGCCCGTTCCCGAGAAGTAGGGATCAGGGGTTGTGACACATGTGACTTGTAAGCTCCCAATTAAATTGTTTTGTTACAGTAATGTTGTTATATCAATAGCAGCTAATCCTGTCTTTCATGAGAGAACTAAGCATTTTGAAATCAACCTGTATTTTCTAAGAGAGAAAATTTCTGCTGGTTTTATACGTAAAGAAAAAGTTAATTCGGAGAATCAACTTGCAGATTTATTCACAAAAGGCAGCAATGTGAGTTGATCCACTTTTTGTAAACCTTTTGTTAATTGTTTTTACAAAACCTTAAATACCTTTCTATACGAATAACAGTTATTGAGTATTTGTAAGAATACAATTATCGTGGGTATGTTGGGGTTTTGTATACAAAATTTGTTACCACCTGGTCAAGGAGTAACATTTCCACAAGTCAGGTCTGACAGTACCAACGGGTGATAATTGATATAACTTGGAAACAAATGTAATTGCGGGATCGCCCTCAATACTGTTCACTGTGACTTTTTATTTAAACTTGATTAAACTGGGATTCACTCACCAGTATTTCCCACTGACAAAATGTTTTTAAAACGCGTTTCAGGTAACAAAATGTGAAAGCCAAATAGAAGCCAGCTGGACAGCACTGGAGGCTTGGAAAAGTGGCAATAAAGTTACCTAAAAACAAAATAGATGTTTTGTTAAATAAAATAGGATTTATTCCTATAAAAGTGTGTATACTGAAAACTTGGGTTTTACCCATGTGTTTAATGTTATAAAATGTGGTGGTTTACTCTGATAATATATTTCCTAACTACGGTCCTGATGAAAATTTCCGCTGCCAAATTGGATAATAACACGATACCACCGAAACTGGCTCGCGGCCGCCCGTTCCCGGGAAGTAGGGATCGGGGGTTGTGACACATGTGACTTGTAAGCTCCCAATTAAATTGTTTTGTTACAGTAATGCTGCTATATCAATAGCAGCTAATCCTGTCTTTCATGAGAGAACTAAGCATTTTGAAATCAACCTGTATTTTCTAAGAGAGAAAATTTCTGCTGGTTTTATAAGTAAAGAAAAAGTTGATTCGGAGAATCAACTTGCATATTTATTCACAAAAGGCTTAAGTGTTACACAACTGGGTTTTTTCTGTAACAAACTTGGATTGGTTAACATATTTAAAACTAATGAGGTGGTGGTCCATTGTCAAAGGAAAAGCCTTTAAAACACCCTTTAAAACACCTAGTTGGGAAAGGAAAGGTCTTGGGTTTAAGTCCCACAAACGACAGGGGATCAAAGAAATTAGCCGTTCAAAAAAAAAACTTATTTAAACCCTATGAATGAAGGGGGGGCTGTTGAAATAATAAACTTGGGCCATTTCATTCATGTGGGTTTAGTTATTTCTATCTGTTGGGCTAGTGGGCCAGGTTGTTAACGAGTTGTTAAGTGGTTATAACATATTGTACAGCTAAGAGAAGTGAAGTGGTGCAAAGTGAAATATCTCGAGGACTGCGATTATCATCCATTGAAGTTTTGGACTTAAGTGAAATATTGAAGTGCAATCATATTAAAGACCTGTACAAAGTCATTCATCAGATCATTCAGCCCCAATTTCTCTCCATCTTTCTCTCTGCGTAAACTAGGGTTCTGGGCGATTTGTATTGTGCAGTTCATTGTATTGTTTGTATTCTCTCATCAGTGTTGAGAGATTATCATAGCTGCTTGGTAGATGATCATCAGTTGATGATCATCCAGATCGTCTTGTATTTTCTGCTTTGGTTGGATCTTACTTTTGTAAGATCGTTTGGAATCTTGGGGGGTAAACGTTTTGGTTTGGGTTAATAAGAGTTTTGTCACCTTTGTTTTGTCGTTATATCTTGCTTCCATTGTTCTTATTTTTCCTGTTGGTTGTTTCAATTGATTATCAAAGCATGATTTCAACAGTGTTCATCACAAACCTAGGATGTGTAAGAAGTCTAGCCAAGGATCATAACTACTAAAAATAAACAAGTCTCAAATAATAAATAATCCATAGTAATCAAGTTTAAAAAACACAAAGTTATTAAAACTGAATATTAACTATTTACAAATCCAGACTTGAATCTTGATCGCAGCTTAAACCCTCGAACCAATCGCCTTCTTGTCTTCTCAATATTCCCTAATTCGTCCTCTCAAAAATATATATGCCGCCAAAGTAATAGTATATGGCAGCAGCTTTCTTCTTTTTTTTCCTCTTCGTGTTGCAGCCCTCAATACATATAATATGGCAGCATTTTCTCGTTTTATAATTTGTCCCCTCTGCAAATCATAAAATATGGCTGCCTCCAACTTCTCTTTGTTCGTTCACCCTTCCATTATTCCTCGAAGCCCAACAGCCCAAATCTTATTTTAATTAATATGTGCAGCGCAAAAGAAATAAAATACATGTGACAGTAGGGGTGTTCAAAACCGGATATCCGAATTTCAGATATCCGAAATTTTCGGATATCAGATTTCACTATTCGAATCCGTATCAGAAATTTCGGATATCCGAAATTCGGATTTCCAAAATTTCGGATACGGATTAGGATAGTGAATCGGATATCCGAAAATCCAACATTTTTTTATTTTTATTTTTTTATTATTTGTTTCATATTCGGAAACGATATTTTGGATAGTTTCGAATATCCGAATATAAGTTTTCGATTATTTCGGATATTTTTCGGATATTTTCGGATACTTCGGATATTTTCGGATATTCAGATATCCAAAAAAAATTAAAATTAAATTTTCGGATATTTCGGATATCCGAAATATCAGAAAATTTTGAAAATTACTATCCGAATCCGAAAAATTCAGATATCCGAATTTCGGATATATGAAATAGGGATGCGCTCGGTACCGACCGGTACCGAACCGGTACCGGTACCGAAAATCCTCAAAAGTGGGTACCGGTACCAATATACCCGATACGGTTCGGTACCGGTACCGGTACGGTACCGGTATTTGAGGGTAAAAACCGGTAAATACCGGTACCGATCCGATACCGTACCGTACCGGTTCCGAACGGTTCGGTACCGGTTCGATACCGGTACCGGGTCCATTTTGCTCATCCCTAATCTGAAATTTCGGATATCCGATTTTTCAGATATTTCGGATTCGGATGTCGGATATTTCGGAACGGATTTTCGAATACGGATAGTTTTGAACACCCCTATGTGACAGTACACAAATTCACAATTCATTCAGTCAACCCTCACTATTTTTCTTTTTTTTTCCTTTGTCGTGACATGCACAATTAATGTGCATAAACATTAATTCAACTTTTCACAAAATGTGCATTTTGTCCCTTGAGTTTTATGAAATATTTATAAGGAGCCTTGTACATACTTCCCACAATTTGCAATTCAGCTACCTCAACTTCCATGATATATGTTCCGTTTTCTCGTTTATTTATCGTCTAAGCTCGTTTTGATACCTTTTTCGCACCGTGACCTGTAACAACACAAAATAATAAAATATACAATAAAACTAATACAAACGACTCTAACTAATTACTAAACTATACAAAATACATAGAATAAAAGTGTGTGTTTTACGACACATCACTAGGTAATGGGGAGAGGGGAACGCTATTGGTTGTTAATGGCTGAGGTGGAGGGAGGTGCTACCCCATACCAACAAGCCTAATTTTGTAAAAAAAAAAACTAGATTCATACCTATTAGACTGTGGGGAGTGAGGCTTGGGTTTGGGTGTCGAAACCCAACCTACCCCTGTACACCATCCCCTGAGGGCCTTGGGTTTGGGCGTTGTCCCTTTTGCATGAGAAATAGGTGGGCTTGGGGTGAGGTGGAGGGTGTTGATTGGTTGGTGAATTTTTGGCCATTGGCAACGGCTAGTTTAAACAAAAGTAAAATTTTTATTATATATACACATAATAAAACCAATCAAACAAAACATCTACACACTCTCAAAAGACAAAAGAAAAACAAACTGCAATCTTCAAGTTCGTCAGATTCGTATTGTCACAACCCCCGACGACACCCCTGGACGGGAGCCGTGAGCAGATACAAGTGGTACCGGTGTTTTTAAATTTGCAGAGGAACATATCATCAGGATCGTAGTTAGGAAAAATTCCAGAGTTTGTAAAACACCAAAGTTTAATATTAATCAACTGGGATAAATCCTATATTACAATCAAAGGTTTTTACAGGGATAAACCCTAATTGATAAACACAATTTCTTTTCTTTATTCTAGTAACATAGCCACTTTATTTAAGCATTCAGTGCTTTATAGCATACTTCTTTGGCTTTCACAGTAAGTTACCTGAAACGCGTTTGAAAACATTTTATCAGCGAAAAAGCGAAAAATACTGGTGAGTTTATTCATTTATATAAAAGACACATTGTCATAATTTACAACATCAAGGGTTTTTACATTTGTTTATATCTTTCAATTACTCAAATCAGTATTTGTCACTCGGTGGCAGTTCTGATGTGACGGTGGTTATATCACTCATTGGCTAACTTTCATCCAATAGTGAAGATTATCAAGTAGTGTATACAAAACCCCACATACCGGCAGTAATTTCAGAATACAAAAACTTAATCACTGTAAGTATAACTGAAAAACGTTTAGGGTTTTGCAAAACATTTGATAAAAAAAGAATGACTCACATAGTAGATTTAGGGTTTTAGATTATAACTTCCTGGTGTTAAGCCTGGGTTCCTAATAAAAAACACAATGCAACATGTATTAGTGCATTAACGCAATTCAAACTTTAACGATAAATCACGAGATCAAAACGCCAACGTAGTTAACAAAGTATAGTCTTATATAGGCAGCACTTTGACATCCCTTGATGGGTTTCAGATCGATCGGACAGGGTATCGTATCAGTGATCAGGGTTACGTACACTTACTATAGCAGAGTTTCACCGTTTAGGGGTATCGGGTAGAAGAAAAGCAGAACGAGAGAGTAAAGATTCGCGAAATTTGATCAAACTCGTGTAGAAACTTCAGTCCCACGCCTGCCCAATTATAGCTGTCCTGGGATTCCCAAGCGTGTCACGGAGGGAGTCTAGTACTCCCCTGCGTGTCGCGGCAATGGTCGGCTAGGGCTAGGTCAGCCTCGTAACTCGTATAGGCTTGCCATACGCCGTGATCAGGTGCCATGTGTCCCGGTACTCTCCCGCGTGTCGCGGAAGAATTAGGGGTATCCCCCACGACGCTCCAGTGAGTCCTGTTATTGATTTCTTCGTTTTTCGTGCTGGGTCGCGTCGTACAAGTCTGGGGTTACGATCAGGGATCCTCATAGGGTATTTTGGGAGTTGTTACATCCTCCCTACCTTGTTTTAAATATTGTCCTCGAGATTTATTGAAATAAGTAAGGAAACTTTCGTTTCATCTCTGACTCTAGTTCCCATCTATATTTTGGTCCTCTTTTCGAATCTCATTGCACTTTGACCAAAACTAACCTTTTGTGCTTGAGATTCTTAATCTTTCTATCTTCAATTTGTAAAGGCTTCTCAACAAACTTCAGTTTTTCATTTACCTCTATGTCTTGAAGAGGTACTATCAATGCTTCATCGGCCAAACATTTCCTTTGGTTACCTACATGAAATACATCATGTACACCTGCCATTACTTCAGGTAACTATAGCTGATAAGCTACTGGGCCAATTCGCTTGATAACTTTAAATGGTCCAACATACCTTGGGCTTAACTTTCCTCTCTTACCGTATATCTGACGACTCTTTTCCAATGTGAAACTTTTAATAGCATTTTATCTCCAACTTGAAATTCTAAGGGTTTACGCCTATTATCCGCATAGCTCTTTTGACGATCTCGGGCTGTTTTTAGTCTTTCCTTAACTTGAATTATTTTTTCAGCCGTTTCTTGTACAGTTTTAAGACCTGACAATTGCTTTTCTACTATTTCTGCCCAACACACAGGTGTTTGGCATTTTCGTCCGTAGAGTGCTTCAAGTGTAGCAGCATTAATGCTTGTATGATAACTATTGTTGTAAGAGAATTCTATTAATGGCAAGTAATCGTCCCAACTTCCTCCAAAGTCTATCGCATAGGCTCTAAGCATATTTTCCAAAGTTCGAATTGTCCTTTCACTTTGTCCATCTGTTTGAGAGTGATAAGCTGTACCTAAATTTAATCGGGTTCCAATAGCTAAATCAACGCATAATGTACATAAAAATCTCTATTCAAGCATTTCATCAAACACCTTGTGTGCATACTTAAATCAAGGTATAATGTACAAGTAGTCTATGCACATTCTTCCTATTTCATAACATGGAAGATTATAATCAATCAATTTCACATGATCTTCACCCCACATCAATTTATCTGACAATACTCCATTATATACATGTTCATACATCAAGATTACACCTATGTGCATCTACATGATCATCATATTTCATCATACCACTACTACAAATGAGTTTTCACTTTTAAGTCATCAATTAACCAAATACAAGCATAATTCTTGTTCTATGAGGTGATTCAAATTTACAATCATACTAATTTTTCACATGAACTCAAGGATTGGTTGCAACCCGCTTTCTACAAAATCACCAAATCATGAAATTCAACTTACCCTTGTGTTAAGCACACTTAGATGATGGAGAATTTGTGTTCATGCATACAATCAAGCTTCAATCCCCCTTTAGATTTTACTGATTTGGCTAAGTTAGAGGGTTTCCCCTCTCTTTCTCTTGCTCCTATCGAGACACACACACACACACACAAGTGTGTGTGTTTAGATTTTAAGTTTTGTTTTTATATATCATCTTTTAATTCATCCTAATTTGGCCCCTCATGTTTGGATATTTGTATTTTAAGGGTAAAATCTATTCTTTAAGTTAAGACTTTTACTTACACTTTAACTAGGTTCATACTCCTAGTTACCATTCTAAGAATGATTAAGTTTATAAATACTTATCTTTAACATATACACATATAATAAGACTTTGGGGTGTTACAAAATATGTCATAGATATTAAATTACAAGCCTAAATACATGTAGAAAATATTAAGTTTTTTTGTAATATATTATAACTAGGTTAGTTACCCGTGTATTACACAGGGTGATCTATAAAAATGATAAAATTCATAAAATTGTAACATAAATGTTTAATACTTGATATTATTTAATTTTTTTTAAATATGTGGCAAGGATCATAAAATAAGAAGGTAGTAGAAACAGAAGAGTGGGTTACAAGTTTGGAAAATATGTAATAAAACCTAATGATCGTACCAATAACTAATACAATTCAAAACCATCCATATCAATAACAAATATAAATTCATAATTACCAAAAGTCATACCAATAACCAATAACGAAAATTACTAAAAGTTTTGAGTTGTAAATTAGAAACCTAAAACTGATTAAAGAAACGAATCACCATCCATTTGCAAATCAACCTTAAGTTAAAGTTCACCTTATTTCTTATATTCATGATATCATGCCAAGCAGCATGGTACCAATTTTGGATTGTCACAAGAAGACTTGTACCCAATGTAAGTCTTACTTCACTCGTAATGAATGGACATTGGTATACGCATCATTACCACAAGATACGTAATCACTGTCAGACCTATAAATTTTCACAATTGTCCCCTGTAATATAAAGTACAAGTCACTAACACGACTTTGATTATAACTTATAATACAAACATATTAAATAATATATGGGTAAGCAACATAAATTTGAATTACAAACTGACGATTCATGTCACCTTTGGTAATCGTCCAGTTCCATGAGCAAGATCAAGCTTAACAAACCAGTGATTAAATTACGCGTTTTCTTATATTCTACATCTTGGGCACCAACTCGAATTTCTCTCGAAATCACGCAGAGTCAGAATTGAAATGATATCATATTTGTAATCAAAGTAACACATCAATCGTTTATACACCACATGTTAAAAAATCACATACAAAATCTATATGACATGAACAAAAACTATCACAAAACTGTTAATAGGTATCATTAGAATTTGTAATGTTATTCAATCAACTGAATTGGTTTAGTTTATGCTTATGCTGAGACTTCATAGTCAAGAACAATAAGCAGATAACCATAAGCGATTTAATTTAACTAAAAAGTATCGTCAATTGTTGGGCCATATAACATGATTCTAACCTGAAGTTTTGAACTGGTAATCTTAATTGGGCACAATAGTAGGTAGTTGATAGTTAAAATATTGTATCCATCACTTATATAACTCCATTAGGCGAGATTGAAATAAGAGATAGATTAAATTTGAATTTGAAATCTGAACTACATTACTAACCAGAAACGCTTCCTAATCGGGATGAATGAGTTGTTTTGAGAATGGGATTTGATATGCAATTGAGAAAAAATGGAAACGAACGCCATATTAGGAAGAGAATACGACTATACGAGCTATATGTGGGATTCTTTTTGATACTTAGGTTTCCGATTGGGTATGTAAGTTATAGCATAAAAATTTGAAAGATATTTTATGTTTATAAAATGATTGCGGTTACAACTTTTTAATGTGTTGTATATTAAAAAAAACAACAATTGAAAGTTAGTTATAAAGAACTATATTTATATGATATTGTTTTTATATTATTCTATAAATGTTTCTATTATAATAATGCAACAAAAGATCAAATACAAAGTCCCTAATCATACAAAACGTACGAATATGGTGAAAAGGTAAAAAATGCGGTGACATTTTCGTAATTATTTAGTCGTAGATTAATTATCAAAATTACCCTACAAATGATCTTGTAGGGTAATTATGATCTTGCAGGGTAATTTTGTAAAATGTCATTGTAGGGTAATTTCGATCTTGTAGGGTAATTTTGTAAAATGCTCTTGTAGAGTAATTTTGATCTTATAGAATATCATAATTAATTTACAAATGATCTTGTGTGGTAATTTTGATCTTTTAAGATAATTTTGATCTTGTAGGGTAATTTTGTAGAGTATCTTAATTACTCTACAAATGTATAAAAATTACTCTACAAGTTTCAAAATTACCCTACAAGAACATTTTACAAAATAACCCTACAAGATCATAATTACCCTACAAGATCATTTGTAGGGTAATTTTGATAATTACTCTACGAACAAATAATTACGAAAATGTCACCGCGTTTTTTTTTTTTCGTGTCTTTCGTACGTTTTGTACGATAAGGCTGTTTGTACGTGAACTTAACTCATAATAATGCAACTACAAAATTTGTAATTAATTAATGTTTTTTGATTTAGTCATTTTTCTTACCACACAAATCACTAATCATCGAACACCCCCTTTCTTCAAAATTAACGTATTAAACATAAATCAATATAAAATATCTAATATAGTGCATTATATATTGCAGAACAACCATAATAGTTAGTTTTGTTACATACTTAGTTAGTTATTAGTTATATTTATTTTTTGATATAAAATCAATATAAGATAAGATATTTAATATGCAGCATATATTTCGGAACAACCATATTAGTTAGTTACTTATATAATTAGTTACTTATATTAATTTTTAATATAAAATTCTAAATTGTAGAAAACTTTCCCTCCAAAGTTGTGGAATGTCAAGGGTGCCACATGTCAACCCAAGTTCTTTATTTGTTACATAGGATAGATGTATATAAAAATAAAATGTATTATAAGTAAAATAATTCGAACTAAGCCGGGCCGAGCTATCGAGCCGAGCCGAGCTATCGAGCCAAGCCAAGCTATCGAGCCGAGCTAGGTTCACTTTCTAACCGAGCTTAGCCGGCTCGGCTCACTTTAAAACCGAGCCACATCGAGCGAGCTTTTTCCGAGCTAAATCCGAGCGAGCTACGAGATTTCTGGACAACACTAATAATTAGTCTGTATAGTGTATATACAACTTATATGCATTGCGTTAGTTGTCTTTTGTGATAATTTGTTATGAGTTAGTTGAGTAGTTAGTTCCTTTCAAATCCTCATCTATATATAATGAGGTGATCTTGTTGTATTACTTGATGATATGAGATATAGCATGATACTTCTCTTTACCTTCCATATTGTTTATGAAAGCGGAGCAAATTCATTCCATATTTATAGGAAACGAATTGTTGACATGCATAACGTTCGTGTTCTTAATTAAACACCAGGATTAGTTAGCAATTATTAATGAATTTTCAAAGTTAATATTGTACGTGTGACAAAATAATGTGCAAGTGGCTCTTCACAACTTGCAATTATGCAACCTTTTGTCGGTAGATAAGATGCGAATTGGAATTTCGATCTAATCAATATAATTCAATGAATGGGCATATATTGTTGTATCTATATCTTCTATAATTTCGGGTCTGATCCACATCCTAGAGATATTCAAGTTTTCGGACCACTCGGGACTACGATTGCATTAATTAATGTGTTCTAGGTGGAAACACCGGGGCTTACAGAAACGTATTTGACTTTCCGGACAACACAAGAGTCTCATGATCAAATATTGTCTTGACGTCGGTACCTGTTTTAAAGCAGTAGATCACGGACCCTAGGTAACTTGGTTTCGAAGAACCACGATTTCCCACTTTACAATTTGCAATTCCGTCCATAGCGTTATGGCCTAGTGTCATCTTTGGGGTAGGATATGGCCTAGGGACCATGAGGTCCTGTGTTTGATTCACACAAGAGGGTTTTTGCCAAATTTATTGAGTTTCCTCCCGGTTAGTGTATAGGCATTATAGCATAATGAAGATGGATATGATCGGGTGGTTTCGATAATGACACGATAATACTTCAGTGGTCGTCAGTGATCCAAATTTGTCGTTAAAAAAATAGTTTGCAATCCCCATGAAAAGTGAAAACATTCTAGAATCATGACAAGTGCTTTAGGTCTTCAATATGGTGTCCTTTTGGTATAATTTGATTTCATTTTTGACTGACTCGATCAAGTCAAACTCTATGCATGTTTTCTATACTACATACTATTTTTATATATGTCATGCCATCTCATATGAGTGGTGGAGCTAGCTCAAAAATATAGAGGTGTCCTAAATTTTTAATTGAGATTAAGGGTATCCTTTGTATAAAAAAAAATAAAAATTTTACACTACGTAGACGGAGTTGAAATTTTTACACTATGAAGACGAAGTTGAGGGTAGCCCGGGCTACCCCTCCTTATACATTGCCTCAGCCCCTGTCTCATACTTTTTTTTTTGAAAGGTATACGTAGGATTTTAATAATTTCTACAGCCGAGCTTTTTATTTGTTCCCACCTTTTACACTAATATTTCAAAGTAATAAATCATATATTTTTTTAAATTTTAGTTAAAAAAAATATTCTAACTAAGAGGGCCCAAATGAAAACTCTTGCACACGAGTGGAGCCCGTGAAAATATCCAAAAACACACCTTTATAGCAATGGTGACAAGGCTTCACTGTCTAAAGCTTCTCCCAAGACCCCAACAAGATATTTTTTATTTAACACACCTTTATAGCAATGGTGACAAGGCTTCACTGTCTAAAGCTTCTCCCAAGACCCCAACAAGATATTTTTTATTTTTTTTAACAGCAAACTTCATTCACAACAGCTTTAAGACCTCCAAGTAGCAATGCACTAGAAGCAGGCGGGCAACAAAACGAAACAGCAGGCTAAACGCCAAACAAATTACAACACAAAAGACTTCCATTTGACCCAATCTATATCCACATTTTCCGCCCTATTCCTTATCCAACAGTCGCGAACTTATTTTATTTCGTCAATCATGTTATCGATCTTGATCGGGTTGCTTGAGAAGATATATACATTTCTCGCTCTCCATATACTCCAACTTCAATAAGCGACTAACACTACGGAGCGTATAGCATTTTTCTTTATGTCACTAGGACACTACCACCAATATTATGTTTTATAGATCCCAAACAAATTCTATCCTTTGGCAATATCCGGCCCAAAGTGAGCCTACGGGTCATTTCTTTTTTGTACAAGAAAGTATAAATGACCTATAGTATTAAAAAAACAATAAGCCATGTAAAATATGAAATCCTTAATCTCTACACATCCAAAGTACAAGGGTTTATTAGTAATTAGTGTAAAGTATGGCGGTTACATGGCGGTTACAAAGTTCAGGGGGTAGTTATGACATTTCAGAAGTTTGTAACTTCCACCCCAAGGGTTGCGAAACCCCTTGGGAGGCACCCTTTTGATCTCGGCCACAAGGAGAAGAAGGAAGGGACGCAACCATTCGATTTAGAGACGCATCTCTTCACGTTAAATCTCATCCACAAGATCCTAGAGACACACCCATTCATGAAGAGACATGTCTATTCAATCGCACCCATTAGATTAGTATAAATAGGCCTTAGATTTTCATTTGTAAAACTTGTTCACTACATTCGATCATTACATTGTATTCAAATTTCAGTATTCAATAAAGTTACGATTATCATTTGCGATCTAGAGATCAAAGATCATTCTGGGCAACAATTGGTATCAGAGCATCAGGCTCTAAGGCATCGCAGGGAATTCGCGATCAGGTTTTATCATTCTTTCTCAATTCGCAAGTTAGTTTATTTTCGGTTCAGGGTCGAACCAGGGGTTAGGAATCTAGGGTTTTGATTCCGGGGTTTAGTGCGAATAAGATTGATTGTTTGTTACGCGTTGGGTTATACGTGGGGGGTTAAGGATTCGAGGTTTGTTGAAACCAAGAAAGATAAAAGTTTTTGAAAGTGAAGATTATTCGGTCGGAAGACATGGCAGGAACAACCGGACCAAATTCACAAATTGTAATTCAAAAGGAAGGAAGTTCTCTTTCCCAATTCCAATGTCCTATTTTGAAAGCAACAAACTATACGGTTTGGGCAATCCGCATCAAAACGATTTTGGAAGCAAATGGACTTTGGGAAACGATTGAACCGGCAGAAAATACGCAAACGGATGTTAAGAAAGATAAGGCAACAATTGCTTATCTGTTCCAAGCAATACCGGAGGATGTTGTATTGCAAGTTGTAAAACTGCAAAGGAAATTTGGGAAAATCTCAAGACAAGACACGTTGGTGTTGATCGGGTACAGAAGGCTCGGTGGCATACACTTTTATCAGAATTCGAGTTAATGCAAATGAGGGAAGATGACACTATAGACTCCTTCACCGCAAAGATAAACAGTGTAGTTACCCGGGCAAGCGAATTAGGGACAACACTGAGTCAACCGACTCTGGTACGCAAACTCCTGAATGCAGTGCCAGATAAGTTTACTCAGATTGTCGCCTCGATGGAACAGTACTCCGATCTAGAAACAATGACGCTAGAAGAAGCGGTAGGAAGGTTAAAAACGTTTGAAGAAAGACTTAAGCAAAAGAAAGGAAGCCCAGGAGAAAGTCAAGACAAGTTGATGTTTACACATCACGACAACAACTCAGGCAGAGGAAGACAGTTTAGAAACCGCGGGCGTGGCAGGTTCAACCAATCGCGCGGAAACTGGCGAGACAATAAAGACAGGCAAAGCACTAAGAACGAAGGATCTTCGTATAGACCCAGAGGTGGAAGGTCTAAGAATTGGAGGAATTTTGGAAGAAACGAAACAAATATAAGCAAGATCCAGTGCTACAAGTGTCAGAAGTATGGACACTTCAAGAAAGACTGTCCTGAGAAAGATGTTGTACAAGAACATTCAAATCTCGTCGAGGAAGACGAAGCACCCGTATTACTAATGGCAATACAAGAAGAAAACGTTGTTCAAGAAAGGGTTCTACTAAACGAAGAACGCATAGAACCAGCAACTTATGCCTCAGAAAATGAAAGTCTATGGTATTTAGACAACGGGGCCAGCAACCACATGACAGGAGTGCGAAGTCACTTCAGAGATCTAGATGAAAAGGTAACAGGGCAAGTTCGGTTCGGTGACGGGTCACATGTAGAGATTAAAGGCATAGGTTCAATACTGCTGGAATGTCTGAACCAAGAACAAAAGATTGTTTCTCATGTATACTACATTCCAAGTATGAAAAGCAACATATTGAGCCTCGGACAACTCACAGAGATCGGTTGCAAAATAGTAATGGACGGAGACTTACTAACAGTCCGCGACAGAAACAGAAAGTTACTAATGCGAGTCAGGAGAATGAGGAACAGGCTGTATAAAGTAAAGTTGAAGATTAGAAGGCCAATCTGCGTGCTCTCAAACACAGAAGATTTAGCATGGTTATGGCACGCTAGGTTAGGCCATTTACACTTCGATGCTATTAAGGAAATGACTCGAAAGAACTTGGTACTTGGAGTTCCTCAAATAAGCAATTCCAATCAAGTATGTGACGCATGCTTATTAGGAAAACATACTAGGACACCATTTCCAAACCAGGCGAAATTCAGATCTTTAAGGCCTCTGGATTTAGTCTATGGATATTTGTGTGGTCCTATATCCCCACCAACACATGCTGGGAAAAAGTATATATTTCTACTTGTAGACGACTTTACTCGTTACATGTGGGCATATCTACTAACTTCCAAGGATCAAGCATTCGAAACTTTCAAGCAGTTCAAAGAAAAGGTGGAGACAGAAACTCGAACCAAGTTAAAAATGCTAAGGACGGACAGAAGAGGAGAATTCACGTCGGCTGAATTCAACAAGTATTGCAAGGACAATGGCATAGCAAGACAGCTTACAGCGCCATATTCCCCACAGCAAAACGGAGTAGTGGAAAGAAGAAACAGGACGATGTTATCAACTACTCGAAGTATGTTAAAGGCAATGAACATGCCACAAAATTTCTGGGGAGAAACAATAAGACATACATTATATGTGTTAAACCGGATTCCAACGAAGGCTTTGGTAAACAAGACCCCGTATGAAGCATTGAAAGGAAGAAAGCCGAATCTGGAACACTTAAAGGTTTTTGGCTGCACAGCATACGCTAAGGTATTACCACTTCAACAAAAGAAGTTAGATGATAGAAGTACACCTAGGGTTTACCTTGGAATAGAAGAAGGATCAAAGGCATACAGATTATATGATCCGGCAAAGAACAAGATATGTGTCAGTAGAGATGTAAAGTTCATGGAAGGTCAACCATGGAACTGGAATAGTTATATGGAAACGGTAGATTCAGGGAATCCCGAATGGACAAACTTTGTCATTCAAGAAGATGACAATCCACCAGAGTTAGAAGAAAATGAACCAAGTAGTCCTGATAGTAGCGGGCCACATCATGATGATTCAGGAGTAGATCAGACAGAAGAACCAAACTCCTATGTAACCCCGCCAGCACATTCGTACAATCAAAACTCATCAGGAAGTTCAAGCAGATTATCGAGTAGAGGTCCATCTACCTCTGAAAGTACAACGAGGAGTATTAGTGACACTCCAGTAAAAGTAAGAAGTCTCGAAGAACTATACGAAGAGACAGAGGAAATTCAAGTAGATCCACAAGAATTATTATTTGCTGAAGAAGAACCAAGGAATTACAAGGAAGCATCTAGTGACAGAAAATGGATTGAAGCAATGAAGGCCGAGTTAGACTCGATAAACAAGAATAACACTTGGAGATTGACAGAGTTGCCAAGAGATCACAAGGCAATAGGTCTAAAGTGGGTATTCAAGACTAAGAAAGATGCAAACGGAAACGTGGTCAGACACAAAGCAAGGCTGGTTGCAAAAGGATATGTTCAGCAACACGGAATAGACTTTGACGAAGTCTTTGCACCAGTAGCACGCATAGAGACAGTTCGACTAATGTTGGCTTTAGCAGCATATCAAGGTTGGGAGGTACATCATTTAGACGTGAAGTCAGCATTCTTACACGGAGATCTCAAGGAGGAGATCTATGTATCACAACCAGAAGGATTTGTAAAGCCAGGAGATGAAGGAAAGGTTTATAGACTATCAAAAGCACTGTATGGATTGAGACAAGCACCAAGAGCTTGGAATACGAAGTTAGATCAAACCCTAAAGTCACTTAACTTCAAGAAGTGCACTTTAGAGAATGCAATCTATACAAGGACGAGTGAGACTTCTACACTGATAGTTGGAGTATATGTTGATGATTTGATAGTCACTGGAACATCAAGGAAGGAGATAGATGTTTTCAAATCTCAGATGAAGAACAAGTTTGATATGAGCGATCTAGGATTGCTAGCATATTATCTGGGAATAGAAGTTATTCAAGCAGGGGGTGAGATAGCCATCAAGCAGACATGCTATATCAACAAGATACTCAAAGACGCTGATATGTTATCATGCAACGACACAAAGATTCCCATGAATCCAGGAACACAATTAACAAAGACTGAAGAAGGAGATCTAGTAGATGCAACACATTACAGAAGCCTAATAGGTTCTCTCAGGTACCTATTGCATACAAGGCCAGATCTATGTTACCCAGTCAGTCTGCTTAGTAGATTCATGCAAGAACCAAAGGAGCAACACTTGAAAGCAGTGAAGCAAATACTACGTTATATCAAAGGAAATAAAGAGCATGCAATCATCTACAAGAAGCAAGGAGGATGTAAGATCACAGGCTATAGTGATAGCAGTTGTGGAGTTAATACAGACAAAGGAAAAGGAACAACTGGTCTGGTATTCTACTTTGGAGAATCACCTATAACCTGGTGTACACAGAAGCAACAGACAGTGGCATTATCATCATGTGAATCAGAATTCATGGCAGCCACTGCAGCAGCATGCCAAGCACTATGGCTTAAAAGATTATTAAGTGAAATTACAGGCTAGAAGGAAGAGAAGATAACACTCAGAGTGGATAATGTTTCTGCAATAGCACTCATGAGAAATCCAGTCTTTCATGGAAGAAGCAAGCACATTGATACACGCTATCACTTCATAAGAGAATGCGTTGAGAACGAAGATAACACTGGGGAACATGTAAGCGGAGAACTACAACGGGCAGACATACTTACAAAGGCACTAGCAAGGGTCAAGTTTGCTACAATGCGAGAACTGCTCGGAGTTCAAGACCTGCAACAACCTAAGGATGTTCAAGATTAGGGGGTGAATGAAATCCTTAATCTCTACACATCCAAAGTACAAGGGTTTATTAGTAATTAGTGTAAAGTATGGCGGTTACATGGCGGTTACAAAGTTCAGGGGGTAGTTATGACATTTCAGAAGTTTGTAACTTCCACCCCAAGGGTTGCGAAACCCCTTGGGAGGCACCCTTTTGATCTCGGCCACAAGGAGAAGAAGGAATGGACGCAACCATTCGATTTAGAGACGCACCTCTTCACGTTAAATCTCATCCACAAGATCCTAGAGACACACCTGTTCATGAAGAGACATGTCTATTCAATCGCACCCATTAGATTAGTATAAATAGGCCTTAGATTTTCATTTGTAAAACTTGTTCACTACATTCGATCATTACATTGTATTCAAATTTCAGTATTCAATAAAGTTACGATTATCATTTGCGATCTAGAGATCAAAGATCATTCTGGGCAACAAAATATGTCTTAACATTCTTACAACTTTCCTAGAGCATTCACAATGAAAACCTTAAAAATACGTGAGGAGTTTAATTATATTATAAGAAATGGTTGTTAGTATTTTTAAGTAGTTGTGATTGGAGGAGATAGAAAATATATAGGAATGTCATTGTTCATCTGTAAATATATGGGAAAAAATATATGTATAGAGAAAACCTTATAAATTTTTTAATATTTTAAAAAATGATGTGAGTAGAGGAGAAAGAAAAGATAATGATAAAGTTATAAAAAATATTATTTAATTGAAATAAAGAGAGAAAAAAGTAGTTATTTTTAGTGTAAATATATGAATACGGATAAATTAGTTATTTTTAGTTTCAAAGTTCCAGTTTTGGTAAGTTGTATATTTATTTAAGATTAAATATGGTAATAGTTTTCATACAGGTGATTATAGAATTTTAATTCTATGATGCTTTTTGTTAAGTTTCCTCCAAACAAATTATATCCCTAGGGAATGATGTTGAGATTGGGCCCTGATCGAGTCTGGTGGACAACGAGACTATTTCCGCATAGTCGAAAGGGCCTACAACAAAAGTTCATCACATGCAGGCACTAATCGACGTACCCCATATGTTGTTTTAATGGTTTTTCTTTTGAACTGTTCAAGTTGGATGAGAAGAATGTGTACGTACAAACTCGGTACATAAAGATATATGCATTATTTCCTACACATACAAAAAGAAGATAGGGGAATAGTGCCACACAACTACACATACAAAAAGAAGATAGGGGAATAGTGCCACACAGTTGTGTGGCACTTTCCTATTGAACCAACTCATTTTTTATTTAATTTTATTTATAGTTTAAAATTACGGTTTCGTTCTTCGTTTAAAATTACGTTTTTGTTCCTAATTCAAAATAAAATTATATTTTTGGTTTGGCTCAAAATTTATGCTTTTGCCCTTATTTCAAAAACCCATTTCTAATTCTACTCACAACCACTTTTTATACTCTTTATATTTTAAAAATAACACACACATAATTTAATTCCTTGGATGTGAATGCTCTTGATATATATCTTGGAAAATATCTTGATATACAGATTAAATTTACGGTTTCGCCCTCCGTCTAAAATTACGCTTTTGCCCCCCTTCAAAATAAAAATATGCTTTTGCCCCTAGCTAAAAATTACGATTTTGCCCCTCACTCAGTATTATGTTTTTGCCCACAGTTCAAAATTTAATTATTGCCCTCAGTTTAAAATTATGATTTCGCCCCGAGTTCAAAATATTTTTACGATTTTGCCCTCTATTCAAAATTATGATTTTGCTCCCATTTCAAAAATTACGATTTCTCCCCCAGTTAAAAATTATGATCTCGCCATCGTATTTACTTTTTTTTTTAAACTATAGTACTGTTTTATTTTGCTTGGTTGAATCGGCGTAACTTTTATTGTGTCAAGCAGTTGTCTAAAACTCGCTCATTGGTCATGACAAATTAGTATTTTACCCCTAGCTCAAAATTACAGACCTGTTATTGTTTTAATTTTTTTAGCAAAACTATAGTATTGTTTTCGTTTAATTGATTGTCTCGATGTATTTTTTTAGATCGTGTTATAAGTAGTATGTACAAGTAACCTACATACATGCATACATGTTATGAAACTAAGAAATATTTGATTTAATGCCCTGCAACGCGGGCGGGCACAGGTGTAAATTTTATTCGTCCAGGCATGCCTGGTACATGCTCATTTGTCCTGAAAAATTACAATTTTGCTCCCAGTTTAAAATTATAGTTTTTCCATCGTTTTAGTTTTTTTTAGTAAAAGTATAATAGTGTTTTTGTTTTAATTGATTGACTCGATGTAATTTTTTTTTTTTTTTTTTGAGATCATGTTAGTGTTATGAGTAGTATGTACAAGTAACCGAAACACATACATACATGTTATGAGAAATAAATATTCGGCTTATTGCCCCGCAACACGGGCGGGGCAAAAACTAGTTTTATACATATCCACCTTTCTTTTATCATTATTATTATTATATCATTTACTTACGTATGGCGGCAATAGTTCTTCCATCGCATTGGTGGAGCGGCAGCCTTTTTTTTCATTTTAATTTAATGTTAGTATAATATAAGAGCATTCACATCCTAACCATCAAATTATGTGAGGAGGGGTTTTTATATTATAAAGGGTATAAAAAGTGGTTGTGAGTAGAGGAGAGAGAAAATGTTACTGTTCATCTGTATATTTGGGGGGACACTGTTCACCCGTTATAATTTTTTAATATATTTTGAAAGTGGTTGTGAGTGGAAGTGAGAGAAAAAGGTAATGATAATATTATTTAATTGAAAGGAGAGAGAAAAAGTATTTGTTTTTAGTAGAAATATATTGATATATGAGTTGTTTTTTAGTGGAATGTATGTATAATTTGATGGATTGGATGTGAATGCTCTAATATAATTATAATTGCTCTTTTAAAAATTACAATTTCGCACTCAATTCAAAATTACGCTTTTACCCTCAGTTTAAAATAAATTTATATTTTTGTCTCTAGCTAAAAATTACGATTTCGCCCTTAGTTCAAAACTATGATTTCTCCCGATTCAAAACAAAATTTTGGTTTTGCCTCCCAGCTAAAAATTACGAATTTGCCGTCGGTTTAGAATTATGAGTTTGCCATCTTTTAAAAACTTATGATTTTTTCCTTAGTTAAAATCTGGAGTGTTGCCATCGTTTTAATTTTTTTTTTCAAAACTATAGTAGTTTTTATTTTACTTGGTTTACTCAATCTAACTTTTTTGTCAAGCAGGTGTCTGACACTCGCTTAGTGCTTATGACAATTTACTATTTTGTCCCCCAGCTCAGGCTTACCATCCTGTTTTTTAGCAAAACTATGGCAGTGTTTTGGTTTAATTGGTTGAGTCGATATAATTTTTTTTTTGAGATCGTGTGTTATGAGTAGTATGCACAAGTAACTAAAATACATGCGTACATGTTATTAAACTAAGAAATATTCGGCTTAGCGTCCCGCAACGCGGACGAGGCATCCAACTAGTTATGCTACATTTGAAGATATATATAATAAAAACTGCACTATTATGCTACATGTAAGTTTGAGTTATGCTTAAGACAATTGCTAACGATATTAATGGGTTAGGGAACTTGGACATTCCTCAAAATTAGGTGCGCATCCCCTCTATACAACGCTAGGCCTATACACGTCGTATAGGTGCATTAAGGGGGTGTTTGGTGTCAGGGTCGGCCTAAGGGTAAGCCAAATGAGGCTTGGGCTTTGGGCCACCAAAACTATAGGGCCTCCACAATTTGATGAAACTACAGTCCATTTATAAAAGATTTAGGGTGTGGGTTATAATTAGATTGATGGTTGGTAGTGTAGTGGTTTTGTGTATGTATGAATGTTGGTGAGACCTGGGTTCGAATCCCTGGTTCAGATTTTTTTTTTCTTGTTTTTAAAATTTAACACAATCTTTCAAATAATTACACTTGGGCCCTTCAAGTTTAACTTTCAATTACATACATTCTTTTGGGGAAAAGGCCACAAGATTTTACTTCGCCTTAGGCCACCAAAATGGTTGAGCCGGCCCTGTTTGGTGTTGCGTTTTCAAAATAGATTATGCGTTTTCAAAATAGATTTTGCGCTTTAAAAACTACGTTTTGAAAAAGCATGTAGGTAAACTCCGTTTTGGAGGCAGATAATCACTTTTTCATCCAAACACTTTTTTTAGATTATTTATGTTTTACAAACGCAATAATCAAATAATCACTTCAAAACGTAATCCCAAACACCCTCTAAATGCATCAGAAAAGGTGTCTCTATACAACATGTATAGGGCAATATAGGATTGTGGTAGTTGAAGTAATAAACCATATATGACGCGTATATCCCTATACGTGATGTATAGGTACGATGTACGAGGATTTTAATGTATAATTGCTGACATTGCAATGAGTTCACACCGAAGAGGTGCCCCTATACGACGCGTATAGGTCTATACGCATCCTATAGGCTCCTGGTTGGTGAAGCATTAAACCCTATATATGGCGTAGTGACTTATACGGGGCATATAGTTCCAGAAATTGTTATTAAGCCAAGCATACTTTTTTAGTCAAATTCAGACCTCCATCGGTGATCTGTTTCACGATAACCTACACCTCACTGTGCATCTTGCAAATTAGTGATCTATTTCACAATGACCTGCAAATCGTCGGTCAAAATTCAGACATGTAAATCGGTGATCCGTTTCACATATCTTGTTGACCGGAGCGGTGATGGTGCGGTGATCATGGTCAACAAAGAAGAAGAGTACGTAGTGGTTAAAGTGAAGGTGGATTTGGGGTCGTCCGATAAATTTGGGGTTATAACAACCCTCCTAAGACCCCTTAACCCGACCCTAAACGTCCTAAAATATACCCAGTATACGAGAAACGGGCCTAGAATACCTTAATATTTATAAGGGTTATTGGACTTTATCACCCTCAACTATCGGCCTTTGGCCGTTGCCACCCCCAACTAACACTTTGACACCCGACACCTCCAACTTGACTTTTAGTTTGTGTTGGCACCACTCAGTTATATCTGCACTAACTTGGTTAATTTTGTCCGACGTAACATAGGTTTACTAGTTGGAGATGATTACATGGCGCTGATGTGTATCTAAACCTCCTTAAATGATGCGTGCTGTTTTGTTTCTTTTTCCACAGCCGCCAACATCAAGTTCAGTTCCGGCACCCAGGTCAGATTGTTTGTTTGATTTGTTGTTCAATCTCTGCTGTTTGTTTAATTCATATCAATTTCATCATTTTCATAGCAAAAACATCTTCAAACATCATCATCACAGTTCATCTTCAAACATCGTTCATCATCTTCAAATCAAGATCTTCAAAATCCACCACCACCGCCACCCCCTTTCCTCTTCAAAACCCAACACCATCGCCCTCATCAAAACCCACTCCTGTCTCGAAATTTTGTCTCAAAACCCATTTGCTTGAACAAACAATCTGACTGTAAAATTGTAGGCGGAGAACGACAGGGAAGATACAAACCTTGTCGGATCTATGATCTTAACACCTGGTAGACTCATCGTAGCCGTCCCTCCACGACAGCGGTGTGCTAGGATCTATGATCTGAACACCTCGTAACTAAATTTGAAGTTCTTGAATAATAATCCTGTGCTGGTTGAGTTTCGACAGGGGAGTGGCTTTTGTTTCGTGAAGGCAGATTTGGGTTTGAGGATCTCTGTATGTGGGTTGGAGATCCAGTGACCTCCGACTGGATAATCGAACAATTCGTTAAATGCCGGTTAAGAAGGGTGATTTGGTGAACATGTGGGTCGGTATGCTTCAGGTGCATCGTTCGAGAACAAACTAGGGGCGAGTACTGGGTGTTCGCCGGATTAGGAGGATGATGATGATATTTTAAAAATAGAACAAAACCAGCAATTATAGATATTTGAAGGTGATTTGCTGATGAGAGATGATGATGATGCCTACTTGTGCCACGAATTCATCACGTCATCATGTCCAACTCATCAGTTATGTGCCACGAAGTATCATAAACAAACTCAGTTAGTAAAGATTTAACTGGGTGGTGCCAGCACAAACTAAAAGTCAAGTTGGGGGTGTCGGGTGTCAAAGTGTTAGTTGGGGGTGGCAACGGTCAAAGGCCGATAGTTAGGGGTGATAAAATCCAATAACCCTATTTATATAAATCAAATAAAAAAAATATGGGGTTGTCGCGGGCCGCGACCCGGACTCCCTTAGCTACCGCGGGGCGCGAGGCCTAGTAACTTGCCGGACACACATAGGCGCCACGTGTCAACACCTGGCAAGGCTATATTCGCTGACTAACTAAGGCTAGATCCTACCCTACATTCTCGCGGGCCGCGAGAGAATTAGAGGGGGGCTTCGCGGGCCGCGGGCCGCCTCTCGTCAAGATATAAATAGGGGCTTCAGGCCTCATCTACTATACTGCCACCATCGTCGTCGCACGCCACATCGGAAACTACATCCTCGTACATAGCCCTAAACTCACCAACCTAAGTGATATGTATCCCGCTGCATCGCGCGGGTAAACGACTAGTATACATACATACATACATACATATATATATATATATATATATATATATATATGTGTGTGTGTGTGTGTGTATGTGTGTGTGTGTGTATGTATATATATAGAGCAAGGATAAATCAAAAACCCATCTCAGTTAAGAAAACCCAGAAAACTGTATATTGGCCATTGATTTGATTAGATCTATGGTTGTCAATATTTTTGAGAATATTGATTTAATTACTTGTGAATAAAATATCAAAAAGGTACTGAAAGGGTATTTTTGGAAAGTGTAGTAAAGTTATGTCACCCATCAATTTTCTAGAAACTCAAATGTACTTTTCTTTCATTTTTTATGTTTTCTCTCTCTCTCTCTCTCTCTCTCTCTCTCTCTCTCTCTCTCTCTCTCTCTCTCTCTCTCTCTCTCTCTCTCTCTCTCTCTGATGGTTTTTAGATTGTTTTAATTTCATTTTTTATCTTTCTGTCTTATACTTTTGAATTGTTTTTATGATACGTTTTAAATGCTACGAATGATGTTGCATTGTGTTACATAATTTGCAAGTCCAATGTACTTTATAAAACATGAAGGAAAATGGGCCAAAGGAAAGTAACACATAAAATATAAAACTTTGAAATCAATCCAGGAGTACAAACAAATATTATGGAAGTTACAACAACGAAAATCATAAATCATGTAATGGTTTCCTTCTTTCTAATTTCATCTTCACGAACTATAACCTCAACTTGTAGCCTGTTAATAGTTCTCAATAGTCCCGGAATACTCAAAGCAAATCGGGGGTACATGGGTTGGTCGACCCACCTTATAAACGGACATCCGCTGAACTGTAAAAAAAAAACAAAAATGGAAGATTAATCAAAACATTTAAACATGTTACACATGTATGACTTTTTAACTCTAAAACTGATTATCATATTGTAACATATATAAAAAGGATGTTGTAGAATGTATACTATTAATCTGTAACAGACACTTTATTTTTACAATACAACGCACTTTATTTTTACAATAATCTAAAATGTGTAACAATGCACTTTATTTTCTGTAAAGGTCATTATTTCTATAACACAAAAAAATGTAACAGACATTTTTGCTTTGATTATTACATTTCTAACACCAGAAAATATAACAACATACTTTGTTTCTGTAACAGTCACTTTATTTTTACAATAATCTGGAAAAAATGTAACAACATACTTTATTTTTACAATAATCTAAAAAAGTGTAACAATCCACTTTATTTTATGTAACGGACATTATTTCTGTAACACAAAAAATGTAACAGGCATTTTTGCTTTGATTGTTACATTTCTAACACAAAAAAAATGTAACAACACACTTTGTTTCTGTAACAGTCACTTTATTTTTACAATAATCTGGAAAAAATGTAACAACACACTTTATTTTTACAATAATCTGGAAAAAATGTAACAACACACTTTATTTTTACAATAATCTAGAAAAGTGTAACAATGCACTTTATTTTATGTAAATGTACATTATTTATGTGACACGGAAAAATGTAACATGCATTTTTTCTTGAACAAATTTTACACAAAAAAATTGATAAATCAAGAACTTAAAAACATTCATCTTCTTGAACAAAAAACAAAAAAAAAACAACATATCAAGAAAACAAGAACTTAAAAACATTCATCTTCTTGAACAAAAAAATAAAAAAAATAAAAAGTTGCAGATCTACAAAAAAATGAAGAACTATAAAACGCAAAAAAATTGCAAATCTGAAAAAAAAAAAAACTGAAAACAAACATACTTATGGACCTGGAGGATCTTCTAGATCTGGAACATCATGTTCAAATATCGAACATCTTTTGGGTCATCTTCAACATCGAACCGCCGTCACATCATCTTCAACATCGATCATCTTCAACCGGATCTGGAGGAGGATCTTCTAGATTTGGAATATCATGTTCAAACATCGAACATTTGGATGATGATCTTCTAGATCTGGAGCATCTAGATGATGATCTTTTGAACTAGATCATTTTTTGGATTCAGATCACTTTTAGATCTGGATGAAGATCTTCAAGATCTAGAAATGAATTAGAAGATAAAGTTATAAAGAGAGAGATAGAGGATGTTTGTGATATATATATAAAGAGAAAAAAAGACAGGTTGTAATGATATAAAGAGAAAGAGAGAGAAAGAGACTGTTACACTTTCTGTCACCATGTAAAATAACGTATATACCCCTCACTTCATCATTATGCACATGTGACGTGGCTGAATCCTAGCCACACATGTGAGTTTCTTGGGTTTTCTCATCTGGAGTGAGTTTTCTCATTATAATTAGCCTATATATATATATATATAGGTAGGTAGAGGTTCCTGTAAAAAAGAGGGTTTTGTGAGAAGGGTAAGAAAGAATCTACACCATTAGATCTTTGATCTAATGGTTGAGATCAATAGGGACCAAATTGTAAAATGTGTTTTATTTTTTTGGACTGATTTGAAATATGTAGGCGTAATAAAGTCTTTATATTCATTTTAAAAAAGGAAATTGTATCTTCTTAATTCACGGCAGTTATCAAAACCCTACCAAATCGCGATTTCAATCTCTATCATCTTTTTCTCCGATTCAGTAAAGATCCGGCCGAAGGGGAAGGGTTTCCGGCAAGGTGGTTTCGGGTGGTTGGGTTCGAGCTACAAAATCGCGATTTCACTCTGTATCATCTTCTTCTACAGTTCTGTAAAGATACGGCCGCGGGGGCAGGGGTTCCGACAAGGTGGTTTCCGGTGGTTTGGTTCGAGCGAGAGAAAGACATCCAGCAAGGTGGTGTCGGGTGGTTGGCCACCTCTACACGACGACGGCGGTGGAGCGGCAGTGGTGGTGCCGGAAGTAGAACGACAGGGTTGTAGTGTTATACAAAGGGGCTATTTGGCAACATCTGAATGGTTAAGTGCTGAACCAGTAAGAGGTCTGAACCATTAAGTGCTGAATCAGTAAGATGTCTGAACCATTAAGATCATGTATAATGTTTAACCGTTCAGAGGCAAATGTCTGACCAATTCAAGTTAGAGGTGTCACACCCCAACCGATAGCGGAATCATCGAGGCGCGGCACTAGGCGAATCAGATTGCTCAAGAGAATCCATAACAACTATCTTGCGATAATATTTATTACATTCGTTATCCCATACTAACAAATAATACAATCACATAAGTTATCACAGATTTCTTGTCCTCTCGAACAATACTAATCCGACAACCTAGATTTTAGGCGAGTTTCTAGACTTCCTAGCTTGATTTGATGTAGACTGCGACTAAACCTGCAACATACGTTAAAATAAACTCAATACTAAAGTATTTGCGAGTATACAGGTTTGATATGTAATAGAGTAATAGGTCAAAAGGTGCTGCGAATTTCCACATGCATAAACGTAATACACGACATATACACTCACAAAACTGATACTACTAACTAAGTCCTCGATGCTCGATTCTTCGATGGCATAACTAGACCCCGTCGGGTGCAATAGTACTATACTAGTCGTGGTGAGACGTCGCGAGTATAAGTCCTAGCACATATGCAACTAGCATCACGTATATCTATGCATAACAGTTATTCGCAAGTAATGATTTGATTGATTGAACAATTCGTTTGATAAGTTTGATTTGCTAGGAACGTATGTTACACCCAAAATGCGATTCAAAAAAGGGATTCAAGTATACTCACAGTGCGTATTTGGCAAGCTAACACGGCTTGGTTGGATTTGGCAGAAAAATGTTTGAGAATACCCTGATTACAGACTGATTGTGTGAGCGTTTGATAGCGCGTTAAATGATAGCGAGATAAACAAGAAACGAACGATAATCCGATCGAATGGGCCGCCCGATCAGCTAGCCTGTCCGATCGGCTAGCCTGTCCGATCGGCTGGGTTGTTCGATCGGCTGCCTGTCTGATCGACTGGCCCGTCCAGCTGTTTTCAACAAAGTTTGAAGGTTTTTCGGTGGTTTTGGTCGAGAGTTGTTGTGACGTGCTAAACAACTGAAATTCCGTCAAGTCCGACTTGTTCTAACGGCCGGGAACCACCCCGTTCCATCAGATCTGGCCGTTCTTGATGGTTTTTCCATGTTTAACCCGAAATTGGTCGTCTCTTCGTTAGGAATCAGATCTTGGACCAACACGACACTAGAAATGAGTAGAAGGTCGGTATAAGCTCCGATTCTACCGGTCTTGAGCGCTTTGAGTGCAAAAGAGTTAAAAGAGAGTTGGAAAATCATCTTTCAATCCTTTCAGTCACTATTATGTGTAGATTTGTGGAAAAATGTTGTTTGTTCTTGTGGAAATCCTTCGGATCTGAGTTGTTCTTGATGGAATGAGGCCAACATTTGAAGTTCATAAGAACTTCATGATGACATCACCCTAGAACACCTCAAATCCATCGATTTCACGGTTAAAAGTTGAGATTTAAAAGATAGAAAGGTGGAGGAGTGCGTATAGATCAAAGAAGTACAAGATTTGAGTTGAAAACTTACAAGATCGCGAGAAATCGAGAGATGAAGGGGTTGAAGCGTCTGGTCGAACAGTAGCAGTCACATCAAGTGTTCTTGATGTGAGTGAGGGGTATTTATAGGCAAAGAGGAGAAGGGAGGTGAAGTGGTGCTTTGGATCGGATGGTCGTCCGATCGGTTGGCTGTCCGATCGGCTGGCTGTCCGATCGGATGGCTGTCCGATCGGATGGTTGTCCGATCGGATGGCCATCCGATCGAAGTGCCATTCGATCAGATGCCTCCGGTGAGCTGAGTTTTGGCGTTCCGTTTCGATCGTTAAGCGTTGCGATAGTTTGGTTACACCGATTCGTATAGATATATATGTATTTATTATATATTTAATTATTCATAAGGGCCGTATGTACGTATTCATATTATATATTTAATTATCCAAAGTTGCGATACAATAACCGGGTTTCGTTTCGAATATTCGATTTCTTTGCAACACTTCACGGTCATCAAGGAGGGTAGAATAGGTCCTCTCTCAATGTCATCGTGAACCTTAAAAATGTATTTTAAGTAATGAGTTGCACTACGACACATCACGGCTATCAAGGAGGGTAGAATTGGTCCTCACTTGACATCTTCGTGGTTGTCAGCAAGCGCAATGTGGTGTGATAGTGATAGAATATGCGATAATATGCGAAAATATTGCAATATAGCGATGTAACTGATATAGGTACATTATGATCCGAATCTCTGGTGTTAGGCGTAACGAGTATATTGAGTAGTAACAACGCACGAAAGTGCGGGTTGTTACAGTCTCCCCTGCTTTAGGAAATTTCGTCCCGAAATTAATCCACCAGTAGGGTTGTAAGAGTTTATGCGAATGAGAGTAGCGATTTAAAAGCGAGCGATCGATTAAAATTTGACGAGTGAGAGTGTTACGATAACCGGCGATAGCAGCGGATGGGGTGATTTGCAGGACAAAAGATGATAACACACACCGAAAGCGATTAGAGAGCGTTTTAAACTTCTGAAAAGTCGATTAATTTGGAAAAAAGCTTGCTTATGAAAATCTTCTCACGTTGCGGCGTCAAATGTAGCGTTGTTCACACTAGCACGATGAGAAGGGTTTTGTTAGGTTTCTAAAAGATTTTGAAGTGACTAAAACTCATTTTACGAAATTTTCTCACCACACGGCGTTGACTTGGGTCGATTGTCACACTGGTGTCACAAGAAAATCTCGTTTTGTATAAAGGTTTTGATTAGTTATTAGAAAAAGTTTGTTAAGAAAAGATCAGTTTTAAAATTTGTGTAAACAAAGCCTTTTAATTATACCAAAAATTTTAATTTAAGGTCGGCCCCGCATGGCACTCTCCCACGAAAGTTCTACAATATGGTTAAAACACTTATATATAGGAAGTATCAGCGGCGTATCCACCATGTTTTACTCATATGGCTTCCGTCTCGTGAGGCGGTGTCATACGTGTCGACATAGTACAGACAGAATTGCGATTGATAACAAACGAGAAGGGTTGGATCAAGTCTTGAAAGGGCGAGCTGAGCGATGAAGTCGTTTTCGAACTCGGTTCAGCGATCCAAGTGAGGTAGTTAATCGATTGATAACACCACGTAACACAATAAGCGAGAATGACGACGATAAGCGAAAAGCGATGAGCGATAGCGTCAATTGATAGCGACAACCGTCGAGCGATAAGCGGCAGTCGATGCGTTGCCAGCGAAGGAGACAGGCGATTCGATTAGATTTAATAACACCACAATTTTAAACTAACTCTAGCCCACATGGCCTTTTTCCACAAAAGTCTGCTAACATGGCTAAAACACCACTATGTCTTAGCCCCATTAGTTTCGCCTCGTGAAGCAAGGTCGTGAGTGCTAACATAGCGCAGATAACACAGAAAATACAAATAGCGATAAGCGTTGAGAATGTCGAAGCGATGAGATAGGTGCGAGAGGCGTTACGGCGTGAAGCGACGAGTGATGTGCGATACTCGTCAAGCGATTTGCGATTCCCAGCAACGATACACAGCGATAGAGGTTGCGAGATACGCACAATATATGATTGCGATTTCGAGCCACATAGTAAGCGTTTGAGATTAAAACACATAATAAGCATTTGATAGATTCTAGCGAGACACGTCATATACGATTGCGATTTTGCGA
This sequence comes from Helianthus annuus, assembly GCF_002127325.2. Classification (NCBI taxonomy): domain Eukaryota; kingdom Viridiplantae; phylum Streptophyta; class Magnoliopsida; order Asterales; family Asteraceae; genus Helianthus; species Helianthus annuus. The sequence continues at coordinate 48,086,747 of NC_035440.2, read as the reverse complement.
GATAGATTCCATGCGATAATGCGATTGCGAGCGTGTTGACTTACGAAAAGTCTTGCGGGTACACGCTTTTGTTTGCGATTGAGATTGTTACGCCTTGCGATGTATAGTTTTGGTGTGTCGAAAATAACCACAATAATATAATAGGTCTACGTTCCAACTCCACGTGGCACTTTCTTCACAAAACTTCGTTTGGCACAGCGAAATACCGCCATGTTTCAACCATGCGCCTCTGTTCCGTGAATAGATGTCATATTTCGTCAGACATGGTCAAGATGCTTATATATAGGAAGTACCAGCGGCGTATCCACCACGCTTAACCATGCCCTGAACGTAAAGGCATCTTTGAAATTCACTACGATCTCCGTGCACTAACCAAAATAATCCCGTGTGCACCCGTGATTAATTTGATTCTTGCACGTTTATCGTACCTTATCTCAAGAACGCGTAAAAGGGGTAAAATACATTATAGAGTACATAGTGCTAGCTGATGTGCGTGAAGTGTGTTATAATTTGGATGTATATTTTAAGCCCTTTTTACACTTTTAGCCAAGTTTTAAATTTATAAAACACGATATTTACTAACACTAAACACACATATGGGCAAGTGCACCCATCGTGGACGTAGTATAGTGTTGGTAGAATACCGAGGTCGTCCAAGGACACAAGAACTTTTAGTACCGGTTTATCCTCAACGTCTAATCAAATCAAAATGTTAGAAAAAGATTTTAAACTAAGAAAATAAAACTAACTAAAATGCTGAAAATAAAAATAAAAATAAAAACAGATAGACAAGATGAATCACTTGGATCCGACTCGTGTGTTAGTGTAACCTTTGATTATTTTCACACTTTTGCACTTGTTTAAGAGATTATCTTAGTTATTGTAGTAGGCCCCTCTTTTGAAGGCGACGTTACCCTCAACCCAGTAGTTTGAGTCAGCAAGGATACAATCTGTAGGATCGTATTCTGACCCAAACGAGTCGTTCAGAGGCTTTCTCCTTGGTTTCAGGTGCGGAATAACAAGAAACTAAGGTAGAAATAGCACGCAGATCACTTTAACTACTTGTTTTACTGATTTGACGCTGATTACACTTTAAATCTCGCACCGGCAGCACTTCGGCACGATTTCTACAACTCGTTCTTACTGTTACAACTGGGATCGCCAATCATGTATATATAGGGCTTTGGGACCGCTTATTGGACAGGCCCAATAAGCGGCCCATACATGATGTCACATAAGCGGTTCACATAAGGTGTCATTGGAGCGGTCCAGCTGGTTTGCCGTTCGAGCGATCCAGCTAGTTTGTCACAAGAGCGGACCAGCATGTCCGTTCGAGCGGCCCAAGCTCTAAATGACCTAAAAAGCGATCCAACTACATACAACCTATACAATTTCACATTTCTCGTATTTCGTACATTTTACAACTATTTCTATTCTAAGACTCGAACGAAGATGTAGTCGACAGACAACTGCACCAACAGACTCCCCCTTGAATGTTGACGGAATCTTCAGTGAGAGTCTTCAACAAGACATTCTCGGATATTGTTCGATCTTCTTCAATAATTCTGCCTGGATCTATCTTTCTTTGGCTATAACATTCATCAGACTCCCCCTATCACCCTGCTAGGATAGTTGTCTGGGATTTGTTACCACCATAGAAATTATCTCCTGGCTTCTCTCTGTTCAGCTCATCATCTGCATCATCTGCATATATCTCAAACACTCTATCACAAACAAATAATGTTGTGATTCAACTTAATGAATCAACAAATCATTTGAGAATTTTTATATTTAAAATTGATAAAATTTGAAACATTCCAATTTCTAATTCAAATTAATGAATTATCTTAAACATTTCAAATGTCTTAACCAACCTGTATGTTCATCAAGTTTAGCCTTTGAGATTTTGAAAATCAGCTCTTCACCATCAGTTGTCGAAAATCTTTTTGGATTTTTGAAAATATGAAACATAAATGCAAAGACAGAAATTTAAATGCAAAACAAACATATTTTTGTGAGTTTGTGCAAGAGGATCATATCAGTTTTTGAGACATAACACAAGCACCATTAAGCTTTTAATCGTTTTAAGTTCTAAACGATTCACGTAGATTGACGATATAATTGTCCTCTTAAATTTTCATACAATTTTCAATCTACTCAGGATACTATTTAGGTATTTTATGAACTTAGTTCAATTCATGTGTCCCACCTCTTGAATATACTCCTGTATCCAGAATCCCAATATTCAGTCTTACAGGTATGAACACTACAATGATGTCTGTACATAAATTAGGGGAAAGATGCGAGAACTGAGGGATCTCAGGTCAGAACTTCCGTTCAGCAGAGAGATATCAGCTTCGACTTAGCAGTGTGTCCCCTTTAGAGGATCTTTTCAGCTACAACAGATGATTATCAATTTTATTGTCTAATCAACTGAGGGCTTTATGCTATATTTCAAGCATTTTGCGGAAAGTATTAGCCAAGGACTAGGTCAGAACTACCGTTCAGCAGAAGTCCCGGAATAATACCCCAGACATCATAGAGTATTAACACCTAGTATATCAGAATACGAGACCTTTCAAACGAGATTTCAGGGGTTACCTATATATCCAAGTAGTGTTCCCCACGAATTTCATAAGTTTTAAATTTTAGGTTTATATCCCGAATAAATCTACTAAATGTATAAAAACCTATCGTCACATCATCAGTGAGACCGTTTATCACATTTTACATTACATTTCTGTAGCATGCTGTGATAGTCCACTGATTTACAATCATTTCCTCTTATTTCGCAACAAAACTCATTTTTAAATTTTTAATGTTTTTGACATTTTCAAATTTTCTAATTTTTTTTTAAAATTTTTCTCCCCCTAAAATCAAAATATGTTTCAATTTTGATTTTCTGGGAAAATTTGAAACAAACTGTACAAACTTGACAACCTGATGAGAATCACTTCAATTCTCTATCCACCTGGCATAAACAATCAGAACTCCCCCTCACAACAAACTATTTTCCCATTGTGATTTCAAAACACTTAAGTTTGTTTTAATCAAAATGGCTTTTCCGGAAAACTTAGTTTGTTTACCAAATAGTTTAGGTACGGGGTTACTTCATCATCTTGTTTTCTACACAAAAGTAGGAAAATCCAAGTACAAGTTAATGTCCTTGATTTACCATATGCAGTCCAGAATCCTCTGTACCACTTGTAAAACATTCACAAACACAACCAAACCTCTTTACCGTTTGCATGATTGACGTTACCGAATAAAATTCAAGAAAGATGTCGATTCATGATCCACGATACCATCTTGGGATCTCCGGCAATTCCTGCAAAATCTTCAAACACAGATTTAAAAAGATGTCGATTCATGCTCCACTCTTACAAACCTGGGAGCTCCGGCAAGTCAGGTTTTTCATTTAAAAAGATCCACCCAAGCCCGACCAGCCTTGGGTGTTTTCGACAATTTTTCCTTAACCAATGGCTCTTCTGGCTTTGACGAACCAGAATCATTGCCTGAATGTGGCTTGTCTGACTTTGACCTGTCAGATTCATTGCCGACATGTGGCTCCTTTGTTTCCGAAGAAACAGATTCATCGCCAGGAAGTGAAAACTTCACTTTCTTCTTTTTCTCCTCTTTTGTCCTCAGATTTGCATCTGATGAATTCGACTTGCTTGACTTTGCAGTTGAGGAAGTTGATTCATCAGCACTCTTCTTCGATCTGTCGGGTGAACCCGAGGACAAAATCTTCTCGAGATATTCTCTCGCTTTCTTTCTCTTTTTCCTCAGTCGGTCTTTTTGCCCCTGCGAAAGCTTCACTTTCGTCTCTTGAACTTTCTGTTCTTGAACTTTTGGTTTTTGAACTTTTGGTTCTTGAACTTTTAGTTCTTTGGGTTTGACAACGACTGGTTTCTTCTTTGCCATTTTCTAAGAATTAGCCCTCAATCTGTCATTCGATCTTCTTGGGCAATCTCTGGCAATGTGACCTTTGATATTGCAATTATAGCACCTCCTTGTCTCATAACTCCAGTATTGGCAGTTAACAGCAATATGTACGTGATAGCCGCAGCTGTAGCACATTCTGTTATCATACCAGTTACCACCGTTGTACCAAACATTCAAATCGTAACATTGTTTGGCCTGGTGGTACTCATTCCTCAAATTTGCTGGTTTTGACGCTTTAGCACTGTGGTTCGTCCTGCACACAACAAATTTTGAATTTTCATTTTCTACTTTACGTGTTTTTTTCTTTTGATTGGATGATCGTACTGATGAGTTTTTTTCTTCATTTTTAAATTTTTATTTTTGTTCTACAATCTTCTTCACAGGTTTTTGCTTAGAGCATTCTCCCTTTTCAGTCGATTGCAAAACAGTTTTCTGAAATTTTTCTTTTAATTTTGAAATTGTTTTCTTTTTCTTAATTTCAGCATCAGACTCTGTCTCAGACTCATCTGCTGAATAAAATTTCTCATTTCCATCATCAGTTTTCTCATCACAATCTTCAACTTTGACTTTGTCAAAGTTTGTAACATTTTCACTTATCGGAACTGAATTGATTGGTTTTGGACAGGGAAAATTCAAACTGTCAGATTTAGTCACAAAACCTATCAATTTCTTCTCAAGTTCATCAATTTTGTTCCTCGAATTCTCAGCTTTACTTTCAAGTTGAGATATTCTCCCAAAATGAGACTTGATAGTTTTTTCATTATCATTCTTCAAATTTTCAAGAACAGATTTTTCATTCATCAAAACTTTTATCTGTTCCTGAAATTTTGATTCATTCGCTTTCAGATTCTTGTTTTCAAGTTTAATCCAGAAATCTAAATCTTCTGAAGATTTCTGTTTGCTTTCAAGCTCTTTTACCAACTCTTTGATTTTCTTTTGAGCGCTTTCACCTTCTTTTTCAAGTTCGACAATTTTCTGAAGATGGGAATTTATCATCTTCTGTTTATCAATGTTGTTTTTACTGAACACATTTCTCCCATCTTCAAGAATTTTCATTTGCCCTTCAAATTCTTGATTTTTCAATGTCAAACTGTTAAAATCAACCAACAGTTTGTCATTTTCAGCTTTCAACTTCTCACAATTTTCTTTCAAAATAAGAATCTGATTTTCAGCAACGTGCTTCTCGTCTTTCAACTTTTTGACTTCAGATGCCAAACTTGTCATATCTTTCACGAGTTTGTCATTTTCTGTCTTAAAGTTGTCACATGTTGAGCACATTGTTTCATTCTCCACCGATTCTTCAGCTTTTGAAGTTTCTTCTTCCTTTGCTACTAATGTACCTGCACAGAACATTTTAACGAAATCAAAAGGATTTCCATTATTATCAATATAACAACCTCGTTTGAAATCGTATTTCAGCACATGTTTTGTCCTGATACATTTAGTAACTCTTTTGTGCATCTCTTCAATCACATCTGAACTTAGATCTAGCACATTATACTCCAAAACCTTGATCAAATCTTTCTTTTTCTTTCTAACTTCAAGTTCATGAGCTTTAAGTTTGCTGATGAATTGATTTAGAGGTAGTTTTGAAAAATTTGAGTTCTCCCTTAAATTCTTCAAACATTCACCCCATTCAATCGGTAATGCATCTGCAAATTTCTCCAATTTTTCAACATTTGACGGATATATCTCATGATCTTTCATATAATTCAGTAAAACACTATATCGGTCTTTAAGATCATCCAACGTTTCGTCTTTCAGACACACGAAATATTTAAACCTTTTTGCCCAACCATCTTTGCTCACTTTTCTATACCCCTCATCTAGAAATCCGTTATTCCAGTTATTAAATCTTTCGAAATAATAATTCTCCTGTTCATCAAACATCATTGCCATGTTTCGCAAAACAAACTGACACGTGTTTGTTGACGAATAAGCGATCTAAATGTGACAGAAAAGCGAACCAAACAGCAATTGTGCCAAATAAGCGGTCCAGATAAGCGATCCGGATGACTATACGATCGAGCGATCCACTACCCGTCCGTATAAGCGATCCAAGAATTGTCTGCTCGAGCGATTCAAGGTCTGTCCGTTCGAGCGATTCCAGATGGTCCAAAAAAAACGATCCACCACTCGTCCGTATGAGCGGTTCAAAGTAATCCGAATAAGCGGTTCACAATCAGTGAATTTGGAGCGGTCCAAGATCAAATCGACCGAATGAGCGGTTCACGATCTGTCCGGATGAGCGGTTCCTGATTGTTCGAATGAGCGGTCCACAACCTATTCGATCGAGCGGTTCAACTTCAATTCTAATTTTGATCCACTTAAACTTTGAATTTTGATCTGAAACTTTCCAGGGTTTGTCTCGATGCTATTGCGCACAATCTGTGAGAATATGAGCGAATTCTGACCGTGAAATCTTCCCGAATCAGAAAAAGAAGGTGTAGAAGTAAGAAAAAGTGACGAAATCCGGCTAATTTCTGCAGAGAACCTCCTCCTGAGCTCTGATACCACTTGTAGGATCGTATTCTGACCCAAACGAGTCGTTCAGAGGCTTTCTCCTTGGTTTCAGGTGCGGAATAACAAGAAACTAAGGTAGAAATAGCACGCATATCACTTTAACTACTTGTTTTACTGATTTGACGCTGATTACACTTTAAATCTCGCACCGGCAGCACTTCGGCACGATTTCTACAACTCGTTCTTACTGTTACAACTGGGATCGCCAATCATGTATATATAGGGCTTTGGGACCGCTTATTGGACAGGCCCAATAAGCGGCCCATACATGATGTCACATAAGCGGTTCACATAAGGTGTCATTGGAGCGGTCCAGCTGGTTTGCCGTTCGAGCGATCCAGCTAGTTTGTCACAAGAGCGGACCAGCATGTCCGTTCGAGCGGCCCAAGCTCTAAATGACCTAAAAAGCGATCCAACTACATACAACCTATACAATTTCACATTTCTCGTATTTCGTACATTTTACAACTATTTCTATTCTAAGACTCGAACGAAGATGTAGTCGACAGACAACTGCACCAACACAATCCTAAATGGTCGGATTATTGAAAGATAACTAATTAAGTTATTAATGCATAATGTGGTAGGCCCCTCTTTTGAAGGCGACGTTACCCTCAGCTAAGTAGTCTGAGTCAGCAGGGATACAGTCCTAAATAGCTGGGTTAAAGTTTTAATAGTAGTTTAACTTATGAGGGGATCAAAGAGTTTGGACCCCCGCCATCCAATACCTTTGGGTATTGAAGGAGGTCCTACTAAATTTGACCCAGGTCCCTTGCAGGATCTCGAAACGCTGAACAACGGCAAGACTCTTACCAAACCGTTCCCTTAACCCCCGACCAGGTAGCCAACATACCTCCATATAGACCGTGGAGATATGAATGGTGAAAATCTTTTATTTTATATAGACAGTAAAATAATGCCAAGACACCACGGACAAACGATAAGGAAGAATCACCATCAACATAAGAAACTAGTAATTAAAGTCATTAATACAAACCAATTAAAAAGTGCAAAAGATTAAAAATAAAAAGTATTACACTAAACACTTGTCTTCACCAAGTGATGTAAGAAACTTAGGCAAACATGGCCTTTGATTGTCAAGAACTCTTACGATCAATCTTGGATCCCGAGATGACTCACACACTCTATGATGGATAATGGATGATGGTGGTGGATGATGGTGTTATGGTGGTGGTGGGTGGTGGGTGAAGTGTGAGAGAGGTGGTGTGCCAAGGGATGAGTTGAAATGTCTCCAAGCACTCCTATTTATAGGCTGAACAGAAGCTCGGGCACGGCCCCGTGTCCATCCTTGTCTCTCTCCTCATTAATTGTAATTCGCAATTACAATAAATGCGCCTGCAGGAGTCTGACCACGCCCCCGTGTCCACTGGGCACGGCCTCGTGGTGGGCAATAGAAGCTTCTAAAGGTTTGTCTTTTCTGCTGCTTCTTGGGCACGGCCCCGTGCTCGCTGAGCACGGGGCGTGTTTAGTCTTCTGTGTCCTTGGTTTTGCTTGGGAATATGCTGTTGAGGGGTCGGGCATTCCACTTTTGTTCCTTTTCTTGTATTTATGTTAGATTTTGTTGTCTTTTTGCTTCTTTTGTTAATTTGAGCTCATTTAATCCTGAAAATACAAAAGGAAGACAAAAACACACTTTTTCCAACATTAGTACTAAAAAAGAGTTAGTTTTATGCCACATTTTATATAATTTATATGTTGCATTTTGCGCATATCAAATACCCCCACACTTGAATCTTTGTTTGTCCTCAAGCAAAACTCTTTATAATGTGGCTTTATTCACTCCCAAATGGAATGGGTAGAAGAGAATGTTTTTTTTGGGCTTGTCATAGAGTGTCGGGATTTCCAAGATTCTTTATTGAGGTTTTATTTTTATTTATTTACAATCCTATTCGGCATGATTTATTAAGAACATTCTTTAAGATAAATTACTTATTTGGGCATAACATACCTTTTTTATTAAAATCTCATATATATACAAGTTCACATACCTCACGGGAGATCACTCAACACTCGGCCGGATGTGTATTTTTTTAGAGAATCACTCGAGAGCGGCATGGAACTTACTTCTACCATAAGCTTGCCAAGCAAACAATCCTCCTCCTTTTTAACTATATACCTTTGTAAATATCAAGAGGTCTTTATGGGTTTTTTGGCTTGGGCTAAAGGTGGGTGGGTGGGTTAGTGGTTAGTAAAAAGGGCGAAAGGCGTAACAAACGTTGGTTTGAAAGACTTTTTTTTCATATTTTTATTTTATTTCGATGGATTGTTCAAACAAAGATATTTGATAAACTTTGTTTGTTTGTTTAGCTTCATCGAATTTTTTTTTCAAGGAAGTCATAAGAGAACCGAACGTTGTTACTAAAAAAAATAAAATAAAAAGGTTTAGGTGGGTAAAAAGGGTTGTTTTGGGTTAAGAAATGAAAAGGTTTAGGCTCAAAGGGGTTAACTAGGGGGATTTTGGGTAGGTGGTAAAAAAAAATAAAAAAAAATAATGGTGTAGAATGAAAAAGGGTTAGTCCTAATGCCTCCATCATTTACTTACTCGGGTTTAAGTTGGTAAGGACCGGGAATGTATTGTTGTGGCAAGTTCTAGAGTCGTATGAACCAAGCGGCTATTCACACAAGAAACGAAAAATGAGCATTTAGTGTAAAGATATATATATTTGTATGCTCGTTAAAGGCTCAAAACTCACTTTTGTGGGAAAAAGTTTTTTTTTATGTGATCAAGTATATATAATCGTATTTTAACTAAGTTTGTCATGCCTTTTCATAATTTTCTTATGTTGGTTCTTTTTATCACAACGCTACCGGTTGTAAATTTGTAAAAATATAACCTTATTAAGACTTGAATTCCCAACTTAAACTTAGACAAGTAAAAAAATGAAAATTTTTGGAAAAAATTTGGGGTGATTAGCGGTTCCAATAGAGTTTTGTGTAAGGCTTGTTATTAGGACTTGCAAAATTCAAAGTTTTAGCATCCCCCCCCCCCACACACACACACTTAAATTACACATTGTCCTCAATGTGTCCCAAAAAATAAGTTTTTAGGTTGATTGAATGTGTAAAATGGTGTTAAAATCAAAATTTTATGTTACTGGCAGTCTGGACACGGCCCCGTGGGGACCGGGCACGGCCCCGTGTTCAGGTGCCAGTGACAAAAATTTAAGAACAGAAACAGAAGCCTGGGCACGGGTGCGTGTTCAGTGAACACGGCCCCGTGTCCAATTACCTGAACTGGGTGATTTGCTGCAGATTGTGCAGCACGGGGCCGTATTGGGTGGACACGGCCCATGCTGAGCCTACTGTAATGGGAGATTGTTGTTGGATTGTTCTGTTTTAGTGCATGGGGCTATGTTTCTCGTTTCCCTTGTTATCCTTCACCATCCATAGTGTGTTTTATTTCTTATAACACCATCTAAACCATCATTTCATTAATAATCATAGAGAGGATTACATAGTCCTAAATATTACTAAGTTAGATAAGTAAGCACAAGAAGCATAAACCATGGAGTCCTAGCCTACAAGTTATTTTAATTAGCAAAATTTCCAAGAAGCTAATAGTCTTGGTTGGTTGTGGCTTCATAGAACTCCTTCTTCCGGGCATGGACTTCTCATATGTCGGCGAGCCACTCCTCTATTTCCCTTGGGAGAAGAAAAGATGGCTCGTTAGCGTCGGTTTGAGGAGGTGCAACTTCCACCGGGACTTCTTGTAGATCTTCAAGGGGAGGTTCCGCTAGAACGTCATCCCATCCGGTCGGGTTGTTGACTCCAAGTGCTAGGTTCCAATCCTCTTGAGGGAGGACGGGTTCCATTGGAGGTGTTGCAAGAATGTTTAACCTTTGGTGCAATAGGTTAATTTCTTGAAAACTATTTCCAGCCCCACCGTAAGATAATTTATACGGTCAATTAGGATTTCCTCAACCGAAGTCATCTCATCGAGAGCTTCCCGAAGTGCCATGACGTAGTGTACAAGGGTAGCTTCAATGGAAGGCCTCCTTCCTCTTCTACTGTTTGTTGAATGCACGGAAGATGTTCCACTGTTTTCACTTGATATTCTACGAAAATAAACCGAAAACAGCTTATTTTATGAAACAGTATATTGGACACGGCCCCGTGCTCATTGAGCACGGCCCCGTGTTCATCTTTCTGGGCACTCGTTAAAGAAGGTGTATGCCGAATCGCTCAGGTCTATGTATGCACCGAACGAAGTCGATGGAGAGTCCTTCACGGCACAATCGGCACAGGGACGACTATCGTCCAAGTCTTTGCTAGAGTCGAAGGTATTATCGGGAGCAACGAGGTTGTTTGAATGCGATCCCAACACTTCTTCTTGGTTATTGTCTTGAGATGAATTTAGAAAATCCATCCTAAGTTCTTTTAACCAATTAAGAATCAGATCTTTTAGTTGAAATAGTTCATCAAGAAGCATTTCTCCTAAAATATCTGGTTGGGCGCCTTCGAGGGAGAGATAAGGATTATTTTTACTTTCGCGCCTCTTAAGGATACAGGGAAACGATGGGTCCATATAGTGGGGCTTATAGTTTAGAAAATAACATTCTAATTCTTTATGTCCGCCTCCACATAATTGACACCATGTACCATAAGAGTGCCGAAAGTAAAAAAAATCGTCATCACTCATTTTTGTGTCAGAATTTACCAACCGTCGGGATCTTACGGTTCTGTTTTCAGCAACTGAATCTTGGGCACGGGGGCGTGTTGAGTGGACACGGCCCCGTGTTCAGCTTACTGTCTGACTTAAAACAGGATTGCCAGTTCCAAAAATTGGGCACGGGGCGTGTTCAGCGGGAACAGCCCGTGCTGAGTTCTGCAAAAGCTGAAAAATTAAGAAAATCCTAAAAATTAAAAAGAAAATAAAAAAAATGATTAGGTCGTTGATTCCTAACTTTCTTAAAATCCTTGTGTCCCCGGCAACGGCGCCAAAAACTTGATGTGCGTGAAGTGTGTTATAATTTGGATGGATATTTTAAGCCCTTTTTACACTTTTAGCCAAGTTTTAAATTTATAAAAACGATATTTACTAACACTAAACACACATATGGGCAAGTGCACCCATCGTGGACGTAGTATAGTGTTGGTAAGATACCGAGGTCGTCCAAGGACGCAAGAGCTTTTAGTACCAGTTTATCCTCAACGTCTAATCAAATCAAAATATTAGAAAAAGATTTTAAACTAAGAAAATAAAACTAACTAAAATGCTGAAAATAAAAATAAAAATAAAAACAGATAGACAAGATGAATCACTTGGATCCGACTCGTGTGTTAGTGTAACCTTTGATTATTTTCGCACGTTTGCACTTGTTTAAGAGATTATCTTAGTTATTGTAGTAGGCCCCTCTTTTGAAGGCGACGTTACCCTCAACCCAGTAGTTTGAGTCAGCAAGGATACAATCCTAAAGGGTCGGATTATTGAAAGATAATTAATTAAGTTATTAATGCATAATGTGGTAGGCCCCTCTTTTGAAGGCGACGTTACCCTCAGCTAAGTAGTCTGAGTCAGCAGGGATACAGTCTTAAATAGCTGGGTTAAAGTTTTAATAGTAGTTTAACTTATGAAGGGATCAAAGAGTTTGGACCCCTGCCATCCAATACCTTTGGGTATTGAAGGAGGTCCTACTAAATTTGACCCAGGTGCCTTGCAGGATCTCTAAACGCTGAACAACGGCAAGACTCTTACCAAACCGTTCCCTTAACCCCCGACCAGGTAGCCAACATACCTCCATATAGACCGTGGAGATATGAATGGTGAAAATCTTTTATTTTATATAGACAGTAAAATAATGCCAAGACACCACGGACAAACGATAAGGAAGAATCACCTTCAACATAAGAAACTAGTAATTAAAGTCATTAATACAAAACCAATTAAAAAGTGCAAAGGATTAAAAATAAAAAGTATTACACTAAACACTTGTCTTCACCAAGTGATGTAAGAGACTTAGGCAAACATGGCCTTTGATTGTCAAGAACTCTTACGATCAATCTTGGATCCCGAGACGACTCACACACTCTATGATGGATAATGGATGGTGGTGGTGGATGGTGGTGTTATGGTGGTGGTGGGTGGTGGGTGAAGTGTGAGAGAGGTGGTGTGCCAAGGGATGAGTTGAAATATCTCCAAGCACTCCTATTTATAGGTTGAACAGAAGCTCGGGCACGGCCCCGTGTCCATCCTTGTCTCTTTCCTCATTAATTGTAATTCACAATTACAATAAATGCGCCTGCAGGAGTCTGACCACGCCCCCAAGTCCACTGGGCACGGCCCCGTGGTGGGCAATAGAAGCTTCTAAAGGTTTGTCTTTTCTGCTGCTTCTTGGGCACGGCCCCGTGCTCGCTGAGCACGGGGCGTGTTCAGTCTTCTGTGTCCTTGGTTTTGCTTGGGAAGATGTTGTTGAGGGGTCGGGCATTCCACTTTTGTTTCTTTTCTTGTATTTATGTTAGATCTTGTTGTGTTTTTGCTTCTTTTGTTAATTTGAGCTCATTTAATCCTGAAAATACAAAAGGAAGACAAAAACACACTTTTTCCAACATTAGTACTAAAAAAGGGTTAGTTTTATGCCACATTTGATATAATTTATATGTTGCATTTTGCGCATATCACTAGCATTTAGATTGTGCGCGAATGTAAGGGAGATGCGACGGTAGATAAAATAAGTTCCACACATAAAAGAGATTAACGGCGATAAATCGTATTATCACAACAACATTAGAAGCAAAATAACGTTGCTGTGGAGGACTTCTGTGGAGACTGCGGTTGTTGCTGAAATTCCTCAAAGCTGCGGTCCTGTGCGACAGTGTTGCGTAAGATGACCGTACCAGTTGCAATTCGCGCAGTAGCGACAGTTAGCTTCTGGCGGGTGATGATACGTACACTTGAGGCACAGGGGATCATTGTAAGCACGTTTCAGTTGAACTGGGGCTGCTTGGAGAGGTTCTGGTTGCGACTGTCCAGTTGTGGAAGAGTCTGGGCTCATGTTCCTTCGTTTACGGCTGTGCTGAGCTTCCTGAGATGATGCAGTGTCGTTGGCGGATTCGTCTGATGATTTGCTGGAGACATCGTCCGAGGAATCTTCAGAAGGATCATCGGTAGATTCGCTGGAAGAATCGTCAGAAGAGTTGATGATGATTGCTTGATGAGCTTGTTTGACAGGCTTCTTAGAGAAGAATCCATCCAAAACTCATTTGTCATTGATCTCTGCGGCCAAACGGTAGGTTTCTTCGATGGTAGCAGGTCTTGCAGCTTCGACAAAATCGCCCACACACTCAGGCAAGCCACGGATGTACTTTGGAATGGCTTTTTCTGAAGTGTTGACTTGACTTGGGCAGATTATGCTAAGCTGTTTGAACCTTGCAGTGTAGCCAGCATTGTCACCTTCGACTTGCTTGATTTTCCAAAATTCATCTTCTAGCTTTTGGACTTCGTGGGGCGGGCAGTACTCTTTCTTCATGAGCTCTTTCAGCTCATCCCAAGAGAGAGCGTAAGCTGCGGAGATCCCACGTTTGTTGCGTTCGGCAGTCCACCATTCGAGTGCTCGCGATTGAAATACTCCGGTAGCGCAAGTAGTACGGAAACTATCGGGACACCCACTTTGACGAAGGGTAACTTCGATAGAATCGAACCACTGGAGTAGTTGGGTCACACCTCCTTCACCCGTGAACTCCATCGGGTCACAGGCTTTGAAGTGTTTATAGAGGAAAGCAGGTTGTGGCGCTTCCGTCTTGAAGTCTTCCGAGGTTCGAGAGTTGCTGAGAGAGTGCACCTGAGCAACAATTCGAGGAATGAGCTTGACCACTTCCTTGGTCACAAGCGAAGCGATCCTCTTATCGGCGCTTCGTTTGGCTCTTCTCCTAGCCATTCGTCTCGAGGTAGAGTTGTTGGAAGGCATCTAGACAGAGAGAGGTTCGGAATGAGATTCGATCATAATGATTTTGAGTTTTGCGATGTGATTAAGCGCGATCAAAACTTGTAAGGTATATAATATATTAGATTCCACATAGGAGCCACATAGGAGACACGAGATTCCTAGGTTCTCACACAATGATTTGTTTGTATTTAGATATAGATAGTTGTAGTTTACACTTATGCACACATATATCATTGTAGAACACGCGAGGACGCGATGTGAGAGAGAGAAAGGGAGAGTGGAAGCGAGCAATTAGACATTAGTTTTGTTGCGAACATTCGGTCTTCGTTTTAGATTGCGATGGATGTGCGAGTTGTGCGTTTGTAAAACAGGGAGCGAAAATTGATAAATCGTAAAATAGACACATAAAGCATAACTATGTTCATCAAAACGTAAAACCGGCGAGTCGTAGGCTTGGTAAGGTAACCGGAGTGCCTCCGGTGTTTAGGCGTCGACTACCCAAGGTAACCCTGCTATACCCAACAAGTTCGTGCACGCGCGTTGACCTAGAGGACTTATGCTTCCACTTGGATGCAGCTCATGGCATTCATCCTCCTAGTCATCGCGTGGCTCGAGTCGTTGTCATCGTCGAGTCCTTGGTGAGAGCTTTTTGAAAACCATTTTAGGGAGTGGAACGGCTTATTAAGGTACGGGTTTCACCCCTGGCTTAACAGCTTCGTTCCTAGTTGCGGTGTGCTCATCGAATAAATCCGAGAGTTCCACTAGAATTTCAAAATGGAGGTCTTTGTCGAGATATGGATGTCACTCCTAACTCAACGAAAGGTCCTCATGCTAGAAAAAAAATGCGCTGAGTGAGCAATCCTATCGAGAGTTATTGGTTTTCACACCTGGTCTCGACTAGATCACTCGGTTGTGATATGCGAGTACTTTCGAATTCATGTGTATTATGTCAGCCTTAGGAAAGGCTAAGTAGTATTACAGCCTTAGGAAAGGCTTCTTCGTGTGAAGCTGTAGTACGCGGTGTTCACACAAAGTTGTAGTTTTTAGCAATTTCGATCGAGAATATCAAGTAGGCACAATACAAACCCTACTGGGTTCGTACGAGTCGGCTTGTTGGTATTTAGACTATAGACTAGGTCATTTCTAAGACATCGACCCGGACTAGGTCGAGTCTTGCCTAATTCACTATAGTTATGGCTCTGATACCAATCTGTCACACCCCAACCGATGGCGGAATCATCGGGGCGCGGCATTAGGCGAATCAGATTGCTCAAGAGAATCCACAACAACTATCTTGCTATAATATTTATTACATTCGTTATCCCATACTAACAAATAATACAATCACATAAGTTATCACAGATTTCTTGTCCTCTCGAACAATACTAATCCGACAACCTAGATTTTAGGCGAGTTTCTAGACTTCCTAGCTTGATTTGATGTAGACTGCGACTAAACCTGCAACATACGTTAAAATAAAATCAATACTAAAGTATTGGCGAGTATACAGGTTTGATATGTAATAGAGTAATAGGTCAAAAGGTGCTGCGAATTTCCACATGCATAAACGTAATACACGACATATACACTCACAAAACTGATACTACCAGCTAAGTCCTCGATGCTTGATTCTTCGATGGCATAACTAGACCCCGTCGGGTGCAATAGTACTATACTAGTCGTGGTGGGACGTCGCGAGTATAAGTCCTAGCACATATGCAACTAGCATCACGTATATCTATGCATAACAGTTATTCGCAAGTGATGATTTGATTGATTGAACAATTCGTTTGATAAGTTTGATTTGCTAGGAACGTATGTTACACCCAAAATGCGATAAAAAAGGGATTCAAGTACACTCACAGTGCGTATTTGGCAAGCCAACACGGCTTGGTTGGATTTGGCAGAAAAATGTTTGAGAATACCCTGATTACAGACTGATTGCATGAGCGTTTGATAGCGCGTTAAATGATAGCGAGATAAACAAGAAACGAATGATAATCCGATCGGATGGGCTGCCCGATCGGCTAGCCTGTCTGATCGGCTAACCTGTCCGATCGGCTAGCCTGTCCGATCGGCTAGCTTGTCCGATCGGTTGGGTTGTCCGATCGGCTGCCTGTCCGATCGGCTGGCCCGTCCAGCTGTTTTCGACAAACCAGCTGAATTCCATCCAGTCCGACTTGTTCTAACGGCTGGGAACCACCCTGTTCCATCAGATCTGGCCGTTCTTGACGGTTTTCCATGTTTAACCCGAAATTGGTCGTCTCTTCGTTAGGAATCAGATCTTGGACCAACACGACACTAGAAATGAGTAGGTCGGTATAAGCTCCGATTCTACCGATCTTGAGTGCTTTGAGTGCAAAAGAGTTGAAAGAGAGTTGGAAAATCATCTTTCAATCCTTTCAGTCACTATTATGTGTAGATTTGTGGAAAAATGTTGTTTTTTCTTGTGGAAATCCTTCGGATCTGAGTTGTTCTTGATGGAATGAGGCCAACATTTGAAGTTCATAAAAACTTCATGATGACATCACCCTAGAACACCTTAAATCCATCGATTTCACGGTTAAAAGTTGAGATTTAAAAGATAGAAAGGTGGAGGAGTGCGTATAGATCAAAGAAGTACAAGATTTGAGTTGAAAACCTACAAGAATCGCGAGAAATCGAGAGATGAAGGGGTTGGAGCGTCTGGTCGAACAGTAGCAGTCACATCAAGTGTTCTTGATGTGACTGAGGGGTATTTATTGGCAAAGAGGAGAAGGGAGGTGAAGTGGTGCTTTGGATCGGATGGTCGTCCGATCGGTTGGCTGTCCGATCGGCTGGCTGTCCGATCGGCTGGTTGTCTAATCGGATGGCTGTCCGATCGGATGGCTGTCCGATTGGATGGCCATCCGATCAAAGTGCCATTCGATCAGATGCCTCCGATGAGCTGAGTTTTGGCGTTCCGTTTCGATCGTTAAGCGTTGCGATAGTTTGGTTACACCGATTCGTATAGATATATATGTATTTATTATATATTTAATTATTCATAAAGGCCGTATATACATATTCATATTATATATTTAATTATCCAAAGTTGCGATACAATAACCGGGTTTCGTTTCGAATATTCGATTTCTTTGCGATGCTTCACGGTCATCAAGGAGGGTAGAATAGGTCCTCTTTCAATGTCATCGTGAACGTTAAATGTATTTTAAGTAATGAGTTGCACTGCGACACATCACGGCTATCAAGGAGGGTAGAATTGGTCCTCACTTGACATCTTCGTGGTTGTCAGCAAGCGCAATGTGGTGTGATAGTGATAGAATATGCGATAATATGCGAAAATATTGCGATATAGCGATGTAACTGATATAGGTACATTATGATCCGAATCTCTGGTGCTAGGCGTAACGAGTATATCGAGTAGTAACAATGCACGAAAGTGCGGGTTGTTACAAGAGGTCTTAACCATTCAGACTCTGTATAAATCTTAACCACTCAGAGGCAAATGTCTGAACCATTCAGGCATCTGCTCGTGAAACAAACAGTCTGAACCATTATGTGCTGAACCAGTAAGATGTCTGAACCATTAAGAGCCTCATTAAGAGGTAAACAAACAGCCCCATAGTTATAAAAGGGTGATATGGTGTTATATACTCATAGTGTTATGTAGTGATTTGTAGTGTTATAACTCTTTTTTGTAGTATTATGTATTGATTACAGTGTTATTATGAACTATTTGAAGGGTGTTTTGTACTGTTATATATACTTAGTACAGTGTTTTGTGGTATTATATAATTATTGAATGGTTTTATATACTTAGGGGCTGTTTGGCAACATCTGAATGGTTAAGTGCTGAACCAGTAAGAGATCTGAACCATAAGTGCTGAACCAATAAGAGGTTTGAACCATTAAGAGCTTATATAATGTTTAACCGTTCAGAGGCAAATGTTTGACCAATTCAGATTAGAGGTCTTAAACATTCAGACTCTGTATAAATCTTAACCATTCAGAGGCAAATGTCTGAACCATTCAGACATCTGATTGTGAAACAAATATTTTGAACCATGAAGTCCTGAACCAGTAAGAGGTCTGAACCATTAAGAGCCTTATTAAGAGGTAAACAAACAGCCCCTTATTGAATGGTGTTATATACTTTATTGAATGGTGTTATATAATCATTGAATAGTGTTATATATGTGCTGAATGGTGGTTTGCAGTGTTTTTCGTTGTGTTTATATAGAGATCTTTAAAATGGTGTTATATACTTATTGAACGGTGTTATATATGTGCTGAATGGTGGTTGCAGTGTTATGCGTAGTGTTTTTATAGAGATCTTTTAAAAAAATCTTGTTCCTATAAATAAGGTAGCGGTTATGGAAGTTTTTGAATTAATTCAATCAATGATAAAATTACTTGTTTACACTTTTGAATTAATTTAGATTGAGGACACATGTCATCTCTACAATATTTCTCACGCTTTCGACTTTTTTTACAATAACCTTACCCCATATATATAACTCTAAATAGAGACAAAAATAATTCTGATTTGCTTGTTCCTGAAAAAAAAAATTTATTGTCTAGACGTCGTAGAGAATTGAGAATTCTAATATCCTTCAATTTAAAGAATCAAAATAATGTGCATAGAAATAAATTCTTTTGCAATGAGAACAAGATAAAAAAGTGGAGTCAATTTTTAGATGAAAGTAGCTTATATATAGGATTAGGTTCAAGAGTGAACACTATTGTATTTGCGAACTTAGTGAACTAATCATGGCCTTGCACGTGTGTAAACCAATGGCTACGATTTAATGATGAAATACACTATTGTATTTTAAGATTTGATGATGAAATCCTAGCCATACACGTGTGTAAATCAATGGGTAGGATTTGGTCACTCAGTTCGCAAATACACTAGTGTTCACTCTAGAACCCCACCCTATATTTGAAAGAAAATCAATACATGTAACTATTGATATTTGCATTTCCTCATTTATTCTATAAAATATATATGAACTTTCATTTATAATATCATGGTGTGGTTTCATGTAATTATTGTGTAAATTAGATCAAAATGTTTAAAATCAGAACAACCAAAGTGTAAATATATTAAATGTAATGTTTTGAACATAAATTGAGATTTGAGTGCCCTTGCCATGAGTTTCTTTTTTAAGAAAATCAAGAAAGTGGCAACGTATTTATACCTATATGATTAAACAAAACTCCTAAGATACGGAAGTACAAAAAGTAGATGCTTGAAAAACATTGATGTATCATGATCTATTGGACAGGTGTAGATACATTTCTAAAAAAATATACTAAGTATTAAAGGTAGATATTAATTATTGTAATCAAAAGTGATAAACCTGACTATTTTAAATGAAAACAAATGCAATAATAGAATGAAACATGACATCTTTCAAAGAATCTATCACTTGAAACAATGGAGTAAATTCCTGATGATAATAGGCTTGTCAATCTCATGAATTTCGGTTATTGATGGTTTGCATGGAAAAAAATACTCATTTTTATTCAATTATTTATATATTTATTTATTTTTGTTTGACAGGATGAGGAATATATGCAGCATAAATACTCAAAATGATAGGTAGCCAAAGCAGCGGATTAGCTTTCCTTGTTATGGTTTTGAACCATCTATCGAGTCTTGAGCACTCTTCACAAGCACATCATAATTTATAGACGCCAGCTGAGACAAGTTCTGATCAACAAAACAAAACCACTGACTTGGTTAACAGGTCATCAAACTGAGTAACCTTAGGTACGAAGTAAAACGGGTCGAGTTAGTTTGACCCGATATATGTTTTCCTGAACCTTTTAAAAAATAACCAATTACATATGTTATATTTATTACTAATAAAATGATTTTATAAGGCTTGAGGCATTAAAATGCATTTTGGACGCGGTATAAAAAACTTTTACCTTAAACGAGAAATTACTGAATGAGTAATTCACATTGAGATTTGAAGCACCGAATTCTGCCAGGTTACCACATTCATCACCCTGCTTAAACAACCAAAGGATTAGAAATGAAAACTGCTACACTAATCCTGTTTTCAAAACGACACCCTAGTATCAATCAATGACAAAAAAAAAATGTTAGGAGACTTTTGACCCGTTTAACGTAGTTTGACCCGTTTGGCTCGTTGCATTTGTAGCTAATTTTCTACATCAGACTCAATTGACCCGCTATTTTATTTATTGGCACGTTTGCATACATAAGGGATGAATGTACCTCTTCATCTAGCATATTGCCATATGAACTACCGCCAAATGTGCTGCCTGTATCGGACATGTCATCAAAGTCACTACCTCCGTCAACTTGTTCATCTTCTGGATTCCAGATGTACCGACTCATAAAATAACTCGTGTCAAGTGCTTCAGCAGATGGTATGAATGTGGCCTACAGAAAAAAAAAAAAAAGCCTCTTATTATAATAGTCGCTAAATATAAACGAATTTGTTATTTCATCGAAAAGTATAGGGAACTGAATGAAAGATCAAATCACCACCTTTTGCCTTGCAAGTGTGTCCCAATGAATATTCCTAAAAAACGGGTGCGTCTTTACCTGTTTATAGGACATAATAGATACATTTAACACTTCCATTGAATACAGATACGGATACGGATACGGATATGGATATGTAACTGGAGAACTTTTACCTCTGCAGACCCTGTGGCACCAAGACGTTGAACTGGATTTTCGGTCAGCAACCTGAAATAAAGCAAAACGTTAATATTTTAATATAATGCGAATGTTCAAGCTAGTTCCATTAAATAAATAAGAGATTATCCTAATGCCAAATTTATAATCATCAAACTTACTGGTTAATCAGATCATATGCTTCATAGCTCATCTCCTCGGGAACTTTGGGCCATGGTATGTCTCTATTCATAATGTTGGCAAAAACTTGCTGCACCAAAACAAGATTATTTTCACTAGATATATTTTGTTGCATTGTAACTTTGACATCAATTTTTTTTTTTTTTTTTTTTTTTTTTTGTAGTGAGGATACCTGTGGAGATTCTGCATTAAATGGCGGGATTCCTACAAGTAGTTCAAAGAGAATAACACCAACAGACCACCAATCAGCTGTTGCACCTACAAGAACGAAAGCATTGCATGATGAGTATGAAGAGAAACACATTAACAAATAAAGGGTGTAATTGTAAAATGGGCAGTTGCAACCATGTCCCACGCCAAGAAGTATCTCGGGAGCCAAATAGTCAGGAGTACCGACAACTGATTGTTTTTGACCGTTTTCGGTTGTAACTTCGTTCTCCCCGTAAACAGGAGCCCTGCTGCCTGATGTCCCTGATAAATCCTCTGTGCTGTTTATTAGACCCACCTTAGATAGCCCAAAATCTGACAACTGTAACAATCAATTAAAATTTTAAGATTAGTACAAGTATGACAATTTATTATAACTAGTAATAAGCAACAGAGAAAAGTACACGGATGGTCCCTGTGGTTTACCAAAATTTTGGATTTGGTCCCTAGCATTTCAAAAGTGCACAGATAGTCCTTGTCGTTTGCACTTTGTAACACATTTAGTCCCCAACTTTTGGAAAGTTAGGGACTAAATCCACAGGGACTAAATCCGTTACAAAGTGCAAACCACAGGGACCATCTGTGCACTTTCGAAAAACTAGAGACTAAATCCAAATTTTTGGTAAACCACAGGGACCATCTGTGTTTAAATAATAAACGTTGAAATTGTATTTAATATATTGGTTATTATGAAATAATAATTACAGCAAATTTCACTTTCTCATTCATCTTAAAACTAATAAGAGAAAATTTAGTAACCGATGATTAAAAAAACAAAATGAATATAGAAATTGTGGACCTTGATGTGGCCATCTGGACCGATTAACAAGTTGTCCGGCTTCATGTCTCTATGAATGATATTCAAAGAATGTAAATACTCCAATGCAAGAACCTGCAAAAAATCAGTCAGAATTTCGAAAGTAAAAAAAAAAAAAATAAAAAAAAAATAAAAAAAAAACACTTACAACTTCGGCAATATAAACGCGTGCCATGTTCTCTTCTAAGCAACCAAGAGTTCTCAATAAAGAGAAAAGATCTCCTCCATTTAAAAACTCCATAACCAGATACAGATTTTCTTTGCATGTGAATGAGTAGAAAAATCTGACCTGTTCATGTCACAAAAACAATTTCATGAGTCAACACAACAAAAAGTCAACCCTGTTTAAACAATAAACTCTTTTTTTGTGCTTGTTATCTCACCACAAAAGGATTGCGAACTGATATCAATATATCACGCTCGGCTAAAATGCTTTCAACTGCATTTTTACGGATCATATCAGCCTTCTTCAAAACCTGCAATACTTGATCCAGATTAAGTTCTTTTAGCTCTTATTTAAGTAATTCAGGATAATTACTTGAAGTCGTATGAAGCTCTCACCTTTATGGCAAATACGTCACCTGTTGCCCGTTTCTTGGCTAGAAAAACTCGCCCAAACGCACCTCTGCTGATTGGTTTTATTATTTCAAAATCTTCAATAGACGTCCTATCTTTAGAAAATGCATTCACAGGGCTGGCCCGCAGACTACGGGCTGTTTCGTCTTCTACTGAACTATCTTCATTCGCCAAGTTACTTGAGGATTCTATCTTATCATCGTCTATCTGCCCGCAAAGAAGTACGTATTTCTCCCTATATTTTGTGAAAGAAAAGTTCAGTTTAAAGACGAGAAGCTATTTACATCAATTTAATAAGATTTATAGTTGAATTACTCACTGTAATAGTTTCTCTATACGCCTACCAAATGTTTCGACAACAAGGGCATCCGCCTTTCTGTCTTGGATAGCAAACTTGAGATCCGTTAAATGATCAAGCATGATCTCCAGTGCACTGTACTCGTTAGTGTTAATACTGGCCACAGATCGCGTAATTTCCAGTAGCTTATGTATCTGCCATTTGGTAGATCTTTTCAGTATCTTAAAACCATTTGTTGCAATAATGTCAATTCAACATCAATATTGAAACTGGTGCATGAATATTATAAAAATAGATGGAGAATGATAACCAATGTTTTCAGGACCAGACCGGACATCGAACCGGTCTCCTTACTTGTCCACTGGTCCACTGGTCGGCTGTTCGAACCAGTCGGATCAGATCTAAGAACCGGGTTATGCGGTAAATATTATAAAAATAAATAGGATAAAACTGAAAAATTTAACTCAAAATCCACTTCAACCCTTGAAAAATCCGGTTCGACCACCCGGTTTTCCTGTCCGACCGCCGGTTCTGATAGGGTTAACCGCACCGGTCAGACCCCCGGTTCCCGGTCCAACCAGCCGGTCCGGTCCGGTTTTTAAAACATTGCTGATAACTACCTGCTGCCAGTTTTCATGCTCACATGCGGTCTTTCTTTCACTCAAAAACACTTCAATCTGATTGGTTCTTGGTGTTAGTAAGGGTGATCGAGGTGTCAAGCTTCCACCAGATGAAGCAATGTGACATGTGACGGGTGTTAGGGTCCCACGTGTTTCGTTAGGCATATCAGGCGAACTATGCAGGTTTTCCATCACATACCTACTATCAGCTTCATGAATACATTCTAGTATTTCTTCAGAGCATTGACAAGTCAAACGTTGCTTTCTAGGCGATGATTCATCAGAATCATCTGGTGTACTGGAAGAAGATATTCTCCCAATCTCCGGATTCCCGACAGCATTATCTGCACTCTTGGGTGTACACGCATCGATAATCCGTTCGAGAGTCTCCGCAACTCTATATAGTCTTTCATTGACAGTTAGACCTTTTAAATCGCATCTGTCAGCGATGGCGCATATTCTAGAATGTTCTTCCACGTGTACAGTCGGTATTTCAACTTCACATATACGACAAA